>NC_077231.1:174075945-174770048 GCF_027887165.1 Monodelphis domestica
GCAAAGCCAAAACACCAAGAAATTAGAAGAGAACATAAAATATCTCACCGACAAGGTGATAGATCTGGAAAATAGAGGGAGAAGAGAAAATTTAAGAATAATTGGACTCCCAGAAAAGCCAGAAATAAACACCAAACTGGACATGGTGATACAAGATATAATCAAAGAAAATTGCCCAGAGATTCTAGAACAAGGGGGCAATACAGCCACTGACAGAGCTCACAGAACACCTTCTACACTAAACCCCCAAAAGACAACTCCCAGGAATGTAATTGCCAAATTCCAAAGCTATCAAACAAAAGAAAAAATCCTACAGGAAGCCAGAAAAAGACAATTTAGATATAAAGGAATACCAATCAGGGTCACACAAGACCTTGCAAGTTCTACTCTGAATGATCGTAAGGCATGGAACATGATCTTCAGAAAGGCAAGAGAGCTGGGTCTCCAACCAAGAATCAGCTACCCAGCAAAACTGACTATATACTTCCAAGGGAAAGTATGGGCATTCAACAAAATAGAAGACTTCCAACTTTTTGCAAAGAAAAGACCAGACCTCTGTGGAAAGTTTGATACCGAAATTCAAAGAGCAAGGAATACCTGAAAAGGTAAATATTAAGGAAAGGGGAAAAATGTTATCTTCTTCTTTTACTCAAACTCTCTTCTATAAGGACTACATTTATATCAATCTATGTATACTAACATGTGGGGAAAATGTAATGTATAAATAGGGGGTAAAGAAAGACCAAATAGAATAATGGTTCTCACACAAAGATTCACATGGGAAGGGGAGGGGAAGAAAACTCCTATAAGAAGGAGAGGAAGAGAGGGGGGGGGTTACTTAAACCTCAATCTCAGAGAAATCAACTCTGAGAGGGAAAAACATCCAGATCCATTGGGATCTTGAATTCTATCTTACCCAACAAGGGTAAGGAGAAGGGAAAACCAAGGAGGGGAGGGGGAGAGGGAGAACAAAAAGGGAGGGTAAGAGAGGGGGGAGGGGGAGGGAAGAAAAAGGGAGGGACTAAAAAGGGAAACATCAAGGGAGGGGACAAGGGGCACTGATTCAAAGTAAATCACTGGACTAAAAGGTAGAGCCGAAGAAGAAAAGGTTAGAATTAGGGAAGGCAATCAAAATGCCAGGGAGTCCACAAATGACAATCATAACTTTGAACGTGAATGGGATGAACTCACCCATAAAATGTAGACGAATAGGAGAATGGATTAGAATCCAAAACCCTACCATATGTTGTCTTCAAGAAACACACATGAGGCGGGTTGACACCCACAAGGTCAGAATTAAAGGATGGAGTAAGACCTTCTGGGCCTCAACTGAAAGAAAGAAGGCAGGAGTGGTAATCATGATATCTGATAAAGCCAATGCAAAAATAGACCTGATCAAAAGGGATAGGGAAGGTAATTATATTTTGTTAAAAGGGACTCTAGACAACGAGGAAATATCATTAATCAACATGTATGCACCAAATAATATAGCACCCAAATTTCTAATGGAGTAACTAGGCGAATTGAAGGAAGAAATAGACAATAAAACCATACTAGTGGGAGACTTAAACCAACCATTATCAAATTTAGATAAATCAAATCAAAAAATAAATAAGAAAGAGGTAAAAGAAGTGAATGAAATCTTAGAAAAATTAGAATTAATAGACATATGGAGAAAAATAAATAGGGATAAAAAGGAATACACCTTCTTCTCAGCACCACATGGAACATTCACAAAAATTGACCATACATTAGGTCACAGAAACATAGCACACAAATGCAAAAAAAGCAGAAATAGTGAATGCAGCCTTCTCAGATCACAAGGCAATAAAAATAATGATTAGTAATGGTACATGGAAAACCAAATCTAAAACCAATTGGAAATTAAACAATATGATACTCCAAAACCGTTTAGTTAAAGAAGAAATCATAGAAACAATTAATAATTTCATCAAGGAAAATGACAATGGCGAAACATCCTTTCAAACCTTTTGGGATGCAGCCAAAGCGGTAATCAGAGGCAAATTCATATCCATGAAAGCTTATATTAACAAACAAGGGAGAGCAGAGATCAATCAATTGGAAATGCAATTGAAAAAACTCAAAAGCGATCAAATTAAAAACCCCCAGCAGAAAACCAAATTAGAAATCCTAAAAATTAAGGGAGAAATTAATAAAATCGAAAGTGATAGAACTATTGATTTAATCAATAAGACAAGAAGCTGGTACTTTGAAAAAACAAACAAAATAGACAAAGTACTGGTCAATCTAATTAAAAAAAGGAAGGAAGAAAAGCAAATTCACAGCATTAAAGATGAAAAGGGGGAAAGCACCTCCGATGAAGATGAAATTAAGGCAATCATTAGAAATTACTTTGCCCAATTATATGGCAATAAATACACCAATTTAGGAGAAATGGATGAATATATACAAAAATACAAACTGCCTAGACTAACAGAAGAGGAAATAGAATTCTGAAATAATCCCATATCAGAAATTGAAATCCATCAAGCCATCAAAGAACTTCCTAAGAAAAAATCCCCCGGGCCTGATGGATTCACCTGTGAATTCTATCAAACATTCAGAGAACAGTTAATCCCAATACTATACAAACTATTTGACATAATAATCAAAGAGGGAGTTCTACCAAACTCCTTTTACGACACAAACATGGTACTGATTCCAAAACCAGGCAGGTCAAAAACAGAGAAAGAAAACTCTTGGCCAATCTCCCTAATGAATATAGATGCAAAAATCTTAAATAGGATACTAGCAAAAAGACTCCAGCAAGTGATCAGAAGGATCATTCACCATGATCAAGTAGGATTCATACCAGGGATGCAGGGCTGGTTCAAATTAGGAAAACCATCCACATAATTTACCACATCAACAAGCAAACTAGCAAGAACCACATGATTATCTCAATAGATGCAGAAAAAGCCTTTGATAAAATTCAACACCCATTCCTATTAAAAACACTAGAAAGCATAGGAATAGAAGGGTCATTCCTAAAAATAATAAACAGTATATATCTAAATCCAACAGCTAATATCATCTGCAATGGGGATAAACTAGATGCATTCCCAATAAGATCAGGAGTGAAACAAGGATGCCCATTATCACCTCTACTATTTGACATTGTACTAGAAACACTAGCAGTAGCAATTAGAGAAGATAAAGGAATTGAAGGCATCAAAATAGGCAAGGAGGAGACCAAGTTATCACTCTTTGCGGATGACATGATGGTCTACTTAAAGAATCCTAGAGATTCAACCAAAAAGCTAATTGAAATAATCAACAACTTTAGCAAAGTTGCAGGATACAAAATAAACCCACATAAATCATCAGCTTTTCTATATATCTCCAACACAGCTCAGCAGCAAGAACTAGAAAGAGAAATCCCATTCAAAATCACCTTAGACAAAATAAAATACCTAGGAATCTATCTCCCAAGACAAGCACTGGAACTATATGAACACAACTACAAAACACTCGCCACACAACTAAAACTAGACCTGAACAAATGGAAAAACATTAACTGCTCATGGATAGGACGAGCCAATATATTAAAAATGACCATCCTACCCAAACTTATTTATCTATTTAGTGCCATACCCATTGAACTACCAAAATACTTCTTCACTGATTTAGAAAAAAACATAACAAAGTTCATTTGGAAGAACAAAAGATCAAGAATATCCAGGGAAATAATGAAAAAAAAAAACACATACGATGGGGGCCTTGCAGTCCCTGACCTAAAACTATATTACAAAGCAGCAGTCATCAAAACAATTTGGTAGTGGCTAAGAAACAGAAAGGAAGATCAGTGGAATAGACTTGGGGAAAGCAACCTCAGCAAGACAGTATACGATAAACCCAAAGATCCCAGCTTTTGGGACAAAAATCCACTATTCAATAAAAACTGCTGGGAAAATTGGAAGACAGTGTGGGAGAGACTAGGAATAGATCAACACCTCACACCCTACACCAAGATAAATTCAAAATGGGTGAGTGAATTAAACATAAAGAAGGAAACCATAAGTAAATTGGGTAAACACAGAATAGTATACATTTCAGACCTTTGGGAGGGGAAAGGCTTTAAAACCAAGCAAGATATAGAAAGAATCACAAAATGTAAAATAAATAATTTTGACTACATCAAACTAAAAAGCTTTTGTACAAACAAAACCAATATAACTAAAATCAGAAGGGAAACAACAAATTGGGAAAAAATCTTCATAGAAACCTCTGACAAAGGTTTAATTACTCATAGTTATAATGAGCTAAATCAATTGTACAAAAAATCAAGCCATTCTCCAATTGATAAATGGGCAAGGGAAATGGATAGGCAGTTCTCAGATAAAGAAATCAAAACTATTAACAAGCACATGAAGAAGTGCTCTACATCTCTTATAATCAGAGAGATGCAAATCAAAACAATTCTAAGGTATCACCTCACACCTAGCAGATTGGCTAACATGAAAGCAAAGGAAAGTAATGAATGCTGGAGGGGATGTGGCAAAGTAGGGACATTAATTCATTGCTGGTGGAGTTGTGAATTGATCCAACCATTCTGGAGGGCAATTTGGAACTATGCCCAAAGGGCGACAAAAGAATATCTACCCTTTGACCCAGCCATAGCACTGCTGGGTCTGTACCCCAAAGAGATAATGGACACAAAGACTTGTACAAAAATATTCATAGCTGCACTCTTTGTGGTGGCCCAAAACTGGAAAACGAGGGGATGCCCATCAATTGGGGAATGGCTGAACAAACTGTGGTATATGTTGGTGATGGAGTACTATTGTGCTAAAAGGAATAATAAAGTGGAGAAGTTCCATGGAGACTGGAACAATCTCCAGGAAGTGATGCAGAGCGAGAGGAGCAGAACCAGGAGAACATTGTACACAGAGAGTAATACACTGTGGTATAATCGAATGTAATGGACTTCTCCATTAGTGGCGGTGTAATGTCCCTGAACAACTTGCAGGGATCCAGGAGAAAAAAACACCATTCATAAGCAAAGGATAAACTATGGGAGTGGAAACACCGAGAAAAAGCAACTGCCTGAATACAGAGGTTGAGGGGACATGACAGAGGATAGACTCTAAACGAACACTCTAATGCAAATACTATCAACAAAGCAATGGGTTCAAATCAAGAAAACATCTAATGCCCAGTGGACTTACGCGTCGGCTATGGGGAGTGGGGGGAGGAAAAGAAAATGATCTATGTCTTTAACGAATAATGCTTGGAAATGATCAAATAAAATATATTAAAAAAAAAGAAAAAAATACTGTCTACTTCCTACATTTCTCTCTTTTACTATATCTCTATTAAACTAAATTGTTAAGAGTTGCTAAGAGACTTGTGACTTAAGAGTTAGTTTCTTAAATCAGTGACCACATTATTATTTTAGAACTTTTATATTTAGCATGCAACCTAAATTTAAATTCTTACACTAACATTAAATGACCATTGTGTTCCTGGCATAAATTCCACTTGGTCATAGTGAATAATCCTTGTGATAACTTGCTGTAGTCTTTATCTAGTATTATTGAAGATTTTTGCATCTGTTCATTAAGGAGACTCGTTTGTGGTTTTCTTTCACAGTTTTTGGTCTGCCAGCTGTTGGAATCAGTACCATATTTGTGTCATAAAAAGAACTTGGTAGAACTCCTTTGCTTATTCTGTCAAATAGTTTTATAGTATTGGGATTAGTTGTTCTTTAAATGATTGATAGAATTCACTTGTGAATTCATGTAGCCTGGGGAATTTTTTCTTAGAAAATTCCTTAATTTCTTATTTGATTTTTTTTCTGAGATAAGATTATTTAAGTATTTTATTTCTTCTTTTGTTAATATAGGCAATTTATATTTTTTGTAAATATTCAACCATTTCACCTAGACTGTCATATTCATTGCCATATAATTGGACAAAATATTTCTTAATAATGATCTTAATGTCCTCTTCATTAGAGGTGAGATCATCTTTTTCATCTTTTATACTCTTAATTTGATACTCTTCTTTCTTTTTTATTAGATTAATCAGTGCTTTTTTTTCTCTTCTGCTGGTTTTTAAAAGTACCAGTCTTATTTATTAGTTCAATAGTTTTTTACTTTCAATTTTTTAAATTTCTCCTTAATTTTTAGTATCTCTAAATTATTTGTCATCTGGGGATTTTTATTTTTTTTCTAATTTGTAAGTTGAAAACCAAATTTATTTTACCCTCTATTTTGTTGACATAGGCACTCAGAGATATAAATTTTCCCCTGAGTACTGCTTTGGTTGTATCCCATTGATTTTGATATATTTTCTTCTCATTGTCATCCTCTTAAATGAAGTTTATAATTGTTTCTATGATTTGTTTTTGACCCACCAGTTTTGAAGAATTATATTATTTAATTTTCAATTAATTTTAAATTTACCTTTCCATGTATTGTAAAAGTTATGATTTTTTTGCATTATGATCTGAAAATGGTGCATTTATTATTTCTACTTTTCTTTATTAGTTTGCAATATTTATTTCTCTAGTAAATAGTCAGTCTTTGTATATGTACTGTGTACTGCTGAGAAGAAGGTATATTCCTTTTTATCCCTGTTCAATTTTCTCCAGATATCTATTAACTCTAAATTTTCTAACATTTAATTCATTTGACTTACTTCATTTTAACTTATTTTATGGTTTGATTTATCTAGTTCTTAAAAGGGAACATTTAATTCCCCTGCTAGTATGGTTGTAACATTCATTTCTTCCTTAAACTCCTTTAACTTCTCCTTTAGAAATCCAGATATCATAGCATTTGGCACATAAATGTATAGCAGTGATATTACTTCATTGTTTATAGTACCCTTTAACAAAATGTAATTTCCTTCCTTATCACTTTTAATGAGACAAATTTCTACTTTAGCTTTGCCTAGCATCATGATTGCACTCCTGCTTTTTTTCTACCTTACTTCTCTCTTTAGATGATAATAATAAATCCTGTTCCAGCCTTTTACCTTGAATCTGTGTGTCACCCTGCCTCAAATATGTTTCTTGTAAACATATAATACGAGTCTGGTTTTTAATACACTCAGCTATCTGCTTTAATTTAATGGTGAGTTTAACCCATTCACATTCAGCATTATGTTTACTAACTGCGTATTGCCCGCCATCATGTTATCACCTTCAAATACTGCTCTATTTTCTATCACTCTGTTCTTTCTCACCAATATTAGGTAAATATTGGTCAATTTGTGTAGTATTGAAGAAAATGGTTCCTAAAATTACTTTAACTTCTCATCATATGTGTATTCTCACTTTTCATTTTTTAATGACTAATAATATTGTTTTCTTCCTTCCTTTTAAAAAAATCTAATTAACCAATATTTTTCAATTCTATTTTTTATTTTTCCCCATAAAAACAGATTGTAGTTTCATTTATTAGTGCACTTGTTTTCATTAAATCTTTTGATTTTCAGAATTTCCAATTTAGTGTTTAAGTAGTGAATTTTTTTATAAACATCATTTTATTTAATCATTTTCGAACATTATTCATTGGATACAAAGATCATTTTCTTTTCCTACCCCACCTACCTATCCCATAGCCCATACACGATTCCACTGGGTAACACACGTGTTCTTGATTCGAACCCATTGCCATATTTTTGGTATTTGCATTAGAGTGTTCATTTAGAGTTTCTCCTCTGATATGTCCCCTCAACCTCTGTAGTCAAGCAGTTGCTTTTCCTCAGTGTTTTTACTCCCACAGTTTGTCCTCTGCTTGTGGATAGCGTTTTTTCTCCTAGATTCCTGCAGATTGTTCAGGGACATTGCATTGACACTAATGGAGGAATCCATTACGTTCGATTGTACCACAGTGTATCAGTCTCTGTGTACAATATTCATGGTTCTGCTCCTTTCGCTCTGCATCAATTCCTGGAGGTTATTCCAGTCTCCATGGAATTCCTCCACTTTATTATTCCTTTGAGCACAATACTATTCCATCACCAACATATACCACAATTTGTTTAGCCATTCTCCAATTGGAGGGCATCCCCTCATTTGCCAATTTTGGCCACCACAAAGAGCTCAGCTATGAATATTTGGCTGAGAACTGCCTGTTTATGTCCCTTGCCCATTTATCAATTGGAGAATGGCTTGATTTTTTGTACAATTGATTTAGCTCTTTGTAAATTTGAGTAATTAAACCTTTGTCAGAAGTTTTTATGAAGATTGTTTCCCAATTTGTTGCTACCCTTCTGATTTTAGTTACATTGGTTTTGTTTGTACAAAAACTTTTTAATTTAATGTAGTCAGAATTATTTATTTTACATTTTGTGACTCTTTCTAAGTCTTGCTTGGTTTTAAAATCTTTCCCTTCCCAAAGGTCTGATGTATACTATTCTGTGTTTGCCTAATTTTCTTATAGTTTCCTTCTTTATGTTCAAGTCATTCACCCACTCTGAATTCATCTTGGTGTAGCGTGTGAGGTGTTGATCCAAGCCTAATCTCTCCCACACTGTCTTCCAATTTTCCCAGCAGTTTTTTATCAATTAGTGGATTTTTATCCCAAAAGCTGGGATCTTTGGGTTTATCATATACTGTCTTGCTGATGTCACTTGCCCCAAGTCTATTCCACTGATCCTCCTTTCTGTCTCTTAGCCAGTACTAAATTGTTTTGATGACTGCTGCTTTATAATATAGTTTGAGATATGGGACTGCAAGACCCACTTCTTTTGCATTTTCTTTTCATTATTTCCCTGGATATCCTTGATCCTTTGTTCTTCCAAATGAACTTTATTATGTTTTTTTCTAAATCAATAAAAATTTTTTTGGAAGTTCAATGGGTATGGCACTAAATAGATAAATAAGTTTGGGTATGATGGTCATTTTTATTATATTGGCTCATCCTATCTATGAGCAGTTAATGTTTTTCCAGTTGCTCAAATTTAGTTTTAGTTGTTTGGAGAGTGTTTTGTAGTTGTGTTCATATAGTTCCTATGCTTGTCTCAGGAGATAGATTCCTAAGTATTTTATTTTGTCTAAGTTGATTTGGAATTGAATTTCTCTTTCTAGTTTTTGCTGCTGAACTGTGTTGGAAATATATAGAAATGCTGATGACTTATGCGGGTTTATTTTGTATCCTGCAACTTTGCTAAAGTTGTTGATTAATTCGATTAGCTTTTTGGTTGAATCTCTAGGATTCTTTAAGTAGAACAACTGAAATGAGTGATATCTTGGTCTCCTCCTTGCCTATTTTAATGCCTTAAATTTCTTTTTCTTCTCCAGTTGCTACTGATAGTGTTTCTAGTACAATGTCAAATAATAGAGGTGATAATGGGCATCCTTGTTTCACTCCTGATCTTATTGGGAATGCATCTGGTTTATCCCCATTGCCAATGATGTTAGCTGATGGTTTTAGATATATACTATTTATTATTTTTAGGAAGAACCCTTCTATTCCTATGCTTTTTAGTGTTTTTAATAGGAATGTGTGTTGTATTTTATCAAAGGCTTTTTCTGTATATATTGAAATAATCATGTGATTTTTGTTGGTTTGCTTGTTGATGTGGTCAATTATGTGGATGGTTTTCCTAATATTGAACCAGCCCTGCATCCCTGGTATAAATCCTACTTGATCATGGTGAATGACCCTTCTGATCACTTGCTGGAGTCTTTTTGCTAGTATCCTACTTAAGATTTTTGCATCTATATTCATTAGGGAGATTAGTCTATAATTATCTTTCTCTGTTTTTGACCTGCCTGGATTTGGGATCAGTACCATGTTTGTATCATAAAAGGAATTTGGTAGAACTCCCTCTTTGGTTATTATGTCAAATAGTTTTTATAGTATTGGGATTAGCTGTTCTGTGAAAGTTTCATAGAATCACTGGTGAATCCACCAGGGTTGGGGGATTTTTTCTTAGGGAGTTCTTTGATGGCCTCTTGGATTTCACTCTCTGACATGGGATTATTTAAGATTTGTCTTTCTTCTTCTGTTAATCTAGGCAGTTTATATTTTTTAAATATTCATCCATATCGCCTAGATTGGTATACTTATTGCCACATAATTGGGCAAAGTAGTTTTTAATGATTGCTTTAATTTTCTCTTCATTGGAGGTGATGTCCTCCTTTTCATCTTTGATGTTGTTAATTTGCTTTTCTTCTTTCCTTTTTAAAATTAGATTGACCAGTACTTTGTCTATTTTGCTTGTTTTTTCAAAGTACCAGCTTCTAGTCTTGTTTATTAGTTCAATAGTTCTATCACTTTTGATTTTATTAATTTCACCCTTAATTTTTAGGATCTCTAGTTTGCTTTTCTTCTGGGGGTTTTTAATTTTTTAGTTTTCAAGTTTTTTTATTTGTATTTCCAATTCATTGATCTTTGCCCTTCCTAGTTTTTGAATATATGCACTCAGGGATATGAATTTTCCTCAGATACTGCTTTGGCTGTATTCCATAATGTTTGAAAGGATGTCTCACCATTGTCATTTTCCTCAGTGAAATTATTAATTGTTTCTATCATTTCTTCTCTAACTAAATGATTTTGGAGTATCATATTATTTAATTTCCAATTAACTTTTGATTTGTTTCTCCATGTACCCTTACTGGTCATTATTTTTATTGCCTTATGATCTGAAAAGGCTGCATTTATTATTTCTGCTTTTCTGCATTTGTATGCCATGTTTCTGTGACCTAGTAGATAGTCAATCTTTGTGAATGTGCCATGTGGTGCTGAGAAGAAGGTGTATTCCTTTTTGTCCATATTTATTTTTCTCCATATGTCTATTAACTCCAATTTTTCTAAGATTTCATTCACTTCTTTTACTTCTTCCTTATTTATTTTTTGATTTGATTTATCTAAATTTGATAGTGATTGCTTCAAATTTCCCACTAACATGATTTTACTGTCTATTTCTTCCTTCAATTCTCCTAGTTTCTCCATTAGAAATTTGGGTGCTATACTATTTCATGCATACATGTTCATTTGTGAAGCTTGGGTGGAGTGTGAATTTAGAGTTGATTGTGTTGAGTCGGGAGTGTGGGTGGGGTGTGTACTCAGAGTGGGTTGATTAGAATTAGAGTTTTCTGAGGCCAAGGGGGCAGGGGGAGAGGTAGGTTTGTTAGAAGCTGGTGGTTCTAAGGTCGAGTTGGCAGGAGGAGCTGTGTCCAGAGTTTCTGATAATGTTCTTAATTCTCTTTTAATGCTTCTCATAAAAGCTACAATCTCTCCCTGACCTTCCTCTATAAGCTCAAGCCCAGTATTTAGTTCTGCATATTGTTGATTAGTAGAGAGAACACTTGGTTGGTTTGACTGAGAATTGGGTTTTGTAAAGAAATACCATATTACAGCTATAACAATCAAAATCCCAAGGGGGAGTACTGTGTTGATTATATTTTGCCATAAATCCCATGGTATGAGAAATTTTAGAGAGAAAAAGAATGCAAATTTTACAAGATTTGTCATGGATCTGAATAGCCAGTTGTTAAATATGTTGTGAACAGGCTGTAACCACATATTTCTAAAGTAAACACATGGGGAGAAGGACAAGGCCAGAACTTTCCCCAGGTTTTGTCTTAATCTTAATTTAGGCAGTTGTTCCCTAAAGGAGAAGATTTAGAAATAGTTCTCCTAGCCAGGATTTTAGGGCCCTGTTGCTAAGATCTAAAACAGCTTAAATTTAAGGAGAATCAAAAAGGTTTCTTTACTCACCCATTCTTGCAGCTGTAATTTTGAAGTCAAGTTAAAATAGAAAACAAAACTGACTGATAGGCAAGTAATAAAGCAAAGAGATACAGGAAAGAGATTTCACAGAAGTCTTTTGAGGGTTTCTCACCAACTTCGTGAGGTCGCCATAAACTGTAAGATTTAAAATGGTTGAGGTCTTAAACTGTAGTGATTAAAATAGTGGAAGATATAAATTGTGATAGATATAAGAGAGGGTGAGTAAATTTGACCACAGAAATATGTTTCACTACAGTGTCTTGGTTTTTAAATCAAATATAAGGTGGTCGCCAGGGAAATATTCCCAATTATTCAAATATCCAAGTCAATTTGGTTTTATAGAGATTTTAAATTAACAATACAATGAGTAATCAAAGAAAGAGAGAGAGAGTAAGAAAGAAATAAGTATGAAGGGCCTCAAGTCAATATGGCCTAGACCTGAGTCGTTTTTTAAAATTTTATAATATTTTTTGATCATTTCTAAGCATTATTCGTTAAAGACAAAAATAATTTTCTTTTCCTTCCCCCTCACCCCCCATAGCCAATGCATGATTCCACTGGGTATCACATGTGTTCTTGATTCGAACCCATTGCCATGTTGTTAATATTTGTATTTGAGTTTCATTTAGATAGACCTGAGTCTTAAGAGAGAAATCAGTCAGTTTTTTAACACTCACCACAAGGTCTGTCTAAACAAGGATTCTAGTGACACCAGGCCAGCTCCATCTCAGCTGACTTCACCAGAGAGAGTTCCAAAGGGCCTCTCTCCAGAGCCTCCAGAGGGACAGAGTCCCCTTAGAGGAGCTCCAGCAAGACCTCCTTAGAGATTGTCCTCCAAGAGCTTCCCTTCTCCAGAGCCTTTCTCAAGAGATTCTTCCCAAGTGATACTCATCAGAGATCCTCCAAAAGGATTTCTCCAAAAGGATCAATCCTCAAGAGATTCTGCTTTTTCTTATATAGGGGTTTTTCTCCCATGTCACCTCCCCTAAGTCCCCACATCTACCAATTACTGTAGATGCTTTCCAAAGGACTGCCCATCTAAATTCCTGCTAAGTCAACCAATCTCCTCAGTAAGTCTGAATCAGAAAAAATGCTGCTGTGTTGACCAATCTCCTCAGTAAGTCTGAACGAGAGAAAACACAGCTGAGTCAACTAAGCTCATCAAGAGAAAACTTGCCCGACCCTTTTAGGTACCTAGCATCCCATTGTATCAATTCTAAAAACAGGCCTGGCTCAAAGAACTCCTTGCTTTATTATATGCATGGGTCCAAGTACTTTCATTGTTTAGCAAGGAGTTTTCTCTCCTAAAGCAGTCTTAAGTACGGTTGGAGTAGAGGTCCTCCCATTTATTATCCTGGTGAGTTCTCAAATCAAAATGGGGAATGTTTCTCAGTAGGGAATTTGTTCCAATTAAGAATTTCCCGATGGGGAAATTTTTAATATTCACAAGTTGGAGAGATTTCAAGATTTACACCCCTTGGTTTTCCCTTCTCCCTTACCCTGTTGGATAAGATAAAATTCAAGATCCCAATGGATCTGGATGCTCTTCCCTCTCAGAGTTGATTTTACTGAGAGTAAGGTTTAAGTAAAAACTGTCTTCCTCTCCTTCTTATAGGATAATTCTTCCCCTCCCCTTCCCATGTGTATCTTTGTGTGACAAAGATTATTCTATTTAGTTTTATTTCTATTCCTTGGAGTATATCTTAGTACCATCAACGATTCCCCCCTCCCTTTTTCTTTCTATCCCCCCTTTCTCCATATCATCTTGATGCCCCAAACATTTTCTATGCATGATTCTTTTTACTACTCTAATGACGCATATAATTTTTGAGAGTTACACATTACATTTTCCCCACATATTAATATATATATATAATTTGATATAAATGTAGTCCTTATAGAAGAGAGTTTGAATAAAAGAAAAAGGTAACATTTTTCTCCTTTTCTCTTTCCATCGTATTTACCTTTTCATGTTTCTCTTGGTCTTTGTGTTTGTATATCAAACTTTCCACAGAACTCTGGTCTTTTCTTTACAAAAAGTTGGAAATCTTGTATTTTGTTGAATGCCCATACTTTCCCCTGGAAGTATATAGTCAGTTTTGATGGATAGCTGATTCTTGGTTGAAGACCCAGCTCTCTTTCTTTTCTGAATATCATGTTCCATGCCTCACGGTCTTTCAGAGTGGAAATTTTTAGGTCCTGTGTGACCCTGATTGGTGTTCCTTTATATCTAAATTGTCTTTTTCTGGCTTCTTGTAAGATTTTTTTCTTCTGCTTGGAAGCTTTGGAATTTGGCAATTACATTCCTGGGAGATGTCTTTTGGGGATTTAGTGTAGAGGGTGTTCTGTGGACTCTTTCAATGCATATTTTGTCCCCTTTTTCTAGAATCTCTGGACAGTTTTCTTTGATGATGTCATGTATTATGATATCAAGATTACCGTTTATTTCTGGCTTTTCTGCTAGATCAATGATTCTCAGATTGTCGCTCCTTTCTCTGTTTTCCTGGTCTATCACCTTGTCCATGAGATATTTTATGTTATCTTCTAATTCTTTAATCTTTTGACTTTGCTTTATTAATTCTTGCTCTTTTACAAGATCATTGTCTTCCAGTTGCCTGATTCTGACCTTTAAAGACTGGTTTTCCTTTTCAGTTTGGTCTGACTTGTTTTTTGAGGCTTTGAGCTGTTTCTGCAATTGCATATTTTGGTCTCTCATATTGCTGAGTTAATTTTGCATTGTTTCCCATTTTTCCTGCCAGAAGGCTTCCATCTTTTTGATAATTCTGATTTGAATTTTTCAAGAGTTTGTGGAGAATTTCCATTTTCTTTGGAAGTCTTGGAGCATTTGTTTGGGTTTCCTCTTCTATCTCCTCTGTATTTTGTATTTTTGCTCCATAAAATGTGTCCAAAGTCACCCCCTTCTTCTTGCTTTTCTTGGTGTTTGGAGGCTTTTGCACTTCTGTACTGTTTGCCATCTCTATGGTTTTTTCTTCCCCTTTCCAGTCAGAAATCTGAAGAGGAGGGCTGGCTCTCAGTGTATGCTTCTGATGATACAAGGCTTTAGCCCCAGGCAAATTATCAGTTCTCCTCAGCTGTGCTGTCTTCCCGGGAAAGCCAGGGTCTGTCCTCCCCTGCCTGCCGGAATTCTGGGTGTTATTGCTCTTAGTTCCCTCCAGTTGCTTCTCTGTTGCCTTATTTCTATGCTCCCAACCTGGCACAGCACTGTTCTCAAGGTACCTCAGTGCCTTTGCTGGCCCTGAGGTTCCTGTCCTTTCAGAGGGCCCTGCACTCTAAGGGGAGTAGGGTCCTGTATTCCTTGAGCTCTGAGAACTCCTGATGGTATTATGTTCAGCTGGGTTGTTCTGGATGTGCCCAGAAGCAAAAACCTATGGTGAGCCTTTGATGGAAGGACCCAGCCAGGGGGCTACAGGCTCCTCCTGTCTCTCTCAGGCTGCTTCCCTGCCATCTGTATTGAACACCCCAAGACTGGCCAAGGTTGCTTTCAAGGTACACCCTTCAGAACACCTTTGCAGGCCCTTAGGTTTCTGTCCTTTCAGAAGGCCCTGCTCTCTAAGGGGCAAGGGGTCTTGGCCTTCCTGAGCTCTGAGAACTCTTGATGGGATTAGGTTCAGCTGGGTTGGTCTGGATGTACCCGGAAGCAAAAACCTCTGGTGAGACTCCGATGGAAAGACCCAACCAGGGGGCTACAGGCTCCCTCCATCTCTCTCAGGCTGCTTCCCTGCTGTCTGTATTGGATGTCCTGAGACTGGCCCAGGTTGCTTTCAAGGTACACCCTTCAAAATAACACCTTTGCAGGCCCTGAGGTTCCCACTCCTGCTGAGGGCTCAGCACTCTGGTTTGGGGGGAAGGGGTCCTGGGACCTTCCTTCTGACCTCCCCTTAGACCCGAGTGTTCTACGATTCCAGCTTTTGGGGGGGTGTACCTTTTGATTTGAGTCCAGAAGGAGGGTTCCTCAACTCTGTCCTGTTGTTAAGTTTGAATTTCAGTCCCCTAGGAGCATTCAGTCTGTGATCGGTAAGGAAGGATTTTCAGAGTTCTGAACTTTTGCTGCTTCTAAGCTGCCATCTTGACCAGAAGTCTCTTAAGTGGTGATTTTTAATTTGTTCTTTGCCTGTTTTTATTTTTTGCATACCAACTTCATTAATCCAATCTTTCTATATTTTGTTGCTATACATTATTAGAGATATGCATTTTCCTCTAAACACTCCATTACTTATATCTCATAAGTTTTGGCATATCACCCTATTATTTTCATTCTACTTAATAAAAATATTGTTTTTTTCTATTATTTGTTCTTTAACCTACTTATTCATTAGAATTAGATGAATTTTCTGATTAACTTTTAATCTCTCTTTTCATTGACCTACATAGAATATAATTTTATTGCATTATGATCTAAAATATATATATTTAATATTTTTGCTTTTTGTATTTAATTGTAAAGTTTTAATGTCCTAATTCATGGTAAATTTTTTTCTTTAGGTGCCATACCCTGATGAAAAAAATAATAATTCTATTTAACTGTCCCCACAAGTATATCATATCTAATTATTCTTAGAATTCTAGTCACCTCTTTGGCTTCTTTCTTGTTCATTTTTGGTTAGATATAGCTAGTATTGACTGGGGAAATTTGGGGTCCCCCACTAGTATAGTTTCACTATATAAATCTCCTCCTATAATAAATTTATTCCCTCTAAAAATCTGCATGTTATACCACTTTGTGCATATATGTCTATTATGTCATTATCTGGGGTCACTTTTAACAAGATACAGTTTCCTTCCTTATCGCTTTTTATTTGATCTATTTTCACCTCAACTTTTGCTGAGATCATGATTGGAACCCCTGTTTATTTTTCTCTTCAGCTGAGGTATGATTGATTATGTTCCAACCTTTTACCTTTACTCTTCCCATCTGCTTCTGTTTTTTTTTATTCTTTTTCACTCTATTCATATTCAGTTATGATAATTGTGTGTATTCCTTTCCATTCGACCTTATCTCTTTATATTCATTTCTCTCCTTTCTCTCACCTTGTCCCTCTTCAAAAGTGTTTTACTTCTGACCATTTCATCTTCCTTTTAATAACCCCCTCTTTCCTCTTTCCCTTTTTAATTTTCCTTTAGGATAATATAAATTTCAAATAATCTGATGAGAGTACATTTAAAGGTTTCACCCACTCATCTTGCCCTACTATGTAAAAATTCTTATGAGTCTCTTTTATGTGAGATAATTCATTCCAATTCTATCTTTACCTTCTCTCTCTTCCCAATGTTGTCTCACTTCTATCATAATTTTTAAAATTATCTTCACATTACAGACAATTCACACCCAGATTCTCTATCTCTGTACATTCCTCCTCTTTGATCTCATATTGAGGAAATTTGTAGCAGCTATTAGTATGATAACATATAAGAATATTCACATTTTAACAAATTAACTTTGTTGAATTCATCTCCCCTGTTTACCTTCTTCTACTCCTCTGGAGTCTTCTCTTTGTATGACAAATTTTCTGTGAAGCTATTATCTTTTCATTAGGATTTCTTGAAAGTTCTCAACTTCATTAAGTATCCATTTTTTAACTTGAAGGATTTTATGGAGTTTCACTGATTCTATGTTGTAATCCCATTTTCTTTGCCTTTCAGAATATCCTATTCCAAGCACTGTTTTCTTTAAAACAGAAAATGGTAAAACTTGTGTAATAGTGATTGTGGGTCTTTGATATTTGATTTTTCTTTCTTTCTTATCATCTGAAATATTTTCTCTTTGATCCAGGAGGTCTGCAATTTGACTATAATATATGAAATTGATTAATTGTAATGAGACATTGTTGAGGCCTTATTAGCTTCCTGAAGCATTATCTACCCTTGATGTTGTCTGCTTGGATTTCACTTCCCACTGTGACAGGCCTCTTGTGTTTATTCCCCAAACTACTTTGGCCAAGTAAGTTGATTCTCTCCTCCCTAATTTTGTATAAGGCTTTTGTTTAGGATTATTTAGAGTGGAATTTAGGAGGATTCAGAAGAGTTTCTTCCTTGCTTGACTATTTTGACCCCAGAAATCCAAAATCTCTCTATATATTTATTCTCTTATCTAATAGATTTTCATATCCATACAAATAGCATACATAATATTTATAGAAATAAATATATAAAACTTATGTATTCCACTTATGGTCTCATCCATATCATTCATTAAAAAAATGCTTAAAAGTGACATAAATCCAAAGACAAATTGATAACTGGAGAAGACTTTTGAAAAGTCTACTTCTTCCTTCACACTACTCTTAGTTTTCAATGTTTGAAGGAAAATTAATTTACTCTATCCAAGTGCACTTAATGTCACTATTGACTCCTATTTCTCATCTTATCTACTATTTTAGCTGGAGACTCTGATTTAAAAAAAAAATCTCATTTAGCTTGCCAAAGAATGCTAAGCAGTCCTTTGATCTCATTATTTTAAAGTGAAAATGTCTGGTTGGAACTATTATATCCTGGTATAGATTAGGGAATTCTAAATGTAGAATAGGAACAATTTATACTGCAATTCATCCTGTTAGTAAATTAAGTGACCAGCCTCATATCCCTCATGCTAAGAACACTCTCTCACTTTGTTTGCATATCCTAGTTTCTCTGATACCCTTCAAGTCTCAATTAACATTTTGCCTCCTGAAAAAAAGCTTATCTCAGACCTGCATAATCTTTGTTCCTTTCCTTTGAACCAACTGAACATTTATTCTAGATGCATATTGTTAAAGTAAATTAACCTACATGCAGATTCCCCTCCTTAGAATGTAAACTTTGTTTGTATCCCTTTGTATCCCAAGAACATAGAACTATGCCTGGCATATAGTAGGCATTTAATAAATGATAGCTGATGGATTAGCCACATATATTAGAGACAAAATTCAGTTTATTGTGACTCCATGGATTCATGAATATACAGCTGTACTTTCTGTTGTATCAGAAAAAAAAATGAAAGATAAGAGGTTATTCTGGCATGATTGATTCTTAAGAAACTATGCTGGGTATTTGCAATTTTGTTTTCCTTTTAAACATTATTGTATTTGATCATTTTTAAAACATTATTCATTAGAAACAAAGATCATTTTCTTTTCTTCCCACCCCTTCCCACCACCCCTCCCATTGGTGATGCATGATTCCTCTGGGTATCACATGTGTAAACCTTAAAATTTCTTAGACTTGTGAATGGTGGAAATTTCACCATTGGAAGATTTCATGCTTGTAGGGAATTTCCTACTGATAGTGGGAACTCTATTGGAATGTGAACCCCATTGGCAAGGGAGGTTCCTCCTCCTCCCTTCTTAAGATTACTTTAGGACAGAAACCTTTTGCTGAACAATGGAAAGGGCTGCAGCATAGATCAAAATTTAATTATTCCAATCTCCACCTTACTCAGGGTAACAGGATTTAGGAAGGGCTGTAGCAAAGGATCAAGATTTAATTATTTGAGAATATGACCTTCAACAGACATGTGCAAAGCCACAGACCTCTGGGCGGTCCTGGGTTAAGCTAGAGCCACCATTGGCACAGGGAAGACATGGACAGTGATTGGTAGATGTGAGAACTGAGGGGAGGGAACTTGGATGTTTTCCTTAAAGATAGCAGGGTCTGAGGACTGGGAGGTGGTTGGAGAGTTTTTGCTCTGAGAGGTTGTGCTCTGAGAAGCTTGCTCTGAAGGAAGCTGGAGGTGGAGGCCCCTGAGACTGTTTCTCCATTTTGGTCACATGAGTGATAGGGACTGATCTCTTTCCTTTGCCTCAGCTATCTAAGGGCTTGGGCCTTTTGGCCCAGCCTAAACAGAGGGGGTATTTAAGCCCTATTCCCTTCTCCCTTCTCTCTCTCACTCTCTCTCTCTCTCTCTCTCTCTCTCTCTCTCTCTCTCTCTCTCTCTCTCTCTAATACTTTTCTTCCTCCTGTTTGTAATTATACTCCATAAAAGGTTGACTGCTGACTTGAGTTTTCATTAAGGAATTACATAGCTGAATTTCTTGGTGACCTTAAATTAATATATATCAGTCTTTTAAAGTGATTCCCTTGTCACATTGTGGCAACCATGAAGGGACTCTAAAGAATTCTCTCAACAAACTTCTGAAATTCCTTGCCTTTTTACTCTACCATCTCACCACTTAGTCCCTTTTAACAACAAACTTGGCTTAAAGACACAGCTGCTAGAACACGTGAGTATAAAAAACTTTTTTCTCTTCTCTTTTCTCCTTAAGTTAAATTGAAATCAGCAGTTTTTCTTTTTCTTCCCTTTAATCTTAAGGGACAGCTGGGTAGCTCAGTGGATTGAGAGCCAGGACTAGAGACAGAAGGTCCTGGGTTCAAATTGGACCTCGGGTACTTCCCAGCTATGTGACTCTGATAGTTAGATAGAAAACAGCTGTTTTAAATCTCAGCAACAGGACCCTAAAGTCCTGGCTGGAAGAGCTGTTTCTAAATATCCTTTCCCTTAAGGAACAACTTCCTGGATTAGGAAAAAAAAACCCTGTGGAAAGTTTGTTGCTTTGCCCTGCTCCCCACGTGTTTTGTGAAATTACAAAATATATCCTTGATCTGAACTCATTTCCATGTTATTGGTTTTTGCATTAGGGTATTCATTTATAGTCTTTCCTCAATCATATCCCCTCCATGGTATTTGTAATTTTTATGTGATATTAACTTTAACTTAAATCAAATGGCATATATGGGGTGTATGGGGTGCTCAGGGAGGAGTAGTATCTCTGGTATGGAGGGCTTGTCATGCCCTCCTAGGGCAGCTCTCCAGCCTCTGAACCCCACCTGACACCCAGCTCTCACTTGTGGCTCCTAGTAGCTACTAGCATGCAGCAGCGGCCACACCCCGGGCAATGGCTTGGACAGGCCAGCCAAACCTCACAAGGGTAGCCATTGGGTCATAGACCCTGGTGAACTAGGGATTTGCTCACCAGCATGTGAAGACTGTTTTGGTGGAATAGGTGGAAGAAACCAACAAGAAGGTTCAACGGCTGAGATGGCGATGCAGCAAAGCACTGTGGAGTGCTCAGGGTGTGTTGGAGCACAAAAGACAACACGGCCACTCAATGCAGCTGAGGAAGTCTCCAGGCGTAATGATTTTTCATGCCACTGGACCCAGGCTTCCAACGCCGAGAGAGTGGGACTGTCTCTGTGCATTGACTTTTCCACTTAAATCTCCTTCACGCACAAGTGTCTTTGTGCACACTCATCTACATCACAGATGAAAGCTCACAAAGACAATCATCATCCTCAGTTACCGAGAGACTACTACTATTACTACATATATATATATATATATATATATATATATATATATATATATATATATTTGGCCAGGAAATAAAGAGGAGCTCTAGAAAATTTCCAGGAAGTAAAGGGTAACTCACCCTCTTATAGTTTTCAGAATTCATTTTCTTTTTGCTATTGGTCTTGCTATGATATTTATGGGACAATCTCTAATTCTCTGGGTCTACACATTTTCTCCCTTAATATTCAATACTTCTCTAAATAAGCACACCATATCTTTGGTAGTGGTGTTTGTGTTATTGATCACTGTCCCTATTTTCCCTATTAGAAAAGTATTGGACTGATACCCAAGTTCTTGAACTTAATATCATATTGTATAGCTTGCCTTATTTTCAAGGAAATGAGGATATAACCAAAAAAATAATAATCTTAAAATTAATTAGAATATTAAAAGTCTAAGAAAAAAGAAATATTTGCTCTTTACTTTGTTCTCTCCATCTTCAATTCACTTTATTAGATAAAAATCAGAAAACATTATATTTGGTTTTGATTTTTCTTTCTTGTTTAGGAAATTTAATTTATGCCAACTATGTATTACTTTCTATTTACATTTCATTTAATTACACATTTTGAATTGAATCATAGTTCTAGTGATTTTGGAGGTGGAGAGTAATAATGTGATTAAAGAAGTTAATTTCATTACTAAAGAAAAGTACCTTTCTCCGTTTTTTATTTTTTTCATATAGATTGAGGTGCTGAAATATACTCTGCTATTGGAGAGCAGTTCTGTTATCTATTTTATGGAGAAAAACTACAGCTATTCCACTTATTTAACAAATGGACAAATAAAATGTCTTCTGCCTTCTATAGGACATTAGTTTTGGTACCAGACTTATTTTTATAAATCAAAACTTTGCTTTTTTGCCTTTCATTAGTGACTCCCCCCTCCGCCCCCATTAATAGTGATATTTCTACTAAAACTCAAGGTTTTGAGGCTTAAGTTATTATTGTAGCACTTACAGAGACCCATATCAAGATTGATTCTATTGATGGGGAAAGTAATGAGTGTGGAAAATCCATCTTCAAAGAACATAGGAGCAAGAGCATCCAATATAACTTCTATTTTTTTTTAATATCAGTAATGCTCTGCATTTGATGAGATCAGAAGGACACTAGCACCAACTATGAGACAACCAATTGACACATAGTTTTCACTTAGTCAAAGAGTAAAGCAATGTTACAAGCAGGATTAAAATAATTTCAGCTGGTCTAAGTGAATTTTTCTTTCCATATTGTATTTCTCTTAGAACAAGGTTAAGAAATGATGAAACATACATCATCCCTTTCAATCATAGTTTCAAAATGAAATAGTTTGGTTAGATGATAGTTAAGGTCCATTTTAGCTAGAAATTCGTTATCTTATAGTAACACTGAGTGAATATAGATCATAGGATTTTCAATTCACAGCTGGAAAGTAATTCAGAGTTCACTGATGTCAACTTTATTGTTTAACTGATAAGGAAAGCAAGACAGAGCTAATTCCCAAGACAAGATTTGAACTAATTGCTCTATGTTTCTAGTTCCTATATATGATTTACTAAACTATGGTACATTACATGAGAGAGACTAAAGAAAGAGGAAGGCTACCAGTACTTTGAATCTCTTTGGTATCATTACTATATGTGGTAATTTGTTAATGAATATTTTTCTTGTCTTTTTTGGCCTGACAGCTAGTATTTTAAACAGTACACAACCACCCACCCACCCATGGATTCTATATCAGAGTTGAACTGGCTATAATGAAAACTCTAACATAAACTGCTGCTTAATGATTCTAATCTAAACCAGAGCACATAAGTGGGAATCTTGATCCCATTCTGATGGAGAGTAGCAAGAAGTAGAGTGTTTTGGAGTTGAACAAGGGAACTGAGCAAAAGAAAGGACTCACTTATATACCCAGCAAATAAAGAAGGCCTTTGATTTCCTAAATTGATCAAATCAAAGAGAACACTACATTTGCTAGTGCAAGTTATAGACTAGTTTTATTTTCTTTCACTATGATTCTTTCAATGATTAGCATGTATGTAACATTTTTAGGTTTGCAAACTTTTGTACATAATTATCCCATTTGATCCATGTTATTCCAAAGATGGATAGTGGAAGATCTTTGGAATATCTTGAAAATATGCCTCTAAATTTTATAATATTTTGTGAATATCTATGGAGCAATTTGACTACCTACAAGTTGCTCTTTATATGTGTCTAGTCTAGATTTTGACATTTTGTCTGTTTATGACTTTAAAAAATTATTATATTCTACATTGATAAGAAATTTACAGTATAGTATATGAATCCACTATTCACATCCATGTTCCAATTTGTATGATGCAAAATTTTAATATGTCTAATAGCAGATTATTCCTTGATTAACAACTATCTAATATCACTGGTTGAATAATAATGGCAAAAAAGATAAGCTGATGTAAAGGGTGGAAAATGTGAGGAGGTTTTATAAAAGGTTGGACTGGATTATTTAATAATAGGGTCACCAGGAATTTTAATTAATTCCAAGAGATTTATTTAACAATTTATTTACAAAATATAGAAAGAGTGAAAGTAAGAAAATGAGAGAGAGGATAGGATAAGATATCTAGCATAAGCACTAAGTATTTTGCTGACCCCTGGCTCAAAAACAGGCAGGTGAGTTGAGTCCTTAGCCAGAGAGGCCTCAACCATTGTAGCCGAGGACCTGGGGATTCAGGGAGCCTCTTTCAAGAGGGCAGGTCTCTCCTGAGGCTAGTCTTTTCAGAAAATCCAGGAAAAGAGTCAGCTCCTTCACTCACTATGTGTCAGTCCAAAGGGAGAGATTCAAGGGTAGTCTTACCAAGTCTAAGGTCTCAGTTCCAGTCAGCAGATTCTTCATCAGCCTCCAACTCAAACTCAGAACTCTGAAGAATGAGAGCACTAAGAAGTCCTAAGCATGAAGAACTTTTTCTCACACAAAGTTGTAACTCCTTTTAAAGATGCTTCTTTGTGTCACTTCCTGGGCCTTCCTCTACTTTATGTGGACAAATCATAGTCTAAAGCTTTGCTTAGGACTGCCCAGGGGGCAGTCAGTCAATTCTGATTCATCACCCACTATTGTACATATGAGTCACAGACCTCACCCACTCATTGTTTACTATTTACACTCTTGGTGATTAAATCTAAAAATGGGAAGGGAGAGTTTAATCTTCACACTAATGAAGGAAAGCAGTTAGAAAAGTGCTAACTAGATGTTTTCCCACATAAAACTGGGCAGGATTTAGTGTCCATCTGTAAAGCTCTTTCAAAATATATACATTCAGGGGGCAGTTGGGTAGCTCAGTGGATTGAGACCCAAGCCTAGATACAAGAGGTTCTAGGTTTAATGCTCTGGGATCAGCCTTAGACACATCCTAGGTGTGTGACCTTCAGCAAGTCACTTAACCCCCATTGCCTAGCCCTTACCCCTCTTCTACCTTGGAACTAATACATAGTATTGATTCTAAGGTAGTAGGTAAGGTTTTGAAAATATATATATGCAATCATTAAAGAAATTAATGGATTACTCATGTAACATTTATCTGGAGGTTATGAAGATTTTATACTCTTGATTGTCCTTTGCTGAATTTGAGTGTGATTTGTTTTGAGTGGCTTTCATTGCCTGAATATTTTTAACTTAATCTTTGGTTTGGTGCATTTGTGATGAGGTCAGCCACAATATAGATATCAGGAGAATCTCATCCTTTATAGGAGACTTTTTTTGCATGGAATATTTTTCAGGAAATTCAGAATAAAAGTGGTGGAAATATTTGGTATAAATGCACTTTTCTCTTTTATACCTCCACACAATTTTCATAAAGCCATTGAAAAGATTTATGTTGTAGTTTCTGTTGACACATTACTATACATCATCTTAACAAATACATAGAAATATTTTTTTCTTAAAGAATCTTTAATATTGAATTATACTTCATTATGTCAAATCTTTCTTTTTTGTTTTGGTACATGATAAATAACTAACCAGTGATATCTAATTTTTTTCTATATAAGACAGCCAGTTCTGTGGCTATGAATATGTAATTTGTAATATATCGCTCTTTAAATATATGATTGATATGTGCTTTGATTATTTTTATAAAATTTATAATGGTGGGAAAGTAGTTATATGGAACAGTAATTTAATTTGTTTTCTTATTCATTTTCCTGGATACCTTTCATTTTATATTATGTAGTGTTTTTTAAATATTACTTTTTTTGAGAATTTCAAAATTAATTCTATGGTACCATTCAAATTATTCCCGCCCAGAACAGATTCATTTTATATTTGGATATGTCTTGTCACTCTTCCTAAACTTAATTTTTCAGAGGACTATTTGACTTCCTCTTATGGAACATGTGAAATCAAGGTTGTAGTTTGTGCAGTTGGAACATTTGCCACACGAGCTACATTCCAAGCATCCTTTTATTACATCCTCATTTTATATAAGGAGGCTTGGGAGATAAATTTGGCTGAGACCCAAGCAATGGGGCTCTGTTTTTTTTTTTTTCTAGAGCTTGTGCTTTTGGTTAAGTGCTGCAGGTGTGAGTCTCAGACTCTTTTGCTCTACTTACTTGACTGAAGAATTTTTTTTCTTTACACTCTCTTTCTCTCTCTCTCTCTTTTAATTTATTATGAAAATTCCTATATATTTTTCAATAATAGTGGTATTTATTTATTTTTATGCCTACACTTTCAAAAAGTGGCAATCAAGTGAAACATTATTTTATTCATGTAATTATTAAATTTTAAAAGCATTTTGAAAAAAAATCAGCTCAATTTCCCAGTATACCTAGACCTTCCTGCACATAGAGCTATATCTTATAATAAATAACAACAAAAATATGACAAACATAAACACAACTACCACTAACAAAATAAGAAAAGTTCTAAAGTCCTTTAAAATTGTCTTTCTTCATAATGTCATAATCATCATTCACCTTCTTTTTACTGTCAATCCATACAGTTATGAAACCATCCATTTTATTATTTCTATGGCATAATATTCAACCAGAGTTGCATAATATAATTTATTTTTACTCACCAATAAGTAGGAATTACATGAGTTTTACTTGTTTATTATTATGAAAAGAGGTACTATAACAGTTTGTCATAATATATGTATATGTATTCTATAAAATAAAAAATATATTATTATAGATTTAGTTAGCAGAGCACTTTGAAAATACCTGAGCACAAAATCTTATTTTGAAGATGAGAAAGACATTCTAGAGAGATTAAAAGACTTAGGCAAGGTCTGACAATAAAATAATGGAATTGGGTTTTAATTTCTAGTTCTGCAAATTCATTCCTCTTACTATTCTATGTTAGAAACAGGCAGTTAGATTAGTATGCTTCAAAAAACTGGTATTATCACATGAAAGTTAAATTTCAGTTCAATTGAGGAGGAAAATCAGTCAAAATTAGTTGCAAAGTTTACAATTCTAACAAATAATAGATTTAAAGCTGTAAGAGACTGTAGATACTATCTAGGTTGATTTGTTCTTTTATACATAAATATCCTGCTGTGATATTTTGTTGAGAAAAAGGGTGGATTTTAAGATGCCCCATAAAATAAAAAGATACTGACAACCTGAATTAAACTGGTATACAATAGCTGAAGGGTTGATTAAAATTAGACCAGGGGTTCTCTAAGCATATAGATGGTCACTATGTGATTGGGAAGTCACTTGAAGAAGACAGTAGGGTAGGAAAATATGGTGGAAATGTGACCTTAATTATAATCAGATTTACAAATAGAAATTAGAATATTATCTTTGTGATTCTGATTCTGATTTGATAACTAGCCTATCTCCAAAATTACTTCCTTTGGTGTCCTTTTCTCTTTGATTAAGGGAATTAAGCTTCTGGTATCAAAACAAAAAGGGCACTGAGGAATGTCATATCTGAGGATAGGCTTCTAAAAAGTTGTTCTCCCAGGTGTCCTAAAAAGAATGTTATTCATAAATTTGAGAGGGAAAGTAATCTTCTCAATCTAATTGATACTTAGTTGTGATTAACTGATAGTATCAATTCTCCCTTGGATATTTGTCTTTTAATAGTAGATACTTTGTTAACTCAAATGTATAACGGCTCTTCACTGTTATTGCCTATAAATATATATCTTCTCATGCTTATTTTATTGAAAGTTCCATAATTTCAAGACTGTCTTATTCACTCCTGTCCAATAGTAATTGCATAGTGCATTTATAGAATTACATCCGATTAATGCTGACATTGAAGTACTATGAGTTGTGAGTCATTATTTTATATCTTATTTTTTATATTTATTTTTCTGGGCTTATACTATTGACATCATATAGCATAATATATGATATTCTACATTCAGGAAGAATACTTCTGGGTCAAAAGTTAAATACTTTCTTCTGGTGAATTATTAAAGTTCTGATACCCAGTATTTATTGAGGGAATAGCTTGCTATTAAAGGTCCCCCTCATATGTATGCCCCATAAAATAACTAATATGAAGTTAAATTTATCATGGCTTAGCATTCATTAAAAAAACAAACAAACAAACAACTAACTTGAGCCCTCATTGACATGCTTACTTTTTACCAGATATAATAATAAAATGCAACAAATGAATTGCAAAGAACTAATCTCAAAATTAATACTTAATACTAAATCAGTGCTTCCCAAGCTACTAGTTAAGAAGAGTACATAAATGATAAGAGAACAAATATGAAGAGCACAGTTTGGGGAATAAATGTAGCTAAGGAATGTACCGTGAAGTAACAAATGACAAGAAGGCACATATATCAGGAAGGTATGTAGCATGCAAATAACCAAACTTGAGAGATTTTTTTCTATTAACCTCTGTTCTTCATGTGGTTTATTTAAGGGATCCACTTTTTTAGTTTTAAAAATATCATTCAGAATAGAGTCAGTCATACTAATCTTCTATGTTTAAAAATGGGCATTAAGAATTATTTTTAGAATCTCATAACCTGGTCTTGTAAGTTCCCAGAAAACAACAACAATAATTATGATTTATTCACTGGTTCCACATTTATAATCCTCTTAGTCTCTCTCTTAATCCCAAATAAAGAAAGTCAAAGGTTTTCACCTTTTTAAAAGATGATCAGTTGATATTTCAAAGCAGTTCTTTACACTTACACTTGGTAACCTAATCAGCAATAATATGTCAGGGAAATGTTCAGTTTTGGTATGTCTTGGATAGTGCAGCTTGAATCCAGAAAAGAATTTTACTCATAGATTTACACAAGTTTCCCAATTAATGTTGATGAAAGCATTAGCACATGAAGTATTTCTTTCCATCAAAATTATGCAAATTTGGAAAAAATTCAAATTAAATTCAAGTTGGCCTTGCTTTTTGCCTTCCCACTTATTTTGGCAGAATCATCCCCCATTGTTTTTTTTTCTGATTTTGTCCTAGAATTTTACCTTTTTATAGTATTCATATTTCAGGATTCTGGGACCACATTTTAATTAATCCTCATAATTTCTTTGGGCTTGGTAGAGTGCCTCCTATGGTGTAGGGACATATTATACATACATATGTTCATATAAGAATTCAGGAAGAGAGCAAGGGAAGAAAGAAAAGGTTTTGATCTTTGCAAATCAGAGGATGACACATTGTCAGTGACCTCTAAATTTCTAATAATAGGGTAAAGTTCTCTCTCTATCATAGTACAGAATCCCTATGCAACCTACAATTGGTACAGAGACTTATTATTCTCTAATAATAGAAAAGGAAATGATATAGCTTCTTTTCTCAATTATCTCTTTGAAGATTTTTCCTCCATTATTTACAAGGGTTCACCCTCCAATATATATTTATATGATTAAATAATCCTTTAAATTATCTTTTTTTTTGCTAAGCAAAATTCCTACATAGCAAAAAAAGATAAGCAAAAAGAAAAGAAAAAAGAGAGAAAGCAGAAAATTTAAACTCCTTAGTGTTATGGAGCCTGCTTTAATAATGTTGGCAGTGGTCTGATATTTCTGCTTTACTGATTTAAAAGACAACTTTCATCAATGTCTGGCTGAGTGTATCAAGAGGATTTCTCTTTCTTTTGAAACTTTCCACAGCCATGACTTGTCAGTACTTCTTTTTTTTTTTAAAGCCTCCCTTTTGTGTATTGTGTATTAGTTCCAAGGCAGAAGAATGGTAAGGGCTAGACAATGGGAGTTAAGTGTCTTGCCCAGGGTCACACACCTGGGAAGAGTCTGAGGTCAGATTTGAACCTAGGACTTCCCTTCTCTAGGCCTGGCTCTCAATCCACTGAACTGCCCAGCTGCCACCTTGTCAGCATTTCTGAGAAATCACAAAGCCCATGTCAGGTGAAAAGTTAAAATTGATATTCAATCATTTGAAGGTGGCCTTATATTTGATCATGCCAATATCTTTAAAAAACAAACAAACCATGGTTGGAAAGTTGGTGTCTTTCTTTAATTCTGTATAGATTTTGGATACCATGTTGAGTTTTATTAGTGTGAATATTATCACAGATTAATATATAACCATTGTATGGTTTTCTAACATTATATTTTGATTTAGTTTAGCTCTTTGATTGAAATTGCTATTTTCAGCTTCCTAGGATGCTAGCATTATATATTTACACATATATTCACTCTTCATGAATATAGACATATATTTGTTGTCATGTCAAGTGTGTAATGTGCAAACTCTTTCCAACAAATTTCTGACAAATTCCCATGAACCAAAAAAATTAGAAAAAATAGATCTTTTTTTGGGGTGTATTCGACTTCACCCTAGATTGTTTTTTCATTTGTTCATACTGAAGATTGGTTTTTATATAATTAAGTTGAGTGCTCTAAAGTATGATCTTGATCTTAAGATGAATAAAAATATTGAATGAAAGACTTTTCCAGTCAGAATTTTTTAGACCATATAGGTTGACTGCATAATAACTTTTTCATGTTGAACAAATACACCTCTATTTCCCTTTGGTTCAACCTCTAACTTTTATTGTTTAGAGACGTCATACTTGATGACTGGTATCTCTCTCTCTCTCTCTCTCTCTATATATATATATATATGCATATATATAGTCATTGGAATTACATTTTTGTACAGAATATATGACTTTATATTATAAACAGGATTTTTATATTAATATGCAATTTCAAAAAGAAAATCTTGCATATCATTAAGATGCTGTTCAAATGTCTATCTATTGCATTTATCTACTACTTTAATTCTTAGTCAGTACCAGATTGTTTTTATGCAAGCATATGTGGTATGGATTTCCATGCTTAGAAATGGTTCCCCAATAGCAAATTTAGGTCAAAGCAGTCAATGTAGGACTTCTAAGTACTTCAGTTGTCAGAAGAAAAGGGCAAATAAGATGGAACACATGCTCTGGTGCTCAGTAGATTATAATTTGGATGGTGGATTACAGAAAATATTTAATGGATTCGATGGGGTAAATTCTTATAGAGTCTTGTCCAGTGAATTAATTTAAGATCTCAACTGACTCCATTCCAAGGAAACAAGTTTAATTATAAGAACATATAATGAAAGAGCAGAGAGTATATTAAGTAATTAATTAAGATATGGTAAGTAGGTAAGGAAATGTGGTAAGTAAAGGTAATGGGACAATAAAGAGTATGTTTAAAGTAAAAGGTAAAAGAGTATGTGTCAGGGTTCTCAGGAATACATTTAATTTTTCTTAGTTACTAAGGAAAGCATCATTTTTGGGGGGCACTTGTTATCTTGTGGCTCCTGGGAACTAATGTCATTTACGCCATGGTCCACTTTGGTCTGAGTGGCTTTATCCATGATTCACTCTGTTTGCCCTCTCTGGGGTAGTGAACTACAATGTAAATGAATACTAATGATAGGTTAAATACCTTGGGCTACTTTGCTCTTTTCTGCTTAAACTTGAAGAAAGACAGTGAGTGTAAAAATTGAGCATTGTTTGAACCTAGGCTTGTGTGACTGGGAAACTGAACCACCTGTTCTTGCCTACCAGATACCCTAACCCATGACTTAGGTTATGTATGAAGATTGACATGAGGAATTTTCTTGTAATTGTGAATTTAAGCAAAGCATATGTCTTGTATGAAAAGTAGCCCCATACTAATCAACTAACTATTTTTCCTATGTTGGGTTTTTTATTGTGTACAGTAACTTCTCAGGGTTTGTGGGATATTTTGCCCCACATCAGTTTTATTTATACATGTAGTTTTAAGGAACATTCTACATAGATGTCTAAATGTACAAAAAGTAGAGACTGTGAATTTTAAAACTACTCCACCCTACTCATACTATTCTTTAGAAGATTTGATTTAGCTATTTCCTGATTTGAAACAATAGAGATACATGGTCTAAGAGAATCCAGTCTTGGGAACTCTAAATTGCTCCACTCTGCTTAGTTTAACAAGGTCAGGAATGTCTACACCCATACTCAAGGATTAAGTATCTAAGAAGATGGTCTTCAACAGACATGTGCAGAAATAGCTGACAGACCCCTGGGCTGTCCTAAGTCAAGCTAAGCTAACATTGGTACAGATGAGGGGCAGGAAAGTGATGTAAAACTTTCTATATAGGGCATGTGACTTCCTCTCTTTGCCCTTTTTTCCCATAGAGGTGGCTCTGGCTGGTAGCATGCTAAGTGTTCAGACATCTTGGCGAGGTAGCAGCTATTTGTCTGGGTTTTGGCAGTGAGTTTGCCCTTGAGCTAATTCAGGTTCAGGCATCTTGGCTGAGCCCTCTTGGAGTTCAGGCTGATTCCTTCCTCTTTTACTCTCCAAAACCTTACATTCCTAAAGCCTCTAATCTTCTCCCTGGCACAAGCCAGGCAGGAGAAATCTTATACCCTTTCCTTCTCCCTTCTTCTTAGTTTCTTTCCACTATATTAATTAAATCACCATAAATTTCCAGCTGATGGGTATTTTTTTTTAATTTGGAATACCCATGGCAACCAATAATTAATATAGTTTAGGTCACAATGCTAAAATTATCCTTTACAAGACATAAATCAGAAAAAAATTTATGACAAGCTTTTTCAGGTATAAATATAATATATTTTTCTTTTGTAATGAGTGTTTAGAGACCTCTTGTTGAATATTTTTCTCTTTCTCTACCCATCCCCATTACTCTACCTTGAGGATATTGAGAGATAATAAAGGAACTAAAATGATTCATTATTAAGGATATTATCATTGAATTTTTCTTTCAGTGTTCTCTGTATGAAAAAAAAGAGTATAATGGTCATAAAGGATCATTCTTGGAGAAGGAGAAAGGAAGGAATACATGGGGTGCAATGGTGATATAAGAAACAGTAAACAGCATTAAAAAGTTTTGAAGAAGTTCTCTTGTAATTTCAGAAAATATTAAGTAAAAACAAGTTATTTGAATGGAATAAATGCATTTTATCAATAAAATGAAGATGTTAATTTATATTTTACTAGTGTGTTTATGAAAGGATGAATAGGGTTGAATACTTATAGATACCCTATACTAATAATTCTAATTATTAGCTAGCAAAATAACCTTCCATTGAGTTACAAGTAAGTGAGATTTCAAAAAGTTTAAAATGAAAAAGTATAGTGAATGATATACTTCTAGGGATAACATCAATCAAAATGAATTATTACTCTAAATTTAGTACCTTCTGAAATTGATGGAAACTTTACCTTTCTTTTCTACCACTCTCCTACTGTCATGGCGGAAAGAGAATTGGGCTCCACAGACATAAAATTTTCACACATACATAAACACACACACACACACATGCTCACATAATCCCCCTTATAGGTCATCACCATTCACAAAGTAATCAAGTTGGTGGTCAAGATACTATATGGATTAGGCTGAGCTGGTCTTCAAGTGCTTTATGAAGTTGGTAATCAAAGTATGGGGTGTTCAGGGAGGGGTAGTGTCTCTGGTATGGAGGGCTTGTCATGCCCTTCTAGGGCAGCTCTCCTGCCTCTGACCCCCACCTGACACCCAGCTCTCATTTGTGGCTCCTAGTAGCAGCTAGCATGCGGCAGCAGCCACACCCTGGGCAACGGCTTTGACAGGCCAGCTAAACCTTGTCAGGGTAGCCATTTGGTCGTAGACCCCTGGTGAACCAGGGCCTTGCTTACCCAGAATGTGAAGACTGCTTCTTCTGAACAGACGAAAGAAACCAATAAGAAGGCTCAACGGCTGAGATGGTGACGCAGCAAAGCACTGTGGAGTGCTTAGGGTGTGTTGGAGCACAAAAGACAACACGGCCATCCAATGCAGCTGAGGAAGTCTCCAGGTTTAACGACTTTTCATGCCACTGGACCCAGGCTTCCAACGCCAAGAGAGTGGGACTGTCTCTGTGCATCAACTCTTCCACTTAAATCTCCTTCACACACAAGTGTCTTTGTGCACACTCATCTATCATAGATGAAAACGCACAAAGACAATCGTCATCCTCAGTTACCGAGAGACTACTACTATACTATAATCAAAGTATTACAGATTGGTAGAATGTAACTAATTTGAACTGATTTGTATACACTTTAAGTATTCATAAAATGTCACATTTCCACCTCAATAATAAGGAATTTGAGTAGACATTTTGTGAAACCCTTTAATGTTAAAATGAATGGGAATAGAATAGGGCAGGGTGTAGAAATGTGAAAGTTGAACTACAAACATCAAGTACAAATATTTTGATTTTGTGAAGACTGATTTATCTTTCTAGATCTGTTTAGAATGGAATCCTTTAACTAGGAAACTCAACCTTATTGCCTTTACTTAAAGTAAAAAACAAGAGAAAAACATTAGAGCCCAAACTACTTGCTCTCCATAAACAATTTAAAATCCTATTTCATTTTTAAAGCCTAAATTCATAAACTATCAAATTTTACATTATCTTTCAGGATAGTAAAACATGGATTTTTGATGGAAGAACATAAAAGTGAAATATAGAATATTAGAAGTGAATATAGAATAGTAATACAATAAAGGAGTGAAAAACAAAGGCCTATAACAAATAGATTGTCTCTTTAAATGATGAAACCATTGAAAAACTGGAGCAATAAGAGAACCAAAAATTCCTTTGTTTTTAGAAGTTATATGTTATTATAAGAAAGCTAATAAATACATTCAGGAATTTGGAAATGGAAAAGATATTAGGACATATCTATGTAGGGTAGTTTTAAAACCTGCTGCAGAAATGTGGAGGCATGCTTTGGCCACTGCTCACATGAGAAAGATTTGAAGGGTTTAATGGAGTGCAACCTTTAAACAAGCTCAGAAAGTAATGTGTCAGCCAAAAATACTAGTTGTTTTTATCCTTCATTAACAGACACATAACATAAGGGGAGTAGTAACCTAACTGTACTCTGCACTCATCCAATGACATAGTGTAATCAGTTCTAGAATCTATATTTTTGTGAACAGTATTGACCAATTAAAACATGTCCACAGGAACATGATGATCTTGTTATCACTTAAAGAAAATGGATACTTAACTTCAGAATTTCAAAATGAATGGTAACTCAGAGTCCATCTATTCTAATATCCATTTTAAGAAATGCCATTTAAAATTTCCAAATAAGCAGCTGTCACAATCATTGAAGGAATTCAAAAAGTGACAAAAGCCCTGCTCCTACCTGAGTACCATAGAGAACTCTCTATCCATCTATCTCTATCCATCTATCTATCCAACAGAAAAGGGTCTGATTTAAACATTTTTAAGTATTGAATTTAAATCTGCCTTCCTTTTCCCCACCCCAGGTAGATTTGTTTTTTCCTGTAAAACCAAAAAGAACAGGCCTATCCTCCTTGAATGACAAAATCTTTCAGATATATTTACTATTTTACTAGTGTCTCTCAAATTTTCCTATTTTCCAGCCTAAAATAATTTTCTAATTTTTTTCAAATGCTCTTCATAAAGCATCGTTTCAGTTATCTCAGCACCCTGGACTCTGTCTTTTGTTCATATTCCAAATTGTTAGTAGAAGTTCACAAATCTAGTATCCAAAATGTGACATTTACTTCATATGTAGTCTGATCCTTGCAGAGAACAAAGTATGACTATAAATTCCTTCATTCAGTTCATTATTACATTGATGTTTATGTTTACTACCTATCATTGCAGTTTTCTTATTATTGAACTTACAGTCCATTTGGGACTAGTAGGTCGTTTTCATATGAATTAATTTCTAGCCATATTTTCCCTTCCAGTATTGTGTAAAATTAGCTTTTAAAACCCCAAGTGCAAGACCTTACATTTATTTATTATCATAATTCATCTTCCTAGTTTCATCTGTTTCTTCAAAACTCCAGAGAAAAAGAAATGATATTGATTCTTATAAATGTATTAGCTAATCTTTAGATAGTAAACTTCATATAACCTGAAAAAAACATGAAGGTTAGAAAAGAAGGGTTGTAGTTAGGAGAATCATAGGGAGGAAAGGATACTAGTTATTTTAAAATATTTGAAGAGAAGTTGTTTGTTGGTCACATCAATAATAAAAGGCAAATTTAGTGCAAAGTTTTGAGATGTAGCTCTGCACTGACTTACAAGAATTTCTTGACAAAGAGTTTTTTTATTTGACAAGAAATGCTGAGAGCCTGGAAAACAGTTTTGTAGAAATTAGTATTAGAGGGTCATTAAGTTAAAAAAAATAAAATGGAAGAAATGCATATTAAATGCCTCTCATGTTTATAGTTGAAGAATTCTTAACCTAACAAAAGATAGAGGTAATAAAAAAGACAATATATAATTGAATAAAATTGAAATTGCTTTACTTGAACAATAGAAATACAAATAAATAAATTAAAAAATAAATAAGGGAAACTTATTTTGGAATAAAAATATTTTAAAAATATCTATGTTAAGAGTCTGACAACTAAGATGTATAATGAATGAACAGAAATGCAAGAGACCAAAAGCAGTTTTTGAATGGACAAGTTCTTAAAGCTTATGAACAAAAAAGTTCTCAAAATCAGAGTTGGGAGTTATTTCAAATTATACTGAGTGTTCTGAACAGGGTGTATGAGGCACAGATAAGATAATGAATATGAAGCCTAACAACTCTTAAAACAATATATAAATATTTATTGATAGCAGTCGTATCATTAGCCTACAATCTATAAGCCTCTAGTCTCATGACAATTTAATTCTTCAAGTCTTCTACTAAGTTCCTGCTGAACTTAAGTGATATTTATAGAATAATGTATGGGTCTATTGTTTAATATTTAGTAACTGGATTTTCCCTTCTCCAAAAATATGTGCTCATATTTACATTTAATCTGCATTATTGCTTTTCAAAATTTAAAGACTGCCAGAGGTCATCATACCCTGACTGACTGACAAGGTCACAGTCTGAGGAAATGATGTCTGCAAAGCAGCCTCCCAAAATTGAGGCCTCCACTGATCCCTCTCTGTGACTTTTCTCCTCAACTTTCCCCACTAGTGGACTTGCTATGATTATTATTCTCTCCCCAATATAGGAGAATTAATATGAGAGCAAATACTTATAGGATCAATAAATATATACCCCAATTTAAACCCCCTAGATTAGTACCCCCAAAAGATTGCACATACAGAATCAAAGCCCAAAGATTATTGCACATAAACCCTCTTTTCTCAAGCATAAGACATGCTTCAAGGCCTTACAATAAACACTGGCCAAAAGCTTGAGTACTATAGTAAATCTTTCTCTACAGTTATTATACTCCAATGAATTTGTTGATGAACAGAAGCCAAGCAGCATTTCTAGGCACTTCAAAGTAACACAAGAAAAATAAAACTTATGAACTGAGGAAAACCCCCAAACTGGTCTGTTTTAAGTTCTCACACCTAGATACAAAGATATTTTGTTGTTCATCTCCCAAGCAATTATGATTGATAGTGAAAGCTGACCAAAAGCACAATGATCCTCTTAGCAGGTCAAGGGGTATTAACCTACAAATGGCTTTATTCACATTAATCATATCTATCACAGAGTGTGGTAGAAACCTAGTAAATGATCACAGAATTCCTTGTTGTAGTAACATCACAAGAATGTTGTTTAGGTGATTTGATAATATGCAATCAAAATGTAGAATGTTCACATACATAGAAGATTGATTGTGTGTCAAAGAAGCATGTACCAAAAAACCTATACAATAAATGAACCACAGTAATATGGCAGAGCACTGTGTGTGATGCCTGCATATGTGTGTTGAATGCATGATGTTTCTCATCTCCTTATTCTGACCATGACATCACATCTGGGCAGAGAGACCTTGGATCCTCAGAGTGGCCACTGGATGAAACAATTTAAAAGACCAACTCTCAGAAGTAAGTTCCAACAAACTCTTGCTTCCAACTCACTGTTAACAATAAAAGTAAATCATTTCATACCTAGTAAACTAACAAAGGTGAGAAAATTTGGGACATCACTGGATCAGTTGTGGAAAGAAACACATTGAAACACTTTTGGGAGACTGGTATTGCCATGTGGGAAAGCACTTTGGTTTAAACCAGGTGTAAAAATGGAGATTTAAACTCTGGACTCCAATCCCTAGGAGTCCTTGCTAGCTCCCAGAATGCCCTCTAATCTCACTGAGATTTCCACCTGGACGAGGTCAAGAATTTCTATTTAACCTGGCTGTAAAGGCTACTGGGTCTCTTTCCTACTTCCACTTCTGAGCACAAGTGCCTCTCCACCTAGCAGGCAAGATGTGAGTGATCGTGAATAGGCTCTCTGGGCCTAGCACATGCCTTTCTTACTTGTACTTTCCTAAATTCCTTATCTTAAATGAACCTCTAAAAATATAATACTCCTGGCAGAGAGAAACTGATTTCTACCTGCCTCAGTTTCCCCAAAAAATTAATTATTACAGTATGGCGACCACTAGATTGGATGAGAACTTCTCAAAATTTTTAGCCTAGAATTTTTTTTTAAGCCACGTTTCTCTGGCCAAGGTTTTTTTAACCCTTCAAAACTGCTGCTTGTTCCAGCCTTTTTAGCAAGCCTCTAAACTCATCTCGGTCCTGCTCCAGCTCCCAGCCCTGCTTTCCTGTGTTCCTATTCCAGCCTTGACCACTCCAGTGGTCTATCTCCCATCTTTCCCAGCCGATCCCGGCCCAGCAAAAAAACTGGCCTCCCACACATTGCCCCAGCCCCAGCCCCAGGACTGAGGTTGCTGGTAGCAGACCCAGTTTTTTCAGGATCAAAAAGCAGCTGGTAACAAATAGGGTAATTTTCCCTTAGATTAACCTCCACGTGGACTGGGGGTATCATAGGAGGGGAGAGACAAGAGGGAAAGAAGAAAGGTTTTTTCCAAGCAGGGACCTAAAAGCATGACTATTTTACAAGGATAGCTTTTAATTGCATTGATCCTTTTATTGACTTCACCTGTCTGTCAGGGAAAAAATTCAACTCCCTACAACCATTTAGCTAATTATGGGGAAAAAACTCTGTAGCTCAGTGAAATGAGAGCCAGGCCTAGAGACGGGAGGTCCTGGGTTGGAATCTGGCCTCAGACACTTGCTGGCAGTGTGGCCGTGAGCAGGTCATTTAGGCCCTATTGCCTACCCCTCATCAATTTGCCTCCTGACAATAGGCATCTAAATGGATAAAAAGCCAAGGAACTTTAAAGAGACTGGAGGTTATATTTTTAAGGCATTTCAGACTCCAATGGTTTATAAAAAATCTCTGTATTCTATTGCATTTTACTCTTTGCTTTGTTTAAGGTTTAACTTTGTGATTTTAAATTCATGTATTACTGCATTCAATATTATTCTGTTACACTGAATCATTTTAATGTACTGAGTTTTAACTACTGTTAAATTCTGTTGCTTTTCCCCTATAATCATATTGAACAAATATCATTGTAATTAAGCTCATATATGAAAACAGTCTTTCTATTTTTGCCTTTGTAAATTGTCAAATAGAGTATAGATGGATTTCAGAACTGGTTGCAATTGCTATAACAACCTTTGGAAAATGTGCTAAATATCTCAACTCGTTTTAAGGGTTTTCTAGACATGATTTTTAGAATTTTTTTTAACAATCTCTGGTCATTTTTGCCTGCCCCTACCACAAGGTGTAAGGTCCATTCTAGTAGCTGAAGTGAAATATATTTTATAACCCATCACCTTCCCGCATTACTAAATATGTGAATGGAAGTTGGGGCAGTTAATCTCAGGGCATTTTTATCCCTAAAAAGCCTCCAAAAAAGGAGCACCCCTTATTTATCCTCTTCATCTAACTACTTTACTTCCACCAGAATAATATCTAGATTTCTTGATGATGTTCAAAACCAGAAATAAGTTTTACTTTGTTTAAAAATATGTTTACCAAGGTTGAAAGATTTGCTGATTGAAAAAACTTGTGACAAATATCCACCAATTCATTGGTTTTTTAAAATGGCATACAGCTTGGAAATCTTCTATTTTGTTGAATGCCCATACTTTCCCCTATATACTTCCAGGGGAAAGTATGGGCATTCAACAAAATAGAAGATTTCCAAGCATTTGCTAAGAAAAGACCAGAGCTCTGTGGAAAGTTCGATATCCAAGCACAGAAAGCAAGAGAAACATGAAAAGGTAAATATGAAAGAAAGGGAAAAGGAGATAAATCTTATCTTTCTCTTTAAGTCAAACTCTCTTCTATAAGGACTACATTTACATCTAATTATATATATTAATATGTGGGGAAAATGTTTTGTGTAACTCTCATAAATTGTATCATCATAAGAGTAGTTAGAAGAAACATGCATAGGGAAAGATTGGGGAATTAAGAAGATTTGGGGAAAGTTGGGGCAAAAAAAGGAAAAGGGAGGGGGGAACCGTGATAATACTAAGATTAACTTCAAGAAATAGGGGGGGAATCAATAGAATAAACTTTCCCATATAAAAATACACATGGGAAGGGGAGGGGAAGAACTCTCATATGAGAAGGAGAGGAAGAGATCGTGAAGTGGAATTACTTAAACCTTACTCTCAGTGAAATTAAATCTGAGAGGGAAGAACATCTAGATCCAGTGGGATCCTGAATTCTATCTTATCCATTAGTGCAAGAAAGAAAGGAAAATTAAGGAGGGGGAGGGGGGAGGGAGTACAAAAAGGGAGGGAAGGAGAGGGGGGAGGGGAAGGGAGCATAAAAAGGGAGGGGCTAGAAAGGGAAGCATCTCAAGGGAGGGGACTAGGGGGACTGACCTAAAGCAAATCACTGGTTCAAAAGGAGAAAGATAAAGAAGAAAGGTCAGAACTAGGGGAAGACATCAAAATGCCAGCGAATCCACAAATAAGAATCATAACTTTGAACGTGAATGGGATGAACTCACCCATAAAACGCAGACAAATAGCAGATTGGATTAGAACCCAAAACCCTACCATATGTTGTCTTCAAGAAACACATATGAGACGGGTTGACACTCACAAGGTTAGAATTAAAGGTTGGAGTAAGACCTTTTGGGCCTCAACCGATAGAAAGAAGGCAGGAGTTGCAATCATGATATCTGACAAAGCCAAAGTACAAATAGACCTGATCAAAAGGGACAGGGAAGGTAAATATATTCTGCTAAAAGGAAGTATAGACAATGAGGAAATATCACTAATCAACATGTATGCACCAAATGGTATAGCATCCAAATTTTTAATAGAGAAACTAGGAGAATTGAAGGAGGAATTAGACAGTAAAACCATATTAGTGGGAGACTTGAACCAACCACTATCAAATTTAGATAAATCAAATCAAAAAATGAATAAGAAAGAGGTAAAAGAGGTGAATGAAATCTTAGAAAAATTAGAATTAATAGACATATGGAGAAAAATAAATAAGGACAAAAAAGAATACACCTTCTTTTCAGCACCACATGGCACATTCACAAAAATAGATCATACACTAGGTCATAGAAACATGGCACTTAAATGCAGAAAAGCAGAAATATTAACTGCAGCCTTTTCAGATCACAAGGCAATTAAAATATTGATCGGCAAGGGTACATGGAGACCCAAATCAAAAATTAATTGGAAATTAAATAACATGATACTCCAAAATCGGATAGTTAGAGAAGAAATCATAGAAACAATTAACAATTTCGTTGAAGAAAATGACAACGGCGAAACATCCTTTCAAACCTTATGGGATGCAGCCAAGGCAGTACTTAGAGGAAAATTCATATCCCTGAGTGCATATATTAACAAATTAGGGAGGACAGAGACCAAGGAATTGGAAATGCAAATAAAAAAACTTGAGAATGAACAAATTAAAAACCCCCAGAAGAAAACCATACTAGAGATCCTAAAAATTAAGGGAGAAATTAATAAAATAGAAAGTGACAGAACTATTGAGCTAATAAACAAGACTAGAAGCTGGTACTTTGAAAAAACAGACAAAATAGACAAAGTACTGGTTAATTTAATTAAAAAAAGGAAAGAAGAAAGGCAAATTAATAGCATCAAGGATGAAAAGGGGGATCTCACCTCAAATGAAGAGGAAATTAAGGCAATCATTAAAAACTACTTTGCCCAACTATATGGCAATAAATATACCAACCTAGGTGATATGTATGAATATTTACAAAAATATAAATTGCCTAGACTAACAGAAGAAGAAATAGTTTTCTTAAATAATCCCATATCAGAAATTGAAATCCATCAAGCCATCAAAGAACTGCCTAAGAAAAAATCCCCAGGGCCTGATGGATTCACCTGTGAATTCTATCAAACATTCAGAGAACAGTTAACCCCAATATTACACAAACTATTTGACATAATAAGCAAAGAGGGAGTCCTACCAAACTCCTTTTATGACACAAGCATGGTACTAATTCCAAAGCCAGGCAGGCCAAAAACAGAGAAAGAAAACTATAGGCCAATCTCCCTAATGAATATAGATGCAAAAATCTTAAATAGGATACTAGCAAAAAGACTCCAGCAAGTGATTAGAAGGGTCATCCACCATGATCAAGTAGGATTCATACCAGGGATGCAGGGCTGGTTCAACATTAGGAAAACTATCCACATAATTGACCACATCAACAAGCAAACCAACAAGAATCACATGATTATCTCAATAGATGCAGAAAAAGCCTTTGATAAAATACAACACCCATTCCTACTAAAAACACTAGAAAGCATAGGAATAGAAGGGTCATTCCTAAAAATAATAAACAGTATATATCTAAAACCATCAGCTAATATCATCTGCAATGGGGATAAACTAAATCCATTCCCATTAAGATCAGGAGTGAAACAAGGATGCCCATTATCACCTCTATTATTTGACATTGTATTAGAAACACTAGCAGTAGCAATTAGAGAAGAAAAAGAAATTGAAGGCATCAAAATAGGCAAGGAGGAGACCAAATTATCACTCTTTGCAGATGACATGATGGTCTACTTAAAGAATCCTAGAGACTCAACCAAAAAGCTAATTGAAATAATCAACAACTTTAGCAAAGTTGCAGGATACAAAATAAACCCACATAAGTCATCAGCATTTCTATATAATTCCAACACAGCTCAGCAGCAAGAACTAGAAAGAGAAATCCCATTCAAAATTACCCAAGACAAAATAAAATACTTAGGAATCTATCTCCGGAAACAAACACAGGATCTATATGAACACAACTACAAAACACTTTCCACACAACTAAAACTAGACTTGAACAATTGGAAGAACATTAACTGCTCATGGGTAGGACGAGCCAATATAATAAAAATGACCATCCTACCTAAACTCATCTATCTATTTAGTGCCATACCCATGGAACTTCCAAAATTTTTTTTTACTGATTTAGAAAAAAACATAACAAAGTTCATTTGGAAGAACAAAAGATCAAGGATATCCAGGGAATTAATGAAAAAAAATACAAAGGAAGGGGGTCTTGTAGTCCCAGATCTCAGACTATATTATAAAGCAGCGGTCACCAAAATAATTTGGTACTGGCTAAGAGACAGAAAGGAGGATCAGTGGAATAGACTGGGGGCAAGCAACCTCAGCAAGACAGTATATGACAAACCCAAAGATCCCAGCTTTTGGGACAAAAATCCACTATTTCATAAAAACTGTTGGGAAAATTGGAGGACAGTGTGGGAAAGATTAGGCTTAGATCAACACCTCACACCCTACACCAAGATAAATTCAAAATGGATGAATGACTTGAACATAAAGAAGGAAACTATAAGAAAATTAGGCGAACACAGAATAGTATACATGTCAGACCTTTGGGAAGGGAAATACTTCAAAACCAAGCAAGAATTAGAAAGAATTACAAAATGCAAAATAAATAATCTGGATTACATCAAATTAAAAAGTTTTTGTACAAACAAAACCAATGTAACCAAAATCAGAAGGGTAGCAACAAATTGGGAAACAATCTTCATAAAAACCTCTGACAAGGGTTTAATTACTAAAATTTATAAAGAACTAAATCAATTGTACAAAAAATCAAGCCATTCTCCAATTGACAAATGGGCAAGGGACATGAACAGGCAATTCTCAGCCAAAGAAATCAAAACTATTAATAAGCACATGAAAAAGTGCTCTACATCTCTTATAATCAGAGAGATGCAAATCAAAACAACTCTGAGGTATCATCTCACACCTAGCAGATTGGCTAACATGACAGCTATGCAAAGTAATGAATGCTGGAGGGGATGTGGCAAAGTGGGGACATTATTTCATTGCTGGTGGAGTTGTGAATTGATCCAACCATTCTGGAGGGCAATTTGGAACTATGTCCAAAGGGCGATAAAAGACTGTCTGCCCTTTGATCCAGCCATAGCACTGCTGGGCTTGTACCCCAAAGAGATAATGGACAAAAAGACTTGTACAAAAATATTCATAGCTGCGCTCTTTGTGGTGGCCAAAAATTGGAAAATGAGGGGATGCCCATCAATTGGGGAATGGCTGAACAAACTGTGGTATATGTTGGTGATGGAATACTATTGTGCTAAAAGGAATAATAAAGTAGAGGAATTCCATGGAAACTGGAACAACCTCCAGGAAGTAATGCAGAGCGAGAGGAGCAGAACCAGGAAAACATTGTACACAGAGACTGATACATTGTGGTACAATCGAAGGTGATGGACTTCTCCATTAGTATCAATGCAATCCCTGAACAATCTGCAGGGATCTAAAAAAAAAATACTACCCACAAGCAGAGGATAAACTGTGGGAGTAAAAACACCGCTGAAAAGCAACTGCTTGACTACAGGGTTGGAGGAGATAAGACTGAGGAGAGACTCTAAATGAACACTATAATGCAAACTCCAACAACAGGGAAATGGGTTCGAGTCAAGAACACATGTGATAACCAGTGGAATCATGCGTCGGCTATGGGAGAGGGAAAGGCGGGGGGGGGGGGGGGGTAGGGGAGGGGAGGAAAAGAAAACGATCTTTGTTTCCAGTGAATAATGTATGAAAACGACCAAATAAAATAATATTAAAATTAAAAAAAAAATAAAATGGCATACAGCAACTCATGTGTAATAGTATAGTGTATTTGTTTGCTATTGTAATTAATTGGGCTATTGAGAATTTTGGGGATATTGAAAACTACATATTTGTACTACTGTTCTTTAACAATGAAAAATGTTACCCTGCTCAATTAATTTGCTCATACTCACAGTGGATCATGGCCAGATATGAAGAGGAAATGGATCTCATTTTTGGTGAGAAAGCTTTGTATTCTAAAAACTTTTATTATATTTTTCTTGCATGTGCAAAACACTATTTATTTTTCTCTCTTTTTTTATATTTGAAGCACATGTCACCAGCATTTAGATTTTCTTTAACTTTTTGATTTCAGTAATATAAGTTTAAAATACATTTGCTATAATGTCAATGCTTGCCCTAAAAGCTTGAAACTATAAAAATTATACCACTAATTGTTTTTTAAAAATTATGGGACTCTACTTAATAATTCTGTTTGATTCCAGGACAAGATATACACAAAGGAGACATTGCACAGTGCCAAAGAATCACAAAGCTAAACTTCATAGTGCCAATCGAGCACAAGGTCAAAGAGACCAACCAATTCTGGTGGGATTGATGTAGTTTTGAGCCTAGACAAAGAGGACTTGAACGTGTTTGGGGTTTGAGGTTGAGGCTGTTTAACATGTGTTAAAGGCAGAGCTTCCTTGTTCAAATTCTACCAAGTATCTCAAATTTGGCTCCTACAATCTAGTGCCTTTTTTCTATCTTTCATAGTGTGGTAACTTTCTGTAGTCCTGGATACTGCCTGGGTAAATGCATCATTGCTTAGATCATTTTAATTGGGCCCTGATTCAAGGACCTGTTATAGATTTATTTTTATTTTACTTAGAATTTTTACACATAAGACTTTGATAGTCTATATTTTCATCCAGTATTTTCTTTTTTATTTGGATTTTTTAATTTCTCTTACCAATTGATTCATATACCTCATACCTCAGCCATGCATCCCAAAGTGATCCTGTATTTTTCAATCACCCACAACATGTGGAACAGTAAAAAATATATATATTATTATTTAAATTGCAAAGTTTAAATTCCTTTTAAGAAGAATTTAAGGTAAATAAAGATGATACCTCTCCAAATCCAGAAACTGAACTGTTGGAGAAGACACCATGAAGAAGCCTCCAGACCACAAGCTGCACAAGAAAGAACTTTGGGTGTGGTTGATTGAACATTTATTTGTATGTATACTTTCATGCCAAAGGGGACTTCCCCCTAACTGGCTTTTTGTCAATGCATCCAGCAAATATTGGTTTTGTTCTTTTTTTTCTCTTATACTCAAATTATTGTAATCTTTAAATTGATTATGTTTTCATGATTCTTTGGGGAAAAATATTTTTTTCCAAAATAATCACACAAGGAAATATAAAAATGGAGATTTGAACTCCTGACTCCAATCCCCAGGAGTCCTTGCTAGCTCCCAGAATGCCCTCTAATCTCACTGAGATTTCCACCTGTGCGAGGTCAAGAATTTCTCTTTAACCTGACTGCAAAGGCTACTGGGTCTCTTTCCTACTTCCGCTTTGGAGCACACATGGCTCTCCACCTAGCAGGCAAGATGTGAGTAACTCTGAATAGGTTCTCTGGGTCTAGCACGTGACTTTCTTACTTGTATTTTTCTAAATTGCTTATCTTAAATAAACCTCTAAAAATATAATACTCCTGGCAGAGAGAAACCAATTTCTACCTGCCTCAGTTTCCTCCAAAATTTAATTATTACACAGGTAGTATTCATACACTTTTGTCTAGAGATTCCATTACTTGACATACAAATCGAGGATGTCAGAGATATAAAATTTAATGTACCATAAGCGCTATAATATTTATAGCACCGTTTTTTTGTGGTACCAAAGAATTAGAAACAAAGTAGATATACATTGACCACAATCTGGTTAACAAATTGTACTCTGTGGATATAAGGGGATATAATGTTTTGTAAGGAATAATGAATTTGATGAATTCAGAAAAGTGTGAGAAGACACAAAATTATACAAAGTGATGTGAACAAAATCAGGAAAAAGTAATATAAAACTATAACAAAATAAATAGAAATTAAAATAAAAATTTTGGATATTTTATTTGAAAGATAATCCCAACTGTATCTTTTTATGCTTATTTTTGTCAATCAGAACTTTGAAATTAATGTAGACCTCAAAGCCATAAGCTTGATAGTGTTAAGGTAGGATTTGGGGTAAAGGAGAAACAAGGGGAAAACATATAAATAAATCTGCTTTATTGTTTGGGAAGGGAAAGGAATAAGGATTTAAGGATATACTTATTCTTATTTTTAAACTAACTAAACTATATTAATTATGTTACTAAACTAAAACCTTAACTTCCCAAATATCCCAATCTTACAATAGGAGTCCAAATCAAAAAGAGTCAGAAACTTTTGCTGTTAGATGTTCAAGTAAATCTGGACTGATGCTACCAGCAGCCAGAACCAGGGAAAACTCCTTCCTCCTGTTGATCATAGGCAAACTTCTCTTAAGGTCTTACAGGAGAGCAGACTAGGTCATTCAAGGAGAGCAGACACACTCAGAAGACAACTGTTGGTCATAGAATCTTCTCAGATCCCCAGGCTCAGGCTCCCATGTGACCCTTGGTCACATGCCACTGTCAATCATTCTTCAGGTTTGCATTTCTCAGGTTTTTTTTGACAGTTTTGCAAATTGCAAAACTTTTCATCCTTTATCACAATAGAGGATTGAATTTGGTTCAAAAAAATAAGACTTTTCTTTTGACAATGAAAATCATAGCTAAGACAATGTAATGACACTATATTTAATAAGAATGAGATAATTTTTCCCCTCTCTTATATAATATTGGATTTGTGAATGCTTAGACATTCTGTAAGACATGAAGCTTATAGAGTGAGCTAAAAGTGTAATAATAATAATAGATCTTTTCCTTTTTCACTCATGGAAAACCTGAGCTAAGGACTCTAATTGAAGCTAAGAGCTATGAACAAATGTAATTTTATAACCTACCAGTGACTAGTAGGAACCACAACTTTGGAGCATTAGCTACCCTCTTTCATATGAAATAAGCAAGGAACAAGCCAACAATGTATCAGAGATTTCATGGTACAGAAGAACAGTAAGGAACAAACACATATTTCACAAGATGATGGCTAGATAATAAGAAAAAACATTTATAGTTGTTTGAAAGTTTATAAAATACTATATATATATATATATATATATATTGCTTCATTTGATTCTCAGAAAAATCCTGAAAGATAAATGTGATTATTATGTCCATATTACAGATAAGGAAACAGAATAAGGGAGGATAAATGACTTGCCCAGTCACACAGTTACTAAATGTCTGAGTCAAGACTAAATCTAAGTTCTTTTTTTTTAATTTATGTCAAATTATTAAGTCAATTTAGAACATTATTCTTTGGTTACAAGGATCATACTATTTCCCTTCTTCTCTTTCCCCCACCCCTCCCAAAGCCAATGCACAATTTCACTGGGTATTATATGTGTCCTTGATCAGAACCGATCTCCATTCCATTGGTGTTTGCACTAGGATTATCATTTAGAGTACAGAGTTATGATTACCAGCTGTGTATTTCCCAGCATTTTGATTTCTACTCCTATTTCTGCCTTTTCTTCTTTCACTATTTCCTTCTACACCAATGTTTTGTTTTTAACCAATTCCCCTAATTCCCACCCTTATTTTACTTCTCTTTCTACCCCTCCTTTCTTATTCCTCCCTTATTTTCTTTACAGTCCTGTTAAACTTCCCCCCCTCCCTTGTACTGCTGCCCTCCCCATGAGTCCATTTTGTTACCCAACTACTTCCCTATAGAACACAAGTCAATTATCTGCCATAATGGATTGGATTGTTCTTCCCTCTTTCGGTCAATTTCAGTGCTCATATGAGTTGAGTATTTCCTATCTCTAACCTCTTTACCCTTCCAGTGTATTTATGTTCTCCCCCCCTCCCACCACGTGCTTCTTTATGACATATAAGTTTACCACCTTCAGTTTATTTTCCCATTTATTTTAATATTAACCTCTTTTTTTAGCTCTAGTTGTATACATATACACATATATACACACATATTTGTGTATTTATGCATGCATATATCTATATACCTATTTATATCTTGTCCTTTCATCCTATACAGTTTGTCACTGTTCCTTCTAAGTATAATTATTCTAGCTGCCCAGGTGATAACATTTTTTAAGAGTTACCAATGACCTCTTTTCTTATAGGGATACATATCATTTTAGTTTCTTGGGTCTCTTAAAAAAAGTGTTTTTTGTTGTTGTTTTGTTTTCTTTTTTTCCCTCTTTTTTAATTACCTTTTGATGATTCTCTTGAATTCTGTGCTTGGGCATCAAATTTTATGTTTAGGTCTGGTATTTTCTTTACAAATTCTTGGAAATATTTTATGTTGTTAAATGACCATACTTTCCCCTGTAAGAAATTGTCAGTTTTGCTGGGTAGTGGATTCTTGGTTGTAGACCTAGTTCCCTTGCTTTCTGGAATATCACATGCCTTTTGGCCCTTCAGTCTAGATGCAGCCATATCTTGAGTTATCCTCACTGTGGTTCAATGAGATCTGAGTGACTTCTTAGCAGGTTGTAATGTTTTTTCCTTGTCCTGATAGTTCTTGAATTTGGCTATAACATTCCTGGGTATTGTCAGTTGGGGATTAAGTAGAGGAGGTGATCTGTGGATTCTTTCAATCTCCACTTTTCCCTCTTGTTCTAGAAAATCAAGGCAGTTTTCTTGGATAATTTCCTATAGTATGATGTCCAGGCTTTTCCTTTTTTCATGGTCTTCTGGTAGACCAATGACTCTTAAATTGTCTCTCCTGGAGTGATTTTCTAAATCTTCTGTTTTGTGAATGAGATGCTTCATATTTTCCTCAATTTTTCAATTCTTTTGATTTTGTATTATAGTGTCCTGCTGTCTTGTGAAGTCACTTGATTCTAGATATTGTATTCTGGTTCTTAAAGAATGGATTTCATCCCCGGTTTTTTGGTCATCCTTTTCCTTTTGGTCGGATTTTCTTTGGAGGTCATCTTTCATCCTCTTTATCTCATTTTTCATCTCCTTTGCCTCATCTTTCATTTTCTTTGTCTCATCTTTCTTCTCCTTTGCCTCATTTTCAAGCTGTTTGATTTTGGTTTTCAAGACACTATTTTATCATTTTAGTTCAATGCCTCTGTTTCCAGATGACTTATCTTAGTTTTTACGTTCTTTTACCAATTGTCTTCAGTTTCACTTTGTTGTGTTTTGAATTGTATTTTGATTTCTTCCAAAGCCTGTGTCCAATTCACTTGGTTTTCTGTTTTAATGCTTGGTGTTCCCTCCTCCTCTGCTTCATTTGCTCTTTTTTCATTGCCTGTATTGAAGCTGTCAATTATAATTTCTTTTTTTTTTCTGTTGTTTGCTCATATTTACCCCTTCTTTACTCCTGGGAGTTGTCTGTGCTCTTGCTCCTCTCTCTTTCTTTTTTCTTTTTTTTAATTTTGGGATTTTCTGTCAGCCTTTCCTCTTGGATTTTTGTCAGCAAGTCTTTCAATTCAGTCTTTTAAATCAAGTCCAGCAGGAGGGTTGCTTGGCTCTGTCTTGTTGTTAGCTTTGATTTTCAGTCCCCTAGGAGCATTTAGTTTGTAATTGGTAAGGAAAGGTTTTCAGAGGTCTGAACTTTCACTGCCTCTATGCCAATATCTTGACTTCATCTTCCTCAAAGAGTCCAAGTTCTTCTTGATTGTCATGTGAAACAAGGATTTGGCTTCTTTACTTGAGTCAATGGATAGAACTAAAAAGAAGTGGAAGATTTAGAAAGATTTCAATTTGATATAAAGACAGCATTAAGAAAACAAAACAAATATTAATATCTAAAATTACATTCGGCTGTCCAAGTAGTGTCTCCTTTAGTTCCACACCAAGGATGCCCTTGAATAATATTGTGGAAAAATTATGCTGCATTCTGTAATTTTGTTAAAGACTGATAGAGACTATTCAAGTCTTTTTTTAAAATTTTATAATATTTTATTTGATCATTTCCAAGCATTATTCGTTAAAGACAAAGATAATTTTCTTTTCCTCCCCCCACCCCCATAACCGATGCGTGATTCCACGGGGTATCACATGTGTTCTTGATTCGAACCCATTGCCATGTTGTTAATATTTGCATTAGAGTATCATTTAGAGTCTCTCCTCTGTCATGTACCCTCAACCGCTGTAGTCAGGCAGTGGCTTTTCCTCAGTGTTTCTACTCACACAGTTTATCCTCTGCTTATGAATAGTGTTTTTTCTCCTAGATCCCTACAGATTGTTCAGGGACATTACACTGCCTCTAATGGAGAAGTCCATTACATTCAATTATACCACAGTGTATTAGTCTCTGTGTACAATGTTCTCCTGGTTCTGCTCCTTTCGCTCTGCATCACTTCCTGGAGGTTGTTCCAGTCTCCATGGAATTCCTCCACTTTATTATTCCTTTTAGCACAATAGTATTCCATCACCAACATATACCACAATTTGCTCAGCCATTCCTCAATTGGTGGACATCCCCTCATTTTCCAATTTTTGGCCACCACAAAGAGCACAGCTATGAATATTTTTGTACAAGTCCTTTTGTCCATTATCTCTTTGGGGGTACAGACCCAGCAGTGCTATGGCTGGATCAAAGGGTAGACATTCTTTTGTCACCCTTTGGGCATAGTTCCAAATTACCCTCCAGAATGGTTGGATCAGTTCACAACTCCACCAGCAATGAATTAATGTCCCTACTTTGCCACATCCCCTCCAGCATTCATTACTTTCCTTTGCTTTCATGTTAGCCATTCTGCTGGTATGAGGTGATACCTCAGAGTTGTTTTGATTTGCATCTCTCTGATTATAAGAGATTTAGAACACTTCTTCATGTGCTTATTAATAGTTTTGATTTCTTTATCTGAGAACTGCCTATCCATGTCCCTTGCCCATTTATCAATTGGAGAATGGCTTGATTTTTTGTACAGTTGATTTAGCTCTTTATAAATTTGAGTAATTAAACCATTGTCAGAGGTTTCTATGAAGATTTTTTTCCCAATTTGTTGTTTTCCTTCTGATTTTAGTTACATTGGTTTTGTTTGTACAAAAGTTTTTTAATTTGATGTAGTCAAAATTAATTATTTTACTTTTTGTGATTCTTTCTATGTCTTGCTTGGTTTTAAAGTCTTTCCCCTCCCAAAGGTCTGACATGTATACTATTCTGTGTTTCCACAATTTACTTATTATTTCGTTCTTTATGTTTAAGTCATTCACCCATTTTGAATTTATCTTGGTGTAGGGTGTGAGGTATTGCTAGATTCCTAATCTCTCCCACACTGTCTTCCAATTTTCCCAGCAGTTTTTATCGAATAGTGGATTTTTGTCCCAAAAGCTGGGATCTTTGGGTTTATCGTATACTGTCTTTCTGAGGTCGCTTTTCCCAAGTCTATTCCACTGATCTTCCTTTCTGTCTCTTAGCCAGTACCAAACTGTTTTGATAACTGCTGCTTTGTAATAGAGTTTAAGGTCTGGGACTGCAAGGCCCCCATCATATGTGTTTTTTTTTCATTATTTCCCTGAATATCCTTGATCTTTTGTTATTCCAGATGAATTTTGTTATCTTTTTTTCTAAATCAGTAAAGAAATATTTTGGGAGTTCAATGGGTATGGCACTAAATAGATAAATAAGTTTGGGTAGGATGGTCATTTTTATTATATTGGCTCATCCTATCCATGAGCAGTTAATGTTTTTCCAATTGCTCAAGTCTAGTTTTAGTTGTGTGGAGAGTGTTTTGTAGTTGTGTTCATATAGTTCCTGTGTTTGTCTCAGGAGGTAGATTCCTACATATTTTATTTTGTCTAAGGTGATTTTGAATGGGATTTCTCTTTCTAGTTTTTTCTGCTGAGCTGTGTTGGAGATATATAGAAAAGCTGATGATTTATGTGGGTTTATTTTGTATCCTGCAACTTTGCTAAAATTGTTGATTATTTCAATTAGCTTTTTGGTTGAGTCTCTAGGATTCTTTAAGTAGACCATCATGTCATCTGCAAAAAGTGATAACTTGGTCTCCTCCTTACGTATTTTGAGGCCTTCAATTTCTTTTTCTTCTCTAATTGCTACTGCTAGTGTTTCTAGTACAATGTCAAACAGTAGAGGTGACAATGGGCATCCTTTTTTGACTCCTGATCTTATTGGGAATGCATCTAGTTTATCTCCATTGCAGATGATATTAGCTGATGCTTTTAGATATATACTGTTTATTATTTTTAGGAATGACCCTTCTATTCCTATGCTTTCTAGTGTTTTTAATAGGAATGGGTGTTGCATTTTATCAAAGGCTTTTTCTGCATCTATGGAGATAATCATGTGGTTCTTGCTGGTTTGCTTGTTGATGTGGTCAATTATGTGGATGGTTTTCCAAATATTGAACCAGCCCTGCATCCATGGGTTAAATCCTATTTGATCATCCCCTATTTACACATTACATTTTCCCCACATTTTAGTATACATAGATTGATATAAATATAGTCCTTATAGAAGAGAGTTTGAGTAAAAGAAGAAGATAGCATTTTTCTCCTTTTCCCTTTCCTTAATATTTACTTTTTCAGGTATTTCATGTTCTTTGTTTTTGGTATCAAACTTTCCACAGAACTCTGGTATTTTGTTTGTAAAAACTTGGAAATCCTCTATTTTGTTGAATGCCCGTACTTTCGCTTGGAAGTATATAGTCTGTTTTGCTGGATAGATGATTCTTGGTTGAAGACCCAGCTCTCTTGCTTTTCTGAAGATCATATTCCATGCCTTATGATCATTCAGAGTAGTGACCCTGATTGGCATTCCTTTATATCTAAATTGTCTTTTTCTGGCTTCTTGTAGGATTTTTTCTTTTGTTTGAGAGCTTTGGAATTTGGCAATTACATTCCTGGGAGTTGACTTTGGGGGTTTAGTGTAGAGGGTTTTCTGTGAGCTCTGTCAGTGGCTGTATTGCCTCCTTGTTCTAGAATCTCTGGGCAATTTTCTTTAATTATATCTTATATTATGATGTCGAGTTTGCCGTTTATTTCTGGCTTTTCTGGAAGTCCAATTATTCTTAAATTGTCTCTTCTCCCTCTATTTTCCAAATCTGTTATCTTGTCAGTGAGATATTTTATGTTCTCTTCTAATTTCTTGGTCTTTTGGCTTTGCTTTAATTTCTTGTTTTAAGGCCTGGTTTTCCTTTTCAGTTTGGTCAAACTTGTTTTGTAGCTGTGTGAATTTCTTTTGCTTTATTTCCCACTTTTCCTCCCAGAAGGCTTCCATCTTTTTGATCATTTCTGATTCTGATTCTTCATGGGTTTGTGGCGAGTTTCCATTTCCTTTGGAAGCTTTCAGAGCATTTGCTTGTGTTTCCTCTTCTGTCTCCTATGTGTTTTCTATTTTTGCTCCATAAAATGTGTCCAAACTTGCCCCCTTCTTGTTGTTGTTGTTTTTTTTTTTTGGAATTTGGGGGCTTTTGTGCTTCAGTGTAGTTTGCCATCTCTGTCTGAGAGGGAGGATTATCTTTTCTTATCTCTGTCTGGCGTTCAGAGGTTTTAGCCCCAGGCAGATTGTCCTTACTATGAAGTTGTTGTTCTCTCTTCCCAGGGAAGCCAGGAATTGCTGGTGTGTCCCTGTTACTGCTCTACTCAGTTCCCTCCCGATGTTTCTCTGTTGCTTTACTTCCATGCTCTAAGCCTGGCTTGGCCCTTGTTTCTGTGCCTTAGCCAGCCAGATGAGCCTGCTCTCTGAGGGGAAGGGGCCCTGGCTTCCCGGAGCTCCAAGGGCTCCTGATTAAGATTAGTTTTCCCTGGGTTGAACTGAGTTTGCCTTGAGGAAGGGACATCCCTGAGATTCAGATTGAAGGATCCAGCCAGGGGGTTACGAGCTCCCCCGTCTATCTCTGTTTCCCTGCTGTCTGGGTGCCTCCGCGACTGGGTCAGGTTGTTTTCAGGAAGCGGCCTTCAGAATAGCTGGCCCTGGGGTCCTTTTGCTGGCTCTAAAGTTCCAGCTGCTGCCTCGGACTCAGAGCTCTGGGTTGGGGGGGATGGGACCTGGGACCTTCCTTCTGCCTACCCCTTAGGTCCAAGTGATCTCGGGTTCTGGCTTTTGGGGGGGGTTTGGGGGGGGGGGCGTACCTTTTGATCCAGGTCCAGGAGGAGGATTCTCGGGATCTATGCTATTGATCGTTTTGAATTTCGGTGCCCTAGGACCATTTGGTTTGAGATCGGTTTCAGGAGATCTGAACTTTAGCTTTCTCTAAGCCACCATCTTGACAGGAAGTCCCTGAGACTATTCAAGTCTTAAGCAATTGTACCAAGAGTCATGATATCCATGATGTTTCTTCAGTTCATAAAGGGATTCTATTAATTTTAACCTAGGACCTCACATTTCTTTGCCTGGCTTTCATACAGTGAGCCACCCAGCTACTCATAACAACTAGCTTCTTTAGTAACAGTTTTGGAAATATGAAGAAATGACAACATTTCAAAATGAGGCAATATAGATTAGTGGAATTGATAAAATACAAAGTTCTCATTTGTAGTTTTGACATAATTTACAAAGGACAACATAAAAATAAATTAGGATTTTTGACTGTGTATGAGAAACATATTTTGCTACATAGATGATTCTTGTTGTAGTGCCAATTCCCTTGCCTTCTGGAATATCATATTCCATACATTTTGGTCTTTCATTGCAGATACTGCCAGGTCCTGTGTAATCCTGACAGAGGCTCCATGATATTTGAATGGTTTCTTTCTAGCAGCTTGTAATATCTTTCCTTGGCTGGAAGTCCTTGACCTTATTTATGACATTCCTGGGAGTTGTCATTTGGGGATTTAATGCTAGAGGTGATTTCTGGATTCTTTTCATCTCTATTTTATCTGTTACTTCAAGAATATCAGGGAAGTTTTCTAGGATAATTTCCTGTATGTTGTCTAGGCTTTTTTTTTTTGTTATGATTTTCAGGTAGTCTAATAATTCTTAAATTGTCTCTCCTGGATCTATTTTCATGGAAGTTGTTTTCTCAATGAGATATCTGATATTATCTTCAATTTTTTCACTCTTCTGATTTTGTTTTATTGTTTCTTGTTGTCTTGTGAAGTCATTAGTTTCTAATTGCTCATTTCTAATTCTTAAAGACTGAATTTTTCCCACAGTCTTTTTATTCTCCTTTCATTTTTGGATCATTCTTCCTTTCAAGTCAATTTTCTTTTCTATTTTTTTGCATCATTTTCCAGCAGGTCAATTCTGGTTTTCAATGTTTATGCCTATTTCCAGATGGCCTATTTTGCTTTTTATGCTACTATTTTACTTTTGCTAATTTTCTTCAACCTGTCTTATTTGATTTTTAAATTCCTTTTTTAATTCTCCAGACCCTGCATTCAGTTCCCTGTTTTTTTGTTGTTGTTGTTTGTTTGTTTTTTGAGGATTTGCTTGCTTTTCTGCTATTCCCTGGTTCTCATCCTCCTCCATTGGTTCACTTCTTTTGGCTTTACACCCATAGAAGCTTTCACTTATAGTTTCCTTTTTTTCCCCATTTACCCTCATTTTATTTACCTTATTTATTTGTTTATTTATTTTTCCCACCCTATGGACTATATACTTGTTCCTCTGCTGATTTACTGAACCAGTGTGTTTATGCTATTATGCCATTAGGCCAAATCTTCTTTTTTCTCATTACTGCGGCAAATTCTTCCTGGTATCCAGGTGGGGGAGGGTGTCCAGGCAAGTGGCCTCTCCCACATTTCTCCCTGCCAGTCATTGTCAGAGCTCTAGACCTCATTTGGTGGGTCAGAGATGATCCCTTGTGATTGTTTCCTCTGCCTGGGTCTCACACAGTCAGACCAGTATTATTGCAGATATCAGTATGGTGGGTGGGGTAGGATGTTTGACCAGCTGATCTCTCCTTTATCCCATGAAAATAGACTTTCTATGTGTACCTTTCAAGTTTTTTTTCAGCAGGAGAATTCCATGACTTCTTGTTGGGTTTGGGCTTCTGTTTTCTTTGAAGTGAGTTATAAATATTGGTATGGAAGGATTGTCAGATAGAGTTTGAGTTTCTGATGCTCCTAAGCTGCCATCTTGGCTCCTTGTTGATGAGAAAAAGAAAGGGAAAGAAAGAGACATAAAGACATAGGAGAGTTTTAATGTGGACAAGTAAGCTTATGGAACTCATTAGGAATTTTCTGGTCTCTTAAAACATACATGAAAATGACTTTTATATATTGATATTAGAATGTTACTTTCATTAACTGATAAAATTAGTAATCAGTGAATAGTATTGGCTTTTCTGAAAGCTAAAGACATTTTCTCAAAGCTTCTATAAAATTTAGAATATTCTATTGTCTTTTTCTTTCAATAGTTTGTAGATGACTTTTATAAAGATTTAGTGAAGATAGGAAATTAAATATGTCAGAAGGATTTTGTAGGCAATAAACTGCCATATAGGTTAGTAATTGTAGATGTACTCTTAGCCATAGTTTTCATGATATATAGGGATTAAGATTTTTTTCTATATTTTCATTTTGTCTTCTGCATGTCCCCTATAGGTACTTCATTGTATCTGTTTGCATTTCCCTTATTTGTTGCCTTTAGTGACATTTTCCCCTCACCTCTACGCACTTCTAGTATCCTGAAATATCAGTAGAAATCAGGAAAGGGTATATTAAATTTCTAAAGGATAAGCAAATAATAATAGATTATAATCTTCATCCTTGAAGGTAACACAGAAATTTCACAATGGATAATGGATAGATAATGGATCTGTCTGAATATGTGAACATGTTTAATCTACCTTTATAAAATTAGGTTATGTGAAATATTAGCAAATATCAGCCTTATTCCTTTTTCACCTCTCTTCTACTGGAAACTAAACAAAACTATTCACCTTTAACAAATCCAGATAGTGAAGCAAAACAGATTCCACATTGGCCATGCTGAAAAATGCATGGCTTATTCTGCATATCTAGTCCAAAACTATTCTTTAAGGAAGAGGGCAATGTTTTGAATCATTAGTTCTTTGTAGTATTGCTTGGTCACTGCATTGGTAGAAGTTTCATATTTTTCAAAGTTTTTAAAATTTGTTTTAACATTATAACATTTATTGATTAATTTTCTGTATTTCTTTCTTCAGTAGACACCACTTCAGACAGGTCTTTCCATTTTACCAAGAAACTGTCATTATCATTTTTATGGCACCATATTATTACATACACATATACATATACACACACACATAAACACATACATAACCATACTTTCTTCATTCATTTTCCAATTGAGATCTCTGTTGGTTTCCTGTACTTTAGTATAACAAAAAGAACAAGTGTCAATAATTTTGTGTGGCTCTATGTTTTTCTTCTTTCTTTGATCCCCTTATCACTTTATGATATATATATATATATATATATATATATATATATATATATTAGCAATATTATTATAGCAAACTGTATAAATAGTTCACTAAATATTTAGTGAATTGTTTCCAATTGATTTCTAGATAGTTCAGTATAACTCAAATAGTGTATTCATGTACTTTTTTCATAGTCTTTTTAGAGTTATCACTAGTGATTATGGACATTTAAAAACAAGAAAACATTTAGAAAAGGAATAATTTCTATTATTTTATCAATCAAAAAATACACAATGAATGCCTATTGAAGAACCATAACACTTAACACTGCAAAACTTTTTGAGACCTTAGAACTATAACAGATTATATCAGACTTCATTGAACTAATTGTGTGGTTCAGAATAAAAATAATGCACATGAAATATTTGTGGCTACATAACAAAACTATATATACATATATGCACTTATTAAATTGTTTAATGTATGTAACATATATTATTCTCTCAGAATACTTAGAAAAGGCCAATAAGATCTGAAGAAAATATTAAGCATAATTCATGGAGAAGGAAGAATTTCATCTGGCCCTTGATGAATGACTGAACTTTGTATAGGTCATTAAGAAAATATATTTTGGATAAAGGAAATAAATAAAGATTCAACAATATGAGTATTTATGGTCCAACAAAACTTGTAGGTTAGAGATTGGTGGCAAATTTGGAAATAGTAAGATCCAATACATAAACCCTTAACTTTAGCTTACTGTTCCAGAAACTTTTCTTGTTAGCCAATTCACTAAACACCATGATATATTCAATTTTCTGAGCAAATACTGTAATAATCTCTTTCAATATCATTGTGAAGAAGACGGATAAATATGGACAGATAATGTAGAATAAAGTGGATTAACAATTGACTTTTGGAATCAATAAATGTGGATTAATGGATGAGATGACCTCTAGATGACATTCCAAACATCATACATATTTCCCACAGCTAAATAACACTCAATAATAAATTACCATTAAGGAGCAAAAAGTATCATTAGAGGATGCTAATTCAATTAAATTATTCAATAAGTCCCCAGTAATATTTTCATGGTTTTTCATGCTTGGATCAGTGGATCAGATTAACTTACTAAGTGACCACTCATTAATTATTTCCATAAACATGCAATTTCTATTGCATATAAAACTTTATTTAATATCCAAAAGGTAAACATATAGCCTAAATGCAATGTAACACGAATTTATCAAATAACTGCATTGTGGCATTACTGTGGTAAGCAAAAAGACTATAAAACAAAATGAAAAATGAAAAACCATTGATATCCTCAATCATCTTCAACAAATCTATTTCTTTTTTAGAATCATTTATTTTTAAATTTTAGTGGCCCAGGCTAAATGATTATCAAGGGAAGCCTCATCAATTCCTCTCATATATTTTATAGTGTATTAGTTGATCTTCCCAGGATACAGAGCTCCCTGACTGTGACTTAACTCTGCCTATCACCTTTGTTCATCCCATCTAGCTTAGAAAAATCTTTACTAATCTTTATACAAAGTGTATTTTTTTGCATTCTTATATTCAATCTATTCCTCTTGCAACTTCAGGCCTACAGTTTAGTTAATCTTCTTCAGATAAAGCTAGAAATATTAAAATTTGTATGAAATGACTGTGAGGTACTGAAGCAAATCTCTGAGTCTAAGTGGATAAGTAACTTCAAAGGTTTAGCCAAATTTAGAATACTTACCTTTTAAAAATGTAGGATTTATTTAAAATGCTAATTTATTTAATTTGTTTTGCTTACAGATGACTTAAAAAATCCTTCTAAGTAGAGGTTACAATAGTATTTGACTCTTGAAGTATTGCAATGATCATTGGTGGGATATTATACTGATACTGACTGTGAAACTGAATTGATAATTATTTCTAAAGCTTAGGACTCCCTAGGCAAATATGGGAAAAGTGCTTGATCTCAGCCAGTAGAACTAAAAATAATCCAACAACAAATAACATAACCATCAGCAGCTGCTTCACTTTGGGCCCTTGGACTACCACTGCAAATACATTTTAAAAGTTTTTCAGATCAAACTTAGGGGAGAGATTCATTTCCGGGAGCAGCAGGATCCTTCCCCTTAGGGAAAAGGCAGCATTTTTATTTGGCTTCTTTATCCAGGGTTTTGAAATGAGAAGGTATTTCCTGCTGATTCTGTGTAAATGGAGTTTCTATCCTTTCAGAAATATATGAGTCCTGGCTGGACAATCAGGGAGGCTTGAGTGGAAAGCCTTCCACAGAAAGTTTTAAGTAATTGAGTGAATCTGTCGTTCTTTTTCATTATAATGGAAATACACATCTTTCCCAGCAACTTTTATGTTTAGGTGTTTCAGGAAATATGAACCTCTAAGGAGCTCCTTTTTTCCTCCCTTTTCTCTTGAAATATATAATGTGATATTACATTAGAACAAGGACATTTGGAAAAGAACAAGTATACTGTAAATGTGGTAGAATGACTCATCTTGTATCTGCTCATCAGAATGATCATATGAGAAATATCTATTTTCTTGATTTTTCTGGAATTACATGGTCAGAGGGAGAACTGCTATAAATAATAGTATCAAAATAATGTTATGTAGAAATATATTTTCTGGGGTAAAGGGAAACAATTGCTAATTATAAAGTCTTCATCATGGATGTAAATGTTTCCTACAGCTAATCTAAAATTATTCAAGAGGCAGAAGGCATAGTTCTCTTAAGTTGTGCCTTGCCTTCCTTACAAGGACAGTCCCTAAACTTCTGATGTTTTAAGAGGTTTAGCCCTGAGTGACAACTTTTGGATTTCAAAGTCTGTGATATTCTTATACTTCCTTTGGATTTCATAACATACAACCACATTTTACTTACAACCTCATATTCTTCACTATAAAATGTATATAAACATGAGTATATGAAAACAGATACTTTTCACCTTTGGCTGACAAGGAAGGGTTGCATCCCAATTTAGGTCAATTCAATTCAACACACTTTTATAGTTTCTGTCCCATCCATAAAATAGACAAAATACATTCATCATATACCAGGAATTATGCTATATGCTGTGCTACAAATATGAAAAAGTAAGACAGTTTTGACCCTCATGGACCTTATAATTGAATTGAGGGAGGGATGATGATACACAAATCTGAAAAGGTTTGGGGGACAGTACCTGGTTAAGGTGCATGATATAAAAGGCAAAGAAGTCCAAAATTATTGCACCTAGATTAGAAATGTGGAATATGCCAGGCACTGTGCTACTAAGATAAATATTAAGTAGAACCTGTATCCAAATAGTTCTTATTCTAATAGGATATACCATATACATTTATTGCCTAGATCAAAACTATTAGTCATAAAACCACAGTTCCAAGTGTTCATCTCATATTTAATACATTTGTGACCTTGTTGCTGAATTTCTTCATGTGTGTAAAATGACAGGGTTAGGTAATATGAACTCTAAGGCCACTTTTATCTCTAAGTCTATATGATGAAGTTATTTGATATATATGGACCTCTTGGTTAGGAAAGTTCTTCAATCAATGCAGATCCATCTTTGCTCTGCAATTTATAAATTTAGATACTTGCTTGGAGCACTGAGTTCAAGACTTCCTCTTAAACTCCTGACCAATATGTAGTAGAAGAAAAGCTTGAATTTAGGGCTCTCTGACTTTAGGTAAGCTTACTACTCATTACACCATACTATTCACTTGACTTAAATGATTAAATAAATGCAAGGTCATTTGAAGACAGACACATTGGAAAAATTGTGAAAATGGGTAAGAATTTATAGAGAAAATATGTGAACTGCTCCTGAAGAAAGCTAAACAATCATAGAGATAGCGATAAAGGAATGAGGCTTTCTAGTTTCTATTTACAATATGGTAAGGGAGAGGTAGGATCATATTAATACTGAACTTCTCACTCAGGCTGCAGTCAGAAAACAGGTCTCAGAAAGTAGACCCTGATGTGACTCATGTATGTAATTGAAATAGGAAATTGTTTTTTCCCCTACTACTAAGAAGACTTTTGCTTCAAACAAGACTTTTACCTTTCGAAGAGAAATCTCCACTTTTTTTAAGAACTGAGTCTCTCAGCTAAATGGGCTGAAGATAAGATATTGGCTTCATTTTTGAGAGGGGAGGGATGGTTAATTCTAGACTGTGACAAAAAAGAAAGGAAGGGAAGGAAGAAAGAAAGGAAGGAAGAAAGAAAGAAAGAAAGGAAGGAAGGAAGGAAGGAGAAAGAAAAGAAAGAATGAAAGAAAGAAAGAAAGAAAGAAAGAAAGAAAGAAAGAAAGAAAGAAAGAAAGAAAGAAAGAAAGAAAGAAAGAAAGAAAGAAAGAAAGAAAGAAAGAAAGAAAGAAAGAAAGAAAGAAAGAAAGAAAGAAAGAAAGAAAGAGAGAAAGAAAGTGAGAAAGAAAGAGAGAAAGAAAGGGAGAAAGGGAGAAAGGGAGAAAGGAAGGAAGGAAAGGAAGGAAGGAAGGAGGAAGGAAAGAAAGAAAGAAAGAAAGAAAGAAAGAAAGAAAGAAAGAAAGAAAGAAAGAAAGAAAGAAAGAAAGAAAGAAAGAAAGAAAGAAAGAAAGAAAGAAAGAAAGAAAGAAAGAAAGAAAGAAAGAAAGAAAGAAAGAAAGAAAGACAGAAAGAAAGAAAGAAAGAAAAGAAAGAAAGGGAGAAAGGAAGGAAGGAAGGAAGGAAGGAAGGAAGGAAGGAAGGAAGGAAGGAAGGAAGGAAGGAAGGAAGGAAGGAAGAAAGGAAGGAAGGAAGGAAGGAAAAGAAAGAGAAAGAAATATATGCTTCAATACATAAGATCTTTAGATTTCTATTTGGAAATTGATTGCTAAGCAGAGAAGAATGAACTTACTTAAATCATGGAACAGTGAATATAACTTTGTGGACTTGAAGAGAGAAAAACCTAAAGTATAGTCTCACTTCTAGCCTTATTTTTAATATCTAATATTTACATCGAATTTTATAGTTTAAAAAACACAATATATATTGTCTCATTTAATCCTCATAATCACCCTGAAAGGTATTGCTATTATTATCCTCATCATACAGATGCAGAAATGGAGTCAAAGAGAATTCAAGTCACTTTTCCAGTATTAGATAGTTTCTGAGGCTATATGAACAGAGGCCTTTTTGAATTAGTTACAATGCAACACACATACATAAATAAACATATACACATCCAGTGAACAATTTAAGTTTCCAGTACAGATTGGCAATTTGACTAAATCATTTAACTTTAAAATGCTCTAGGTAACTAAGATTATGAATATGTACTGATTTCCATTAGTGGCTGACATTTCTTCATTCTGGAATTTCTTATAATAATAAAGGACAAACGGAGATATGTATATATATATATATACTATAGTAAGTATATTTTAATGAAATATATCTACTTTCTAGTTCCCATTAAAATGGACTTTTTTCCTGTATCCCTTATATTCTCCCTCTCATATTCATCAACAGTCACAAATTATCTTTTAATTTAATGTGGTTTAGCCCATAAAGTGATCCACTGTTGAATATCGAAGAAGATCCCTAAACATATATATATATATATATATATATATATATATATATATATATATATATATATATATATATATCATATGTAAAAGGGAATTTTTAATCAAGCCTTGCTCTAAATTAACTGGGGAAAGAGCTGGCTACCTCAGTGGACAAAAGCCAGGCCCAAAGATAAGAGGTTCTGTTACCATGGAGACCAGACCACAGTAAAATGAAATAGAAACTGCTCTCAGAGAGGAAGTGATGTAAGAATGACAGTTGGACAGTGAGAGATAAAGGCAAGCAGGGAATATGTGAAGGGACTTTCTAAGGTTTCCTGAGAGCAGGGTGCTGCTGACAGTTACTGGTGACAGTTGACTACTGTACAATCTGATTGAAGGAGAGTATGTGGGTTGGTAGCTGTCCTTTGTTTAGTGAGTTATTTAGAATAAATATATGTATAAAACGTGTATATTTGGCCTGGTTAGCTAGACTGAAGAGTTATTAGTGAGACTCTCTCAAACGATAGTCTTTAGGTAGTTTAGAGTTTGATATAAGAAGATTTAAATAGGTTTTAGGTAGTGCTAGGGTAGATAGATAAATATCTCTCTTTCCTACCTTTCCATCTTTACTATTTTTTCCTCAGTTAATAATTTGTTAATCTACTCACCTATCTTTGTCAAGCTCCTAATTTTAACCCTTACACATGTAAGACAATTGGATTTTACCAGTCTTATTAGCAATATACTATAAGCCTTTGGGAAAGCTAACAAATATGTGTGTGTGTGTGTGTGTGTGTGTGTGTGTGTGTGTGTGTGTGTGTGTGTGTGTGTGTGTGTGTGTGTGTAGTCATCATTCCTTCCCTGTCTGACAAAGGGGTAGTTTGGGAAATGAAGGCTGCAGAGCAGCCTTCAGAAAAGAAGAGGCACCCACTCAGCCCTCTCTGTGACTTATCCCACTAACTTCTCTTACTAATTGAATTATTATGATTATTGTTCTCTCCCCAATACAGGAGAAATAATATAAAGGCAAATATTTACAGGGTTAATACACATATGTCTCACTATAATCCCCCCAGATTATTACCCTAAAAAGATTACATTCACAAAATTAAAACCTAAAATCATTACCTATTACCCCCTCCTTTCTCTCTTAGCAGAGGCACATTCAGAGGTCCCATACCCATCTGTTGGCTAAAGAGACAGGTAAATCAATCACTCCTCTGAAGCACAAGCTACTGACACACTTTACTGGTTCATTATATGGTTTACAATAACCAGGCAACATTGCTAAGGTTCTTTGATGCAACACAAGAGAAATGTAACTTTGTATTTGAGGAAATTCCTGATTTTGGTCTGTCTTAAATTACTCTTTAACCCTGTACCTCACTGAGAAATGTTTTGTTACCCATCTCCTAAGTAATTTGTGATTGACTGGGAAAGCTGATCAAAAGCAACAATGATTCTCCTAGCTGGTCATCCCACAGGTCAGGGAAACTAACCTCCAGATCACCCTATCTATATCATTCATCTCCATTACAAATATTTCTATTGTAGCAACAGGCTAAATGATCACAGTATTGATTAAGTTATTTCTTAATGTGACATCCAATTATCTGTAGAAGATCATGTATGTTGAAAAATTATTGTGTGCCAGGAAAACATGTACTCACTGAAGCTATATAATTAATGCAAACTCTGTGCCAAGGAAGAATAGCTGTTTGATTCCTAAGCACAGGTCTGAGCATATTCAGTTGTCTCTCTTCTCTTCATTATTTGCCTGACTACTCCACCTAGACAAAAGGACCCTAGACTTTGAGAGACTGCAGGCTCATCTCTCAAAAAAACATTTATGTATATGTACACATATTTGACTGAATTTTTTTGTTATAGGATATGAGTAGAAGATTAATGTATAGGATGAGCCTAAACTGTTGCATGGAGGTAGATTGCAGAGGGCATTGAATGCCTGGATAAAGAGCTAAAAGACACTTAATACATATTTGTTGACTTTAAAAATTATTTTGATATCTTTTATGTGAATGATTTTAGCATATACAAATAAAATATCTTCTTGGGAAAGACTTTTTTAAAAATTTAATTAATTTATTTAGAATATTTTTCCATGGTTACATGATTCATGTTCTTTTCCTCCTCTCCCCCCACACCTCTCCCATAGCCATCGAGCAATTCCAGTGGGTTTTATATGTATCATTGTTCAAAATCCATTTCCACATTATTAATATTTACAATAGAGTGATTGTTTAGAGTCAACATCCCCAATCATATCCCCATTGAACCATGTGATCAAGCCAATGTTTTTCTTCTGTTTTTCTACTCCCACAGTTCTTTCTCTGGATGTAGATAGTGTTTTTTTCTCATAAGTCCCTTAGAACTGTCCTAGATCATTGCATTGCTGCTATTAGAGAAGTCCATTATGTTTGATTGTGCTACAGTGTATCAGTCTCTGTATAAAACATTCTCCTGGTTCTGCTTTTTTTGCTCTGCATCAATTCCTGGAGGTCTTTCCAGTTCATATGGAATTCCTCTACTTTATTATTCCTTTGAGCACAATAGTATTCCATTATCAACAAATACCACAATATGTTCAGCCATTCCCCAATTGAAAGGCATCCCCTCATTTTCCAATTTTTTGCCACCATGAAGAGCATGGCTATAAATAATTTTGTACACATATTTTGGAAAAGACTTTTTAAAGCAGCAATTTGTTCTACTGAATGAAATGTTAAATTTAATTCCTAATAAATATTATCTCAATCTGAAAAATCATTCACTATGAACAATTTGGATTTTTCCTGAGTATCCAAGGATGGTTAAACATGAAGAAATCAACATAATTAATCACATTAAAAACAAAAAAAAATATGATCATATGGTTTTCTAAAGAGATAATATTATAAACCTTCAATAAACTACATTATTCCTTTAGGCAAAAAAAAAGCCCTTAAAAAGAATAGGCATGTTGACATCTCTTTATAACATGATAAAAGCTATTGTGAAAGCAGGGATTTTAAGTAAATTGGATACTCTAGAAGCTTTCACAATAAATACAAGAACAAAATAAAGACATCCTCTATGTAGTTAAAAGTGGTTCTAGAAAATCTAGGAACTGCCATAAAGTAGGAGAATTAAATTAAAGCTAAAAATATAGGCATAAGGGAGATAACAACAACAACAACAATAAAACCTATCCCTATTTGCAACTAGATGACATATTTTGAAAATTTAAGGGGATCTAAAGTGAAAATATGAAACTATTAATGCCTTAAGTTAAATTAGAGGATAAAAGTTAATAGTATTTCTATATAAAAATAACAAAATTTAGATGCAATATAAGTTAATTTGACTTATAATGCTTAAAATATGACTCAATTCACTAAGCAAGCTTAATACTTGAATAAATTGAAAAGTGTTCCTGAAAAGAAAAAAAGAAACAATTTAAAAGCTGGAGTAAAATTAAGTCCTCAGAGCTGGGTCATGACATTATATTAAAAATGAAAGTACAACCAAATTGAATTGACCATTTTAAAGTCCAAGTCAATCAGTGAATCAGTATTTGTTAAACATGAATTATATACTAGGCCCTGCAATAAGGACTCTAAATAAAAATATATGTAGAAAAAAGAGTTTACATACTATAGGGAAAATAGAAAAATATAGAATGAAGCTGAAAAAATATGGGAGAGAGAGATGGACGTACTCTATCAAAGTGTGGAATACTGCTAGTATGGGTTCTTGATGAGGACCAATGACATAATGGAGTAATATCTTGACTTAGACATAAAGTATATTTAAATGAGGCAGTAATACCGTTACTAGATCTGTATCCCAAATAAATCAAAGATAGGGGAAAGTAACAGGTGGCAAAGAACTGAAAATTGAAGGGATGTCCATCTATTGCTGAATGACTAAACAAGTTGTAGTATCTGATTATAATGAAATACTATTGAGTCATAAGAAATGACAAATGAGATGATCACACAAAAATTCGGAAAGATGTATATGAAGTAATATAAAGTGAGGTGAGGAGAACCAGGAGAATGTTGTTCATGTAACAATAATGTATAATGATCAACTGTGAATAACTTAATTATTGTAAGCAATGCAAGGATCCAGGACAACTCCAAGGGACTCATGACCAAAAAGGTTATAGAAAGAACTGATGAAGTCTGAATGCAGATTGAAGTATGTGTAACAAGAGGATACAAGGGAGATCCTCCAAAAGCCAATGGAGAGATTAACCCAGAAAATCAACCTTGAAGCTTCTCGGCTTGAGACTTACAGTTACCTATCATCCTCAACTTCAGAAGAGCGATTCTGGTCACACTGGACCTGAGGGGCATCGGACTCAATGGCTTTTAAGCTGGGCCCTCCAAAACCCTTCTAGCTCCTGCCTTTTCACTGTCATGATCCCTTAGTACCTTAGTTTAGATTATTAAATTAACTGGGAAGGGAAGGAGAATTTCTGGTTAGCCCCAGGACTTCCAGAAAGACAGACCTCAAGGAGTTAAGTATCTAGGGACACCTCATACCCTCTACCCCACCCCACCTCCAGATACCTTAATTTATTAAAAACTTATTAAAAATTGCAGTTAAATTAAGGGAAAGACTGTTCAAGGGGCATAGAGGAAGCAAGTACCCTGAGGCAATAGATCAGCCATTACTCAGTGCCGGGTTGACCCCCTGTCTGAACCCCTGTCATGCCAGCAAACAGAGGGGAGACTCTTGTCTCTCCATTTGATCTGTTCTTGGATATTTTGGGGTATCCCCACCACCATCCAATAGGGGAAGCTTCCTTCTAATACTCTAACACAGGCTCATCACCTGAAATCCCAAGATATACCTTTATCACCTTAGCCCAGTGTGGTGAGATAGGGAGAGCTACTGTCAGTCATTCCATCTTGACTGCTCCCTTACCTCACTCACTTGTCAAGCAAAAGGCTTCCTAAGAACCAATTATTACTGTTCAGGAATTTAACCTTTACACATGCCATTCTTCACTTTATTTCCCCCATGATTTTAGTATAAGCAATATATGTCTTTTTACACAGCATGGTGAACATGGTTAAGCTCATCTTCTGAAAGAGTTTTACCAGTTTAATGGCTACTCTGAATACTATTTTCTTGGATCCAAAGATCTGAGTTGAGTGAAAAGTAGATAAGCAGCCTTAAAGGGGGCTCAATTAGTTGTCACATCACAGGCATCAGATCAGAGTTCAGATCCAACCCCAAACATTTATTAAAGTGAAAAAAATGACATGTAAGGGCTAAAATTGGGTCTTTGAGACCTTATATCTGTTCTAATACCCAACACTAAATTTTTATTTTGAGTAATAGCTTCTACTTCAGACATTTATGAACTGTATTACCGTGGGCAAGATATTTAACCCTTTTTTCCTCAGTTTCACCACTTACTGAAAAGTAGTTTAGAAAGGAAGGAAAATACATTTGGCTCGGTTGCTCCCTTTAAATAGAACTCTTTGAAGGGGTTAGCTGATCAAAGAGAGATGCCTCAGAGTTGTATATGTTCAAATATGTTGACTTCTAAAACTTCAAAGAACTTTCTAAAAGAAGAATTTCTGAAACATCCTAGAGAAACCTATAGTACAGCTTGGAGAAAAATGAGACCAATAAAATTGTTACAAAAGTATTTCACAAAGGTAGGTGAAATTTAAAAATTAATTTGGAAGATAAATATTTCTAGAATATCTAGAAATAATTTTAAATCTTATAAATGAAGAGAAATAATACTTCCAGAATTTGAACTCTTATGAAGTAGCAATTATCAAAATGACATTGTACTCACTAAAAATAGGAAAAAAATAGATCAATAAAATTAAAAAAAAACAAGGACGATTAAGACATCATCGAACTAGACAAGCTAGTGTTTCAGATAAGCCTGAAAACGTATATTATCTATGAAAGAACTTCTTGTTAAAGAAAGACTACTGGGAAAAAAAGGTCTGGCAGAGTGTAGGATTAGAGTAGCATCATATATATTACTCAACATAAATTTTAAATACATTTCATGAATATTGAATATCATATCATAAAAAGTAGTATATAATAGGCCTTTCATAGCTATGAGAGAAAGAAAATTCCTAACAATAAAGGGGGTAGAGGTAATTACAAAGATAAATTAGCAATTTTTATTCCATGAAATTGTAAATGTTTTATACACTAAACATTACATAGAAATAGGTATTGTATAATAACATATGTACAGTTATGTTATTATTACCTGCTGTCTTGGGGAAGGGGCACAAGTAGGAAGAAAGAAGAGAATATGGATTGGAAAATGTCAAAATATGATGATTAAAAGCATATGAACATGTCATCTAGAAAAAATAAAAAATTAAAAATAGACATGAGTATTTTAAGAGCACATAACATCAGATTGTTTGATATATGCATCAGTTCAGTAACTTTTTTTTCATTTTTCTTTCTTAAAGAGAAGATATAACCCTTTTCTACAGTCAGCACACTAGAAACAATGGAACTGATCAAGAGCACAATCAAGGCAATATCAAATATATGATATCAATACAATCTATTATGTAGAGAGCAATATGTCTGTGTGTGTGTATGACAATAAATTTCGGGTCTATTCTTCAGAGTTGTATCATTTTTTTACTTTAATTATATCTTCTGTAGAAGATAACTTGTGAAAATTTACCTGTTTCTCCAGGGAAAACCATAATACATTTGGTATGTATATGTGTGTACATATCAAGAAAAAATTTGCATACTGAAAAATCAGTATTTGGCTTAGTATTCCTTAATGTTTTCAATTATTTAAGCAATTTTTATGATTTTCTTCAGAATATTCTACCTTTGTTTAGTTACGACTAAGGCTGAACCTTCAGAGTGTACAAAACAACATTATTTCTAACAATATTATTTCTAACATAGATCTCCTTTGTATTTTCCAATTCTAGTCCAAAAGTTTATCTTTTTCTGTTTTCATTAGTGATATTTATATTTTCATCCAACTCTGTTTTTGACACTGATGTTACACTCCAAATATGATAGCTCCATTGTGCTTTATTGAAAAAAAAGATTTATAACTTTAACAGATTTTAGTATCATTTTGCTTTCCTCCTAATAGTTATATGCTAATTTGGTTTCATCTCATTAAGTTTTTTTTCTAATTTTCAATTTTTTATTATTTTATGTAGTTATAATGTTTATAATGATCCATAATCCTCCTTAAAGTGAGTTTACTAAAAAGTTCCTATTCTTAACTTCTTTTGCATTTAGCTACCTTATTTATAAAGGCAAAGCGATCAAGTGATTGTAATCTGATATGGTTTCTAGGTTAGTTTTGTCTCTATGGTGCAATAATTTATATTTCAATTGTATTTTCTTTTTCTTTTTTTTAAAATATATTTTATTTGATCATTTCCAAGCATTATTCGTTAAAGACATAGATCATTTTCTTTTCCTCCCCCCCAACCCCCATAGCCGACACGTAAATCCACTGGGCATTAGATGTTTTCTTGATTTGAACCCATTGCTTTGTTGATAATATTTGCATTAGAGTGTTCATTTAGAGTCTCTCCTCTGTCATGTCCCCTCAACCGCTGTATTCAGGCTGTTGCTTTTCCTTGGTGTTTCCACTCCCATAGTTTGTCCTTTGCTTATGAATAGTGTTTTTTTTCTCCTGGATCCCTGCAAATTGTTCAGGGACATTACACCGCCATTAATGGAGACGTACATTACGTTCGATTATACCACAGTGTATTACTCTCTGTGTACAATGTTCTCCTGGTTCTGCTCCTCTCGCTCTGCATCACTTCCTGGAGGTTGTTCCAGTCTCCATGGAACTCCTCCACTTTATTATTCCTTTTAGCACAATAGTATTCCATCACCAACATATACCACAATTTGCTCAGCCATTCCCCAATTGATGGGCATCCCCTCGTTTTCCAGTTTTTGGCCACCACAAAGAGCGCAGCTATGAATATTTTTGTATAAGCCTTTTTCCTTATTATCTCTTTGGGGTACAGACCCAGCAGTGCTATGGCTGGGTCAAAGGGTAGATATTCTTTTGTCGCCCTTTGGGCATAGTTCCAAATTGCCCTCCAGAATGGTTGGATCAGTTCACAACTCCACCAGCAATGAATTAATGTCCCTACTTTGCCACATCCCCTCCAGCATTCATTACTTTCCTTTGCTGTTATGTTAGCCAATCTGCTAGGTGTGAGGTGATACCTCAGAGTTGTTTTAATTTGCATCTCTCTGATTATAAGAGATTTAGAACACTTCTTTGTGTGCTTGTTAATACTTTTGATTTCTTTATCTGAGAACTGCCTATCCATGTCCCTTGCCCATTTATCAATTGGAGAATGGCTTGATTTTTTGTACAATTGATTTAGCTCATTATAAATATGAGTAATTAAACCTTTGTCAGAGGTTTCTATGAAGATTTTTTCCCAATTTGTTGTTTCCCTTCTGATTTTAGTTACATTGGTTTTGTTTGTACAAAAGCTTTTTAGTTTGATGCAGTTATTTTACATTTTGTGATTCTTTCTATGTCTTGCTTGGTTTTAAAGCCTTTCCCCTCCCAAAGGTCTGACATGTATACTATTCTGTGTTTACCCAATTTACTTATGGTTTCCTTCTTTATATTTAAGTCACTCACCCATTTTGAATTTATCTTGGTGTAGGGTGTGAGGTGTTGATCTATTCCTAGTCTCTCCCACACTGTCTTCCAATTTTCCCAGCAGTTTTTGTTGAATAGTGGATTTTTGTCCCAAAAGCTGGGATCTTTGGGTTTATCATATACTGTCTTGCTGAGGTCGCTTTCACCCAGTCTATTCCACTGATCTTCCTTTCTGTTTCTTAGCCAGTACCAAATTGTTTTGATGACTGCTGCTTTGTAATATAGTTTTAGGTCAGGGACTGCAAGGCCCCCATCATATGTGTTTTTTTTTTCATTATTTCCCTGGATATCCTTGATCTTTTGTTCTTCCAAATGAACTTTGTTATGGTTTTTTCTAAATCAGTGAAGAAGTATTTTGGTAGTTCAATGGGTATGGCACTAAATAGATAAATAAGTTTGGGTAGGATGGTCATTTTTATTATATTGGCTCGTCCTATCCATGAGCAGTTAATGTTTTTCCATTTGCTCAAGTCTAGTTTTAGTTGTGTGGTGAGTGTTTTGTAGTTGTGTTCATATAGTTCCTGTGTTTGTCTTGGGAGGTAGATTCCTAGGTATTTTATTTTGTCTAAGGTGATTTTGAATGGGATTTCTCTTTCTAGTTCTTGCTGCTGAGCTGTGTTGGAGATATATAGAAAAGCTGATGATTTATGTGGGTTTATTTTGTATCCTGCAACTTTGCTAAAGTTGTTGATTATTTCAATTAGCTTTTTGGTTGAATCTCTAGGATTCTTTAAGTAGACCATCATATCATCCACAAAGAGTGATAGCTTGGTCTCCTCAATGCAAATTTTAATACCTTCAATTTCTTTTCCTTCTCTAGTTGCTACTGATAGTGTTTCTAGTACAATGTAAAATGATTGGGTTGATAATGGGCATCCTTGTTTCACTCCTGATCTTATTGGGAATGCATCTAGTTTATCCCCATTGCAGATGATATTAGCTGATGGTTTTAGATATATACTGTTTATTATTTTTAGGAATGACCCTTCTATTCCTATGCTTTCTAGTGTTTTTAATAGGAATGGGTGTTGAATTTTATCAAAGGCTTTTTCTGCATCTATTGAGATAATCATGTGGTTCTTGCTAGTTTGCTTGTTGATGTGGTCAATTATGTGAATGGTTTTCCTAAGGTTGAACCAGCCCTGCGTCCCTGGTATGAATCCTACTTGATCATGGTGAATGATCCTTCTGATCACTTGCTGGAGTCTTTTTGCTAGTATCCTATTTAAGATTTTTGCATCTATATTCATTAGGGAGATTGGCCTATAGTTTTCTTTCTCTGTTTTTGACCTGCCTGGTTTTGGAATCAGTACCATGTTTGTGTCGTAAAAGGAGTTTGGTAGAACTCCCTCTTTGCTTATTATGTCAAATAGTTTGTATAGTATTGGGATTAACTGTTCTCTGAATGTTTGATAGAATTCACAGGTGAATCCATCAGGCCCGGGGGATTTTTTCTTAGGAAGTTCTTTGATGGCTTGTTGGATTTCAATTTCTGATATGGGATTATTTCAGAATTCTATTTCCTCTTCTGTTAGTCTAGGCAGTTTGTATTTTTGTATATATTCATCCATTTCTCCTAAATTGGTGTATTTATTGCCATATAATTGGGCAAAGTAATTTCTAATGATTGCCTTAATTTCATCTTCATCGGAGGTGCTGTCCCCCTTTTCATCTTTAATGCTGTTAATTTGCTTTTCTTCCTTCCTTTTTTTAATTAGATTGACCAGTACTTTGTCTATTTTGTTTGTTTTTTCAAAGTACCAGCTTCTTGTCTTATTGATTAAATCAATAGTTCTATCACTTTTGATTTTATTAATTTCTCCCTTAATTTTTAGGATTTCTAGTTTGGTTTTCTGCTGGGGGGTTTTAATGTGATCGCTTTCGAGTTTTTTCATTTGCATTTCCAATTGATTGATCTCTGCTCTCCCTTGTTTGTTAATATAAGCATTCAGGGATATGAATTTACCTCTGATTACCGCTTTGGCTGCATCCCAAAAGGTTTGAAAGGATGTTTCGCCATTGTCATTTTCCTCGATGAAATTATTAATTGTTTCTATGATTTCTTCTTTAACTAAACAGTTTTGGAGTATCATATTGTTTAATTTCCAATTGGTTTTAGATTTGGTTTTCCATGTACCATTACTAATCATTATTTTTATTGCCTTGTGATCTGAGAAGGCTGCATTCATTATTTCTGCTTTTCTGCATTTGTGTGCTATGTTTCTGTGGCCTAATGTATGGTCAATTTTTGTGAATGTCCCATGTGGTGCTGAGAAGAAGGTATATTCCTTTTTATCCCTATTTATTTTTCTCCATATGTCTATTAATTCTAATTTTTCTAAGATTTCATTCACTTCTTTTACCTCTTTCTTATTTATTTTTTGATTTGATTTATCTAAATTTGATAATGGTTGGTTTAAATCTCCCACTAATATGGTTTTACTGTCTATTTCTTCCTTCAATTCTCCTAGTTTCTCCATTAGAAATTTGGGTGCTATATTATTTGGTGCATACATGTTGGTTAATGATATTTCCTCATTGTCTAGAGTCCCTTTTAACAAAATATAATTACCTTCCCTATCCCTTTTGATCAGGTCTATTTTTGCATTGGCTTTATCAGATATCATGATTACCACTCCTGCCTTCTTTCTGTCAGTTGAGGCCCAGAAGGTCTTACTCCATCCTTTAATTCTGACCTTGTGGGTGTCAACCTGCCTCATGTGTGTTTCTTGAAGACAACATATGGTAGGGTTTTGGATTCTAATCCATTCTGCTATTCGTCTACGTTTTATGGGTGAGTTCATCCCATTCACGTTCAAAGTTATGACTGTCACTTGTGGACTCCCTGGCATTTTGATAGCCTTCCCTAATTCTAACCTTTTCTTCTTCAGCTCTACCTTTTAGTCCAGTGATTTACTTTGAATCAGTCCCCCTTGTCCCCTCCCTTGATGTTTCCCTTTTTAGTCCCTCCCTTTTTGTTCCCTCTCCCTACCCCCTCTCTTTCCCTCCCTTTTTGTTCTCCCTCTCCCCCTCCCCCCCCTTGGTTTTCCCTTCTCCCTACCCTTGTTGGGTAAGATAGAATTCAAGATCCCAATGGATCTGGATGTTTTTCCCTCTCAGAGTGATTTCCCTGAGATTAAGGTTTAAGTAAAAAAAAAAACCCTCTCTTCCTCTCCTTCTTATAGGAGTTTTCTTCCCCTCCCCTTCCCATGTGAATCTTTGTGTGAGAAAGATTATTCTATTTGGTCTTTCTTTACCCCCTATTTATACATTACATTTTCCCCACATGTTAGTATACATAGATTGATATAAATGTAGTCCTTATAGAAGAGAGTTTGAGTAAAAGAAGAAGATAACATTTTCCCCCTTTCCTTAATATTTACCTTTTCAGGTATTCCTTGCTCTTTGATTTTCGGTATCAAACTTTCCACAGAGCTCTGGTCTTTTCTTTGCAAAAAGTTGGAAATCTTCTATTTTGTTGAATGCCCATACTTTCCCTTGGAAGTATATAGTCAGTTTTGCTGGGTAATTGATTCTTGGTTGGAGACCCAGCTCTCTTGCCTTTCTGAAGATCATGTTACATGCCTTACGATCATTCAGAGTAGAACTTGCAAGGTCTTGTGTGACCCTGATTGGCATTCCTTTATATCTAAATTGTCTTTTTCTGGCTTCCTATAGGATTTTTTCTTTTGTTTGATAGCTTTGGAATTTGGCAATTACATTCCTGGGAGTTGTCTTTTGGGGGTTTAGTGTAGAAGGTGTTCTGTGAGCTCTGACAGTGGCTGTATTGCCCCCTTGTTCTAGAATCTCTGGGCAATTTTCTTTGATTATATCTTGTATCACCATGTCCAGTTTGGTGTTTATTTCTGGCTTTTCTGGGAGTCCAATTATTCTTAAATTCTCTCTTCTCCCTCTATTTTCCAGATCTGTCATCTTGTCGGTGAGATATTTTATGTTCTCTTCTAATTTCTTGGTGTTTTGGCTTTGCTTTATTAATTCTTGCTCTTTTACATGATCGTTGTCTTCCAGCTGCCTGATTCTGGCCTTTAAAGCCTGGTTTTCCTTTTCAGTTTCATCACACCGGTTTTGTAGATGCATGAATTTCTTTTGCATTATTTCCAACTTTTCCTCCCAGAAGGCTTCCATCTTTTTGGTCATTTCTGATTCAAATTCTTCATGGGTTTGTGGAGAGTTTCCATTCCCTTTGGAAGGTTTTGGAGCATTTTCTTGTATATCATCTTCTATCTGCTCTGTATTTTGTATTTTGGCTCCATAGAATGTGTCCAAAGTCGCCCCTTTCTTCTTATTTTTCTTGGTATTTTGGGGCTTCTGTGCTTCTGTGGAGTTTGCTATCTCTGAATGTGGAGGATTAGTTTTTCTTATCTCTTTCTGGTGTTCAGAGGCTTTAGTCCTGGGCAGATTGTCGGTTCTATGAGGTTTCCCTGGGTTAAATTGAGTATGCCTCACTGGAACTGGAATGGAAGGGTCGGACCAGGAGGCCACACTCTCCCCCGGCTCTCTGGGTCGGGTTGCTTTCCGGAAGTTGTCTTCAGAATAGCTGGCTGTGAAGCTGTTTCCTCGGCCTATGGGGGGGATGGGCTTCGGCTTCCCAGAGCTCCAAGGGCAGGGACTTTCACTGAGACTTGGATAGCAGGATCCAGCCGGTGAGGCTGTCTTGCCCGCCCTGAGGGTTGCTGTTGTTTCAGACAAGCCTGCTCTCTGTGGGGGGAGCTCCGAGGGCAGTGACTTTCACCAGGACTCAGATAGAAGGCCCTGAGGGTTGTTGTTGTTTCAAAGGACCCTGCTCTCTGAGCCGGGCAGGGCTGCGGCTTCCGGGAGCCTTGGACTCTGCGCTCCTACCCCTTAGGTCCGAGTGATCTCGGGTTCTGGCTTTTGAGTGGGGCCATACCTTTTGATCCGGGTCCAGGTCCAGGAGGAGGGTTCCCAGGGTCTATGCTGTTGATTGTTTTGAATTTTGGCGCCTTAGGAGCTTATAGTTTGAGATCGGTCGGGAAGGGTTTTCCAGAGATCTGAACTTTAGCTTTCTCTAAGCCGCCATCTTGACCGGAACTGCCTCAATTGTATTTTCTTAATAAATACTAATAGTCTATGTCAGTGTTCAGACATTTGGGAAATAAATCATATATTAAGTGCTTACTATGTGCCAGGCACTGTGCGAAACAAAAGGAATTTTATTAAAATATGTATAGGAAAGATTCCTATCCTGTAGGTGTATAAATTATTTTTAATAAATATAGTTCATATGATAAACAAATAAATATAAAAATAAATATAACTGTAAATTTTAAAAACCTTCAAGTAGTTCAGTCTAGTTCATCATAAAGTATGTGGAGACAGAATGAAGTGTTAGATGTTTGGAAAGTAGAATATAACTAGTATATGAGAAGTTTCAAATGTGAGGCAGAGGACTTTATGTTGAGTCCTGGAGAAAACAGGATGACATTTGTACCTACTTATCAGAAAGATGAAAATAAGATCTACAATTTAGAAAAGTCAATTAAACAGGTAAGTGGAAGATGGAATAGTGGGGAGAGACATGAAACAAAAAATGGTTTAAAAAGCTTTGGCAAAATCTAATTGAAGGATAATGGTGGCCTGAATAGGAGTTGTAGAGATTAGAAGAAAGAGAAGGGACTGTATTCTAGAGATATTGTAAAGTTAGAAAAAAATAAAATTTAGCAATAGATTTAATGTGAGGAGTTAGGAGTATTGTATAAGATCATGTTCTGGAGGGAACTTTCCAATGTCCAGTCTACATTTGCTCCAACTAAAGGGAAGGAAGGTCTTCAAACATGGAGGAAGGTAAAGATGTATGAGAAGGTTATAAATTGAGAAACATATATAATAACTTCATTTCCACAAAACTAAATCACTTCTCAAACCCTTACAGATTAAATTTCCATAACATATTCAGTGGAAGCATATTTTTTCACCTTATCATCAAATATAATAATATTTTCTCAGTTTCCATACTCCTGCAGATCTGTGAAGTATTTAATACTATTGATCATCTCTGGCTACTGTATTGGTAGAACTAGAAATATGTAAATTAAGTATTGATATATAAATAATTTTGCACAGTAATCTTGCAAATCTTAAGTCTCATGCAAGAGTGACAGGTACGACCAGGAGTTTGGAAAATGGGGCATGCAGGGGAAATTCTTTGGCTGGCAGTTAAGAACACTGGGGAGTACTAGAAGTCAGTTGTGTTTGGAGTACTGATCAGGTCCAGACTGCTTCTGGGTTTGTTTTGTGTATCTCATTTGAACTAGGGGGATTTGAACTTGGTTTGTACTCATGATTCAATACTTTGGAGGGAAGAACATCACTGATTGCTAGGAAAGACCTCAGAGTGACAGCAAAGTCACTGAGTTGGTTTGAGGTCTTTGTGGACCTCAAACCTCAAAAAAAAGTCATTGAGGACGTTGTGACTCTTTCCTAGGCCATCTCTGGTCTGGAAAAGATCCTAACTCCCTCCAAAACTTTCCTGGTAACTTGCTATTGATATCATCAACTGTGAGTAGGAATACTTCAAGAAAGAGGGAGTAGGAGGACCCAGACTTTTGGTGTGCTGGCATTTTGAGATTTCACCTCACCGCTAAGCCAATTGGTAGATCCTGATATCTTACTCTGTGCAGAGGCAAAGTTATATGTTTTAAGTGATAAGATTTCTTAATGATAGGGTAGTTAGATACTGGTTTTTTTGTGGGATTAGTTAGCTGGTCAGGAGGGCTTTAGGCCTAGGTCTAAGATCAGAAACCTAGTCCATGAGGAATACTTAGTTTGGGAACCATTTAATTAGATAAAACCTAGCTTAGGGATTTCCTTATTTAATACCTTTAAATAACAATTTTATACTAATAAATATTTTTATAAATCCTTCCTCTCTAAGACAGTGGTATGTGCTGGCTCAGTTCAGGAAGGCCTATTCCCTGTACTTCACTATAAATTTAGTGGCTAAGGTAAAACCATCTAAATACTTTAGTATAATGCTTCTTCCTATCTTTATTACATTTCTACTAAATATAAACTTTCATTTCTTCCAGGCTGTATATTGGAAGTTCTCTACCATGCTACATTAAAAAACAAAACAAAACAAAAAAAAAAACTAACTCCAATTCTGGAATTCACACATTACAAGGATATGCTGCCTCATAGCTCTTCCTTCTGATTGAATGTGTCCTTCCAGAACCTCCATTAAAAGAAGGTATTCCAGCTAGCCACATGTTATTACTTTCAGGACTGTATTCCAAACTTTTTTTCATTAATTCAATAAACATTTGTTAATTGTTAATCCTTCTATATGCTGTCTTTTTCTATTCTATTATAAGCTTCTTAAGGAAAGGGCCTATTTTTTCCTCCTTGTATTTAGTCATAGCAATTAATAATTGAATAAAAAATGCTTATTGACTTCCTATAAAATTGCAGAGCCTTCCCTAATGATCTTTCTCTAAGTTGTTGGTTTATATTTTGACTCTTTAAAGTGGATATTCCACAAAGTTTTTTTCTGTTATTCCTTTTGTATTCTCTCAATATAAACTTCCTCTTGACAGACTTACATTAACCTATGACTTCAACTTTATGCTTTATGCAGATATCTTCCAAGACTAGATCTAGACTTCCAATCTCTTCCTATGCTTCAGAAGCACAAACTCAATCTATTACTAGACTTCTCTTGGTCAGAGTCCTCAAAATTATCATGTAGTTATCCTTACTTGACAAACAACTCTTTCAATCAACCAATCAACTAACACTTATCAAAATGTCAGAGGAGGATGGCAGCTTAGCAATCAGCAAAAGTTCAGACCTCGTGGAAGACCCTTCCTTACCAATACAGACTGAATGCTCCTAGGGCACCGAAATTCAATCTGAACAACAGGACAGAAGTGGGGAACCCTCCTTCTGGACTCAAACCAAAGGAACGCCCCCCAAAAGCCGGAATCCAAGAATACTCAGGGCTAAGGGGAAGGCAGAGGGAAGGTCCCAGGATCCCTCCCCCACAACCCAGAGGGCTGAGCCCCTAGCAGCAGCAGGAACCTCTGAGCGGGCAAAGGTGCTGGTTTGCAGGGTCTACCTTGGGAGCAGTGCAGCGCCGGGCTCAGAGCATCCAGCTTGGACAGCAGGGAGAAAGCCAGGGAGAAACTGGCCATGGCTGGGTCCCTCCATCAGTCTCCAGTCTCACCTTTGCCTCGGGCACATCCAGACCAATCCAGTTGAACTAATCCCATCAGAACTCCTCAGAGTTTAGGGAGGCGGGCAAAGGCACTGGCAGACAGCAGAGAAGCAGCTGGAGAGAACTGGAGAGAGCCTGGGCGGCCCAGCCTTCCAGGAGTCTTCAGAGCCTCAGAGCTTCATACACATACAGCCCAATCCAATTGAACTCAATCCAATCAAAAGCCTTCAGAGGACAGGGAAGCTAACATTCCTCCCCTAGAGACTGTACCAAGAGATCTGACAAAGCTACAAGAGGGGAGACTGACAGCCTCAAAACCAAAACAAAATGAGAGGAGCAAGAGCACAGCCAAATACGGGGAGCAAAGAAGGGGTAAACTCAAGCAAAGAACAGAAAAAGAAGAAAGAAATTACAATAGACAGCTTCTTCACAGGTAATGAGCAAAGAGCAAATGAAACAGAGGGGGAGGACCCAGCAAAGAAAAAATTAGAAATCCCAGCAAATTAGATACAGGCTTTGGAAGAACTCAAAATGCAATTCAAAACACAATTAAGAGAGGCTGAAGAAAATTGGGAAAAGAACTTAAAAACTAAGATAAGTCATCTGGAAACAGAAAATAGTGTCTTGAAAGCCAAAATCAACCAGCTGGAAAATGAGGCAAAGGAGATGAAAGATTAGGCAAAGCAGATGAAAGATGAGGTGAAGAAGATGAAAGATGACCTCCAAAGAAAATCCAACCAAAAGGAAAAGGACAAACAGAAAACTAAGGATGAAATCTAGTCTTTAAGAACCAGAATACAACAACTTGAAGCGAGTGACCTCACAAGGCAGCAAGACACTATAAAACAAAACAAAAAGAATGAAAAAATTGAGGAAAATATGAAGCATCTCATTCACAAACAGACAATTTAGAAAATCGTTCAAGGAGAGACAATTTAAGAATTATTGGCCTACCAGAAGACCATGACAAAAGAAAAATCCTGGATATTATATTACAGGAAATTATTAAAGAAAACTGCCCCCAAATCCTTGAACAAGAGGGAAAAGTGGAGATTGATAGAATCCACAGATCACCTCCTGTACTTAATCCCCAACTGACAAAAACCAGGAATGTTATAGCCAAATTCAAGAACTATAAGACCAAAGAAAAGATATAACAAGCTGCCAAGAAGAAGTCATTCAGATACCAAGGAACCACAGTGAGGATAACTCAGGATCTGGCTGCATACACACTGAAAAAAAGAAAGGCATGGAATACGATATTCTGGAAAGCAAGGGAACTAGGTCTACAACCAAGAATCAACTACCCAGCAAAACTGACTATATTCTTACAGGGGAAAGTATGGTCATTCAACAAAATAGAAGAATTTCAAGAATTTGTAAAGAAAAGACCAGACCTGAACAGAAAATTTGATGTCCAAGCACAGAACTTAAGAGAATTATCAAAAGGTAATTAAAAAAGAGGGGAAAAAAGAAAAACAAAAAAAATCTTAAGAGACTCAATAAGTTAAAATGATATGTATCCCTATAAGAAAAGAGGTCATTGGTAACTCTTAAAAACTGTTGTTATTAGCTGGGCAGCAAAAAGAAGTATACTTAGAGGGAACAGAAACAAACTGTATAGGATGAAAGGACAAGACATAAGTAGTTATATAGATATATGCATGCAAAAATACATACGCATGAGTATGCATATATATATATATATAACTAGAGCTTAAAAATAGGTTAATATTAAAAGAAATGGGAAAAGAAACAAATGGGGGTAAATTTATATGTCATAAAGAAGCTGATGGTGGGAGCAGGGAGAACATCAATACACTGGAAGGGTAAAGAGGTCAGAGACAGGAAATACTCAACTTTTACAGGCTTTGAAAGTGACTCAAAGAGGGAAAAACAATCCAATCCATTGGGGGCAGAGAATATATTTGTACCCTATAGGGGAGTAGAAGGGTAACAAACGGTCTGATGGGTAGGGAAGCAGTACAAGTGAGGGAGAGAACGGGGGGTTAATTTTAGAAAGACAACAGGGAAAATAAGGGGGGATAAATAGGGAGGGGGGTAGAAAGGGAAGTAAAATAAGGGTGGGAACAAGGGGGACTGTTCAAAAGCAAACATTGGTGTAGAAGGAAATAGTGAAAGAAGAAAAGGCAGGTAAAGGAGCAGAAATCAAAATGCTGGGAAATACACAGCTAGTAATCATAACTCTGAATGTGAATGGAATGAACTCACCCATAAAACACAAGCGAATAGCAGAGTGGATTAGAATCCAAAACCCTACCACATGCTGTCTAAAAGAAACACATATGAGAAAGGTAGGTACACATAGGGTGAAAGTAAGAGGGTGGAGCCAAATCTATTGGGCATCAACTGACAAAAAGAAGGAAAAAATGCAAAGGAAGGAGGACTTGCAGTCCCAGATCTCAAACTATATTATAAAGCAGTGGTTATCGAAACAATTTGCTACTGGCTAAGAGACAGAAAGGAGGATAAGTGGAATAGACTTGGCATAAATTATCTCAGATAGACAGTTTATGACAAACCCAAAGACCCCAGCTTTTGGGACAAAAATCCATTATTTGATAAAAACTGCTGGGGAAATTGGAAGACAGTGTGGGAGAGATTAGGCTTGGATCAACACCTCATACACCAACATAAATTCAGAATGGGTGAATGACTTGAACATAAAGAAGGAAACTATAAGTAAATTAGGTGAACACAGAATAGTACATGTCAGACCTTTCGGAAGGGAAAGATTTTAAAACCAAGAAAGACTTAGAAAGAATCACAAAATGTAAAATAAATAATTTTGACTACATCAAATTAAAAAGGTTTTGTACAAACAAAACCAATGTAACTAAAATCAGAAGGGTAGCAACAAATTGGGAAAAAATCTTCATAAAAACCTCTGACAAAGGTTTAATTATTCAAATTTACAAAGAGCTAAATCAATTGTACAAAAAATCAAGCCATTTTCCAATTGATAAATGGGCAAGGGACATGAACAGGCAGTTCTCACCCAAAGAAATCAAAACTATTAATAAGCACATGAAAAAGTGTTCTACATCCCTTATTATCAGAGAGATGCAATTCAAAACAACTCTGAGGTATCACCTCACACCTAGCAGATTGGCTAACATAACAGCTATGGAAAGTAATGAATGCTGGAGGGGATGTGGCAAAGTAGGGACACTAAATCATTGCTGGTGGAGTTGTGAATTAATCCAACCATTCTGGAGGGCAATTTGGAACTATGCCCAAAGGGTGATAAAAGACTGTCTGCCCTTTGATCCAGCCATAGCACTACTGGGCTTGTACCCCAAAGAGATAATAAGGAAAAAGACTTGTACAAGAATATTCATAGCTGCACTCTTTGTGGTGGCCAAAAATTGGAAAATGAGGGGATGCCCTTCAATTGGGGAATACCTGAACAAATTGTGGTATATGTTGGTGATGGAATACTATTGTGCTAAAAGGAATAATAAAGTGGAGGAATTCCATGGAGACTGGAACAACCTCCAGGAAGTGATGCAGAGCGAAGGGAGCAGAACCAGGAAAACATTGTACACAGAGACTGATACACTCTGGTACAATTGAAGGTGATGGACTTCTCCATTAGTGGCAATCCAGTGTCCCTGAACAATCTGCAGGGATCTAAAAATCACTATCCACAAGCAGAGGATAAACTGTGGGAGTAAATCACCGAAGAAAAGCAACTGATTGACTACAGGGGTGGAGGGGATATGACGGAGGAGAGACTCTAAATGAACACTCTAATGCAAATACCAACAACATGGAAATGGGTTTGAATCAAGAACACATGTGATACCCAATGGAATTGCACGTGGGCTATGGGAGAGATGGTGGGAGGGAGGGGAGGTAAGAAAAGAAAATGATCTTTGTTTCCAATGAATAATGTTTGGAAATGACCAAATAAAAATTAAAATTTAAAAAAAAATGTCAGAGGATTTGTAAAAAAAAGACAGAAACAATTTCAGGAATGAGTCCTAAGCAGTGTGACAGAGGCTGGCACTAGAAAAAAAAAAGTACTAAGACTAAAGAGTATGTGAAATTTATCAATTTGATGGGGGAGGGGCCCCATGAATGGAATATAGAAGGAGGAGAAGATTCTGGCTTGGAAAACAGTGAGGGTCTCTTGGTGTTGAGACCCCAAATAGAGCATGTGGGCAAAGACTTTCTCCTGAGGGTTACCCACTTTTCCTGCTGGTGACTGGAAATCTTTACCCACGCACACACACTTCCCAATTGAAGGGACTTTCTGAAGAGAAACCTGAGCAGACTTTACCTCAGATCCTGTTGCCCAGGGGTGAGTCAACCTGACTTTCTCTCAGAGGGCTCAGGCTGCCAAGGCCTGAGTTCCCCCAAACTTTAGGAGGGAGGAAAAGGGTTTAGATAGAGACAGGGACCTCCTTTGCCCACATTTCTTTTCCCATTCTTCCCTGCCTGTTATTCCTTTTGTATTACCTGATTCAGTTAACATTAAAAGGTATCTGTTCCCCAAGCTGAGTGTGAGTGAACGGATCAAGGGGAAACCTTTTGGTCTCAAGTAGTGGAGGGGGGACAAGAGGGACAAGAGCGAATAGGGGAGAGCAGCTTTATCTAAGGAGGGAAGGTAGAAGGGGGAAAATCTTCAAACCCCCTCTTCTCTCTCTAATCCAACCCGTAACATCTGCTGTCTCCCCTGAACCCTGCTTTGAGAAGGGTCTCCTCTCTTTCCCCCTCTCAATGCTGAAAGTCCAAGCTTTCTCTTGGGCACAAAACTTCCTGTTTTATTTTTTTTAATATAGCAGTACAAATTTATATAAAGTGAAGATGGGATGTCATACATGAGGAATATGTGACTGGACTATAAAGTGTGTGGAGAGGAATTATAAGGACATTGAAAATATTGTCAGGGAATAGTCAGTTATGAATTGAATTTATCAGAGCAATATTATGAGAGTGAGTGAATTAGTTCTAATAGTTAGAACTGGTTAGTCAATTTTAAAGGAGGAAGAAAGAGCAACTGTCATTATTTTTAAAAAGTTAAGTATTAACTATAATGATAGTACTACTTTTTCATTTTAAAAAATGTTACTCAATGAAAACTACATTGTAGTATTCAATCACTAATTATATGGAAGACTTTTTGACAAAATGAAAATTTTAGAAGAAATAATGAGAATTGTATTTATTTAATTTTTAATTTTGCCATCACTATATTATTTCCATATTTACTATTGAGTGGAGAACAAGGCTCCATAGTTGTGCCTTAACAGGATCCACATTTGTCATTATGACATTTTGTTGGTCACTATCATCTAAATACATTTTTTCTGACAATAAGCAATTATTAATTGCTATGTTAAGCACCAGACCAAAATATGACTATAAACATATTCACTATGAATATCAATATAAAAATTCAATATAATCATATATAATATATCAAAATAAATATAATATTATAATCTCAGATAAGATGCATCCCTGAATGGTGTCAGACCACTCAGTTCGCACATGGCTACTTCAACAACAATCTAATATTTCTATCAGACTGAATTAAGAAATCCAGTGAGAAATTATTGCAAATGATTTTTCCACCCCATAAGGAAAAGTGGGAAAGAGGAATTAAGAAGGATTTAAATAATGTTTTCCATGGAACAGACATTGTGATGTTTCCATTTGTTTTTAACAAATAACTTGTTTATTCCACACAACAACTCTCCAAAGTAGGTATAATTATTCCACTTTATAGAGGAGTAGACAAAACAAACAGAGGTTAAGTGAATTGTCCAGGGTCATACAGAATGTATCTGAAGCAGAATTTTAATTGAGGACTTCCTGATTCCAGGCCTAGCATTCTCAACATAGTGACAACTCTCTAAAATAGCACAACAAGATGAAGACTGATGGACAACAGGAAATCAAGACACGAGAAAAACCAGCATCAGTACAGTGGAGTGGGCAGCAATGACTATTCTCCAAGTAATACTCTATACAGAACAGAGATACTTATAGCCAACAGTACTTTTTAGCTATAGGGAACAAAAGTTTAGACCAGGGGTCCCCAAAGCTTTTACACAGGGGACCAGTTCACTGTCCCTCAGACTGCTGGAGGGCTGGACTATTAAAAAAAACAAACAAACTATGAACAAATCTGTATACTGCTGTCTGGGATAGGGGAGGCTGCAGCACTGGCTATGATGGGCCTGTCACACCTTGCATAGGCCTATCACTGCACCACTATACTGGGAAGCAGTATACACAGTGAAGAATCCCCTCCCCCAGACCACTGCTCACCATGCTAATGTCTTCCATTGTTCAGCCACATAATCCTTTGAGCAGCATCTCGTTGTTCTCATTCAGTTACTCTCAGAACAAGGTGCCAAGCAAAGGATTATATCAACGGAAGTAGTACTGTACATGAGCAATGCTGCGCTTTGCAGCAGCATCACATATAGTGCTCCTCTCACTGACCACCAATGAAAGAGGTACCCCTTCTGGAAGTGCAGTGGCGGCTGGATAAATGGTCTTGGGGTCCACATGTGGCCTGCAGGCCATAATTTGGGGACCCTTGGTTTAGAAATTTCTCAGGAGACATCAAGGTGTTAAGAAACCCAAGGTTGAGAACCTTGTAAGGCTGAGAATCCAAATCTTTGGAATGAATGAAATGGTGGAGTGATACTTAAGCAGGATAGCCTAAGTATAGACACTGTTCCTAGCAGTCTATCCTGAGACATTATAGAGAGTCTGAAAAATAAAGAACATTTTTTTTCATTTAAATTTTGAACTACAAATTGTTTCCCTCCCTCCCACATCCTTACCCACTCACTGAGAATGCCAACAATATGAAATCAATTATACATGTAAAAGCATGCCAAATGTATTTCTATATTAGTCATGAGAAGTGAAAACTTTCATTTCTATTTGCATTCAGAGTTCATTAGTTCTATCTCTGGAGCTGTGTAGTATTTTTATTGAGTCCCTTGAAATTGACTTTAATCATTATGTAGATCAGAGTAGCTAAGTATTTCACATATGATCATCCCTACATTATTCCTCTTCCTGTGTAAAACTTTATTTTGTTTCTGCTCACTTCACTTTGTATCCATTCATATATATTTTCCCATGTTTTCTGAAACCATTCTACTCCTCATTTCTTATTTCACAATCACAATCATATACCACCTGTTCAGTCATTTCCCAATAAATGAAAATCCTGTCAGTTTCTAATTCTTTGCCAACATGAAAAACATTACTGTAAATATTTTGGCAGATGTTCTACTTTCTTTTATCTCTTTGTGATACATATGTAGTAATTGTATTGCTGTGTGTACTAAATTTTAACAAGTAACAGTGTATGCATGTCTATAAGGCAGTAATATCCCATAGTCATGAAAAGACATTACTACTTTTTATGTCTCTTGGGACTATAACATGGCTTTGAATAATGGTTTATATACTTCCTAATTTGTAGAATCCTTTCCTATCGCTTTTCATACTCCAGAAGCACATCCTGCTACTTATGTTAGACAGAAAGGGATTGTATGAAATAATAAAGAGAAGTTTTTTTTTTCCTTTTAATTCTTGTAAAAAATTACTAGTCATATCCCATGGAGCAGAATTTGAAAGTTATTGTCACAGAGACTGGATAAATCTTGCAAAATGAATAGAAGAATATCGAACTATTCCTAACCATGGAAATACATAATGTATATTTTTGCAATCATAATTCTCCTATGAATCACCAAGTCTCTAAAATTCAACTACAGGAATTTTTAATAGGAAATTCCCAGATGAAGTAGTTGTCATTATTGATCATGATGACAAGGAGACTGATTAACTTCAAAAATATTGACAATTATATTATTTGAAGTTGCACAGAAGAAAGGGTATACTTGTGTAGGGACATGCAGAAACAACTTGGAAGTCTATGGTGATGGTGCAGCAGAGACAATATGTTAGAACATAAAGAAAAGTTTAAATCAAATAATTTGTGATTGTTTTCAGGCTCTGTAACTTACTATCCTGTGGAGCCTTAGCCATTGGGTGTTTCATTTCCTTCTTCTGTAAAATGAGTCAGTTGTATTAAATGATACTGAAGATCTCTTTCATCTCTGAATCGTATAAATTCCTATACAATGTGATCATATTACCTTTTAGAAGAATGTGGTGATTTTAGGAGCCATTCAATTTTTCGTTCCTTTTCTTAAAAGTGAAGAGAAGTAGGAAGGAAGTTAAATGGATTAGAAACATAGTAGCATAAAAAAATGATCAGTCAGATCCTATCTAAATTCTTTATTTTGCAGATGAATAATCTGATGGACATGGAAGCCTAAGAGCAACAAGGCTATGATCCTCAGAAATGGAACTTGAATACAGGTCCTCTGACTGCAAAACTAGAGCTCTTTCCACTGTATTCTTCCTTGAATCATACCAATCAGGCTATAGGATATCCTTGCTTACATTTAATGATATATCTGCTTCTAATAATATGTTATATTTAATACTCTGAAGAAGTTATACTTCAGTGATAAAAGGTAAACTTTTAACTTTTGTAAAACTAGTGTCTTAGTAGCTAGGACTCAAAATTGTTCTTTTGGCAGTTCTGAGAAAGTCTGCCTTTTTTAGCAGCAGATATATCACTATCTGAAAAAGTGAACCTTTGGGATTTCTGACAGGAAGGTAGAAGAAGAAACATCCAGTAACAAAGGTCTTTCAAAGGATGGAAGCTACAGAATTACCAAAAGGGTAACATCTAAGGAGAATATATGTGATTTTTCATTAGCTCAAGTTATCATAATATTTATTATAAAATAATTTTGAAACTGGTTTTCTTAAGTTTTAGATATTGTTTAGAATGTTCTATGCAGACTTTTCTCTGAGGAAATATACATATTTTTTATGTCTAGGCATCTTACAAGATACAATACTTTCTGTGTCTTTACTAACTGAGGAGAAAATAAATCTTACTTAATGGAATATCTGAATGGTAGACTATTCAGAAAGAATTCTAATTTTGAATATAGGTAGTAACTAGCATTAAAATGTTGCCTGAAAGATGTCCTGAAGGAACTTACTTTAATGACAATTATTCTTAGTCTATCAGTTTAAGGATTTTAAGGAGATGATCCTAAAATAGTTGGGAGTACTTGGAGAATAAAGATAGTTCTCTAATCATTTCAACATTTTCCTCCTAATCTTGTTTATTCTCTTCTGTAAATTCTGTAGTCATTTTATAGCCTTTGTCTCAATACCATCTAATTCTGAATCAGTAGACACAAACAATGGGGTTTCACCATCTTCCCTTCTCGGCTATTTAGCTTAATTGAACAAAGTTAATAACACTGTCTTCTATACTTGGTTTCTGGTAAAGTGCTTCTTTTTCATCTCTTATTCTTATTCTTATCCTATCTACGAGTTGTCTATTTCCCCCTTTCTCAAAACCCTTAATAATATTGCATATACCAGTGTTATTTAAAATGTGGGTACTCTTAGCAAGGGTAAATTTTCTTAATTGAAAACAAAAAAAACAAAAACAAAAACAAAAACCCAAACTAAATCTCTACTATCACAGTCATTCAGGAGGAGTTAGGAACTCCCCACATAGCAATGTCTGTCTTGAAATGTCAGTTACTTCCAACTTTATATTCATTCTTTATCCTCTGTAAGTTCCTTAGAAAGAGTGGTTGTTTCATTTATTGTAGAGTAGGACCTCATTTTCATTACCAATATGCTCCCTCACCTGAGTAGATAATTTTGGAAAAATAATGAACCCCTTTATTGAATATTTTTATATAAAAATACCTTAGAACTTTATACTTTTTATTAGGTTTTTCAAAGGTACCAGTATCACTACTCTTGTACTTTGAAGACATTTTTAATAACTAAATAACATTAATGAAACAAGAAGAAGCACTGATCCATTGTGGACAGTATTTGTTACAAGCAAGAATTATAGACAAAGACTGATGAAGGAGCTAATTTTTGGTGCAAAGCAATATAATGACTCACTTTAAGCTTCTCAAAGTAAGAATGAGAGGGATAGAGTGAACTGCTGAAATAATTAATGCCTCTTGGGAAAATAACAAAGATTTAGCCCTTTTTTTTTCTCTTGCCTATCATGTAAACCTGAATTTATATGTGTTGAGTTGACATAAATTGAGGTCCTACTTTATTTGTATGTCTATATTCTGGCACATAGTAGGTGCTAAATAAATGCTCGGTATTTGATCAAGACTGAGCATGAATCAAAAAAGAATGTAAGAAGCTTCCACTAATACCACATGACAACTACAAGAGTTACTCTAGATAATTGATTCAACAGTGAATTCATGGCTCAATAACTTTGACTTTAACTTATTTAGTTCACTTTCTTTTAATTGGGGGTAGAGTAGAGAGGAAAAGGAGATAGTTTTTCTTGATTTATTCTATTTGATATGGGAGTGAATTAAATTTTTATTCAATTAAAATACTTTAATTTAACATAATCATTTATGAAATGAGGTTGGGTGAGAAGATATTTATTGTTCTGTGTATCTTTCAATTGATAACCTGATTTTTTAATTAAAGGTATCAGGATATGTGAAAAATGCAAGTAGTTAACTTTTTATGGGAATATTTTGCTATCTGAATTTATTTTTATAGTGCTTTATTACCCTATATTCTTCACACTCATGATTATGTTTTATTTCTGTTGAAATTTAAATATATATATATATTATTATACACACAGGACTTAATAAAAATAATACATGATTTTCACTGATTTTTTTTATATTGGTAATATGTTTCTTCCTCCTGAACAATTTCTTTTTATTGATGGGAAGTAATGTCTTAATTTTAGTTTGATTTGTATATATCTTAATAATATGAACACCCTGTCTAATTTAAATGAGAAATGAATCTTCTCTATCCAGGTTAAAATTTCTTCAGATTATAAATCAGAGTGGAAAATATACAATTAATAACCCTAGTAAAGATGTGTTAATAAGACAAATCAGGGACAATAAACATTTTTCATTAAAGAAAAATATGTCATTTTACTTTCAGTGATGGTTCTATAAAGTATGCATGCATACGTACATACATATATCTAAAACATATTATAAATGTATATTTGAATATACATGTATATATTTATATATACATATAAATGGCACTGTTTTATCACATGGCATGATTTTGAAAAACTGTTTTTGAGCAATGTCTTTAATGATTTTCAAAGGAGACCGAGAGGGATTTTTAAATAAAAATTAATTTTTTATTTCATAATCATTGCTGATTTTGTTGGTCAATTGTTTTCATTCATGTTCAACTCTTTATTACTCTATTTTGGGTCTTCTTGGAAAAGATATTGGGGTTATTAGCTCTTTCCTGCTCTAGCTCATTTTACAAATAAAGAAACTATGGAAAATTGGGTTAAGTGACTTGCCCAGAGTGACTGAGGATAGATTTAAATTCAGGAAGATTCACTTTTACTGATTCCAGGTCTGCTATCCTATTGATTACACCACCTAGCTGCTTCATAATTCTTTCTGTATTAAATGAAAATATTCCTAAGTGTTTCTTGATCGAATAACAAATTCTTTAGTAAGTATAATATATTCATCATGTCTTTTATTTTATAGCCATAAGAATGCTCTCTTATCTTTGCTTGTGAATTTTTAATTGTTTATCCTTACTCCCCAAAATAACAACATTCATTACCCCTGCCCTATTCTGAACTCAGCTTCTTTAAAAAATAAGAGATAGCAAACCACTTGAATAGTCTCTCTTCTTTTAGCATTTCCTTTGATTCTCTTTCTAAGCTTCTCCTTCATTCCTCCCTCCTATAGCAAAGACTATAAAATGGTGAATCTAATTTTTTTCTTGATGTGCAAAGTTTGAGGAAAAACAGATCTTGCCGCTTCTCTTGTAATTAGTGTATGAAAGCAATACAGCACAGCAGGAAGTTGGTTGTTATCATGCTCTAATCGTTCCTCTGGGGTATTGTGAGGCAAAAGGCACAGCTGTTACAAAGGAGAAAATGCAATGTTCAGTTATTATATGAAGTCTTTATTGGCAAAGAACACAAAGGACTCCCTCCTCTCTACTTCCACCCCACACACTTTAGAAAACTGCTTCAAATGTGACTGCACCAGCAACTTCCATCAAATTATCAATTACTAGGAAGCAAACCAAAACGTTCCCTTATCCTGGACATTTCAGGTATTGTTTAGTATACAACAGGGTCTGAAATGATGATTTTTTCATATATTTTGAAGTAGCTACAAAGTTATTTTGCTTTTAGTTTTACAGTCAATAGCTTCTCTTATATGAAGTTTTAGTGATTCTGAATATTCATTTCATCAAGGTATTAGTCCAATTTTAATGGAAATGAAAAAAAAGGGCTTTGTATTCCTAATAGGTTACTCAACTTTTGCTAGCTTTCTCTCTCTCTCTCTCTCTCTCTCTCTCTCTCTCTCTCTCTCTCTCTCTCTCTCTCTCTCTCTGTGTGTGTCTTGCTATCTTTCTCTATCTCTGTCTCTATTTCTCATAGGACCACTCCTCCTTACACCATTTACCTAGGGCCAAGGGCATTGGATCACTGGATTCCATCATGGTCCTCTGCCTCTAGGCCTCCATCACTCCACCTGAGAGCAGGAAGGTGACTGACTGGCCTTCAGGCTTATGTTTTGTTATGTTTTGGGACAGTTCATGACCCTGGGGAGGGATTGATAGTGGTATGGGGCAAGGCCTAGGGAACCTCACTCAGGATGTGAGACTGCTAACTTAAGGTCCTTCACCCAGGCCATTGCTTCTCCCTCACATACATGATGGTAGGCAGTTGAAGTAAAATTCCAGTTTTGGAGCCCTTTAAAAAAATCATTATCAAACCCCATTTACTATGTTCTGATAGTCTTGTGAGTAAAAATATTCAATATTAAAATGGTTCTACTATTTCATCCATTAACCTAATCCACATGAGCACCACCTTCTATTATTCCAATACCAATTCATTCATATTATCCCACCATGTGCTAATTTTGACCATATTTCACCTTAATTTCATTAATGTTTATCTTCACCTCTCTCCAACATTATGCTAAAGCCATTCTCATTTTCTCTTGATGTCCTAAGAATATCAGTGGAGCCTACAGGCTGTTAATTTGTCATTCTTTATTCTTGCTTCTTGAAAAGTCCATCATATTCTTCACCATGGTATTAGAAAAAGAGTTTTGAAATCAAAGGGATAGAGTTAAGATCCAGATTCTATCACTGACTACCTGTGTGACCTATCACAAGTCATTTAATGTCTCTGAGCTTCAGTTCCTCTTAGGTTTAAAAAAATGAGTTCACTTCAAACTCTAAATCTATGATTTTTACAGTGTTAACATATTTTACATAGTAAATTTGGTTAGCATCAAAAACGTGATAGTACTCCTCTCCTTTGAAATGCACTGTGCTACTTTTCAACCTACTTAAATCAACCATTTGATTTTCCATTGATCTTTGTATGCTACAAATTTCAAATTCTTGGTGACATGCTTTCTGTGTTATAGTTATATAAGAACAGAATAAGCAAATAGACATTGCTCTTAAAAATACAACAGTTTGCAAAAGCTGCATAGAAGTCTATTTGCCTAAGACATTAGTGAAGGCCAACTCCTTTGAAAAATAATTCTCCTCAGGAAATAAAGATTTGGAAAGATTTTTTAGAAAGGAGAAATCCCAGAATTCTGAATTCTATCTACAAGGAAGAGAAACATGATATCTCTGAAGTGAGAGCAATATTGTTGGAAATAGCTAACATGTTTAGAAATCATCATCTTGGTCATGTATCTCTCTTCAGCTTATTACACTATAGACTCACCTTTGGATGAGAATGTAGTTATCTCTTGGTTCATCTGAAATACCTCTTTCCTATTGGTATAAATGGATTACTTCTGCCCATTGATTTATTTTCATCTATACATCTCTAGGTTTTTTGTTTCTGTTTTTGTTTTTGTCTTGCTATTTACAATAGATGGTCTTTTTGAAATTGGCATTTTGTGTAAAAAAATTAATATTTATTTGCATCGCTTAGAGAACCTACCTGTTAAATTTTAACAATTAGGAGCATAGATTGAAACAAGATTATTTCTCCTGGATGAGTACTATTTTGGAGACTTAAGAATAGATTTTTAGCCTTCAGGATCAATTTTTTGTTTCCCCTCTTTTTAAGGATTAAAGTGTCTTTTGAAAAGGGTGGTTGTGTTTCTGGGTAAGCATGATGGCAGTATAGATGCAGGACACTTCCTTTCCCCAGAACCCACTGATATAGACTACCTCAAAAGAACCAAAAAAACCCAACATTTTCATAAGAACAGAGGGACTCTACAGTAGGGTGCAGAATAGAAGGTATGTGTGATTTGGGCATTTCCATAGCACAAGAGGGTGAAAAAGCTCCTATCCAAATGTGAGCCGATCAACCCTCCCCCACCCCACCTTCGGAACCAGAGTCACAGCCAGTGCACACCAGAATCAGTGAGTGATTAAGGGGTACCTCTAGGTCCTTGGTAGCTGACTAAGACCACCAAAGACCTACCCCTGAGAGCAGCTACACCTGAAACCCTGGTGGGTGGGAGAAGGCAGAGTGTGGGTGCCCCTGGGAAGGTAATGCAGAGAAGAGCAGCAAATGGCTGAGGAGATTCAAGAGCTTGCCTCAGGCAAAATCCTTGCTCCTTAACTTCATGCACAGAGAACTTGCCCAGATTGCTCAGATTTCTGACTAAAAAGGGAAGGTAAAACCTCCATAGTAATGGCAAATTGTGCACAAGAGCAAATACCCTCCAAGAAAAAACAAAACAAACAAACAAAAAAAAAAGCAGTGACCATAGATAATTTTTTTATGGAGGAAAAACCCAGGCTTAAGAGAAAATGCAGGAGGAAATTCAAACAAAGACAAAACCTTCTAAAAAATGGAAATTGCCCATAAGCTTTGGAAGAATTTAAATTGGATCTTACCAAAAAAGATGGAAGCCATCAGGAAAGAAAAGTGGGGAATGGTTCAAAGAGAAAAATTAAAAAATGATAGCAGAAAACCAGAAGGTTAAAGCATAAAACCAGACCTTAAGGATCAGAATTGAGCAACTGGGAACCAATAATCTTGTAAAACAGCAAGAATTAATAAAACAAAGTCAAAAGACTGACAAAATAGAAGAAAACATAAAATATCTCACTGACAAGGTGACAGATCAAAAAAAAACAGAGGAAGGAAAGAAGATTTGAGAGTCATTGATCTACCTGAAAAACCAGAAATAAACAGAAATCTTTACATCAAAATACAAGAAATTATCCAAGAAAACTGTCCTGATGTTCTTAAACAAGGGGAAAAATGGATATTGAAAGAGTTCATAGAACTCCCTCTAGACTAAATCCCCAACAGACAACTCCCAGGAATATAATTGCCAAATTTCAGAGCTTTCAAGCTAAGGAGAAAATTCTACAAGAAGCCAAAAAGAGACAATTCAGATACAAGGAGCACCAATCAGGATCACACAAGATCTGGCTGTTTCCATACTAAGGAACCTCAAGACCTAGAACATGATATTCAGAAAGGCAAAAGAACTGGGTCTTCAACCAAAAATCATCTATCCATCAAAACTGACTATATATTTTGTGAATTTTAAAACTACTCCACCCTACTCAGACTGTACTTTAGAAGATCTGATTTAGCTATCTCTTGATTAGTAACAATGGAGATACTTGGTTTAATAGAATCAAGTCTTCCGAACTCTACATTTCTCCACCATACTTAGTCTAACAATGTGGTCAGGAATGTCTGCACCATACTCAAGGATTAAGTATTTGATAAAATGGCCTTCAACAGATATGTACAGAAACAGCAGACAGACCCCTGGGCTGTCCTAAGTCAAGGTAAGCTAACATTGGTACAGATGAGTTGCAGAAAAGTGATGTAAAACTGTCTATATAGGGCAAGACACTTGCTCTCTTTGGCCTCTTTTCCTGAAGAGGCATGTCTGATGGCAGCGTGCTAAGCATTCCGACATCTTGGCATGGTGGCAGCTATTTGTCTTGGTTTTGGCGGTGAGTTTGCCTTCGAGCTAATTCAGGTTCAGGCATCATGGCTAAGCCCTCTTGGAGTTCAGTCTGATTAATTCTCATTTTCTTTCCAAAACCTTAACCTCTAGAGCCTATAATTTTATGGCCTGGCACAAGCCAGGCAGAATAAATTCTACACCCTTTTCCTAATCCCTTCTTCTCAAATTTCTTTCCACTATATTAATTAAATCACTGAAAATTTCCAGACTGAGGTGGGTAATTTTTTTTTGTTGTTGTTATCTGGGATATCCATTGAGGCCAATAATTAATATCATTTAGGTCACAATGCTAAAATTATCCTTTACAACTTCCAGGAGAAAGTATGGGCATTCAACCAAATAGATTTCCATATATTTGTAAAGAAAAGACCAGAACTAAGTGGAAAGTTTCATATTCAAACACAAAGATCAAGAGAAACATGAATAGGTAAATAAGAAAGAGAGGGAAAAGGAGAAAAATGTTTTTATTCAAACTCTCTTCTTTAAGAGCTACAATTAGATCAAATCATATATATATATATACATATATATATATTAATACATGGGGAAATGTTATTTGTAATTCTAAAAAATTGTATTCATTATTATAGTAATTAGAAGATTCACTCATAGGAAAAGATTGGGGCATTAAGGGCTATAAGATGATTTGCAAAAAAAAAGAAAAGAAAGAAAAAGGGTGGGGGGGATCAAAGATGGTACCAAGAGATTTTGAAGAAAAAAACAATAGAATAATCTTTTTCACACAAAAATACATATGGGAAAGGGAGGGGAAGAATGCTCTTATAAGAAGGAGAGAAAGAATGCTAATAGGTAATACATAAACCTTACTCTTAGTGAAATCAGCTCTGAGAGGGAAGTGCATCTAGATCCACTGGGATCTTGAATTCTATTTCATCCTACAGAGTAAAGGAGAAGGGGAAACTAAGTGGGGTAGGGGAGAAGTACAAAAATGGAGGGAATAAGAGAGGGGAGGGAAACTAGCAGACCCCCCAAATAAAAACAAAAACAAGAAGGGAACAAAAAGGGAGGGGCCAGAAAGGGAAGCATAGCAAGGGATGGGACTAGGGGGACTGATTAAAAGTAAACCACTGGTTTAAAAGGATATATTAAAAGAAGAAAGGATAGAAATATGTGAGGATATAAAAATGCTAGGGAATTTACAAGTGACAATCATAACGTTGAACATGAAAGGGATAAACTCACCCATAATATGTAGATGAAGAGGAGAGTGGATTAGAATAAAAATTCCTACCATATGTTGTCTACAAGAAACACACCTGAGGCAGGCAAATACTCACAAGGTCAGAATTAAAGGTTGAAGCAAGACCTATTGGGCCTCAGCTGATAATAAGAAGCCAGGAGTTGCAATCATGATATCTGAGAAAGCCAAAGTAAAAATAGACCTGATTAAAATGGATAGGGAAGGTAAATACATCCTGAAAAAAGGGAGTATAGATAATGAGGAAATATCACTAATCAACATGTATGCACCAAATGGTATAGCACCCAGATTTCTAATGGAGAAAATAGTAGAATTCAAGGAGGAAATAGATAGTAAAACTACTAGTGGGAGACCTAAACCTACCACTATCAAATTGAGATTAATCAAGTAAAAAAATAAGAAAGAGTTAAAAGAGGTGAATGAAATCTTTAAAAAAATTAAAGTTACTAGATAAATGGAGAAAAATAAATAGGGACAAAAAGGAATACACTTTTCTTTCAGTAGCACATGGCACATTTACAAAGATTGACCAAATACTAGGTCATAAAAACATGGCATACAACTGCAGAAAAGCAGAAATAATAAATGCAACATTTTCAGATCATAAGGCAATTAAAATACTGATCAGTAAGGATACATGGTGAGTCAAATAAAAAATAATTGGAAATTAAATAATATGATTCTCCAAAATCAGTTAGTTAGAGAACAAATCATAGAAACAATTAATAATTTCATTTAAGAAAATGACAATGATAAGAAATCCATTCACTCTATGGAATGCAGCCAAAGCAGTACTCAGGAGAAAATTTATATCCTGAGTTCATATAATAACAAATTAGGGAGTGCAGAGGTCAATGAATTGGACATACAAATTAAAAAATTGAAAGTGAATAAATTAAAAACCCCCAGAAGAAAACCAAATTAGAGATCCTAAAAATTAAGGGAGAAATTAACAAAATCAAAAGTGATAGAACTATTAAACTAATAAATAAGACTAGAAGCAGGTATTTTGAAAAAAATAAACAAAATAGACAAAGTACTGGATGATGTAATAAATAAAAGGAAAGAAGAAAACCAAATTAACAGTATCATAAAAGAAAAGGGAGATGACACTTCCAATGAAGAGGAAATTAAGGCAAATCATTAAAAAATATTTTGCCCAATTATATGGCAATACATATGCCAATCTAGGTGATATGGATGAATATTTACAAAAATATAAATTGCGCAGATTAACAGAAGAAAAAAACCAATTCTGAAATAATCCCATATCAGAAAAAGAAATCTAATAGGCCATCAAAGAACTCCTGCAGAAAAAATCCCTAGGGCCTGAAGGATTCCCAAGTAAATTCTATCAAACCTTCAAAGAACAGCTAATCCCAATACTATACAAATGATTTGACATAATAAGCAAAGGGGGAGTTTTATGAAATTCCTTTTATGAAACAAATATGGTACTGATTCCAAAGCCAGACAGGTCAAAATGGAGAAAGAAAACTACAGACCAATCTCCTTAATGAACATAGATGCAAAAATCTTAAATAGGATACTAGCAAAAAGACTCCAGCAAGTGTTCAGGAGGGTTATTCACTATGATCAGGTGGGATTTATAAAAGAAATGCAAGGATAATTCAATATCAGGAAAACTCTCTTTTTTTCCCATTTGAAAAAGTTTATTCAGTCAATTTAGAACACTATTCCTTGGTTACAATAATCACATTATTTTCCTCCTTCCCCTCCACCCACTCTTCCCGCATCCAACATGCAATTTCATTGGGTATTACATGTGTCCTTGATCAGAACCCATTTCCATATTGTTGTTTACACTAGGACGTTCATATAGAGGCTACATACCCAACAATATGCCTTCAACCCATGTATTCAAGCAATTGTTTATCTTTGGTGTTTTTACTCCCAGTGTTTCATCTGAATGTGAATAGTGCTTTTTCTCATAGATTCCTCTGAGTTTTTCAGGGTCATTGCTTTGCCACTAATGGAGAAATCATTTACATTCAATTACACCACAGTGTATCAGTCTCTGTGTAAAATGTTTTCCTGGTTTTGCTCCTCTCACTCTGCATCATTACCTGGAGGTTGTTCTAGTCCCCATGGAATTCCTCCACTTTATTATTCCTTTGAGCACAATAGTATTTCATCAGCAACATATACCACAATTTATTCAGCCATTCCACAATTGAAGGGCATCCCTTCATTTTCCAATTTTTTGTCACCACAAAGAGCACCGCTACGAATATTTTTGTTCATGTCTTTTTCCTTATTATCTCTTTGGAGTACAAACCCAAAAGTGCTATGGCTGCATCAAAGGGCAGAGAGTATTTTATCACCTTTTAGACATAGTTCCAAATTGCCCTCCAGAATGGTTGGATCAATTCAAAACTCCACCAGAAATGAATTAATGTCCAGACTTTGCCACATCCCCCAACATTCATTATTTTCCTTTGTTGTAATGTTAGCCAATATACTAGGTGTGAGGTGATACCTCAGAGATGTTTTGAATTGCATTTCTTAGATTATGAGAGATTTAGAACACTTTTTCATGTGCTTATTAATAGTTTTGATTTCTTTAACTGAAAATTGCCTACTCATGTCCTTTGCCCATTTTTCAATTGGAGAAAGGCTTAATATTTTGTACAACTGGTTTAGTTCTTCATAAATTTGAGTAATTAGACTTTGTCAGATATTTTTGTAATGAAGATTGTTTCCCAATTTCTTGTTTCCCTTCTAATTTTGGATGCATTAATTAATTTTATTTCTACAAAAACTTTTTAATTTGATGTAATCAAAATTATTGATTTTACATTTTGTGATTTTTTCTAGCTCTTTGCCTGGTTTTAAAGTCTCTCCTTTCCCAAAGATCTACAAGTATACTATTGTGTTTGCCTAATTTGCTTATAGTTTCCTTCTTTATATTCAGGTCATTCAACCATTCTGAGTTTATCTTGCTGTTGAGTGTGAAATGTTAATCCATACCTAATCTCTCCCATACTGTCTTCCAATTTTCCCAGCAGTTTTTATCAAAAAATGGGTTTTCGTCACCAAAACTGGCATCTTTGGGTTTTTCATAGACTGTCCTGTTGAAGTCATTTACCCCAATTCTATTCCACTGATCCTCCTTTCTGTCTCCTAGCCAGCACCAAATTGTTTTGATAGCCACTGCTTTATAGTATAGTTTGAGATCTGGGACAGTAAGTCCTCCTTCCATTGCATTATTTTTTCATGATTTCCCTGGATATCCTTAATCTTTTGTTCTTCCAAATGAACTATGTTATGTTTTTTTCTAATTCCGTAAAGAAATTTTTTGGTAGTTCAATGGATATGGCACTAAATAAGTAAATTAATTTGGGTAGAATTGTCATTTTTATTATGATAGCTCGTCCCACCGATGAGCAATCTTTTTTTTTCCAATTGTTTAAATATAGTTTTAATTGTGTGGAGATTGTTTTGGAGTTATTTTCATATAGTTTCTGTGTTTGTCTCGGAAGATAGATTCCTAAGTATTTTATATTGTCTAGGGTGATTTTAAATGGAATTTCTCTTTCTAATACTTGCTGCTGAGATGTATTTGAGCTATATATAAATGCTGTTGAGTTATGCGGGTTTATTTTGTATCCTGCAACTTTACTAAAATTGTTGATTATTTCGACTAGCTTTTTGGTTGATTCTCTAGGATTCTTTAAGTATACCATCATATCATCCACAAAGAGTGATAGCTTGGTCTCCTCAATGCAAATTTTAATACCTTCAATTTCTTTTCCTTCTCTAGTTGCTACTGATAGTGTTTCTAGTACAATGTAAAATGATTGGGTTGATAATGGGCATCCTTGTTTCACTCCTGATCTTATTGAGAAGGCTTCTAGTTTATCCCCATTGCAGATGATGTTGACTGATGGGTTTAGATAGATACTGTTTATTATTTTTAGGAAAGTCCCTTCTATTCCTATACTTTCTAGTGTTTTCAATAGGAATGGGTGTTGTATTTTATGAAAGGCTTTTTCTGCATCTATTGAGATAATCATGTGATTTTTGTCAGTTTGCTTGCTAATATGGCCAATTATGCAGATAGTTGTCCTAATGTTGAACCATCCTTGCATTCCTGGTATGAATCCTACCTGACCATAGTGAATAACCCTTGTGATGACTTGCTGGAGTCTTTTTGTTAGTATCCTATTTAAGATATTTGCATCTATATGCATTAGGGAGATTGGTCTATAGTTTTCTTTCTCTATTTCTGACCTGCCTGGCTTTGGGATCAGTGCCATTTTTTTTGTCATAAAATGAATTTTGTAGAACTCCTTCTTGGCTTATTCTGACAAATAGTTTGAATAATATTGGGATTAGTTGTTCTTTGAATGTTTGATAGAATTCATTTGTGAATCCATCTGGACCTGAGGATTTTTTCTTAGGAAGTTCTTTGATGGCTTGTTCAATTTCTTTTTCTGATATGGGGTTGTTTAAATAATTTTTTTTCTTCCTCTGTTAGTCCAGGCAATTTATATTTTTGTAAGTATTTATAAATTTCACCTAGATTGCCATATTTGTTGCCATATAATTGGGCATAGTAGTTTTTAATGATTGCCTTAATTTCCTCTTCTTTATAGGTGAGGTCTCTCTTTTCATCTTAGATACTGCCAATTTAGTTTTTTTCTTTCCTTTTTTAAATTAGACTGACTAGTACTTTGTCTATTTTAGTGCCAGATTCTAGTCTTAGATGAAAACGCACAAAGACAATCATCATCCTGGGTTACTGAGAGACTACTAACTAACTTCTTTGACTTTCAATTTTGTTAATTTCTCCTTTGATTCATAGGATCTCTTATTTACTCTTCATCTTAATTTTTAATTTGTTTGCTTTCTAGTTTTTAATTTGCATGCCCAATTCATTGACCTCTGCCCTTCTTAATTTGATAATATATCAACTCAAGGATATAAATTTGCCCCTGAGTACATCTTTGGCTGCATCCCATGGGTTTTGAAAGGATGTCTCATCATTGTCATTTTCTTCAATTAAGTTATTAATTGTTTCTATGATTTGTTTTTAACTAACAGGTTTTGGAGAATTGTGTTCTTTAATTTCCAATTAATTTTTTATTTACTTCTCCATGTGCCCTTAGTAATTATTATTTTCATTGCATTATGATCTGAGAAGGTTGCATTTATTACTTCTGCACTTTTTCATTTGTTTGCAATGTTTTTATGGCCTAATACATGGTCAATTTTTGTGAATATACTATGTGCTGCTGAAAAGAAGGTATATTCCTTTTTGTCCCTATTTATTTTTCTCCACATGTCTACTAACTCTAATTTTTCTAAGCTTTCATTCACTTCTCTTACTTCTTATTTATTTTTTGGTTTGATTTATCTAGTTCAGATAGAGGAAGTTTCAAGTCTCCCACTAGTATAGGTTTTCTGTCTATATCATCCTTGAGCTCTTCTAATTTCTCCTTTAGAAATTTGGATGCTCTGCCATTTGGTGCATACATGTTGAGTCAAGATATTTCCTCATTGTCTATACTACCTTTTATGAGGATGTAATTACCTTTCCTATCTCATTTAACTAGATTTATTTTTACTTTGGCTTTGTAGATATCATGATTGTGACTCCTGCCTTCTTTTTATCAGTTGATGCCCAATAGATTTGGCTCCATCCTCTTACTTTCATCCTATGTATATCTATCTTCCTCATCTGTGTTTCTTGTAAACACAATATGGTAGAGTTTGGGATTCTAATCCACTCTGCTATTCGCTTGAGTTTTATGGGTGAGTTCATTCCATTGACATTCAGAGTTATGATTACTAGCTGTGTATTTCCCAGCATTTTGATTTCTACTTCTGATCCTGCCTTTTCTTCTTTCACTATTTCCTTCAACACCAATGTTTGTTTATAATCAGTCCCCCTAGTTCCCACCCTTATTTTACTTCCTTTTCTACCCCCTCACTTCTGATTCCCCCCCTTATTTTCCCTGTAGTCTTTCTAAAGTTGCCCTCACCCTCTCCCTCCATTGTACTGCTTCCCTCCCCACCAGTCTCTTTGTTACCCTTCTACTCCCTATAGGGCACAAATATATTTTCTTCCCCAATGTATTGGGTTGTTTTTCCCTCTTTGGGTCAGTTTCAAAGTATGTAAGAGTTGAGTTTAGCTATCTCCAAATGCTTTACCCTTCCAATGTATTGATGTTCTCCCTCCTCCCACCATGAGCTTCTTTCTGACATATAAATTTACCCCCATTTGTTTCTTTTCTCATTTTTTTAGTATTAACCTCTTTTTTATCTCTAATTGCATATATATATATATATAGACACACATGTACATGTATTTATGCATGCATATACATATATATCTATGTACCTATTTATGTCTTGTCCTTTCATCCTATATAGTTTGTCACTGTTCCCTCTAAGTGTAATTCTTCTAGCTGCCCAGGTGATAGCAACAGTTTTCAAAAGTTACCAATTTCCTCTTTTCTCATAGGGATACATATCATTTTAACTTATTGAGTCTCTTAAAAATTTTTGTTGTTGTTGTTTTATTTTGTTTTCCTTTTCCCCCTCTTTTTAATTACCTTTTAATGATTCTCTTTAGTTCTGTGCTTGGACATCAAATTTTCTGTTAAGGTCTGTCTGGTCTTTTCTTTACAAATGCTTGGAATTATTCTATTGTATTGAATGACCATACTTTCCCCTGTAAGAATATAGTCAATTTTGCTGGGTAGTTGATTCTTGGTTATCGACCTAGTTCCCTTGCTTTCCAGAATATCATATTCCATGCCTTTTGGTCATTCAGTGTGGATACAGCCAGATCCTGTATTATCCTCACTGTGGTTCTGTGGTATCTGAATGACTTCTTCTTGGCAGCTTGTAATATCTATTCTTTGGTCTGATAGTTTTTGAATTTGGTTATTACATTCCTGGGTGTTCTCAATTGGGTATTATATACAGGAGGTGATCTGTTGATTCTTTCAATCTCCACTTTTCCCTCTTGTTCTAGGATATCAGGGCAGTTTTCCTGAATAATTTCCTGTATTATTATGTCCATGCCTTTTCTTTTGATATGGTCTTCTGGTAGACCAATAATTCTTAAATTGTCTCTTCTCGAATGATTTTCTAAATTGTCTGTTTTGTGAATGAGATGCTTCACATTTTCTTCAATTTTTTCATTCTTTTCATTTTGTTTTATAGTGTCCCACTGACTTGTGAGGTCACTTCATTGCATTTGTATTTTTTGCTGGGATTTCTGATTTATTGTTTGCTGATCTCTCCCCCTCTGTTCTGTTTGCTAAATAGAAACTGTCTATTGTAGTTTCTTTCTTCTTTTTCTGTTGTTTGCTCATATTCACCCCTTCTTTACTCCCCATATTTGTCTGTGCTCTTGCTTCTCTCATTTTTTGGTTTTGGGGACTACTGTCAGTCTCCCCTTTTGGAGCTTTAATAGAAGATCTCTCAGTGTAGTCTCTGAGGGAGGATTGTTGGGGGTTTGATCTTCCCTGTCCTCTGGAGGCTTTTGATTGTATTAAAGTCTAGCAGTCAATGAGGATGGGTGTGGAGTCTGGACTTCTCTGAGTTCTGGAGACTTTTAATGGTATTAAATTGTGCTTAGTTGTGCTGGGTGTGCTCTGAGTCCAAAACCTCCTGGAAGGCTGGAGCAAATATGGAGGATCTCCACAGCTCTGGCCAGGCTCCCAGGTCAATGCTCCCTCTCTAGCTCCTTCCCCACTGTCTGTGTTGGATGCTCTGAACTTATCACAGCCCTGCCCACAAGGTACACCATCCAGACCAGCACCTTTGCCCACCCAGAAGGTCCCACTGCCACTGGAGTCTCAGCCCTCTAGGTGGCAGGGGGAATGGGTCCTGGGACCTTCCTTCTGTTTTCCCCTTAAACACGAGTGTTCTTGGATTCTGGCTTTTCGGGGGGCTTACCTTTTGTTACAAGGGAATCACTTTAAAAGACTGATATATATTAATTTAAGGTCGCCAAGGAATCAGCTATGTAATTCCTAAATGAAAAACTCAAGTCAGCTGTCAGCCTTTTTTGGAGTTTAATTACAATAGGAGTAAGAAAGGAATTAGAGATATATATAGAGAGAGAAAGGGGAGAGAAGGGAATAGGGCTTAAATACCCCTTCTGTTTAGGCTGGGCCAAAAGGCCCAAGCCCTTAGATAGCTGGGGCAAAGAAAAAAGATCAGTCCCTATTACTCACGTGTCCAAAATGGAGAAACAGTCTCAGAGGCCCCCACCTTCAGCTTCCTTCAGAGCAAGCTCCCTCAGAGCCCAGGAACCACACCGACCAAAAAATCAACCACCCACCTCGAGTCTCCAGACCCTCCTATCTTTAAGGAAACCATCCAAGTTGCCTCCCCTCAGTCCTCACATCTACCAATCACTCTTCATCAATTTCCCTGTCAATGGAGGCTCTCGCTTAACCCAGGACCGCCCAGAGGTTTCTGGCTTTTTCACATGTCTGTTGAAGGTCATATTTTTCAAATGATTAAATCTTTACTCCTTTGCTACAGCCCTTTCTAAATCCTGTTAACTTGAGTATGGTAGAGATTGGAATAATTAAATTTTGATCTAGGCTGCAGCCCTTACTCAATCCTATTAGGACTGAATAGGGTGGAGATTTATTCCAAGTATCTCCATTGTATCAATTCTAAAATCAATCAAGACTCAAAGAAATTCCTGTTCTATGCTTAAGCATAGGTCAAAGTCCTTTCCATTGTTCAGCAAAGGGTCTCTGTCCTAAAGTAATCTTAAGAAGGGAATAGAAAGAACCTCCCATGCCAATGGGGTTCACATTCCAATAGACTATCAGTAAGAAATTTTCCAAGTATGAAATATCCCAATGGTGAAATTTCCAACATTTATAAGTCTAAGGAATTTTGAGGTTTACACTTTTGAATTAAGTCCAGAAGGAAGATTCCTTGGCTCCGTCTTGTTGTTAAGTTTGATTTTCAGTCCCCTAGGAGAATTCAGTTTGTGATCAGAAAGGAAGGGTATTCAGAGGTCTGAACTTCTGCTCCTTCTAGGCCGTCATCTTGACTCCTCCTCTCCACATGGTTATCTCAATAGATGCAGAAAAAGCCTTTGACAAAATTCAACACTCATTCCTATTGAAAACACTAGAAAGTATAGCAATAGAAGGGTCTTTCCTAAAAATAATGAATAGAATCTAATTCCATTCAAAATCACTTTAAATGATATAAAATACTTAGGAATCTCTCTGCCGAGACAAACATAGGAACTATTTGAACAAAACTACAAAACACTTCCCACACAACTAAAACTGGATCTGAGCAATTGGAAAAGCATTAACTGCTCATGAGTACGATGAGTTAACATAATAAACTTGACCATCCTGCCGAAACTGATCTATTTATTTAGTGTCATACCCATTGAACTTCCAAAAAATTTTTACTGAATTAGAAAAAAAAAACATAAGAAAGTTCATTTGGAAGAACAAAAGATCAAGAATATCCAGGGAAATAATGAAAAAAAATACAAAGGAAGGGGGTCTTGCAGTCCCAGATCTCAAACTATATTTTAACGCAGTCATCATCAAAACAATTTGGCTAAGAGACAGAAAGGAAGATCAGTGGAATAGACTTGGGGTAAGTGACCTCAGCAAGACAGTCTATGACAAGCCCAAAGATCCCAGATTTTGGGACAAAAATCCACTATTTGGTAAAAAAAAAACTGCTGGGAAAATTGGAAGATAGTGTGTGAGAGATTAGGCTTAGATTAACACCTTACACCCTACACCAAGATAAATACAGAATTGGTGAATGACTTGAACATAAAAAAGGAAATAATAAGTAAATTATGTGAACACAGAATAGTATACATGTCAGACCTTTGGGAAGTGAGAGATTTTAAAACCAATCAAGACTTAGAAAGAGTCACAAAATGTAAAATAAATAACTTTGACTACATCAAATTAAAACATTTTTGTATCAACAAAACCAATGTAACCAAAATCAAAAGGGAAGTAACAAACTGCAAAACAATCTTCATAACAAAAACCTCTGACAAAAGTCTAATTACTCACATTTAAAAAGAGCTAAATCAATTGAAAAAGAAATCAGGCCCATTCTGCAATGGATAAATGGGCAAGGGACATGAATAAGCAATTTTCAGTCAATGAAATCACAACCATTAATAAGCACATGAAAAAGTGTTCTAAATCTCTCATAATCAGAAAGATGCAAATCAAACCAACCCTGAGGTATCACCTCACACCTAGAATATTGGCTAACATGACAACAAAGGATAGTCTAGTAACTGCAAAAATTTTGCTAGAAACATTTTGAAGAAAGCCTCTATTTCAAAATAAACAATGCAGTCTTAAATGCACTAATGAAAAGCATTGATGTCAATGAATCAAAAATAGCCATACAAGAAGTCCTATATCCTGGGAAAGATAATTATGGCCAGAGTCTATTTTCTTGGATTCTGCATGAAAATTCAAATTTTGTCTATATGTACATTAGGCTTTATTCATCACTACCTAAATGGGTGTTTTTTTGTACTTCATCTGAATAGCCCAAATATTGTTACATTTAGAAGTTATAAGTTTATTTGTTTCATGTGAGGAAGTAGAAAATATAAACCTCAAGATGATTGTTTTTTCTAAGTTGCTGAATTTGCCTATCTAGACAGATATGGCATAGAAACAATGTAAAGTTGCTGACTTACCTGGTGAAAGATAAATAGATTATTTTTTTCCAAGCCAAGACTATAGCATTACCCCTCAGGCAAGAGACCAAGAGGAAAACTATGGAGCAAGGATGGGTCATCACTTCATATCTGTGATCCATGTGGAATATGATAGATTCTTCTTGTGGGTACAGACCAGGATTTTTCTAGAAACATTTTTATTCTAAACTGAGAATTATATCTTGGATTTAGATGAGGGGTGACTGATTATATTAGAGGATATAATATGAGGCATCAGTCAACATCTTTATCACTCTGAACCTACTAAGTTTTCCAACTAGCTGGTAGGGTCTTTAAATAGCAATTATATGCTATGGTTTCACCCAAGATTAAATCAGTAGTTGTGTTATCTAGACCCAAACTAGGCTACAGGAAAGCTCAGACCAAGAGGGAGCAAGTCAGAACAACAAATTTATAAGAACACAGAGAGCCAATTTAAAGTTTTAAAATAATGGAATTCAATACATAGAGAATTTTATGGTAAGAGGCCATATAATACTGAGGAAGACTGTATAGGATTAAAATTTTTCTCTATGAATGCATATAGGTTGAACAAAACACAGAGTTTCAATTCTGGAAAATTTAAATTGGGGGATTTAAATACAAACTACAATGAAACTTTCTCATGATAAATAGCTATTATAGTGTAAGAGAAATTCATGAAACTAAATCTTAAGGAGAAATTGACTCCAAAAATCTACAAAGTCTCAAGAAAAATTCAATTTTGGACAAAAGAGCAAAAATAATTTCTAGAAGAAATTATACAATACAATTTTAAGTGTCAAATAGATTTATAAATTAAATGAGAACAATAGGAGAAATAATGAGAGAATATCTTCACTTTCAAATTCATGTTGGAAGGAAAATTAAAAAAATAAAAGCACTCACACCTAGCAAATTGGCTAACATGATAGTAAAGGAAAATAATGAATGTTGGAGGGATGTAGCAAAATTAGGACATTAATCCATTGCTGGTGGAGTTGTGAAATGATCCACCCATTCTAGATGACAATTTTAAACTATGCCCCCAAAATGCTAAAAGACTGCCTGCCCTTTGATCCAGTCATATCATGACTGGGTTTATACCCCAAAGAGAGAATAAGGAAAAAAATACTTGTACAAATATATTTATAGCCATGTTCTTTGTAGTGGTAAAAACTACAGGGATGCCCTTCGACTGGGGAATGGCTGAACAAATTGTGGTATCTGTTGGTGATGAATATTATTGTGCTCAAAGGAATAATGAACTGGAGGAATTCCACATGAACTGGAACTCCAAGAACTAATGCCCAGTGAAAGAAGCAGAACCAGAGGAACATTATACACAGAGACTGATACAATTGAACTCAATGGACTTTTCTACTAGCAGCAATGCAATGATCCAGTACAATTCTGAGGGACTTTGAGAAAGAAAACTATCCACATTCAGAGGAAGAATTGTGGGAGGAAAAACAGAGAAGAAAAATAACTGCTTGATCATATGGGTTGATGGAGATATGATTGGGGGGGCATAGACTCTAAATGATCATCCTAGTACAAATATCAATAATATGGAAATATGTCTATCAATGACACATGTAAAACCCAGTGGAATTGCATGCCAACTACAGTAGGGGGTTGGAGGTAGGGTAGAGAAAGAACATAAATTTTGTAACCATGGAAAATATTCTAAATTAATTAGTTAAATACAATTTTCCAAACTTAAAAATAAAAGCAAAAGAAATACAAAGACTTATCTAAGCAGGAAGGTCTCCAAAATTTAAATAGCAAAAAGGAGGTTAGTTAATCCATGAGAGAATAAGATATATTAAAAAAAAGTAAACCAAAATGAATAAAAGGAATCAGGTAAAATAATTTATCTTGGATCCATATAAGGGAGAGAGATTTTAAAAACAGCTTGAATTTCTTGAATCTTGATGGAACAAATGCTTGGACATCATATTTTAAGAAATCCTGAATAGAAATTGCTCAAGTTTCTTGGTACAATGCTATGAAGTAAAAAGAAAATACAAGCTCAGGACAGTATACTCTCCAACAAGAAATAGCATATAGAATAAATCAAAGGGGAAAATCACCACCAAATGAGCATAAGACAGAAAGAAAGCCTGACACTAGAAAAATATTTTTTTCCTTTAAACATTAATTTTATTTGTTCAACTTCAAACAGTATTCATTGGATACAAAAAATCATTTTTTTATTCCCTCCCCTCTTGCCACCCCTCCCATAGCTGACGCGCCATTCCATTGGGTTTCATATGTGTCCTTGATCTGAACAAATTTCCATATTGTTGGTATTTGCACTAGGATGTTCATTTAGATTCTAGATCTCCTATCATATCCCCTTAACTGCTGTTGTCAAGCAGTTGCCTTTCTGTGGTGTTTTTTAAGGCCTGGTGTTCATTAAGGCCTGGTTTTCTATTATAATCTTTTGGTTTTCTGCTTTAACCTTTTGGTATTCAGCTATGATTTCTTCATTTTTTTAACTATTTCCCACTTCTCTTTCCAGAAGGCTTCGATCTTTTTGATAAGGTCCAATTGAGATTCTTCCAAGGCTTGTGGAAAATTTCCATTTTTTTTTTAGGTTTTGCTTTTGTTTGGGTTTCATCCAATATTTCCTCTGTAACCTGGGTTTTTCCTCTGTAAAAATTCTCAAGGGTCACAGCCTTCTTTTTGTTTTTGTTTTTGTTTTTTTGAAGGATTTTGAGGCTCCTATGCACAGTTAGCCATTTTCCTGAATATTTCCCATTCACTCTTTAGTCAGAAATCTGAGTCAGCTGGGCAGGTTCTCTGTGTATGCAGTTAAGGTGAGAGGATTTTTTCCTGAAGCAAACACTCAAATCTCCACAGTCCTTTGCAGCTCTTCTCAGTGCTGCCGTCCCAGGGGCACTCAAGGTCTGTGCTCTCCTGCCTGCCTGGTTTTCCAGTCTAGTTGCTTTTTGGGGTAGAGCTCCAATGGTCCTTGTCAGCTCCCAAGGATGTAGAAGTGCCCCTTACTTGCTCTACTCCCTGACCACTCCCTGGTTCTGGCAGATGCGCTGGCTCTGGGCATCTATTGTATGATGGAATTTCCCACTCAGTTGCTTTCAGGGGTGGGTCCCCTGCAGTCCTAGTCAGCTCCCAAGCACCCAGACATGCCCCTTGCTCACTCCAGGGGTGCCCCTTGTTCACTCATCTTGGCATGTTCTGGCTCTGGTTCTGGCTTTGTAGGTGGGATTAAGGGAGGGTGGATCAGCTCGTGTTTGGGTGGAGGCCCTTTCACCCTCTGATAGACTGGAAAAATCCCAACCCCACACACCTTCAATGCTGTTCCCTACTGTATAGCTCCTCTGCTCCTCTGAAAATGATTTTTAAGGTCTTTTGGGGTAGTGCTTGTTGGTGTGTGCCAGGGAGAGGAATTGACCCACGTTTAGACTGCTGCCCTACTTATCCAGAAGTCTCTAGAAAAATATTTTTTAAAGAGTGATTTTGAGAATAAAAGCTCAGAAGAGGACAGAAATACCAAAATAAAAATGTGATAAATATCAAAGAAAAATGTAAAATGTTGTGAAACCTGAAACAACCTCTAGAATAGCTCTAACAGAGGATAGAAAAACAAATAAGAAGACAGAAGAAATTTTTAAAAAGAAAATCATAGGAAATATTAACAGCATAAAATAAAAACTTACTGAAAAAAGTTTCCATAAAAAAGAAATAAATAGTTCAAACAGGAAAATAACTCACTGAGAAAAGAAGTACAAAGCTTCAAAGAAAAAAATGGCTCCCTGAAAATGAATATTGGAAAATGGAAGTTAATGAATTCATGAGACATTAGGAAACAAAAAACAAATTCCAAAAATTAAAAAAAAATAGAAGAAAATTTGAAAATTCTTACTGAAAATACTGTACACCTGGAAAATAGATACAGAAGAGATAACTAAAGAATGACTGGGGTGTCTGAAAGCCAGAATAAAATAAAAGAAACCAGATACCATATTTAAATTGTAAAGATTGGATTTGGCTCTCTCCTGATTATAACAATGAAGGAACTTAGCTCTTCCTTGTTTGTGAAGATTGAATTGTAATACCCTGTCTATTTTTATATTTTAATCCCCAAAGTTTAAAGCACAGTACTTAAAGTTGACTATGGAGATCTACCCATTTTGGATTTTAACCACAAAAAGGTGTGAACACCCATATCATACATTGAGTGGAGGTCTGTGAGCCATGTGTGAAAGAGTGGCAGTCCTGGAGTGAAGAGACATACTTGGAGAGAAGAGAGACACTTGGAGTGAAGAGAGTCACTTGGAGTGAAGAGAGTCACTTGGAGTGAAGAGAGCCACTTGGAGTTTCAAAGAGACACACTTGGAGTGGAGCTTACTGGAGTTGTGGCTGATAAAAGAATCTGCTGATTGAACTGACAATGTGGTGAGTGTAAAGGCTGACTTCCTTCCTTGCCCTTTCTTGGGGCATGAGCCTCAGGGAAAGGCCCATCTTCTTGAGACTCCTTTCCCCTAGCTGGAGCTTTAGAATTTCTACCTGGCTCAGAGGATGCTGGAGCTTTCTCTCTGTCTCTCCACTTTTCTCTCTTCCTCTTCTCTCTGTTGTAAAATGGATCACCGTAAGTTCCATTTGACTTTAGTATTTCATTTTTGGGATTTAGTAATTAAATACCTGGTGACCAATTAAATATTTAGTCCAACCATAAATTTAACAAATTAAAGTCTTAGGGAAAACTTCCCTGATATTCTTCAACAAGAAGAGAAAATAGAAATTGAAGCAAGAATTCAATAATACCTCCTGAAAACTGTCCAAAATTAAAAAAAAAAAGAACTATTATAATCAATGTCAGGAATCCCAGTTCAAGGAAAAAATACTATAAGCAGACAGGAAAACAAAAGGAAGTATGGGAATGTAAAGGATAAGGGATACATAAAAATTCATAGATTGTCTTTAAGAGGAAAGGAGGAGAATTTGGATACAAGCCCTTGGGGAAAAGATTCTGGAAGGAGAGGAGGATCTCCATATTTGACTGTTAGCTGTTACTCCTGATTCTGACTTTGCACTGAACTGGAAGGAGGATCTTGCTCTGGCATCCCCTGGGAAAGAACTAATCTTGTGGAAAGGTTAGGGATTGCTGGGTTGGAGAATTTGCCTTTTAGTAGTTGAGGTTACATTTCTTAGTATATATATATATATATATATATATATATATATATATATAGTATTTAATTCATTGGATACTCTCAAATTGTTGTGTTGGCTGCAACCTAAAAGTTTTGGTGTTTTCTCCATTTTATTCTCTTTAATAAATTTTTGTTTCTATAATTTGTTCTTTTATCCACTTATTCATTTATATGAAGTTATTGTATTTCCAATTAATTTTCAATATTTTTTACCAAACCCTTGTTTAGTGTAATTTTGATAGTGTTATGGTCTGCTGATTAACTAGATTATGCTGATGGAGCTGACCTATTGTATTAATGAGCTCTGAGACCAGATCTAGCCCTGAGATCCCAGCAACTGCCATAGTCTCAACAGAGTAGGTAGGGAAGGAGTCCTGGGACCTTCCTTATTTCTTTTCCTTAAACCTATGAATTCAATCTTCTCTGCATACCTTTTAAGTAGAATCCATCAGGAGGGTTCTTAGGCTGTGTCCTATTGTCAGATTTGGTTTTCTGTCCCCCTGGAAGCAATTTGATTTTGATTGGTGTGGAAGGGTTTTCACAAAGGACTTCACTTTCTTGCTTTTAAGCAACCATCTTGACCACACCTCTCCACACAGACAGTTTAAATGGCTTATCCATAATTACCTAACTATTAAGTTTCTGAGTTAGTGATTGAATGCAGGTTTCCCGGACTCCATGTTCGCATACTATGATATACTGCCTTTCATAGAGGTTTTTGCTGTATTTTCCTATTTCATGGCAACTGTATTATCATAAAAGTTCCTGTATGCATGTGTTGGAGTGCCGGATAGTGGGAACAAGTTCACGAGTAGAATAATAGCTGCAAAGTAATTTTCCTTCTAACCACTGAGGTGCTTCAAACCTCTCTTGCCCCACAAGACCTAGTGTTCCTAGTCACTCCAACTAGCATTGCACAATATCAGTTCTATTTTAATGGAACTGATGTGTCCCCACTAATTGGGTGTCTGGGGGTGATAAATGACTGTTCAAGTTGACAATACAAGGCCTGCTGAGGCTATTTTACTATCACAAGTGGTTGATGATTGACATCTGCTGTAGTGTATCCTTCCAACATATTTCCTTTTATTTTGAAACAGTGTCTCTCATGTGAATCATTCCCTATAATCTGTAATTCAGTTCTAAACTTTAATAAGTTAGTTTATCAGACAAAACATATGGAATCTTAATTTTAGTCTGTTTTGTCTCTAGCCATTAATACATTTTATTTTGGATGCACATCTAATTTTTGGGAGAGCCAAACTGCCAAACTGAAGTGAAACAAAAACACATACACACAGAGGCCAAGTTTAAAATAGTATTGGACATTTACAAAATTCACTGAAGCACTGCATTCATCCTTTGTGTTTAAAAGTCATAGAATAAACCAGTGTCACTGAGAAATACAATAAATAAGCAATCCAAAATCCTGGTGATCGCTCTTCATTCACATTCTCCTTATCCCAGCCTCCTGGGTGAACATTAGAGAACATCATCTTTTTAGTTGTTATCTGTCAAAGGATGAAACATCTGGATTTTTCTGGCAACAAATCTAATTGTTTTCATCCTGTGTGAGATGAAAAGATGAGGGAAAATTCATTTATTGTGAACTATAATGAGATATTGCTTAGGGATATCACCTGGCAAAAATTTCCCACTTATACACTTACCAGTGGAAACCTGACTTCTTTTGACGGTGGTATCTTATGATTGTCTCCTAATCATGGATCAGTTCACCTTGTCATGTCTACCCTGAGTGGAATGGCTCCTCCAACAATCAAATAGCAAGAAAATTGTACACCAGCATTCTGAATTTAAATATATCACATTTCACTGTAGAAATGCATGCTTTATTTTCTAACCTTTAAAACAAATTCTTGATCGAATGAATAGATCCTGTAATGTAAATAATCAGTATGGAGTATGTTTGTAAAATTATCATTTTTTTTGTTAAAGTCTTAACCATCTGTTCTATCCTCTAATTACAAATGAAAAAAGGATGTTAATTCATGATTGCAGCATAAAAAGATAGATATGATTTAAATTAACTTGTTTTTTATTTAATATAGTTTCAATGATTCATCTATTATACATTCTCCAATATATTGATTCAGGATAAGAAAATAGTTGAGTATTTATAGAGCATACATGGGTAAGCTACTTGCAATATCCCTGTGAAACAAATTAACTAATTAGCTAATTAATAACTATATATGTAAAAATTGCTTTTTTCAAATGCATTTGAAATTTAAAAAGGCTTTTTTAAACCAAATTATTGATTTATATATGTAGATAATGTGTTCTTGAAGAGCTTGGTAAGTCCCATTTGAATTTTTTTCTTTCTTTTTTGAGGTATAAACATTATTCTTTTGATTTCAGCTACCTTTATCCAACATAAACCTTTGGTCCTTGATTAATATATTATACATGAGGAGATCCAGGATTAGTCAATGCACATGGGCCATAGTCTTGGACTTGGTTTTGAAGAGAGAGAATAGGGAGAGGTATAGGGGAGAATTAGAAGGAGGAAGAGAAGAAGGGGAGAGCAAGAGAGAGAGACAGATAGACAGACAGATAGAGACAGAGACAGAGAAAAAGATACAGAGAGATACAAAGAGAGAAACAGAGACAAACAAACACAGAGAGAGAGAGAGAGAGAGAGAGAAAGAGAGAGAGAGAGAGAGAGAAAGAGAGAGAGAGAGAGAGAGAGAGAGAGAGAGAGAGAGAGAGAGAGAGAGAGAGAGAGAGAGAGAGAGAGAGAAGAATGGAATTTAGTCAGTTGATTAAATGCATGGATTACTCATATTTCATTCTGTGGATGAGAAAGTCTCTCTAGGAGAGAAGAAATATTTAATGCCCATTTACCATCATTTTTCCATTCAAACAATTGAAGTACAGTTAAATGGGTTGACCAAATTCATAAAGGTAATTAATGACAGCATCAGGATTGCAATAAGAGTCCTCTTATTTCAGATCCAGCCCTCTTTCTACTGTATCAAATTATGGCTCTTTAAATATTTTAAAAGAGCCATGATGTACCTCCAAATCTTCTCTGCTCTAGGTTAAAGCTACCAATTACTACAATAGATCCTGATATGCAATATTATCTAGGTTCTCATCCTTCTGATTGTCCTTCTCTGGAGGTCCTCTCATTTTATCATTATTTTTCCTAAAATGTGGCACCCAGAAATTAACATTTCATTTCAAATATTAGATTTGTTAGATTATCATCAAACAAAAATTATTTCTTAGATAATGATATCCTTAAGGCCATGAACTATTTCAATTTTGTCTTTCTTTCACATGAGGTTTAGAACACTACTGATGGATAAGTACATAACCAAAAAGTAATTATTGGTAAATTGAGATGTCTACATGTTACTAAATCACCAAATTAAATGGATTTTAACTTGTGTTGACAAGTTTGGTATAAACATAGAATAACAAAGTCTTTCCAGATGTTATCATTTTAATGCTTCAATCAAATTCATAGGAGGCATTGATTTGTTTCAATATTACTGACGTGAACTATTTATCAATGAGCGATATTTTCAAGCATTAGGCTTTGTGAAAAATTAAGAAGGAAGGTTCATCTTCTGTTTTCAAGTAACTCACACTTTAATTGGGGAATAAATATTTAAATGAATATTCACAAATTCATAAGCAAATAGACAAAAACTTTAGCCATAGCCAAGTACAGCAGTGAGAAGATAAAATCAGAATAGATATAGAAAATGGTAGCAGATGTAATCACTATAAAAAACTATTAAAAAGAATTAGAAGTTAGAAACTGAGTTTCATGCCTTATATTGTCACTGACTAGCTGTGTGACATTTAGTAAGTCAATTCATCTCACTGAACCTTATTTTCCTAAATAGCAAAATGAAAGACTATCATGCAGCTCTCAGTGTCTAAGATTATATAATTATAGGTAGGAATGCCTGAAAGTAGGTGAAATAATTTTCTACCACAAAAATATAAGACCTCCACAGAAATGTGATAATGGGGAAGGACAAAGGTTTGTAATGAGTATTAGTTAGAGGCAATGTAGCTGTTGTGGAAGTTGAAATTTTATAATAGACTTCTGTTTTAGAGACTGTGGCCCTCACTGTGAAGATGTATCTTAATGAAATAATTAGAGTTGGGCAGGAATATGAATAAGAAACTCTGAGGAGAGGAAAAGTATCTCTTCCAATTTATTACATCAACATAGAGGGATCCCATAACAACCCCCCTGGACATTAGCATAGTATCAACCAAAATTTGACACTTTAACTTTGGTTTTCACATGTCAGAAATGATAAAGCAGAAATATTTTTCCTGTTTGGACTTTTGTGACTATTTCTTCTATGGAATAGTTACGTATATATACTTTTTTTCAGCAATAAAGGGATTCTTGAGACAATCTTGAAGAAAGTTCTCAATACTCATAGGCATTTTATTTTTACATATTTTTGAAATGACAGACATGAGGAGGCATGTTTGAGGAATTAAAAAAATATATGCTTGATTAAAGTGATGGCCTGAAACATCCCAGTCATTTACAACTTGTTAATGAACCACTGAGCCCCAGCCTGAAGCAATGTTTCACATTCATTCTGTCAGGCAGTCATTAACATTGGAAACTGTAAATGACCAGCAGGAAGTAAATTGCTATTAGTTCAAAAAGAAAATGTATTAATATTAATTTAATTTGACTATTAAAATAATTTATGGTATTAAGCCATAGCATAGGATACAGTCCTTTTAGGAACTTGATGGGGAAAGCATTAGAAAATCAACATTCTATGCTTTTTTTTTTTTTTAGTTTAAAATTCCAAAATTACATCCAAATCAGTGGTGAAGTAGAAAGGATATTAGTTCCAAATTTGGAGAACCAGGGCTCAAATATATTCTATGACAGTGTTTATATTACATTAACAAATTATTTAGCTAAATTGTAAAACAAAGGGTTGGGACAATATAAATTCATAGATCAAATACTGAAAGGGATTTTGGGGGCCAGCTAATCCATCCATTTCAGATTAAAGATGGGGAAAAGGAAGCCCAAGGAAGCTCGATCTTTTAAAGCCTTGGAGATGGGATTTGAACCTAAGTTATCTGACTTCAAATTCAGAGGTCTTTTTCCTACATGACTTGACAAGAGCTCCAATTAAATCTCTGATTCTAGAATATTTTGATTCCATGATTTAGGAAAATTTGGGGGTCAATTTTTCTTTTTGGAGGTGTTCGTAGTAATTTATTGTAGAATTTGGGTTAAATATTTGGTCAAAGTTTATATATAGGTCATTGTTAATATTTCTAGGCTTTATGTGTCATCAACTGGTTTTTGGTTTCTTTTATGCAAACTTTAACATTTTATTTATTTTTACTTAAAGAAATTATATATCTATATATACATACATACATATTTGTTGTCTTAAAATATTTTCATAATAAAATACTATGCATATACTTTATGTATCTATCAGTTTATCTAAGTAATCTGTGGCCATTGGGAGGTTATCTGCTGCTTCTACAAAACTTCCAAAAACTTCCCATTAATTTTTTCAGTCTACCAGAATATATCAGAACCACAATGGGGAAAATCACAATGTGAAAAGGATGTGTCTATATTTTATATGCATATATATAACATTCATATAGTATAATATGCATTATGCATTATATGCTATATTATACATATACATCATATTATATATGCACAATATACATTACGTTATAATATATGCATATGCATGTATATATTGTATGTGTACATATTATACATATATTTTATATATGTGTAATATATATATAAACATATATATACATATACTTTTAAAATTATTTTAGTAACATGATTAAAAGTTCTAACCAGTTGTTATGCCTTTTGTTTTAATAGATTTCTTCTTCTACAGCAAGATATTGACATTCAAACCATTATAAAAACTTTAAAATTTCCTGCTTTACAAATTGATGTGAACCATTTGTATTACCATTTCAGATTCATTTGCTGACTGCCCTTACTTGTCTGGCTGGTTCTTTTTCAGGCCTTTATTAAGATTTGTTTACTTCCTTTGTCACTTTTAGTGGATAGAATTGCACAATCAAATATGCAATTTATGGAAGTAGACATATAAGTGAATTGGGCAAGTTCTAAAAGTTTGGAAAATTTTGGTCTGTCAATTGGCAAGGGGGATCAATAATTTATGAAGGTTATTTTAGATGGAAAACCCCTAATCAACTAAGAAGTATTTCTTAATTACATTCTCTGTACTATAGAATATACTAAGTACTGGGAAATGTGATGAAACCAGTGTCCCTTTGCTCAAAGAAGTTGACGGGCAACTAGGTGATACAGTGGATAGAGTGCTGGACTGAGAATTAGGAAGACAAGTTCAAATCTAGCCTTAGGCACTTACCGACTGTATGACTCTGGACAAGTCACTTAAGTCTCTGTTTCAGTTTCCTAGCCATTAAAATGAATATATTAATAGCACCTATCATTAAGTTTTGTTATGAGGATCAAAAAGGTAATATTTGTAAGGTGCTTTGCAAATCTGACAATGCAATATAAATGCTAGATTGTTATTGTTATTATTAAATGCTTTCATTTTAATGATAAAGGTATATGTACTTTTAAGTAACTAACAAGTGCAGAGCACTATGATTAATGCTTTACCCCTCCCTTTCAGGCAAGAAAACTCAAATAGTCAAAACCATTACTCTTGCTTCCATAATATTGTTAATAGGTCAATTTAAAGCATTCATTGTTTTTTATACTCAAATATTTGCAAATTATGTAGGATTTAATATGATCCGTTCCTACTACCTAAAAGATCAGATTATATGGATTGACTTCATGTAAATATATTGAGTTTATCCAGAATTATCTGCCACTCACTTATTTATCTAGTCGTTCACTTATTTATCTATAATTTTTCTTCTATTAATTCATTCATCTATTTGGTTATATATGTATATATTTTTATTTAACAATTCATTACTATCATGCCTAGATTAAAAAAATGTGATTTTTTAAAAAATAGCATTTTTTTAATGTCAGAGTTTTATTACTGAAACTTCCATTCCTTGGCTTCCTGACTTTCAACAAGGTCAGGAAATTCTCTCTGATCTTCAGTTTCTTTATCAAATATAAACAAACATTACTAGTATAGAGCCCATTTTAATCCCTGGTAATTGCCTATTAATCCATATCTTATATAAAAGCCTTGTAATATAGTGGGTATTACACAGAAACTGCAATTAATCATAACATTTTATTATAACCATTGTTTCCCAAAAGTATATACTACTTGAGTCAGTTTTGAATTTTAACTTTGAGCTTTTGCACTTTAGAATTTGATAATCACTATACATAATCGGTTGATATATTTTGTTGATTGTCTAGACTGACAAAAATTATATTAATGCATATTAAACATAGAAATATATGTGCACATTTTTTTTTTCTGGAGACTGTGTTAGATAGCTACTAGTACACTCCTGTATAAAATACAGCTTAAGTTTAGCAATGGTAAAATAGAAGCCTCTAAGAATGAAGTAATTGCTATGCTGGAAGACTAGGTTCTAGACAATAATAATAGTAATAGTAATAACAATAATGTTGCTTTAAGGTTTGCAAAGTACTTTATACGCATTATCTCATTTGATTCACACAACACTCTAAACTATAAATGTAACATGGTTTAGCATCTGGAGATTAACTCTGGAGAGTTAAGAATTAAATCCTAAGATCTTGCCAAAAACATACATAATTGTGCTTTTTAATTGTACAGTATTTGAAGAACTCCAAATAATATATCAGTGCATTAAGATAAGAGACGACACCTTGATTCTCCCATCAGTCAATGATGAAATACAAGAAATGGTTTTAACACACTACATCTACTACACATCTACATCTGAAAGGAGACTTTTACATTAAAAAATGTGAAATATATATGACATGCTTTCTTTGATATGGCCCTCAACATGAAATATTTGTGGGTGCTGCCAAGCCGCATGGGTTAATTGACTCTGATGGCAAGTGCCAAGAGAGGTGTATGAATCCCAGTGCAAGGCATGAAGTTGAAAGTTGGTGACATTTCTATCTTGCAACTGTTCTTATTCCCCAAGTAGTATATATATATATATATATATATATATATATATATATATATATATATATATATATATATGTGTGTGTGTGTGTGTGTGTGTGTGTGTGTGTTTCTATATATATATATATATTTCAATATATCTCATTAAGATATTTAAGTTCTATATATGAAAGATTTTCTCTTCTCAGGCATGATAGCTCATTTATAATTAAATTCCTCTCTTATGGGACTTTTGGTGCTAAGTCATAGTGGGAAATTATCAGGTAAAATGGAATAATAAATTATTGATTAATGATTATTGAAATTCATGATTTCCATTTACCTCTGTATCAGTATTGACCTAGATATATCACATACACACATACATACAAACATATATATACATATATATATGTATATATATATATATCTCACAGGGGTTAAAGAAAAGTTTGTAAATAATATATTATATACATGTGAACTGTAATAAACAGAATATTGTGTCTTTGAAATTATCCAAGAGCATATGTATGGTGAAAATATTGTTGTCATCATTTATTTAATTTTTTTTTTCAAATCATGTAGGTTGACCCAAACACATAAATGCAATTCTAAGGGTTTGTTAAAATTATATTAATAAGATAAATGGTTCTACTATTTCTTAGATCTATATTCATAATTAGAAGATTATTAAAATTCTACAATTTCAGTTCCATCAATGTAGTACATCGATATATGTAAGACATTTGTATTTATAGGTGGGAACTCACAGTATGGGAAATGTCTCTGTAAATCCAGATCACAATCTATTTATACATCTTAATCTTAGAAAGTTGACAGAAATAGGAAAGTATTTTACTCAGTGGCTAGAGTGTTGAATGTGACATCAGACAGACAGTTCATATATGACCATATACACTTACTAGCTGTGTGATCTTAGACCAATCACTTAAACTCCATTTATCTCAATTTCCTCATAAGTAAAATGGGAATATTTACAATGCCTACCTCATACTGTTATAACAATAAAATGTGATTATATTTCTAAATCACTTTGCAAACTTTAAAATCCTTTATAAATTCTTGCTTTTGTTATTAACTTTGAGAGACTAATAGATTTATACACATTCACACAACTTGTATCATAAACAATATTTGATCCCAGGTATTTTTGAATCTGAACCCATATTTCTAGCCTTAAACAAAGCTGTCTTTGCGGAAACTTTTTGATATAAAGCTGACAACCCAAAATATTTATTAGAAAATAGACTATATTGTATGAATTGTCTCACAATGTAATAGACAGTACCCAGCCTAAGAAGTACATAGAGTAGAAGACAATGTATAAAGAAAAAACTCATCAAAATCTTGAAATGGAACATTTGAATTCCTACTTAAGCAATAACTTAAAATCCCCTTGAAAGAAAATATAGAAGCAAGACCAATTGCAGAGCTCAAGTGGAGTATTAGGATTTAGGAGTCATTAACTAGAAAGAGTTATAATGAGCCATTAGAATAAGGAAATAATGAAATTATAATATTATTGGTTCTATACCATACCATATATCTATTCTATATGTTCAGGCACAGTTGATTTGGTTGCAAAAAATATATTTAGAATTCATGTGGACTTCATGTAATCAGGATGAAAATGAAAGAAATAACTTTAAAAAATCAATTATAGAAAACAGCTGACATGTCCTCCAGTATCTCAGATATTTCACTTATTCTTTCTTCCTTAGACAAATTAATATGTAGTTTGTGATCAGAAGAATACTACTTTTATAAAAGTTATTTACATTCCAGCTCATATAGCATTTAATGATATAGGATTACAAGTCTCTTTGATAAAGCCTTACTTTGGTAGCTTAATTTCCTAGCTACTTTTAAATAAAGTGATCATGTTTCTAAGTGTCAGACAAGGTAGATGATGAGAAGGGGTAAGAATCATTGAGCAATAAAATAGGAAAATATTTCAAAAGTAATTTTGCACAGAGAAAAATTTTGTGCTTAAATGTATTTCTTGGAATCTTATCTGCTGATGCAGGGGGTATGGAAGAATATAGTATCCAAGGGCATAGAGAAGTTGGAAACATTTTTGCAGTAGACTAGAAGAAATCTAAACTCTCTATTCTCATTGAAAAAAAGTGTTTTCATCTAGAAAAGTACTTTTTGGATTAGATAGAAGTTCTTAGTTATTTTGCATAAAAATAAATTACTTGTATCAAAATTATTCCTATTTGGGAAAATGCTATATTTTTATTTTCATAACCTCCAGACTCAATGAAGGGATTGTAGTAATTGGGGAAACACTCCAGAGAATTGTGACACTACTGTGGAAAGAAAACTTGAATTGCAATCAAAGGGCTTGTATTTAAATCTTCTTTTTCCCATTGCATATTACATAGGCAATTTTGGAAAGTGGTTTAACTTTTAAGTTTCAACAACTGATGTGTAATAGTGAGGATGTTGAACAAAATGACCTTCAAAACAATTCTGAATATAGTTTTAAGAAGATTTTTTTCATCTTCTATTTGGGATGATTATTTTCTTTATCTTAAATGAAAAATTTTAAATTTTACCTTTCCAGCTTTTATCCTTTTTAAAAAAAATTAGAATATTTTCAATGGTTACATAATTCATGATTCCCTCAAACCCTTTTTCTTCCCCCCTCCTGGGGCTGACAAGCAATTCCACTGGGTTATACATCTATCATTGTTGAAAACGTATTTCCATGTTATTCATATTTGCAGTAGAGTGATCTTTTAACATCAAAATCCTAATCATATCCATATTGGACTACATGATCAATCATGTTTTTCTTCTGTTTTTCCACAGTTCTTTCTCTAGATGTTGATAGGATACTTACTCATGAATTCCTCTGGATTGTCCTGGTTCATTGCATTGCTGCTAGTAGAAAAGTCTATTACATTCAACTGTGTCATAATGTAGCAGTTCTCTTTCTTTCTCTCTCCATCAATTCCTGGAGGTCTTTCCAGTTCACATGGAATTCCATCTGTTCATTATTTTTTTCAGCACAGTAGCATTCCATCACCATCATAGGCCACAATTTATTGTTATTACCTGCTGTGGGGATGGGGTCTTCAAGGTGGGATGGTGTCAGGAAAATGATGGATGGGACACAGCTTTCACATTCAACATGCAGCACAGGTTTCACAGGATAAACTTCTTTGCCTTGTCTGAGGCCTGCCTTTATTTTATACCTTCATGATGACACATCTACTTGGCACACAGTTTCATTCTCAACATACATGTTTCCATAGACCCTAACAACAGACAGGAAGCCTAGGGAGATAATCAGTGAAACACTGTTGCTAAGTACAGGGTCACAGGTGTGACAAGGAAATCACTTTAAAAGACTGATATATATATTAATTTAAGGTCGTCAAGGAATTCAGCTATGTAATTCCTAAATGAAAACTCAAGTCAGCCGTCAACCTTTTATAGAGTTTAATTACAAACAGGAGGAAGAAAGGAATTAGAGATATAGAGAGAGAGGGAGAGAGAAAGGGGAGAGAAGGGAATAGGGCTTAAATACCCCTTCTGTTTAGGCTGGGCCAAAAGGCCCAAGCCCTTAGATAGCTGAGGCAAAGAAAGGAGATCAGTCCCTATTACTCACGTGACCAAAATGGAGAAACAGTCTCAGAGGCCTCCACCTCCAGCTTCCTTCAGAGCAGCACAACCTCTCAGAGCCAAAAAACTCTCCAACCCACAACCACTGTCCTCAGACCCCTCTATCTTTAAGGAAACCATCCAAGTTCCCTCCCCTCAGTTCTCACATCTACCAATCACTGTCCATCATTTTCCCTGTGCCAATGGTGGCTCTAGCTTAACCCAGGACTGCCCAGAGGTCTGTGGCTTTGCACATGTCTGTTGAAGGTCATATTCTCAAATAATTAAATCTTGATCTTTTGCTACAGCCCTTCCTAAATCCTGTTACCCTGAGTAGGGTAGAGATTGGAATAATTAAATTTTGATCTATGCTGCAGCCCTTCCTAAATCCTGTTAGGACTGAGTAGGGTGGAGATTGTAATTTCCAAGACCTGATTCTGTCATTCCAAGTATCTCTATTGTATCAATTCTAAAATCAATCATGACTCAAATAAATTCCTGTTCTATGCTTAAGCATAGGTCAAATCCCTTTCCATTGTTCAGCAAAAGGTTTCTGTCCTAAAGTAATCTTAAGAAGGGAGGAGGAGGAACCACCCATGCCAATGGGGTTCACATTCCAATAGAGTTCCCACTCTCAATAGGAAATTTTTCAAGTATGAAATTTCCCAATGGTGAAATTTCCAACATTTATAAGTCTAAGAAATTTTAAGGTTTACAATCCCCCCTGATGATCATTGGGAGACTAGTCTCCCCATTGACCATTTAACATAATCATTTTGTAGTTCTAAATTCACTTCTAACTAAAGATATATACAATATTCAATTTTCTAAGAGAAATTAGAATAGTGAGAGAGGAAATAGAAAAGAAAAGAAAGCAAAACCAATGTTTTGCTAGGCGCATTGACAGAAAGCCAAATTAGGGGCAGTCCCTTTTGACATAAATGTGTATAGTTACAATAAATGTTCAATCAAAAATTCAGTCCAATCAATCACATCCAAAGTTCATTCTTGATCTTCTTGATGAAGTGTAGGTTTTTGGCATCTTTCTGAAACAGTTCATTCTCTGGATATAAAAATTTCAAGCTTTTTTCTTGAAGATCTTTTCTCGAACAGAATCAAAATCTTTGATTTTTATAACAGTAAAATCTTAAACAAAATTCAAAATTCTTGGGTTTTTATAAAAATACAATCTCAAACAAACAAAAAAAATTCAAAAATAAAAAAAATTCTTAGATTTTAAATTAAAATAAAATCCCCCCTGAAGTAAGTATTAAAAGAAAAAATATATCAAGTTTAGCTCAGAATGTAATGTTCAGTTATGGGGGTGTATGTGTCAATTATCAAAAGAATAGAAAAATAATAAAAAACATAAGAAAAATTCAAAATAGGCCTTGTATAGGTCCAGTTTAAAGTAATTTCTATCCCACAAGTATGTAGGACAGAATGCAGTAATTCACTTAGCCATTTGTAGCCAAAACTACAGGAAGTTGCCATAATATAAGAAGAAAAGAATTAGAATTCTATTTTGATGGGGAAATGTCATTCCCTTGTTTGATTTTTTTTTCCTTCAGAGATATAGGGAGCCAGCATGATAGTCAAGCTTTGTACTTCTTTGAGTACTTCACAAAGAGCGTAGATACAAGGAAGTCCTACAACTTAAACATAAGTTAAGCGTCGCAACCTCGAGTCTCACTTTAATATTTCTTGTGTGCTCTATTGGCACTATTCAGGTTTAGTCTGTGCTCCTTGTTTTTATCCCTTTTCCTGGAATCAGACACAAACATTAATCACAGTCCTTTAATATTTTATCAATAAATGGCAGGTTCCCATAGTTTAAAGCTATTAGCCATATATTGATATTATAGCAAGAGTATATATATTAACTTGTATTACTGCAGGGAAAAATAATATTAATATTAATTATGTGTACCTTCAGTACAAAAAATGAGAAAAAATCAAATATTCTGATCAAAAAATAAAAGAAAAGAAATAAGAAAATAAGAAAAAAATCAGTAATTCAATATATTCTTGAAAAAAAAGCATCCATTTATCTATGGATTATTGTCTCCAATTCATATGATAAGATAGAGTCACAATTCATATGATAGGATACAGTCAATCAGTCTCAGCAGAAGATGCTAGAATCAATATGACCCAGATATAGGTTGGGGAATTCAGAGCACAGACTTGCCAGAAGTTTTTATGCCTAGAAAAGAGGGTCCTATCTAAGTGGGTATATAAGAATCCTTAGGTTTAATTTTGAATGTGTGATCTCTTGGTAATATCCTGGGGGGGGGGGGGACAAAGTAAGACATCTGTATTAATCATGAAAGCATGTTGCTCTCATCTATTTTTTCCTGGGGCTAAGTAAGAATAATAATCATAGCAATTCCAATAATTAGGGGATGTTAATAAGGAAAGTCATTTGGGAAGTGTTCAGTTGGTGTTTCTACCCTTCCTGGGAGCTGCTTTGCAGTCCCCAGTTTCCACATGTGACAGTGTCAAACAGCACTGTCTTTGATGGTTCCCAGCAATTCTCCAATTGATGGACACACCCTCATTTTCCAATTTTTTTTGCCACAACAAAGAGGGAGGCTATAAATATTTTTGTACAAGTCTTTTTCCTTATTTCCTTGGGGTGTAAACCCATCAGTGATATGGCTGGGTCACAGTGTAGGCATTAAGTAGTTTTTTTTTAATAAGTTTTAAAGCAAAGCACTTAGAGCATATAAAGCTAAAGGTAGTGTGGGGTTTGGTCCCATGCTTAAGGGAAGCTAAATCTACTGACAAAGTATGGAGAGTCATGTATTTCTTTGTAAGCTGCCATTTTACAAGGTTATTGTAAACAATTTATGGAAAAATTGAGGGGCAGTGAAATGCCACTCATCGTCTTACCTGGAACAAGTTGTCAATTACTAGGACTGACCGTTGAACCTGAATACACTGCCTCTGCTCCTAGAAAGTTCAAATTTTCTACATGATTAATGCATCTCCAATTGGTATACTTGATAGAACATCGGCAAAATTGACACTTGTCAATCGAAAACTTTAGATCAGTACCTGGCAGGCAATATAAAATATGTATTAGTCTTTACTCTTAGTCTTCTATTTTCTTCCCTAAAGACAATGAGATTGTCTGGATTTCCCAATACCTCCATAAAATTCATATCTTCAACAATATTCTTCTTAAGTCATTAACAATTTGCAAGCAACATCAAAATTTTGTGGATTATACACTTAACCTGGTAGCAAATAATATCCTCAGATCAGTTAATCTTTTTGTCTTCAAGATCTAATAGTAAATGCTACAGTCAAAATTTTAATAAAAAGACACTATATATTTTTTTAAAATAGTCCTCCCTCTTGATTAGATAAATGCAAATAAAAACAACTCTGAGGGAACATCTTACACTGAGCAGATTGTTCAATATGGCAGCAAAGGAAAGTGATAAATGTTGGAGGTTATGTGGCAAAATTAGTACAGTAATACACTGCTGGTGGAGTTGTGAATTAATACAACAATTCTAGGGGGTTTTTGGAATTATGCCAAAAGGACTTTAAGAGATTGCCTGTCCTTTGATCCAACCATACCACTACTGGGTTTGTACCCCAAAGAGATAACAAGGAAAAATCCTTGTCCAAAAATATTTGTAGCCATGTTCTTTATGGTGCCCAAAAATTGGAAAATGAGGGGATGTCCATCATTTGGGGAATGGTTGAACAAATTTTGGTAGCTGATGGTGATAGAATACTATTGTGATAAAAGTAATAAAGAACTGGAGGATTTCTATGTGAACTCCAAGAACTGATGCAGAGTGAAAGGAACAGAACCAGGAAAACATTGTACACAGAGACTGATATATTATGGCATAGTCTGATGTAATAGACTTTTCTACTTGCAGCAATGCAATGATCCAGGACAATCCAAAGGAACTTGTGAAAAACAGCACTTTCCACATCCAGAGAAAGAGCTGTGGGGGTAGAAATGCAGAAGAAAAGACTGATCATGTAGTTTGATGGGGATATGATTAGAATTTTGATGTTAAAAGATGACTCTATTTCAAATATGAATAATATGTAAATAAGTTTTGAACACTAATACATGTATAACCCAGTGGAATTGCTTGTCAGCTCTGGGAGAGGGATGAAAAGAGGGGTGGGAAAATTATGAATCATGTAAAAATATTTTAAATAAATAAATTATAAAAAATAAAATGAATAATCCAGCATATCTTAAACATATGCCATAGTACACATTAGTTCTTTTATTCAACGTGAAATATTCTAAACATAACCATATCATACTAGTCAACTTCCATCTTTCCATAATTAAGGGCTATAACACATGGACTATATAAATCCATAACATTTGGACTACAAAGCTCTTTGGTGGTACTATTGACTAGAAGGTCTTGAACATAGTTTCTGAGATCTTTCTTCTCAAGGAAACAAATTTATCAGGTATATTCTAGAAAAAAAGTTAGAAGTTGTTGAAGGAGATTCTGTGCATTGCAACCCTCATACACCACCCAACAACTTAGGCAGTGATATGGCTATCTGAAAATTGAGTGTTTTCATCAAATGGTCCTTCTCTTTTTCAGGCAGTGGAAAGAAACTTATACCAAGCATCTTAAAATCCAAATTATTTCTCCTTTTTCTTTAAACTTCTACACCATAGGTGTTGATTGTCAGCAAGATTTCCTATTGAGTCCCTGCGATCTGATTGTATTATTTTCCCAGTACATTAAATGGACCAGAAATTGTTCATATCAATGTTATCATGTCATAAGTATCTTTGGGGTTGTAGAGATATCAAATCCACCCATGATTTCCTTAGAGGATTTCTTGTCAGAATGGTATAGCTTAATTGTGGATAATCTTTCTCATCTATATTAAAGAATCAAAGATTTTACATTAGTCCTAGTGTTATCTTTTTACAAATGTCTCTCATGTAACATCTGAAATAAAATTATCATCTTATTTTGTTTTGCTTTAGTTACTATTTTTTAAAATTATATGTCAATGCAATTTAAAATATCATTTTCTGACATTTTGTGATCCATATGTTATTAGTAAAAAAAATGACATATTCATTGTGTTGGGAAACAAGACATATTGCTTAGACCAGTGTTCTCTAATATAGAAAAAAAATTATGGAGGAAATAAAGTGAAAAATGGCATGTTTCTATCTGCATTCAGATTCTGTCAATTCATTTTAGGGCAGAGGATAACTATTTTTTTTTGTCACAAGTGCCTTAGATTTGTCCTGGATTCTTGCATTTCTGATAATAGTTGTCATTCACAGTTGATCATCATTTGTTATTCCTATAACCATGTACAATATCCTCCTATTTCTGCTCACTTCACTTTGTGTCACTTCATAGAAATTTTTTCCAGATTTTTTAAATCATTTAGGAATAATCATGGATTATTCCATTATCATTATATGCCATGACTTGTTCAGCCATTTGCCAATGAGTATATTTCTTCAGTTTCCAGTCCTTTGTCACCAGAAAGAATCATTATAGATATTTTTGTACAACTAAGTCATTTTCTCCTATCTTTGATTTCTTTAGTGGTATTTCTGGATCAAAGAGTATGCGTAATTTTATGAACTTTTGGCATGTTTCCAAATTGCTCTCCAGAATGGTTGTATCAATCTACAACTTCATCAACACTGTATTAGTACAACAATTATAGAATAATTGACCTATTAAATGTCATTCCAATCATATTACCAGAATAATGGAACTAATAAAAAATTTAAATTTAAATTAGAAGAAAGGATCTAAAATCTCAGAAGAATCAATTTTAAAAAATCATGAAGGTAGTAAGTTTAGAAGTACCAGATTTTAAACTGTATTATAAATCATTGAAACTATCTGGTACTGGATAATAAATGAATAAATGGATCAATGAAATAGAACAGAGATAAAACAAACCAATAAAATATTATAATAACCTTGAATTTGACAAAAGTATAGATAGAGACTATTGGGATAAAAATCATTATTTGTTAATTATTTCTGAAAAAAAAAACTAGAATGTAGTTTGGAGGAAACTAAGTTTAGAACAATATTTTACACTATTTACTAAGATAAGATCAAAATGAATACATAATCTAGACATAAAAGGAGATTTCATAAGCAACTTAGAACAGGGATAAAATTATGTATCAGATTAATGGATAGGAGAAAAATGTATGAGCCAAAAAGATATGGACAATATGGTGATATAAAATGGATAATTTTGAGTATAATGAATTTAAAATTTTATATAAATAAAACAAATGTCAAGATTAGAATGCAAACAGAAATTTGGTGGGAAATTTTAATAATGATAATAATTACTCTCTTAGGTAGAAGTCTCATCTTTAAGAAATATAAAGATATTTTCACATATATGAGTTATCTCCCAAATGATAAATGGACAAAAGTTAGGAATAGTTTGGGATGAAGAAATCAAAGTCAAATATAGGTATGTGAAAAAATGCTGTAAATTATTATTGATTAAACAAATACAAATCAAAAGTATTCTGAGGTATCATCTCACATGCTATTGCCTAAAATGACAAAAAAGGCCAAAAGACAAATGATGGAGAGAATGTGGGAAAATGGATACACTAATATACAGTTAGTGGAACTCTGAATTTATCCAACCATTTTGGAGAACTATTTAAAATTATGCCTAGATATTTATAATGTTCTAAATCACTGCTTGGTCTATTTCCCAAGGAGATCATGGAAAAAGGAAAATGACCTATATGTTCCCAAATATTTATAGCAGCTCTCTTTATGGTGGCAAAGAACTGAAAATTTAAGGTACGTCCCTCAATTGAGGAAGCTAAACAAATTGTTATCTTATTGTGATGGAATACCACTAACTATAAGAAATCATGAGCAGATTAATTTAAAAAAACTTGAGAAGAACTACATGAGATAATGAACAAAATTTGTAGAACCAAGATAATATATACAGTTTCAGATTAAATACTTGAAGAATAATTTGTGAATGTTTACCTCTAGAGAATTAAATAAAAAATGGAAATACAAAAGACTATATATATATATTTATATATATATATATATATATATATATATATATATATATATATATATTTCTCTGTTTACTTGATGACACCTTCTATGGTACAAAGATGGGAAGGTGGAACTGAGATACCAGGAAAAAAATAAACTTTAAAAGGACAGGCAGCTAGGTGATTCAGTGACTTGAGAGACAGGTCTTGATTCAGGAGGTCCTGGCTTCAAATCTGGTCTCAGATATTTAATAGGTGTATAACCCTATTCAGATCACTTAATCATCATTGCCTAGCCCCTATTGCTCTTCTTCTTTTGAACCAATATACATTACTGATTTTAACATGGATTGTAAGAGTTTTTTTTAATTTTTTAAGTTTTGTTTTCAAGAATTTTCTTGAAATAAAAAAAAGTTATTATTGTCCCATTTTTTGACATTCTTCACAACATTTATTATTTTCCTTTTTTCTACATTAGCCCACCTAATATATATGAAGTGATACCTCATAGTTGTTATAATTTATATTTCTCTAATTAATAATGATTTGGAGCATTTTTCTTATGATTAAAGATAGTTCTATTTCTTCATCTGAGATTTTCCTGTTCATAACTTTTGACCATTTATAGATTGGGGAGTGCTTTGTATTCTTAGAATATATATGTGATTGTCACTAGTAAAAACAATCTAAATATTCAATCTTCTTGGTCCTTCCTGAGTAAAATTCTCAGGCTAGGTAGAAAGGATGTGATCACTATTTTGAACCAATTTAGCTCCTTATCCAGAGTAAATCTTATTTCTGACCACATTTTTATTTTCTGAAAATAGTCAAGTTTTCTTTAGCTTCTGACACAATTTTTTGACCAAGTCAATATGTCAATATGTCTAATTGCCATTATCATTGCACTATTGCAATGCACATTGCACTATCATCATCTTTTCTTCAACTTCAACATGCATCCTTTTCTTTTAGATTTTAATATAATTTTATTTTAAAAATATTTCTGGGAGTCAAGATGGCGGCTTAGAAGCAGCAAAAGTTCAGACCTCTGAAAACCCTTCCTTACCAATCACAAACTGAATGCTCCCCTAGGACTGAAATTCAAATTTAACAACAGGACAGAGGCAGGGAACCCTCCTTCTGGATGCAAATCAAAAGATACAGCCCCCAAAAGCCAGAATCCAAGAACACTTGGATCTAAGGGGAAGGCAGAAGGAAGGTCCCAGGACTCCTCCCCCCAACCCAGAGAGCTGAGCCCCCAGTGGCAGCGGGAACCTCCAGGCTGGCAAAGGTGCTGGTTTGGAGAGTCTACCTTGTGAGCAGTGGGGCTCTGGGCTCAGAGCATCCAGTGCAGGCAGCAGGGAGGAAGCCAGGGAGAGACAGGGAGAGACCAGGGAGTCTGAAGCCCCATGGCTGGGTTGTTCCACCTGGCTCCAGTTTCACCAGAGGTTTTTGCCTCGGGGCACATCCAGACCAGCCCAGTTGAACCTAATCCCACCAGGACTCCTCAGAGCCCAGGGTGGCCAGGACCCCTCCCCCCCAGAGTGCAGGGCATCCGGCAAGGACAGGAACCTTGGGGCGGGCAAAGGTACTGGGAAACGTTGTGGTCAGTGGAAAAGCAGCTGTAGAGAACTGGAGAGAGCCTGGGTGGCCCAGCCTACCAGGAGTCTTTGGCCTCAGAGCACATACAGCCAAAACTAGTTGAACTTAATCTGATCAAGAGCCTCCAGAGGAAGGGAAGCTAACATTCCTCCCCTAGAGACTGTACCAAGAGTAGCTTCTGGGTAAGCATGACAGCCAGCTAAACATGGCTTACTCACTTTCCCCAACATACACTGATAAGGATCACCCCAAAAGACCTTAAGAATCTATATCAAAGGAGCGGAAGAGCTGTAGAGTGGGGACCAGCAGTGAAGGTGAATGGGATCGAGGCTTTACCAGCCTATAAGAGGGGGAAAGGGCTTCCACCCAAATGCAAATGTGAGTGGATCAAACCTGCCACACCCCAACCTATAGGGCCAGAGTCGGGACCAGCATGCCAAGAGGAACAAGCAAGGGGCTCCTCTGAAGCAAGGAGAGGGCACTTCTGCTCCTTTGTGAGTTGACTAGGACAGAAGGGGGATGCCCCCCACCGGAAGGCAGCTAGGCAGAAAAACTCAAGACAGAAGAGAGAGCAGACTTCAGGTGCCCAGAGCCAGTGCTACCGCCAGAGTCAGGGAGAGACAGGAACCCCTCTGGAACAAACAGTGAGCATTTTTAGGATCCTTGGGAATTAACCAGGTCTGCTGGAGACCCACCCCCAAAAGTAACTAAATCGGAAAACAAGGTGGGCAAGAGAGAACAGACACTGAGCGCCCCCTGGAGGAAGGCAACGAGAAAAGCTGCAAAGGACAGAGGAAAACCAAGACCCTGCTCATTAACTCCATACATACACACACACACACACACACACACACACACACACACACACACACACACAAACCCTGCTCAGAAGACTGATTTCTGACTAAAGAGGGAACTGAAAACATCCAAAAAAAATGGCTAACTATGCACAGGAGCCTCAAAATCCCAGCAAGAAATCAAAAAAAGAAGAATGACACCCTCGAAACTTTCTATGGAGGAAAAACCCCAAGCTACAGAGGAAATACTGGATGAAAGTCAAACAAAGGTAAAAACCGAAAAAAAGAAAAATTCTCCACAAGCCTTGCAAGACTCTAAAATAGAACTTATCATCAGAAAGATGGAAGTACTCTGGAAAGAGAAGTGGGAAATGGTTAAAAAATAAAACCAACAAATTATATTAGAGAACCAAAAAATTATAGCTAAATGCCAAAAGATCAAAGTAGAAAATCAAGCCTTAAGGACCAGAATTGAGCAACTGGAAACCAATGATGTTGCAAAACAGCAAGAATTAATAAAACAAAGTCAAAAAATAAGAAAACATAAAATATCTAACTGACAAGGTGATAGACATGGAAAACAGAGGAAGGAGAGACAATCTGAGAATCATTGGTCTATCAGAAAAGCCAGAAATAAACAGTAATCTTAATATCATAATAAAAGATGTCATCCTAGAAAACTGCCCAGAGATTCTAGAATAAGGGGGCAATATAGGCATTGAAAGAGTTCACAGAAAACCCTCTACACTAAACCCCCAAAAGACAATTCCCAGGAATGTAATTGCCAAATTCCAAAGCTTTCAAGCAAAACAAAAAATCTTACAAGAAGCCAGAAAAAGACAATTTAGATATAAAGGAATGCCAATCAGGGTCACACAAGACCTTGCAATTTCCACACTGAACAACCATAAGGCCTGGAACATAATATTCAGAAAGGCAAGAGAGCTTGGTCTTCAATCAAGAATCATCTATCCATCAAAACTGACTATATACTTCCAGGGGAAAGTATGGGCATTCAACAAAATAGAAGGTTTCCAAGTATTTAAAAAGAAAAGATCAAAGCTCTGTAGAAAGTTTGACATCCAAACACAGAGAGCAAGAGAAACATGAAAAGGTAAATATGAAGGAAAGGGAAAAGGAGAAAAATGTCGCTTTTTCTTTTATTCAAACTCTCTTCTATAAGGACTACATTTATATCAAATGATATATATATATATATATATATATATATATATATATATATATATATATATATATATATATATATGTTAATATGCCGAGAAAATGTAATGTGCAACTCTCAAAAATTGTAGGCATTATTAGAGTAGTTAGAAAAATCACATATAGGGAAAGATTGGGGCATGAAGATGATATGGAGAAAGGAGGGGAGAAAGAAAAAAGGAGGGAGGTATCATTGATGGTACTAATATATACTTCAAAAAATAGAAAAAAACTAAATAGAATATTTGTCACACAAAGATACGCATGGGAAGGGGAGGGGAAGAATTCTATAAGAAGGAGAGGAAGAGAGTGCGAAGTGGTATTACTTAAACTTTACTCTCAGTGAAATCAACTCTGAGAGGGAAGAACATTTAGATCCATTGGGATCTTGAATTCTATCTTATCCACAGGGTAAGAAAGAAGGAGAAATTAAGGAGGGGGAGGCAATATAAAAAGGGAGGGAAGGAGAGGGACGAGTGGAAGGGAACAAAAAGGAAAGGGATAGAAAGAGAAGCCTACCAAGGGAGAGGACTAGGAGTATTGATCTAAAGTAAATCACTAGTTTAAAAGGTTATAGCTAAAGAAAAAAGGTCAGATTTAGGGGAGGATATAAAAATGTCAGGGAATCCACAAGTGACAATCATAACTTTGAACATGAATGGCATGAACTCACCCATAAAACATAGATGAATAGGAGAATGTATTAGAATACAAAACCCTACCACATGTTGTCTCCAAGAAACACACATGAGGTGGATAGATACTCACAAGGTCAGAATTAAAGGATGGAATAAGACCTTTTGGGCCTCAACTGATAGAAAGAAGGCTGGAGTTGCAAACGTGATATCTGACAAAGCCAAAGCACAAATAGACCTGATTAAAAGGGATAGGGAAAGTAAATATATATATATATATATATATATATATATATATATATATATATATATAGTTAAAAGGAAATATAGACAATGAGGAAATATCACTAATCAACATGTATGCACCAAATGGTATACCACCCAAATTTCTAATGGAGAAACTAGGAGAATTAAAGGAGGAAATAGACAGTAAAACCATATTAGTGGGAGACCTAAATCAACCACTATCAAATTTAGATAAATAAAATTTAAAAATGAATAAGGAAGAGGTAAAAAATGTGAATGAAATCTTAGAAAAATTAGAGTTAATAGACATATAGAGAACACATAAACAGGGATAAAAAGGAAAACACCTTCTCAGTACCACATGGCATATTCACAAAGATTGGTCATACACTAGGTAACAGAAACATGACAAACAAATGCAAAAAAAGCAGAAATAATAAATGCAACCTTTTCAGATCATAAGGCAATAAACATAATGATAGGTAAGGGTACATGGAGATCCAAATAAAAAAAATTAATTGGAAATTAAATAATATGATACTTCAAAATCAGTTAGAGAACAAATCATAGAAACAATTAATAATTTCATTCAGGAAAATGACAATGGTGAGACATCCTTTCACACCTTATGGGATGCTGACAAAGCAGTAGTCAGAGGAAAGTTCATATCCCTGAGTGCATATATTAACAAATTAGGGAAGGCAGAGATCAATGCATTGGAAATGGAAATTAAAAAAAAAAAACTTGAAAGAGAACAAATTAAAAATCCCCAGATGAGGGGCAGCTGGGTAGCTCAGTGGATTGAGAGCTAGGCCTAGAGATGGGAGGTCCTAGGTTCAAATCTGGCCTCAGACACTTCCCAGCTGTGTGACCCTGGACAAATCACATAACCCCCATTGCCTAGTCCTTACCACTCTTCTGCCTTGGAGCCAATACACAGTATTGACTCCAAGATGGAAGGTAAGGGTTTAAAAAAAAATCGTCAGAAGAAAACCAAACTAGAGATCCTAAAAACTAAGGGAGAAATTAATAAAATCAAAAGTGATAGAACTATTGAACTAATAAATAAGACTAGAAGCAGGTCTTTTGAAAAAACAACAAAATAGACAAAGTACTGGTCAATCTAATTTAAAAAAGGAAAGAAGAAAAGCAAATTAACAGCATCAAAGAAGAAAGGGGGACATCATCTCCAAAGAAGAGGAAATTAAGACAATCATTAAAAACTACTTTTCCCAATTATATGGCAATAAATATACCAATCTAGGTGATATGGATGAATATTTACCAAAATATAAATTACCTAGACTAACAGAAGAAGAAATAGAATTCTTAAATAATCCCATATCAGAAAAAGAAATCCAACAGGCCATCAAAGAACTCCCTAAGAAAAAATCCCCAGGGCCTGATGGATTCACAAGTGAATTCTATCAAACATTCAAAGAATAGCAAATCCCAGTACTATACAAACTATTTGACATAATAAGCAAAGAGGGAGTTCTACCAAATTCCTTTTTTGACACACATATGGTACTGATTCCAAATCCAGACAGGGCAAAAATGGAGAAAGAAAACTATAGACCAATCTCCTAATGAATACACATGAAAAAAATCTTAAATAGGATACTAGCAAAAAGACTACAGAAAGTGATCAGGAGGGCCATTCACTATCATCAAGTAGGGTTTATACTAGGAATGCAGGGATGGTTCAATATTAGGAAAACTATCCACATAATTGACCATATCAACAAGCAAACCAACAAAAATCATATTATTGTCTCAATAGATGAAGAAAAAGCCTTTGATAAAATACAACACCCATTCCTATTAAAAACACTAGAAAGCATAGGAATAGAAGGGTCGTTCCTAAAAATAATGAACAGTATATATCTAAAACCATCAGCTAACATCATCTGCAATGGGGATAAACTAGATGCATTCCCAATAGGATCAGGAGTGAAACAAGGATGCCTATTATCACCTCTATTATTTAACATTATACTAGAAACACTAGCAGTAGCAATTAGAGAAGAAAAAGAAATTGAAGGCATTAAAATAGGCAAGGAGGAGACTAAGTTATTGCTCTTTGTGGATTATATGATGGTCTACTTAAAGAATCCTAGAGAATCAACCAAAAAGGTAGTCGAAATAATCAACAACTTTAGCAAAGTTGCAGGATACAAAATAAACCCACATAAGTCATCAGCTTTTCTATATATTTCCAACACATCTCAGCAGCAGGAATTAGAAAGAGAAATCCCATTCAAAATCACCTTAGACAAAATAAAATACCTAGGAATCTATTTCCCGAGACAAACACAGGAACTATATGAACACAACTACAAAACACTATTCACACAACTAAAACTAGACTTGAGCAATTAGAAAAATATTAACTGCTTATGGGTAGGACAAGCCATCCTACCCAAACTTATTTATCTATTTAGTGCTATACCCATTGAACTTCCAAAAAAATCTTTTACTAAATTAGAAAAAAAAAACATAACAAACTTCATTGGGAAGAACAAAAGATCAAAGATAGCCAGGGAAATAATGAAGTAAAAATACAAAGAACGGTAGCCTTGTAGTCCCAGATCTCACACTCTATTGTAAAGCAGTGCTCATCAAAATAATTTGGTACTGCCTAAGAGAAAGAAAGGAGGATCAATGGAATAAACTTAGAGTTCATGACCTCAGCAAGACAGTATATGACAAACCCAAAGACCCAGCTTCTGGGAAAAAAACCCACTATTTGATAAAAACTGCTGGGAAAACTGGAAGACAGTATGGGAGAGATTAGGTTTGGATCAACACCTCACACCCTACACCAAGATAAACTCAGAATGGGTGAATGACTTGAACATAAAGAAGGAAACTATAAGTAAATTAGGTGAACACAGAATAGTATACATGTCAGACCTGTGGGAAGGGAAAGACTTTAAAACCAAGCAAGACTTAGAAAGAGTCACAAAATGTAAAATAAACAATTTTGATTACATCAAATTAAAAAGGTTTTGTACAAACAAAACCAATGTAACCAAAATGAGAGGAAAAGCAATAAATTGGGAAACAATTTTCATAAGGAAAACCTCTGACAAAGGTGTAATTACTCAAGTTAATAAAGAGCTAAATCAATTGTACAAAAAATCAAGCCATTCTCCAATTGATAAATGGGCAAGGGACATGAACAGGCAGTTCTCAGCCAAAGAAACCAAAACTATTAATAAGCACATGAAAAAGTGCTCTTAATCTCTGATAATCAGAGAGATACAAATCAAAACAACTCTGAGGTATCACCTTACACCTAGCAGATTGGCTAACATGACAGCAAAGGAAAGTAATAAATATTGGAGTGGATGTGGCAAAGTCGGGGCATTAATTCTTTTATGGTGGAGTTGTGAATTTATCCAACCATTCTGGAGGGCAATTTGGAAATATGCCAAAGGGTGATAAAAGACTGTCCTTTGATCCAGCCATAGCACTGCTGGGTTTGTACCCCAAAGAGATAATAAGGAAAGAGACCTGTACAAGAATATTCATATCTGCGCTCTTTGTGGTGGCCAAAAATTGGCAAATGAGGGGAAGCCCTTCAATTGGGGAATGGCTGAACAAATTATGGTATGTGCTGGTATTGGAATACTATTGTGCTAAAAGGAATAATAAAGTGGATTCCATGGAGACCAGAACAACCTCCAGAAAGTGGAGCAGAGCGAAAGGAGCAGAACCAGGAAAACATTGTACACAGAGACAGATACACTGTGGTACAATAGAATGTAATGGACTTCTTCATTAGTGCCAATGCAATGTCCCTGAACAATCTGCTGGGACCTAGGAGAAAAAACACCATCCACAAGCAGAGGACAAATTGTGTGAGTAAAAACACCGAGGAAAAGCAACTTTTGGACTACAGGGGTTAAGGGGACATGATTGAGGAGAGATGCTAAATGAACACCCTAATGCAAAGACCAACCACATGGAAATGGGTTTGAATCAAGGACACATTTGATACCCAGTGGAGTCGCCCTTTGGCTATGGGAGGTGTCACGGAGGGGGGTAGGAAAAGAAAGTGATCTTTGTTTCCAAGGAATAATGTTTGAAAATGAAAAAATAAAATAATGTTTAAAAGTAAAAAAATATATATATAATTCCATGGTTATATGATTTATTTTGTCTCCCTTCCCTTCTCTCCCCTAAACTGACAAGCCATTCCACTGTGTTATATATGTATTATCACTCAAAACTTATTCTCATAGTATTCATTTTTGTAACAATGTGATCTTTTAAAACCAAAACCCCAGATCATACATCCATATGAGGAAAGGATATGATTTTCTTCTGCATTTCAACTCCCATAATTCTTTATCTAGATGTGGAAAACATTCTTTCCCATAAGTTCATCCTGAATTGTCCTGGAACATTGCATTGCTATTTGTAGCCATTTGATAGTCCCAAAATATTTTGGTTACTGTATAAAATGTTATCCTAGTTCTACTCATTTCACTCCATATTGGTTCATGTAGGTCATTCCAGTTCTTAAATGAATCAAGGGATTCACTATTCCTTATAATACAATGTATTACATCACCATCATATACCAAAATGTGTTCAGTCAATGCCCAATCAAAGGATCCTCATTTTCCAATTTTTTGCCACCACAAAAAAGTGTAGCTATAAATATTTTTGTATAAACAGGTTCTTCTTCATTTTTATCTCTTTGGGATACAAATATAGTAGTAGTATTCCTGGATCAAAGGATATACATATTTTAAAACCCCTCTGGGCATAATTCCAAATTTCCTTCCAGAATGGCTTGATCAATTTACAATTCTCTTCCAGTTTTTAGCCTGAGCTTCAATGCCATGTTGTTACTTGTTCTCAAAATTGTTCCTTTAAAGATTTGTCTTTTTCTCTAATAGTCTTGGGCATTATATCCTCTGATTCTTCAACAGTAACAATGTTCTGTCAACTTTATTCAATGATCATGAGGTATTTGTTGGACAGGGGCTAAGATTGTTGTAGTATTTTGGCCAGACTATAGTGCTATTTCCTTATCTTTCCTTTTATACAAATATAAAGCAATTGCCTTCAGCTCCCTATATTCTTCTCATTGTATTCAGGACAGTATTTTAGAAAGCACTCCTTGATATATAGGAGTGAATAATTTACAAAGGCAACAGTAATTATTCTAGCATCCCTTGGGTTAATGGGGTCTAATCTTGCAAACCTCTTAGCACTCTTGCACAATCTATTATAAAATCTCATAGGCGACCAATCATTTTCTTTTATGATTTCCTGAAATTTGCTATACTTTTCTGGACATTCTGAAAAAAGCTCTATCCCTCTAATTAAATTATTTGTAGCATATTTTAATTGATTCATATGACCCAAAATATTAGCGTGCCATCCAGGGTCTTGAAGGGCCCAAATTTATTTCTCCATCTGACAATAAATCTTCCATTTAGCCACATCTGACCACATAGGATTATATTTATGAAAAATGGATAAAAACAGGTCTATCATTGTTAGGGTCCTCATCAAATTGGGGGATGGTATTATATTTCTACATTGCTAGATCAGAAGGTTTGAAAGGGTCATGTTCTTTAATATAAATTGCATTGAGCTCAGTTTTATCTATTAAAGGGAAAGCAGAGGCTGGGACTAGTTTCTGTTCCTCTTTTTTTCTCCTTGCACTGTTTTCCCTCTGGCTCAAATAGGAAGGAGGGGCAAAGGGAGGGACAGGTAAGACAGGGTAAAACTTGTTTGGGATTGTATTAATTTCTCATCAAAATCCCAGGTATTCTAGCTGCTCCCATCTCTCTTTCTTTCTAAAATGACTTCTAATTTGTTTATAGTATAAATATTAAAAGTTCCAAATTTAGGCCAAAAGTTCCTGAGAGTATTACACCAATTAAAACAGTATTCTACAGCTTTATTTCTTTCCATTCCTTTCCCTACTGATAAGTTCTCTTTGTCCCATTCAATTATTTTTCCCCAATGGAGGGTCTACTGGAATTTCTCTCCTACTAAACTTAAATTTTTAGAGGAACTCTCTATAATTAATTTTGTGATCCTGGAGGAGTGAGGCAGACAAAGCACACTACTCAGACACTCCAATGGGGAAGGCAATCCATTAGTTAGGCTTAAGTATAATTAGGCTTACTTACCACCATAAGCGAGGCAGTGCTCCTAACTTCTACTATTTAGGCTCACTAACCAGCTAAACCCCATTAATTTCTTCCCTGGTACAAGTTCTTAACCAAGTAAGGAATTTAAATGCCTGTACCACTGATTGACCAATTTTATCTTATTACCTGTCAGTAATAGCTGCCTGGTAGAATGAGGGCTAACACAAATTTCCCAAATTAGTAGGCAGTCTAAAAGTTGAAGTTAAAAAGTGAAACTTGCTGATAATTCTAGGTTAGACTTTTAAAATAAATTGAGGAACTATGGCATATATTTTAAAATTAATGACCATTTTACTTAATTAAATTTTAAGAGACTTAAAAGAAAGAGAAGTGAGAGTAAACAATCTGCAGTAGATCAATTACTCACTGGCTTGGATCTTGTTGATTTGGAGTGGTTGACAATCTTATTTCATTGCTCTTTCCCTCAAGAAGGGGAAAGAAGCAAAAAAACCCAAATATGGGTAACCAAAAATAATTCCCTCTTGGAGGAAGGACCCATGAAAGACAGAATTTGCCCCACCAGAGTCACCAAATGTGTAATTTCTCACCACGGGAACACAAATAAGAGAAACAGTTTCCAAGCCAAAAATAAATAGATGTATTCCAAGAGGCCAGGTCTCCTAAAGCCAGACTTCTGGTCAAGACCAAATGACCCAGAGACCTTCCTATATCCCCCAAAGAATATCACAATTTATATACCAAGTTAAAAATAATTCAACACCATATTAAAAATAGCGCAGGACATACTTCTCATTGGTAGAGGAAGTCATTTGATGATGACTTGGAAGTTACTTAAAAGACAAGAGGGTAGTGGGGTAGCCTGGACTAGTGATACAAAATATAAGAGTGGGTGGTGTTGGGTGGTACCAGGCTTTGAAGTCAGGGTGAGGCCTATGTACTGGTGTATACTGGATCATAAGTTCAAGACCATAATTATTGATGAGTGTTATAAGGATGATATTAGAAATTAAGTCTTATTATATTAATTAAGAAATAGGACGTAGAGAAGCTGGCTTTAAAAAGAATTGGAGTTTGAAATAGATCTGAGGCAGTGTCACTTTCAAATATCAACAGTGTGTGGGGGAGGTGTAATGGTATTTCTGTGGCAATTACTCTCTATGGGTGTGGCTATTACTCTGAAATAGTTGGATGTTACATTCTCTCAGAGTGCTGGGAGCAGGTCACATCTTTTCTCTCTCTCTTCACTGCCTAAGGTAGAAGGCAAGGAGGGAAAAACATGAATGAGCTAAGTGATCTTCCTTTTCCAACTTGTGAAATGCTAGACTGTCTATTGTTATTTCATAAATTGTTTTATATCTGAGAAGACTAAAGAAAGACCTTGTCTTTGGTTTGGACTCTGAATCTGCTAAGGCTCAGAGTCCTAATTTGGTTCTTTCTGAAGCTCAGTCAGCTGACCTTTGTTATTTTTATAACTTGGAGACAAAGTTAAGAATTATATGCTTCTTATAAGGATAATAGTGTTAGTTTAATTGTAGAATAGGGAAAATCTGGGTTAATCAGACCAGGACGATCAGTGTAGCCAGTGGAAATAGAAGAATTGGTTCCTTGAGGAACCTGGGAGTTCTATTTGGGTGGAGTTAGAATCCCTTAGAGTTATAAATTCTTTTTTATCTTTATATTCTTAATAAATGGTTTATTTTTATATAATAAGATTCTCTTTAGCATCCTTGCACCTGGCCCTGAAGAGAAGTTCACTTATGAGCTTCACTTCACTTATATAAACTGAAGGTACTTTGTAAGCACAGCAAGCAGAGTATCTAATCAGTTTATATACAAAATCAATTTTAAAGGGTGTATGATATAGCAGTTTTTAAGGAGTAAGACTAATACTAAGGCCTATGCTAACAATGATTAAATATATATTTAATTCAGTCATCCTACTTCATTCAACCTTAATACTTAAACTGAAATAATCACAAAGGTCCTATAAAACATCACTTATCTTAACATTATTTAACTATTTTAGAATTACAACTATGATTAACTCAATACTACTGCTAACATTAAAATCTAATCCTCATATAAGTGGGTAGGGGGTTTTTTAAATCACATTCCCTTATAATACATATCTAATCAGTTGGCAAATCTTTCCATTTCAATACCCACATATGGTTCCTTACTATTTATGTAGCAGTTACTTTAGTTCAGACCCTTACTGACACTTGCTTAGAATATGTAAATAGTGTTCTAATTGACTTACACATCTCAACTCTTTCCTACTTTAGTTCATTTTCTACAGTAATAGAAAGTTGTTTTTTTTTTACGTGCAGATATATCCATGGTACCCCTGTACCTCATAAATAACAATGTCTTCTAGATCAAAAGATAAACTCTGATATTTAGCTTTTAAGACCATCATAACTTTGCCCCAACTTTGTGTCATATTTTGTCATATTTTCCATTCCACACTTTGGAAACCAGCCAAATTAACTTCTTTGCATTCCTCATGTGACACTCCATTCCACTCTGTCTGTATTTGCATTGGTTGTTCCCAAGTCCTAGGATGCACTCCCTCATCACCTCCATATTATAGAACATATCTCTTTTTTCAAGGTGAAACCCCAGCACCACATTCTGCATGAAACATTTCCTGACATCTTCAAAAGGTACTGCTGTCAGTCCATATATATACATGTATATATATTTGAACTGAGAACATTAGCTATTGAATTATATATGTGTGTGTGTGTGTATATATATATATATATATATATATATGGTTTTTTGTTTATACTGGTTTATTTATATCTATTATGCATATACATATATATACTTATATATTTGCTATCTACCCAATAAGAATATAAGCACTTTAAAGTTGGCTTGATTCATTTATTGTATTTTTATCCCTAGCCTGAACCAATGCACTGAATGAAAGAGTAACATAGTTAATACTTTTTAAATTAGTTGATTGATTGGCACATCAAGTGTCAATTGCAAGAATAGTATTTAGTTCATTGAGTTCATATCTGTAACTACATACAGTCCTGTCTTTATATCTCTGCTCTGTTCCTCATATACTTGGTCTGACAGCTATGTTTTTTGGTGCAATGATCAGTTATATTTAAAGGGAAAGTCCTTTTACCCACTTTTCATTGCTTTGTTGACCTCAGGTGAGGTTCTGTCTTTTTGTTGGAGTGATTACTCATATTTGAAAAAAAAGCAGGGATTTTTAGTTTTAATCATAGGCCCCTTCCAAAATCTTTTTAAATTTATGGATATCTCAAGCATATAAAATATAATATATAGAATAAGAATGGAAACCCATCATATTGAAATAAAGTTAAGTTATAATAAAAAATTAGTGACTATTGTTTCAAAATCTCCCTTCTAGAAGGAATTTTTCTCTCAGAATTCTCTGCATACCAGTTTTTCCCCCTATATCATTTAATTTTGTGCACAAAGCCATTATATCTAATCATAGATTTGACTGTGTATGTTCTACTATGTGTACTTCCAGTAGAGGGTGTCTTTCATGTACTAGTTACATGTTAATTGGGGATTCTACCTAAGACACACTTCTATATTCATTGTTCCAGGGCCACTAGAGTTAGCAATTTGTCTGTCTAGTAACAGAAGCTGCTTGGTAATTTTCTCCTTTTCTCACAGGAATTGAGCATAAATTCATCATAAAATCTCAGCATTACCAAATTTCTCATCTGGACTTTGTAAACATGTAAATTCTATTATATCAAAGTCTGTATCAGATATGTGTATCAGATATGATTTTAGTATGTTAGGAGTTTTTAACAGTTTCATCCAATTTTCCACTTGAGTTGTCTGTCTGTTGTGATATTTCAGTTCTATGCTCTACCCAAGAGACAGTTTATTTGAAATTTGAACTATTCATCTCCTAATCAGAGTATCAACTGCCATAAGATAGTTTGTATCTTGATGTAGAAAAATTGTATAGTCTTAAATTCAGTTTTCTATCCATTTCCATGTGTAGCTTTGTCTTACATATGGGTCTCACTTTTGTCATTAAAAAAAAAAAAACCTTATTTTTTATTTCTGTATCTTCTTTGGTCATATGGCAGAGAAAATGTCTATTCACTAGCTTTTAGACATTAAGGTCAACTTTTAAATCTTGAGAAATACTTGCACATACCACTAATTGACCTAATTCGTTGACCGTAGAATAAGCTTATGAAGATTAGATTTAACTCTCCCCTGACTATAACAATGAAATTACTCTCCCCTGATTGTGAAGTGTAACACCTGATTAATTTTAGAACACCCTACTTAAAGTTGAGTATGGAGATTTGCCCATTTTTAGATCTAATCACTAAAAGTGTAAACATCCCACTTAATCATTTAGTGGGAGGTCTGTGACCCACATGTAAGATAGTGGGTAATGAATCAGAATCGTTTGACTGCCTTCTGGGCAGTTCTAGAGCAGAGCATCAATTGTGATCAATAGATGTAAAATTAGGGGAAGACACAGGAAGTGACACAAGAGAAAATGTCTTTAAAAGGGAGTGACAACTTCCTAAAGGAATTAAATTCTTCATGCTTTCCAGTTGAGGCTAGTGAAGAGGGACAGGAATATCTGCTGACTGACCTGAGACCCTGTTCCTTATACAATCACGTGGTGAATGAAAGCTGACTCTTAACTGCTGGATGTTTTTCTGAAGAGACATCCTGGCCTACAAGGACTGAGGCCTCTCCAATTGAGGACTAAACTCCCCTGCCTGGATTGAGCCAGGGGGCCGAAGATAAATTACTTACTGTTTATGCTAGATATCTTACCTTACCTTCTCTATGCTTTATTACTTCACTCTTTCTACAATTTGTAAATAAATTATAAATAAATCTCTTTGAATTAATTAAATTCCTGGAGATCACACTCTTAAACAAGTCCAACCCTTCAAAAAATAACCCTTTTTTCCCTTATAAGCTATATCTGTCTCCTCATACAAAACTAATTCATATGCCACTAGTAATATAAAATGCATTCTCAATGTCATATGTCTTTGTCTCAAGGGGAACTCAATATCAAACATCCTTCATGTAAATCCAATTCTAAGGTTCACAGCAACTCCTTAGATTTAATGTCTATCCTTGTATTCTAGTTTAAATCATAATCATGTCATAATTAAAGCATAGAAAATTTAACTTAATTCTTTGGGCCCAAACCCCAGGAGAAGAACAAACTAATTTTAGTCTAGTGTACTTAGAAGAACACTAGAGCTCTAATGACAGTAAATAATTTAAATCAATCCATTGAACAAACATTTGTTAAATATCTATTATATATAATATCACATGCTAGCATTTAGGGTAGTTATACAATTTATGACATATTCCTTGCCCCCAAGGAGTTTATAGCCCAGAAATGTTATCTCTTTCACACTCTTCCTTCCTTCCTTCCTTCCTTCCTTCCTTCCTTCCTTCCTTCCTTCCTTCCTTCCTTCCTTCCTTCCTTCCTTCCTTCCTTCCTTCCTTCCTTCCTTCCTTCCTTCCTTCCTTCTTTCCTTCCTTCCTTCTTTCTTTCCTTCCTTCCTTCCTTCCTTCCTTTGTATTTCTAGCAGCTTCCTTCCTCTTTGTTTCTTTTACCATTTTTTCTCTGCTTTTCTTTTTGTTTCTCTCTCTATTTTCTTTCTCATAATAATAAAAACAATATATACCTATACAGATGAAGACATAAGTATAGAAATAGTGAAAGATATTTTATTATCTATAATAATATATGACTATGTAGTCATATATGTTGATACATAAAACTATCATTTAATATATCAGGACTTTGTTTTTATCTAGATCACCAACAATGGAAATACCACGAACCTGATTTTGGGAGAAGCCAAGATTTCAAAAAATTAAGTGTTTTGGATTTTGAGCTCAATGAAACTACATGCTATTTAAGATCTGGGATAAAATATGAATCTAACCTACTCCCATTTTACAGAGACTAAAGAGGAAATGTTTTTATATTTGATTTTGCTATAATTTGAAGTAAATATCCTTTTGTAAAAACTAATCTTCTTATTAAGTAGTTAAATGGAACCAGAGTATTTAGACCAATAAAACTAAAGGAATGGAATCAATGGGGAATTGAGGCAATGGAAAAAATGATAGATCATCCACTCCTTATGGTTAGTGGAGAACAGAAGCAGAGAGATGAAATGTAATAGATCTAGACTTGAGGTCCAGGTAAGAGAACAGACCAGCATAGTCACTGTTAAAAATAATAAAAATAATTTACATGTGCATTAGGAAAAAGTAAAAAAAAAGGTTATGTGAAATATGAGGACACTAAATAAATTGGCCATTTCACATGAAAGTGTGTATTTGTTTTCTGGGATGTACTGCTTTATATAATAGTCCTGGTTTTATTTGGGAAAATAGGCTGTCAGTATGGATGTTATCACATTTAGAAGAAAATTAAAAACAAATAGAACACACAAAAAACAATAAATATTTTTGTACATCTTTTTTGTACAAAGCATCATACTAATCACTGGAGACACTCAAAGTTTAAAGAAGATATACAAACCATGCCTTCAGCAGTTAAAAACCGAATAGACACAAATTTACTAAGTACACTGAAGAGGTACAAAATCAGGTCCATATGAAGGCCATTTTTGAGAAGGAGAATCAGAGATGCCAGTATAAAAAGACTAGTTCTTAAGGTCAGTAGTGATTAATAATATCAAGAAGAATGAGAAAGGCATCCCACAAATAGAAAATATAAATTTTAAGTATATAATGAATGCTGAGTGAAACACTGTGTAATGTTTGCAAAATGCACATTGCTTTAGAGGATAATAATAAGGGATAAAGCTGGAGAGGTAAAAGAGAGACACTAGAGTTCTTGATTGCTAAGCAAAAAAAATATACATTTGACATTGCCAATACTGGCAATTTTGGCTATGTAAAATCTTATGATTATTTGGAATACCATAACGTGCTGTCATATAGAAGAGATTGATGTAATTTAATAGTTCATTTTTTCTTATCTTTTAGCATTGTGTACAATCCTTGTTATAACTGAAAATGAAATGAAAAAGTATGATTACATTCTTTTCAAGGTACCAATCACTTTTTCATACACTAAGCATAGAAGTTATTTGAAAAAATAGATGACAGTTTCTAAATATAAAGAAAAGATGAGTTTAAATATCAACTAGAGATATTCACTTCTTTGCAATTTTCCCCTTTTCAAAACTTAGGTCATGTCTTTCTAGATTGTGTTGGGTATTCCAGTGAGTAGAACAACTAGAGAAAGTTAAGATGAATTTGGTGAACAAACTGTTCCTCCACCTGAAAGAAGTTAACTACAGAGCAGTGATTTATTTTTACTCTAACTTTTAATGTGCTTATAGAAAAGACAGCAGACTGGAATATTGCCCAACAAACAATGAAAACACTAATTTGTATTTAATTCTAAATGTTCTGAATCAGTAGCACTTAATTTTTTTTTTAATTTGTAATATACAATTAGAGTAAATGATGCAGAACATTTAAACAATAAGACTAGATACAAATAGAACATGAATTAGAATATGAACTGTGCATATTACCTAAAAACATGTACACAGACTGATTGAAGTAATTGACTAAGCCCTATAGTCAAATAAAGCTATATTAGAAAATTCCATAAAATAAAACCGAAATAACATCATTAAAATTTCTAAGACTCTCTTAGACTTTAAAAAAATCTAAAGAGCACAATCCCTTATGATTTAGAATTGGATACAATGTGTCATATCTTTATCCTATTGACAGCAAGTTGATCTTAAAATAACAAGGATATAACAGATGGTCAGTAGTTCTGGTACAAATTATCCCAGTTGTACCAAACACTGATGTCATTTTCAGAAAATAAAAATAGAGTCTTGGGGAAAATTTCTAATTCTGTATAAATGAAAAAGAATATCCCAATATCTATTTCATTTCCTTTGGTGCTTATCTAAGCAATGGATGATTGGTGGAGCTTAGCAGGATATGGAGCAATGCACACCTAGTATTCTATAGGATATTAATCTGCTCTACTAATATTACAAGATAAAAAGTGATGTTGTTACAAATAATTAAAAAGATTATGTCTACATTTTTGAAAGGAGAACAGTGATGTAAACTATTGCAATAATAATGTTTGGTCTGCTGACCCAGCTAGTTCATCTCCACAATAGTCTCATTGACAAATTAACAAAAAACACCTGTTATCCCATTTTTACTATTATACTACATATACTATATACTTTACAATATAAAGGGTCTATAATTAGCTCTCCCTAAGACAAAAAGATGCTCATTCTCTAGCTAATACATGGATATAACCGAATTTTCTGTTTAGTTTCTGCAACAGTTGTTTTGTGTCCACTTGTGTAGCTATGATGCCTCGGGACACACTGTTATTTAAAATAATTTTCTCTGTTTGTTAGTAATGTTAAATAGTTTTCTCATAAATGTTGATAATCTCCTTGTCTTTTTAAAATGTATTATTTATTTATACCTTACTCTATTTTTGAATTTTGAATTCAAATTTTTCTCCCTCCCTCCTAATTACTCCTCACCACTGAAAAAGCACACAATATGATATATGAATTGGAAATAAAAAGTAACCTTAAATTCAATTAGATTAAATTAAATGTCAAATTAAAAATGAAATTATGCAAAGTATTTCCATATTAGCTACATTAAAAAATAAAATGTAGTAGAAAAATATATTTCAATTTGCACTCAGAAGGTAGATAAGATTTTTTTCATCATGACTCCTTTGAAATTTTCTTTTATCCTGGTATTGCTTAGAATAGCCACATATTTTACAGTTGTTCATCTTTACATCAATCTTCTTACTGTGCATAATGATCTCCCAGGTTATTTCACTTCACTTTGTATCATTATATAGAGCTTTACATGTTTTTTTTCTGAAACCACCCCAACCTTGTTATTCCTTATAGTACAATAGTATTCCAAACAACATTCATATGCCACAACTTGTTCAGCCATTCACCTAGTGATGAGCAGCCCTACATTTTCCAACTCTGCAACCACAAAAAAGTTGATATTAATAATTATGTACATAAAGTTCCTTTCTTTTAAAATATCTTTAGGAAACAGATCTAGTAGTGATATTACTGGGTCAAAAGTCATGCACAGTTTTATAGTCCATTAGAACCAATTCCAAAAATATTCTCTAGAATTTTTGGAACAGTTCACTAGACTACTAACAGTTAGTGTATCTATTTTACCTTCATTGCCCCAACATTTGCTATTTCTTATGATTGTGATGTGGTACCTTGGAGTTGTTTTAATTTATCTTCCTCTAGTCAGTAATAGAGCATTTTTTCATATGTCTATAGATAGTTTAGATTTATTCTTCTGAAACCTACCTTGTAATATCCTTTAAATATTTATATTAGGTAATGGCTTTTGCTTTATTTACCACTAATAAGATATTTTATTTTTTTCCCAGAGTACACACCAATACAATTTTTAAAAATATTATCTTTCTGACATTTTGCAATCCATGCTCACTCTATGTTGTTTCTCTTTCCTTCCCTCCCTCTCTCCCCCCTTTCTCTCTCCCTTTCTCTCTCTCTTCCTTCTTCCTCCACTTCCCAATAAAATAAGCAATATTGAATAACCATTAATTTCTCCATCTATTATAAAAGTTCTGACATGACTGATGACTTCTTTTCACTTACACATGAATTGGATTGATGTGAGGGATTGTTACACAAAGTTGTCAGCAAACCTCCTCCAGACTCCTCCAAGTCCAGAGAGAGGGTAAAAGTCAAGATAATTGGTGATCAACAGGATGCAGTGAATGACCTTGATGTCTTTGATTTCCAACTAATCTCTAAATACTCCACAGTGCCTGTTTCAGGTATCATCCTGACTTTTGGAACAAATTGTTCATATCTGTCTACTTCCCAGGGGAAGTCTTCACATTCTTGATGTAGACATCCCCCTAATTCACTAACAGTTTTGAGTAGTATTGTATACCCTGAATCTGATTTAATCTATCTGTCAAGATGATTTATGGAGCCACATGTGAGAGTTGGCTGAAAGATAGACACCAAAGGTGGATGAACAGTTCTGAAGAGGAAAACTAATCCTCCCTGAATACTCCATACACCCCAGTTTGTATGTCATACACTGTGCCACCACCATGTATGAGAGAGGAAAGGTATTAACTCAGTTTAATGATTTCACTTCTTTCTCCTTACCCATTGCTACTACATTTTATTACAGTATAAAATAATGTGCAGTTTCAAAGTAAAGTTAACTCTTGAAATTAGTATCTTGATTTCAGATGTGATATGTTATTTTAAAGAGACTAATTAGCTACATTGGATCTTGAGTTAGGAATGAATAAAAATGGAATTTAACTACAAAATGAAATATTTAGACTAGACATAAGAATGAATATCAAACTGGGTTAAATTTTAACCTATCTGACATGACTTTTCTAAGGAATAGCCTAAAGGCAGAGTGTTGAACTCAAGTCCTTTCTCTCATATTTTTTTATAATTCTTCACTGAAGAATATTCCTCCACTGGAACTAGAAAAGGGGATATTTGTCAATTGCTCCCCATGGTGCTGGGAAACTTAGAAGAGCCCTTTCTATTAAATGAAATGGAAATAAACAGAATTTTCTTTTTTTAATGTGGGAAGTAAATAAAAAATATGTATGAATTTTTTTCATCCAGTTTCCAATGCAAAATCATTTTGGGGGATTTCATTCCTGGGCAAAGATACCTAAACAATATTTGAACTAGAATATATATTTTAAAGGTAGCATTTCATGTGGTGATTTAAAATTTATTATTTATGTGGCATACATTATTAAAATTGACATACACTTATTAAATACTACACACCAAACATTATGTCAACTATAGGTTATATGAAAAGCTAAACAAAATATCCTATCATCTCAAATATATAAAATTTTGATGGAAAAAACCTAATAAATACAATATAAATACAAAATACACCAAAGTGATATTTGGAGAGTACTAGTACACAATGCAGTTTCTATAGGAGGTATCACTTGAGATGAATTCAAAGGATGCAATCTATTCTCTGTGGCAGCAGTGAAGAAGCAGGAGTGATGATACAGGAAGTGCAAGCAATGACACAGAGAAAAGATATGCATTATCCTGAAAGGGGGAAAATGCAAAGGCAATATAGAGTAGATATAGGTAAAAAGGAGAGAAATATATAGTCAGCTTGGAAAAGTAGACTAGAACTAGATTACAATAAATTTTGAGGGTATTGTGTTGGTACAGGCAAGAGGTAGTGTTTTGCAATTCAGTGATGGCTGCCTGAAAGGTAAGGAATGGATTCCATATATTGCAGAGCAGAGTCTGAATGCAGATTGAAGCATACCATTCTTCATTTTATTTCCTCTCTCAATTTTTCTTTAGTATAAGTAGTATAATCCTCCCTCACTGTACTGTGGCCACTTATGAGGGTTTCATTATATCACAGGTTAAAAAAAAATCAAATTCTGTATCTCAGGGTTACACTTTTTGAAACACACTATTGGCTGATGGAATGAAAGGTGACCAACCACAGCACTGTGTTCTGTATCCTGGGCACTGATTGGCTCAGTAACTGTAGAGTGTGGAAAACATAGGAGAATGGGGAAGGGTTTTTAAAGCCTTAATATATATATATATATATATACATAACAAAAATATATAAAGCCACTAATTCCCAGATTTTCACCTATTGCAAGGGTCTCTGGAATGTCACTGATGGGAGAGGTGAGGGATCACTATATATGTATTCTTTAGCAATATGAAGAACATGGAAATATGTATTGTCTGATAATATTTACAGTCTATTTCATTTTCAACTGGATTGCTTAATTTAAGAAAATGATTATTAAAAATTGTATCCACATATAATCTGGAAAAAAGGAGGTATTTCAAAGGTCGAATCTTCAAAATTTGGAAAATGATTAAATGAGAGTCCAGAGAGAGTAGGAAAAATTGTAGATGACTCTAAGCTTGCAAATCAGATTAACTGAAAGGATGGTAGCATCCTCAATTGAAACAGAAAAGTTAGGGAAAAAAAGAGGTTTGGTGTAGTTGGGGTTGAGGGGCATAATTCTGTTAACACGTTGAGTTTGAAATTTCTATGGGGCATACATTCAGTAATACCTGATAAGGCAGTTAGTGATATGGGACAAGAGATCTAGTGAGAGAGCAGCTGGAGATTGGATATATAAATACAGTAGTAAACAGGGTAATCAGGTTAGCAGAGATGCAGAGTTATAGAAGCAAGAGAGAGTAGTTTCATAAAACTCTCCCAGGGTGAAGAGATAGTGTCAAAATATTTCAGAGAGTTGAAAAAGATTAACATCTGAACAAAGGATATCATATTTGACAATGAATGTATAATAATATTATTGCCCAAGAGAAGCCTCATAACAAATATATCACCATTAATTTTGGAATGAGAAGGTTTAGGAAAGATAAGCCTGGAAATATTTCCAGGTGACTTACAAGTGAATTTGATGTGGAAAATGAAGGCCAATATTAAAAACCATTTTTCTCCTCTAAGAATTTGTCAGTAAAAGGAAGGAAAAATATAGGACTGGATTTTGAAGGGGTAATTGGATAAAAAAGTTCATTTACTTTTCTTTTTTCCCACCAGGATGAGGCTACTATAAAAGTAAGCTCTAGAAAAGGAACAAAAAATAAGAAGACATTGAAAATTAGAGATAGAGGGAATATTTAAGAGATAATCATCTGAAGGTGAAAAGGGGAACTGATCAAGGAAACATGTAATTGTTTTGATGTTTACAAATTTATGGTTTATGTCACCCCCATGACTGGAGGAAAATAACAGTGCAATGTAACGTTGGGGTGATGATTTGAAATTTTGAGTTGAGCAAAATATTATCACGTATGGTCTTAATAAATTTTTATTGATTTGTCAAAGTCCTCTCTTGAAGAAGGGTAATGGTGGTGGTGGTAAGCAAAGAGGTAGCGGGTTCTTGAGAAAAACAGAAGGATGGAGCAGATATTGAGATAAATGGATAGAATCAATAAAGGGGGAGGGAAAGGATTAACACGTGTCAATCAATGAGGTCCCAGTTGAGATTGCACAGCATGAATTTGGGATGTATCATAGTTAACTGAGTTACAAATAAAGAAATAGATTTTATTTTTTTCTCAATTCACTTAAAACCTATATGGGCCCAAAAGGAAATCCTTTCAACTTGGATCCAAAATGTGAGAACTGAATTAAAAATAAAACTCAATTAAAAAAAAGAAATGGTTGAAAATCACTTCTATTGAATAATGGAATGACTTCACTACTTTTATTTTCTCTACTAAATTAACATTTATGAAATATATTTCAATAATCTTATACTTTTTAAGTAATTTTCTAACAACATTTTAATGAGGAGGCTGTGAGGTAAATGATTTGAGTTCAAAGACCAACTCTTCTTCTTAGTCTTATGATCTTAGCAAAATATCTTAAAAACATGGACTTATTTTCTATAATGATAATAATAATAATATTAACAAGAATACACAATACTTTTCAATGTTATTTTGAGTAAAGATTGTAAAACTTTATTAACATTGAAAAAACATGGATATAAGGTGCATCATAACCCAGTCAGTTGATAGGTCACAAGAACTGGCATCAAGAATACCTGGATTTAAATTCCACTTTATATATTTCTTACATATGTGACCTGGGACAAATCTCTTAACTTTTAACTTCAGTTTCCTCAGCAGTAAAATCATGATAATAATATTATCTACTTCACAGAGTTATGAGAGCAAAATACAACATATACAAAGTCCTTTGTAGACCCTAAAGTGACATATAAAATCTGACTATACAAATGTTTATTACTATTATTATGTGGAATCACAGTAATAATATAGGATTAAAGGTTGCTAAATCTTCCTTTAATCTCCTTTATCATTAGATGTTTCCTTGATATTTACCCAACTTTAAAATAAATTTTAACTGAAATATTGTATGGCAAAATGCCTAGAGACAAATCAAGAAATGTAGATGCTTCAGAGAAGAATTAGAAAAAACATTTCAAAAGCTGTAAAATATGATGAGGTGATATAAAGCCTCAGTCTGGAATAAGGGAGAGATGGAAGTAATTGATAAACTATGAACTAGAAAGGAATAATGATTTAGTGTCATTTCTATAAGGGAAAACAAGCAGAAAAAAGATCATGACATCTGCCTGAGAAATTTTTATAGACATCAAATGTGAGTGTTGTAAGTTTCTTGTTTGAAAATAAAATGCAAGAATGTGTTAATTAGTGTCTCCAAGATGTTTTGACCTCAGATCAGGAGAGAGAGAGAGAGAGAGAGAGAGAGAGAGAGAGAGAGAGAGAGAGAGAGAGAGAGAGAGAGAGACAGAGAGAGAGACAGAGAGAGAGAGAGAGAGAGAGAGAGAGAGAGAGAGAGAGAGAGAGAGAAAGAGAGAGAGAGAGAGAACAACTTCCACTCTTTCCCTTACATATAAGAGGAAAAATTCCCTACAGCAGGAATTGTCAACTCCAGCAGATCGCAGATGGCAGTAGCTAAAGTTTGGCAAAGAAGAAATGAAAAGCAGCTTTGGAGGCAGGGAGCAGGAGTTGAGGAGGAGATTTCAAAAAATGATGGCTCTGGAAGTGCAATAAAGCAACAATGGCAAGGGTAGCTCTGGGCTTATGCCAAGGAATATGTGAATCTACATTTGCGTGGAAGATGGAGTAATTAGAGGTGTTTGAATCATAATTCAACACTATCTCAGATCATGGGTTTTTCAAAATTGCTGTATTCTGTGAACCAATGTGAAAGTTCATAGAAATAAATAATCTTTATCGTGTAGAGAGACATAGTAACAACGAATATACTGCTCATTTTCTTTATTATTTACTTGTATATTCTTTCTCAGTTATGTGTTTTTTAACTTTAATTAATGAACAAAATGGATGTCTATGCCATATTTGCAAAATTGTGATTAACTAAAACACCCCACAAGAAATGTGAGAAAGCAAGAAGTTCTGGGGACCAAATATGACCCCTGTATTTTCTTTTTATGTTTTATTTCCAATTTTTTAAATTGAGTTTTAAATATTTTGCCTCAACCATGCCCTTCAAACTCCCATTGAGAAATCAAACATGATTATATCAATTAGACATATAAAGTCTCACACAATATTTACATGATAATAAAAAAAGAAATAAAAAATAAGTACTTTTTATTATCACTCAGAGTTCATCAGTTCTCTCTCTGAAGGGGGAAAGTATTTTTTTTCATCATGAATCCTTTGGAAGTTTCTACATTCATATTCTTTGTTAATGTAAGTAAGAATTTTGTAGCTGATTAACCCTACAATACTGTAGCTACTATGCACAATGTTCTGGCTCTGTTCTCTTCATCTTGTATCAGTTTGTGTTGTCTTCTCAGTTTTTCTTAAACCATCCCTCTAATCATTTCTTATACTATAATGTTATTCCATTACAGCAATATGCCATAATTTGTTCTCCAACTAATTGCCATCTCCGCAACTTCTAACTCGTTACCACCTCAAAAGCAGTTGCTATGAATATTTTTCTACAAGTGCTTTTCCCTTGGTTTTTGATTTCTTGGGAAACAGACCAGTTAGTAGGATATTTAGACCAAAGGTATGTAGTTTTTAGGAAGTAACAATAGGGGAAAAAAGTGTGGTTTCAAGTTGTTCTATAGAATGATTAAACCAGTTCTGAACTCTATCAACCATGCATTAGTCTCTATTTTTTTCACTCCCTACTCTAACTTTGGTCTTTTTCCTTTTTCTTTCATATTCCACCAATCTTATAGGTATTAGCTGGTCACTCATAGTTATTTAATTTGCATTTCTCTAATCAGTAGTGATTTAGAAATTTTTTATATAAATATTAAGGATAAAATACTTGGACACCAAATTTTCTGTTTATGTCTGGTCTTTTCTTCAGAAATGCTTGGAAATCATCTATTTTATTAAATGACCATTCTTTCCCTTGAAAAAATATAGTCAGTTTTGATGGGCAAGTTATTCTTGGTTGTAAATGTAGTTTTCTTGCCATTTGGAGTATCATATTCTTAGCCTTACAGTCTTTAATGTAGAAACTGTCAGATCCTGTGTAATCCTGACTGGGGCTCCATGATATTTGAATTGGTTCTTTCTGGCTGCTTGCAGCATTTTCTCCGTGTCCTGGGAGTTCTTTAACTTGGTAATAACCTTCCTGGGAGTTGTCATTTGGGAATTTATTGCAAGAGGTGATCTGTGGATTTTTTCAATTAGTCATTTTTGAATGTTTAGTTGAATTCACTATTGATTTCATATAGCCATGGAGTATTTTTCTTAGGGAATTATTTGATGTTTGTACAATTTCTTTTCCTATAATGGGGTTGAGTATATTATTTCCTCTTTTCTTAATTTGAATAGTTTATATTATTGTTAATATTTATTTATTTCCTTTAAATTATCATATATAGAGATATATAACTGGGCAAAATAACTCAATAATTGCTTTAATATTTTTTAGGTACATGTAAAAAGAATTTATAACAATTATTTTCTGACATCTTAAGATTCCCCTTTTTCTTTTGTCCTCTCTTCCTGAGGTGGTAAATGTTCCTTTTTCAATTGTTGGGAGGGAATTTCTTTCTTCATTTTGTCACTTTGTTTGACGTCATCAATCAGTGACCTGGAGGTCATTTACCACTGAGATGTGCAGGTATAGACAAACCCTTAGAGAAAGGAAGTAGAAACAAACAAGACTGGAAAATTTTCCCACAAGCACTGTTCCTCTGGGTCATGCCAGGCAAATTGAGAAACTATGGTTGGTTCCTGAGATGTGATGTGGGAGAGCTAGTAGATGGAGAAAACTGCTTATAAGGTCAGACCCAGCAGGAAGTGAAAGTCTGGCTGAAGCTTGAAACCTTATTATTGGTGATCTTCAATTCATCATGGAGGCCAATAGAGTAGTAAGCTAAGCAAATCTCCATCTCTCTCCTATCTTTCCCGCTCTTTACTATTACTACTTTGATGCAATAAAGTCATTAAAGTTACTAGCAGCCTGCTAATTTAATTTTAAGTATTACACAATAATAACAATATTTATTATAATGTGTGTTTCCTATATTTATATATGTATATATAAAATATTTATAAATTACATACTGTAGTCTAATCAATGTGTAAACTGGGGATACAAATACTACAAATGAAATGAACCCTATTCAAAATAAAATTTTTTTTTGGTCTTTATTTTTTAAACATATTTTGTTTTCCCAATTATATGTAATAATAATTTTCAACATGCATTTTCTGAAATTATAAAATCCATATTGTCTTCCTAATTCCCTTTCCTCCCTTTACCATTTCTTATACCACAATAGTGTTCCACCAACATAATATATTACATTTTGTTCAGTCATTGACTAAATTATGAACATCCCATCAATTTCTAATTTTAAGCCACCACAAAAAGAGCTGTATATTTTTATACCAGTAGCTCTTGTCCCTCCTCTTTTATTTCTTTGGGATAAAGACCCCATAAGTAGTACTAGTAAAAAAAAAATAAAGACCAGTTTTAATACTGTATCAAAGTGTATAAAATTTTTTATAGTCCTTTGGGCATAATTCCCCATTCTATTCCAGAATGGATTTATCAGTTCAGAATTCCACCAACAATGAATTAGTGTTCAAATTTTGCTACACCCCCAGAAAAATGTACCACTTTCCTTTCTTGCCATATTGGCCAATCTATTAGCTATGAAGTGGTACTTCAGAGTTGTTTCAATTTGCATTTCTCTAATCAAAATTGATTTAGAACATTTTTATGAGATTATTAATAACTTTGATTTCTTCTTCTGAAAACTCCTTGTTCATTTCCATTAACCATTTGTCAACTGGAGAATGGATCAGTATTCTCATAAATTTGACTTAATTTTCTATATATTTGAGAAATTATACCTTTATCAGAGACATTTATTGTAAAATTTTTTAGCCTAAGTTCAATGTTTCCCTTCTAATCTTGGTTACATTGGTTTTTATTTTTTTGTACAACATTTTAAAATTTATTTAAATATTTAAGTATTTAATTTAATATTTAAATATTACATATTTAAATAATCAAAATTGTTCATTTTATATCCCATAAGGTTATTTTTCTCTCATTTTGCCATTAAATTATTTCTTTCTCCATAAATCTGAGAGGTATAGTATTCTGTGTTACTCTGAATTACTTTTGGTATAAACCTTTATGTCTTAATCATATAATCATTTTGACCTTATCTTGGTATAGAGTATGAGATATTGGTCTATACCTGTTTTTTGCCTTACTGTCATCCAATGACTCTAAGTCTTAGTCTGGGTTCATTGCCGATTGTCTTGTTCTACAGCTTGAGGCCTCATTGTAGGCTTGTACTAGGGCTTGTAACTACAAAAGTGGGCATTGTTGCTCTCTTGTTGATGTAGGCAGGTTTTAGGGTCTCAAAGTAGCTTGGGCCAAATACAGAAACTGGAATACTTGAGAAGGAACCTTGTTATTGGATTGGGCTACCTTTCTTTGAGCAGTGATATCTTATTGTGAGTTGACATCCCTTTAGCCTAGTGAACTAGACCCTCTTTTCCCACCTTCCAAGTTTTTGTTTGTTTGTTTGTTTGTTTTCTTCAGAAAATTGCTTTACTCTGTTCCCTTGGTTCTGTCACTCCAGTATTCATTTCATAGAGTTATCATTAAAATTAATCTTAGAGATTTCATATTAATCTTAAATTATTTATTACTAAAAAGAGAGTAAGAAAAAGGTACCAGATTGTCCTAAATACCCCAAATCTTCAGCTACATTGTAAGTCTTTAGTTTTGATTCCCAGCCCATGTGGTGCCAATCTTACAGGCATAGCATGGCTAGAAATTTCTTCTGAGATCTGATTATATTGTTTGACCATTTTTCAATTTATAAATGATGTCTATTCTTATAAATTAACCTAAGTTATCTATATATTTAAGAAATTAGGCCTTTGTTAGAGACACGTGCTATGGGAAGCCATTACCCCTGCTGTCTGACAGAGTCACAGTCTAGGGAAATGGAGGCTGCAAGGCAGCCCCCACAAAATGAGGCTCCCACTGATCCCCCCTGTGACTTCTCTCTTCTTAACTTACCTCACTAATGAATGATTATTGTTCTCTCTCCAACACAAAAGAAATGATATAAGAAAAAAGACTTATAGAATAAACATACATCACACTTTAATCCCCCCAGATTATTACCCTAAAAGATAACATTCACATAATTAAAACCTAAAGATCATTACCCCTCTCCTTTGCCTCTCCACAGAGTTACATTCACTCCTATTACAAACCAGGCAAGCTAAGAACATCAATCACCTTCAAGCCCAGGTTGACAGGACACATTTCACTGGTTTGTTATGTTACAATAGCCAGAGCAACATCTCCAAGTACCTGAGTGAAAAACAAGAAAAATGTGACTTGGAAACTGAGGAAAAGCCCAAACCTGGTCTATCATTACATTTCCCTCTAACCATGTACCTAGCTATGAAATATTTCATACCCAACTCCTAAGTAATTGTGAGTGATTGTGAAAGCTGACAAAAAGTAACAATGACTCTCCTAGGTCAGTGGGGACTAACCTTTAGATCACCTTTTTTATGTCATTCATCTATAGCAACAATGTGTTGTTGACTATCTCCTTAGTCTTCCCTTATGTTGTTAAGTTCCAAGGAAACATATATATAGAATATTGATTGTTTGCCAAAGAAGTATGTAATCATAAAACTATTTAATAAATGAGCCTCCATGTGATGGCAGAACACTATGTGACTCCTACGCATGTGGGTCTGAGCACATAGCACTTCCTATCTCCATTACTCAACTGGATTGTCACACTTGGATGGAGTAAGCCCAGACCTTCAGAGAGACAGCTGGACAGATCTCAAAGACTTGCTATAATATTTTTCCCCAAAATTTATTGTTTCCCTTTTAAATTTGGTTTCATCAATTTTGTTTGTACAAAATCTGTAATGTAATCAAAATTACTCATTTTGTTTTGTGTAATGCTATTTTTTGTACAGTCATAATTTTTTTCCCTTTTATAAGTCTAACAGAGAAACATTGCCATGTTCCTATTATTTGTTTATGGTGTTGCCCTTTATTTCTAGACCATGTATTCATTTTTAATTTAACTTGCTCTATGGAATGAAATGTTGATTTGCACTTGTTTTTTGTCATACTGTTTTCTAGTTTTCCCAACATTTTTTGTCAGATAGTGAATTATTTCCCCAAAAGTTTGAATCTTTGGGTTTCATGAGCATTAAATTGCTATGGACATTAACTACCATGTGTTGGTTGCGTAATCTATTCCATTGATCAGCTACTCTATTTCTTAGCCATTTCTAGATTGTTTTATAGATTACTGCTTTATGTTATAGTTTGAAATATGGAAAGGCTAGACATTCCTTCATACTTTTTTCATTCGTTACTTTGATAATGTTGATTTTTTGTTGCTCCAGATGAATTTTGTTGTTATTTTTTTTCTAATTATATGAACCAATTTTTCACTAGTTTGATTGGTATGCCTCTGAATAAGTAAGTCAATATATGTAGAATTGTTTTTTTTTTTAATTACATTGGCTTAGCTCATCCATGAACAATTAATATTTTGTCAATTGTTTACATGTGATTTTATTGGTGTGAAGAGTGTTTTGTAATTGTCCTCATATAGTTGCTATGTTTGTTTTGTTAGGCATACCCCAATGTAATTTATGTTATTTAGAGTTATTTTAAATGTAATTTCTTTTTCTATCTCCTGCTAATGGAATTTGTTGTTGGTAAATAGAAATGTTGCTGGTTTGTGTGCATTTATTTTGTGTCCTGTGACTTTGTAAAAGTTTATTAGTTATTTCTATTATTTTTGGTTGATTCCATTAGATCATCTATAAAGAATGATAACCTTTTTTCCACATGATCTATTCTAACTTATTAAATTTCTTTTCTGCTCTTACCATAATAGCATCATATCTAATACAATGTTTAATATTAATGGTGATAATAGGCATTCATGCTTTATGCCTAATCTTATTCAAATAGGTTTTAGTTTACTACCATTAGAGATTGTGGTTTCTAATGGTTTTATATATATATCATTTATGAAATTGAGGGACGTTCCTTTAATTCTAATATCTTCTCATTTATAAGGAATGGGCATTGTATTTTGTCAAATTTTTTTTTCTACATCTTTTGAAATAATCCTGTAATTTCTGTTTATTTTAATATTGATTTTGTCAATTATGCATATTGTTTTCCTAATATTGAACCATCCCTGAATTCCTGATATAAAAAAATCACTTGATCATGGTATATGATACTTGTGATATATTGCTGCAATTTCCTTATTAGTATTTTGCCTAATATCTTTGTATCAATGTTTATAAAGGAGTTCATTAGAAATTAATATACAACGTTCTCCACTTCATCTCTTCTTAGTTTAGAAATCAGTACCACACTAGATCATACAAAATGTTTGGAAATATTTCCTCTTCTGATATTTTTCAAAAGAGTTAATGTAGTATTACAGTTAGTTGTTTTTTGAATATTGAGTAGGAGTCCCTTGTAAATTCACCTGATCCTAGGACTTTTACTTTTGAGAGTACTGTGATGGTGTGTTAATTTTTATTTTCTGTGATGGAGCTATTTAAATATTGTATTTCCTCTTTGTTAATCCTAATAGTTTATATAGTTTTAATTATTTATCTATTTCACTTAGATTGCCAGATTTATTGGCACATAGTTGAGCAAAATAACTTCCAATCATTCCTTTAATTTTCTCTTCATTGATTAATGATTTTTTTCTTATTCCATTTTGATACTGGTTATTTGGTTTGTTTTGTCCTTTAAAAAATAAACTACATTTTAAATTATTTTATTTATTTTTCATAAAACCAAAATATTTCCTTTTTAGCTGTTCAATTCTTTTTCTTTTCAAATTTATTATTCTCTTCCTTGGTTTTCAGGGTTTTGAATTTAGTGCAAATGGGGTGGGGTTCATTGTTCTTTTCATGTTTTGTTTTGTTTTTCTAAATGGCATGCTCTAAGAATTGATCTGCTCTTTCCCTATTTTATTGATATAAACATTTAGAGATATAAAATTTACCCTAAGAATGGCTATGGCTTGATCCTATAAATTTTGGGTGTGCTTTCTCTTCATTATTTTACTTAAATTGTTGATTGTTGGCATGATTTGTTCTTTGAGGCATTCATTTTTTGGGAAAGATTATTTAGTTTCCAGTTAATTTTTAGTTTTCCTGCTGTCATTTCTTGAATATAATTTTATTGTATTATGATATTAAAAGTATGCATTTAGAATTTCTGCTTTTGTATTATAAAATTTTGATGCCATGTTATGTAGTCAATTTTTCTGAAGTAGCATGTACTGCTGAGGAAAATAAAAGGGGTGTGTAGCTTTTTATTCCCATTTAGTTTTCTCCAGAAGTCTGTTTGTTTTTCAGCCTTTTATTAAGTTCTAGTTACCTCTTTTTATTTCTTGTTTATTTTTTGTTTGGATTGGTCAATATCTGAGAGGGGAATGTCCCCCTCAAGTCATATTTTATAGCATATTTTGTCCTGTAACTCATGTAACTTTTCCTTTAGGAATCTGGATGCTCCATTTGGTGAATATGTGTTTGGTATTGATATTGATTCATTGTCTTAGGTATCTTTTATAAAGATTTAATTTCCTTCCATATCTCCTTTGACTAAATCAGTTTTTACTTTTACTTTGTCTGAGAACTACTACACATGCTTTTTTTTTTTTTACATGTTAAGACTTGGGCTGACAGTGTGAAGACTACAACTGCAGTTTCTCAGAAATGGGGGGGGTATACTATGTCAAGAATTACCCCTGTAAAAAACCCAGGTCAAAGGGTCCTGACCTGCTCATTACCTATAAATTCCTGTTACTTATGTCAAGAGTAACCCATGTTAGTCTTTCTCCCCCAAACTAGGTTTCTCTCTTTACCTTTAAAAATAGGTCACAGTTGATGATCAGATGTCTGAGATTGAACTGCAAAATCTACAGACCTCTCACTGTTTGCCTTGCCCATCAAATAAGGTATTTACCTTCAGACTTTGCTCAAAGAGAACTTTGTTCAGTCTTTTTCTTTCTTTGCTCTCTCTCCTTTTAAATTCCTCCTGTTCATAAATGTTTTATTTTTTACAACTACCTCCCCCAACACACTCTTCTTTGTCCATCTCTCCCCTTCCTTTATTTCCTCAACTGTTAATTTCTATAGTAGGCTGTTAGGTTTCTATAGTTAAAGTGCTGCTGTGTTTTGCACTTTGAGAAAATTCTGATGACAATATGGTTCAGTCATAGCTTGCCATCTCTCATCTTCACCTTCACTGTATAGTATTTTTGTGACTCTTCATTAGAGATAGTTTATCCCCTTTTCTCTTTTCTCTTCTCTCTATATGTTTGTTTTTACCCATCCCTTGATTTTTTTGGAGGGGATATCAGTCAATCCAATTCAATTTCTTTCTTTCTATGTATACAATTTTCATTGCTTTAATAGTGATAAATTTCTTAAGTATCTTAAGTATCTATGGTTTTGCATACTTGAAGTACTTTATGTATCTCAAGCATTATAAATATCTTAAATATTACAATTATCACCTTCCCAAATATGAATGTGTTCAATTCAAGCTTATTGAAAGCTTTAAGTTTTCACTTTACTGTTGTATACTTCTCTTGAGTGTCAAATTTCATCATCAAATTTTATTTTCAACTCTGTTTTTTTTGGTCGGAAAGTTCTGAAGTGCACTATTTCATTAAATGGTAACTCTCTACTTGCTGGATGCTTAAAATATTTTTTCCCCCAGACTTGGGTTTCTTGAATTTGACTATGATAGTCCTAGAACATTTTATTCTAGGGTCTCTTTTAGGAGGTGATTGATGTGGATTATCTCATTTTCTATTTTCTTCTCTTGTTTCAGAATATGAGGGCAGTTTTCCATAATGATTTCTTGTATATGGTGTCCAGGTATTTTTTTTTTTATTTTTGCTTTCAGATATTCTGATGATTCCTAGATTACCGCTCCTGGATCTGTTTTCTTGGTCAGTCATTTTCCAAGTGATATAGTTTAGATTTTCTTCTACTTTTTTCAGTCTTTTGATTTTGTCTTATTGTTTCCTTATATCTTATATATTAAACAATTTCTATTTGTCCAATTATAATTTTCAGAGTTTAAATTTTTGAATTTCCTTTTCCATTCAAATAATTCTATAGTTTTTAAAAACCTTTTCCTTCTGTCTTAGAACCAATACATAATGCTAAGACAGAAGATCAGTAAGGGCTAGGCAATGGGGGTTAAGTGACTTGCCCAGGGTCACACAACTAAGAAGTGTCTGGATCCAGATTTGAATCTAGAACCTCCTGTCTCTAGGTCTGGCTCTCAAGCTACCTCCACCCCTAAATCTTACACTTTAAAGAGTTATTTTCTTTGATTTTTATTATTTGTTGTTTTTTGGGGGCTTGGGGGAGGTCCTGGCTTCCATTTCCAGTCAGTCCATTCTATTTTCCTTTAACATATTTTGTGCTTCCACTTCCATTTAGCCGATTTTAGTTTGAGAGGAATTGATTTCTTTAGTGACTTTTTCTCAAGCTATTGAGCATTTCTGTCAATTCTCTTAAAATTGATTTTTTAATATCTTTTCAATTTCTTCAAGGAGATCCTTTGTGGCCTGAACATCCTACATCCTTTTATACTTACTATGAAGCTTTATATATATTTGCATTCTTTTTGCTTTTCTGGGTTTGTATTTTAGTCTTCCCTATCACTAAAATCACTTTCTAACTCAGGTTTTTTTCTTTATCTTTTGCTTGAGGTTTTCTTTCTTTTCTTTTCTTTTCCTTCTTTCTTTTCTCTCTCTCTCTCTCTCTCTCTCTCTCTCTCTCTCTCTCTCTCTCTCTCTCTCTCTCTCTCTCTCTCTCTCTCTCTCTCTCTCTCTCTCTCTCTCTCTTTTTGAGATTTTCTTTTCCTGGGGTAAAGAGTGTCCCACTCTAAGCTTACACAGTCCTCTTCTCTAATATTTGGACTAGGCCCAGATGTCTTTATTTTCCATAATATTTCTATCAAGGAATGGGCCAGTTGCCTTCCTCTGGGAGAATTGTAGCTCTTTTATTCACCTAGATTCATCAATCCTTATTACTAATTGCCTGGTTATATCATGGACTGGGTGAGTCCCCAATCTCCTGCTTTCCCACCTTTGCCAAGTGTCTTGGCAGGTCTCTTGCTCTTAGCTCTAAAGTCTGGGACATTCTGTCATTTCCCTATCTCAGGAAATCTGCTATCTCTTGTGATTGTGTAAGTTCCTGTCCTTTGATTTTGTCCCTCCACATGGAATAATTTAGGCTGGGCTGGGTGCTCTGATGCCTCTTAGAAGTTCATAGGTTCCTGATCTTTGCATTAGCTATCCTTATGGAATGTCTTAGACTGACCTCCCCCCACTTCCCCCCATTATAAACTTCTTTTCTGCCTCAGAGTATGGAGATCTGTCCATTTTAGATCTAATCACCAAAAGTGTAAAAAACTGACTTAATTATTAAGTGGGAGTTCTGTGACCTACATGTGCAATAGTGGGTGAGGAATCAGAATTAAACTAACTGTCCCTGGGTGGTCTTAAATCAAAACTTCAACTGTGATTGGCAGACATAAAATTAGGGGAAGACACAGGAAGTGACGCAAAAGAAGCATATTTAAAAGGAGCTGTCACTTCCTGTGAGAGACAGTTCTTCATTCTTTGGAAGTGGAGACTAGAGACAATTCTTCATTCTTTGGAGTAGAGGTTGTACACGAGATCCTGCTCCTGGTGAGGCTGTTCTAAAATCTCTTCCTTTGAACTGACAAGTGTTAAGTGAAAAGCTGACTCTTAACTGCTGAATTTTCTGAGAAAACTAGCCTCAGCAGAGATTTACCTCTTGAGAGAGATTTCCCCAGGTCCTTGGTTTTGCCGAGGCCCAAGGACTAACTCTCCCTGCCTGAGAGTAAATTACTTAGTTTTCAAGCTAGATATCTTACCCTATCCTCTCTCTGATTTTCTTACTTCTCTCTTTCTACATTTTATAAATAAATCTCTTTGGAATTAATATAAATTCTTGGTGACTACACTCTTAAATAATCTAGTCCAACCCTTTAAAAAATAACCCCTTTTCTCCCTTACAGCTGCCATGTGGAAATGTGTATGTTTCTGTCTTCTGCTTTTGTCTCATCATGCAGAGTGATTTAGCCTGGACTATGGCCCCTTTTCTAGTGCTTCACTGCCTCTACTACATTTGCTGCCACATGAGAGTTCATAGGTTGCCCTCTCTGACTTCATTGTCTATGGTGGGTGACTTAATCTAGACTGGTCTCCCATCTTGCCTTTTGCTTTCTATAACTCTGTTGAGTGGCTTAGGCTGAGCTAATTCCTCTTCTGAAGCTTAGGTGCCTTTGATGAAGTAGCAGCATGTTGGGTTGATCTCATTCTTTTTATTCTCACAGATGGTGTTGCCAGGGCTCCTCTCTCTTCTTACACCAATGAGATGTAGTACTTCTGTTTCCATTTTTTTGGAGAAAATTTATTGTCTTTATGTGTTCATATGGAAGGATAAAGAGAGCAAAGCATCCTGACTCTACCATCATAGCTTCTAGTATGCAACTGCTCCTAACTGCTGGAATTTCTTCATTGTTTTTAAATTTACCATTTTTTTTTTTAATAAAAGCAATTTGGTTTTCTTATTTAATTACTTTTAATCAAAGTAACCAAAGGTTTATCTATTTTTTTTCATAAAACTAGCATGTTACCTTAATTATTAGTCTTTTTAGCTTCAATTGTATACAGTTATACCTTAATTTTTAGGATTACTCACTTGGTGTTTATTTGGGGATCTTTAATTTGTTCTTTTTTAGTTCTCTTTATAGTTGCTCTTTCTTAATTTTGTAAGCATTTAAAAATATAAATGTTCTCCTTCAGTATATATTTCCATGCATGCCATTAGTTATTGTATGTTTCCTACTGAATGTCATTCTCTTTAATGCTGATTATTTATTATTTTTCCTTTTGGCCTATTAATTCTTTAGGATAAGATCATTTATTTTCCAGCTAATTTTATTTTTTTCTTACTGATTCCCTTCATTCAACATATTTATTTTTACATTATGGCCTGAAGAGGATTCATATACAATTTCTGCTTTTCTCCATTTGGTTGTGAGGCTTTTGCACACTATTATGCCTAATTTCTGTGAATCAACATATTGCTGAGAGAAAGATATATTGTTTTTTATCCCATTTAGTTTTCTCCAGAAGTATATTATAACAATTATTAAAATTTATCCCCTTAACTTCTTTCTTTTATTTTTGGTTGGATTCATCTGCTTCTGGGAGTGGAAAATTAAGGCCATCACTAGTAATATTTTTTGATATCCTTCTTAAATCATGTAATATATCCCATACGCATTTTAATGTTATGCCATTTAGTTCATATATGCTGAACATTGCTATTATTTGTCTATGATCCTTTTATGAATATGTAATTTCCTTCCTTAGATTATTTTTTACTTTGTCTAAGATTATAATTGTTATTACTGCTTTTTTTTTTTTACTTTGGCTGGGGCATAATAGATTCTGCTCAATCCCTTTATTTTTATTCTGTGTCTTTCTATGCTTTAAATGTGTTTGTTATAGATAGCATATTATAGGATTTTGGTGTTTAATGCACTCTGATATCCTTTTTCCATTTTATGATTTAATTCATTCATTCACATTCACAGTTATGACTACTAATTGTGAGTTTATATCTTATTTTATGTCTCTACATTTCTCTCTTTTCAGCCTTTCTGTGCTAACAATATTGTGGGGTTTTTTTAACATTATTTTATTTGGTCATTTTAAAATATTCATTGGAAACAAAGATCATTTTACTTTCCTCCCTCACCCCTATAACCCCTCCCATTAGTGATGCATGATTCCTCTGGATATCACATGTGTCCTCATTCTGAGCTCATTTACATGTTATTGGTTTTTGCATTAGGGTGTTCATTCAGTCATTCCTCAATCATATCCCTTCTATAACTTTCCTCGGTGTTTTTACTCCCACTATTTGTCCTCTGCTTGAGGGTAGTGGTTTGTTTTTTCTCCTTGATCCCTGCAGGTTGTTCAGGGACATTGCAAAGTCCATTACATTCAATTGTACCACAGTGTATCACTATGTGTAAAATGTTCTCCTGGTTCTAATTTTCTCATTCTGTATCATTTTGTGGAGGTTGTTCCAGTCTCCATGGAATTCCTCCACTTTATTATTCCTTTTAGCACAATAATATTCCATCACCAATATACCACAATTTGTTCAGTTATTCCCCAATTGAAGGGTAGCCCCTCATTTTCCAGTTTTTTGCCACCACAAAGAGCGCAGATATGAATATTCTTGTACATGTCTTTTTCCTTATCATCTCTTTGGTGTACAAACCCAGCAGTTCTATGACTGGGTCAAAAAGCAGACAGTCTTATATCGCCTTTTGGGCGTAGTTCCAAATTGCCCTCCAGAATGGTTGGATCAATTCAAAACTCCACCAGCAATGCCTTACTGTCCCAACTTTGGCACATCGCCTCCAGCATTCATTACTTTCCTTTGTGGTCATATTAGTCAATCTGCTAGGTGTGAGGTGGTAACTCAGAGTTGTTTTAATTTGCATCTCTCTGATTATCAGAGATTTAGAACACTTTTTCATGTGCTTATTAAGTTTTGATTTCTTTGGCTGAAAACTGCCTATTCATGTTCCTTGACCATCTATCAATTGGAGAATGGCTTGATTTTTTGTACAATTGATTTAGCTCTTTAGAAATTTGAGTAATTAGACATTTGTCAGATGTTTTTGCTATGAAGATTGTTTCCCAATTTGTTGCTTTTCTTCTCATTTTGGTTACATTGGTTTTGTTTGTACAAAACCTTTTTAATTTGATGTAATCAAAATTGTTTATTTTATATTTTGTGGCTCTTTCTTGGTCTTGCTTGGTTTTAAAATCTTCCCCTTCACAAAGGTCTGACATATATACTATTCTGTGTTCACCTAATTTATTTATACTTTCCTTCTTTATGTTCAAGTCATTCACATATTTTGAATTTATCTTGGTGTAGGAGGTGAGGTATTTATCCAAACCTAATCTCTCCCACACTGTCTTCCAGTTTTCCCAGCAGTTTTTGTCAAATAGTGGATTTTTGTCCCAAAATCTGGGGTCTTTGGGTTTCTCATAGATTGTTTTGCTGAGGTTACTTACCACAAGTCTATTCAACTGATCCTCCTTTCTGTCTCTTAGCCAGTACCAAATTGTTTTGATGACCACTGCTTTATAATATAGTTTGAGACCTGGGACTGCAAAGCCTCCTTCCTTTGTATTTTTTTTCATTATTTCCCTGGATATCTTTGATCCTTTTTTCTTCCAAATGAACTTTGTTATGTTTTTTTTTTTAATTCAGTAAAAAAAAATTTATGGAAGTTTAATGGGTATGGCACTAAATAGATAAATAAGTTTCGGTAGGATGTTCATTTTTATTACATTGGCTTGTCCTACCCATGAGAAGTTAATGTTTTTCCAATTGCTCATGTCTAGTTTTAGTTGAGTGGAGAGTGTTATGTAGTTGTGTTCATATAGTTCCTATGTTTGTCTTGGAAGATAGATTCCTAAGCATTTTATTTTGTCTAAAGTAATTTTGAATGGGATTTTGCTTCCTAATTCTTGCTGCTGTGATATGTTGGAAATATATAGAAATGCTGATGACTTATGTGGGTTTATTTTGTATCTTCCAACTTGGCTTAAGTTGTTGATTATTTCGATGAGTTTTTTTCTTGATTCTCTAGGATTCTTTAAGTAGACCATCATATCATCCACAAAGAGTGATAACTTGGTCTCCTCATTACCTATTGAATGCCTTCAATTTCTTTTTCTTCTCTAATTGCTACTGCTAGTGTTTCTAGTACAATGTTAAATGCTAGAGGTGATAATGGGCATCCGTGTTTCACTCCTGGTTTTATTGGGAATGAATCTACTTTATCCTCATTGCAGATGATGTTTGCTGATGGTTTTAGATATATGCTGTTTTTTATTTTTAGGAAATACCCTTCTATTCTTATGCTTTCTAGTGTTTTTAATAGGAATGAGTGTTGTATTTTATCAAAGGCTTTTTCTGCATCTATTGAGATAATAATGTGATTTTTGTTGGTTTGCTTGTTGATATGGTGAAATATGTGGATGATTTTCCTAATATTGAACCAGCCCTCCATTCCTGGTATAAATCCTACTTGAACATAGTGAATGACCCTCCTGATCACTTGCTGAAGTCGTCTTGCTAGTATCCTGTTTAAGATTTTTGCATCTATGTTCAATTAGGAAGATTGGATTTCTTTCTCCATTTTGGCCTGTCTGGTTTTGGAATCAGTACGATGTTTGTGTCATGAAAGGAATTTGGTAGAACTCCCTCTTTAATTAATATGTCAAATAGTTTGTATAGTATTGGGATTAGCTATTCTTTGAATATTTGATAGAAATCACTAGTGAATCCATCAGGTCCTGGTTATTTTTTCTTAGGGAGTTCTTTGATGGCCTGTTGGATTTCTTTTTCTGATTTGGGATGATTTAAGAATTCTATTTCTTCTTCTGTTAGTCTAGGCAGTTTGTGTTTTTGTAAATATCCATCCATATCACCTAAATTGTTATATTTATTGCCATATAATTGGACAAACTAGTTTTTAATGATTGCCTTAATTTCCTCTTCATTGGAGGTGAGGCCCCCCTTTTCATCTATGATGATCTCAATTTGCTTTTCTTCTTTCCTTTTTTAATTTGATTGATCAGTACTTTGTCTATTTTGTTTATTTTTTCAAAGTACCAGCTTATTGTCTTATTTATTATTTCAATAGTTCTATCACTTTCAAATTTATTAATTTCTCCCTTAATTTTTAGGATCTCTAGTATGATTTTCTTCTGATGGTTTTTAATTTGTTTGCTTTCAAATTTTTTTATTTGCATTTCCAATACATTGATCTATGCTCGCCCTAATTAGTTAATATATGCACTCAAGGATATGAATTTTCTTCTGAGTACTGCTTTGACAGCATCCCATAAGGTTTGAAAGGATGTCTCACCATTGTCATTTTCCTCAATGAAATTATTAAATTTTTCTATGGTTTGTTCTCTAACTAACTGATTTTAGAGTATCATTTTATTTAATTTCCAATTAATTTCTGATTTGGCTCTCTATGTACCATTATTGATCATTATTTTTATTGCCTTATGATCTGAAAATTTGCATTTATTATTTCTGCTTTTCTGTATTTGTGTGCTATGTTTCTGTGACCTAATGTATGGTCAATTTTTGTGAATGTGCCATGTGGTGCTGAGAAGGTATATTCCTTTTTATCCCTATTTATTTTTCTCCATATGTCTATTAATTCTAATTTTTCTAAGATTTCATTCACTTCTTTTACCTCTTTCTTATTTATTTTTTGATTTGATTTGTCTAAATTTGATAATGGTTGGTTTAAGTCTCCCTCTAATATGGTTTTACTGTCTATTTCTTCCTTCAATTCTCCTAGTTTCTCCATTAGAAATTTGGCTGCTATATTATTTGGTGCATACATGTTGATTAATGATATTTCCTCATTGTCTAAAGTCCCTTTTAACAAAATATAATTACCTTCCCTATCCCTTTTGATCAGGTCTATTTTTGCATTGGCTTTATCAGATATCATGATTACCACTCCTGTCTTCTTTCTGTCAGTTGAGGCCCAGAAGGTCTTACTCCATCCTTTAATTCTGACCTTGTGGTTATCAACCCGCCTCATGTGTGTTTCTTGAAGACAACATATGGTAGGGTTTTGGATTCTAATCCATTCTGCTATTCATCTACATTTTATGGGTGAGTTCATCCCATTCACGTTCAAAGTTATGACTGTCATAATGGATTCCCTGGCATTATGATATCCTTCCCTAATTCTAACCTTTTCTTCTTCAGCTCTACCTTTTAGTCCAGTGATTTACTTTAAATCAGTCCCCCTTGTCTCCTCCCTTGATATGTTTCTTTTTTAGTCCCTCCCTTTTTGTTCCCTCCCTCTCCCCCCTCTCTTTCCCTGTCCTTTTTTCCCTCCCCCCTTCACCACTTGGTTTTCCCTTCTCCCTACCCTTGTTGGGTAAGATAGAATTCAAGATCCTAATGGATCTGGGTGTTTTTCCCTATCAGAGTTGATTTCCCTGAGTTTAAGGTTTAAGTAAAAATTCTCTTCATCTCCTTCTTATAGGAGTTTCCTTCCCCTCCCCGTCCCATGTGAATCTTTATGTGAGAAAGATTATTCTTTTTGGTCTTTCTTTTCCCCCTATTTACACATTACATTTCCCCCACATATTAATATAAATAGATTGATATAAAATTAGTCCTTATAGAAGAGAGTTTGAGTAAAAGAAGAAGATAACATTTTTCTCCTTTTCCCTTTCCTTCATATTTACCTTTTCAGGTATTCCATGCTCTTTGCTTTTTGGTGTGGAACTTTCCACAGAGCTCTGGTCTTTTCTTTGCAAAAACTTGGAAATCTTCTATTTTGTTGAATGCCCATACTTTCCCTTGGAAGTATATAGTCAGTTTTGCTGGATAGCTGATTCGTGGTTGAAGACCCAGCTCTCTTGCCTTTCTGAAGATCATGTTCCATGCTTTACAATCATTCAGAGTAGAAATTGCATGGTCTTGTGTGACCCTGATTGGCATTCCTTTCTATCTAAATTGTCTTTTTCTGGTTCCTTGTAGGATTTTTTCCTTTGTTTGAGAGCTTTGGAATTTGGCAATTACATTCCTGGGAGTTGTCTTTTGGGGTTTAGTGTAGAGGGTGTTCTGTGAGCTCTGTCAGTGGCTGTATTACCCCCTTGTTCTAGAATCTCTGGACAATTTTCTTTGATTATCTCTTGTATTACAATGTTAAGTTTGCTGTTTATTTCTGGCTTTTCTGGAAGTCCAATTATTCTTAAATTATCTCTTCTCCCTCTATTTTCCAAATCTGTCACCTTGTCAGTGAGATATTTTATGTTCTCTTCTAATTTCTTGGTCTTTTCGCTTTGCTTTATTAGTTCTTGCTTTAAAGCCTGGTTTTCTTTTTGTCAAACTGGTTTTGTAGATGCATGAATTTCTATTGCATTATTTTATATTTTTCCTCCCAGAAGGCTTTCATCTTTTTGATCATTTCTGATTCATATTCTTCATGGGTTTGTGGAGAGTTTCCATTTCCTTTGGAAGGTTTTGGAGCATTTGCTTGTGTTTCCTCTTCTATCTCCTCTGTTTTTTTTTTTTTATTTTTGCTCCATAAAATGTGTCCAAAGTCGCCCCTTCTTGTTTTTTTTGGAATTTTGGTTTTTTTGTGCTTCTGTGGAGTTTGCCATCTCTATCTGAGTGGGGAGGATTAGCTTTTCTTATATCTGTCTTGTGTTCAGAGGTTTTAGCCCTAGGCAGATTGTCTGTTCTATGGCTTGGCCCTTGTTTCTGTGCCTCAGCCAGCCGGAAGAGCCAGCACTCTGAGGGGGGAGGGGCCAAGGCTTCCTGGAGCTCTGAGGGCTGGTGATAGAATTACCCTCAGAATGAGTATGCCCTCAGGCAAGGACCTTCAGTGAGACTCATATGGAAGGATCTTATCAGGGGGCTACAGGCTCCTCCTGTCTCTCTCTGTTTCCCTGCTGTCTGGGTGCCCCCTCGACTGGGTCAGGTTGTTTTCAGGATTTGGCCTTCAGCACCAAGGCCCTTTTGCAAGCCCTGAGGGTTGCTGTTGTTTCAGATGACCCTGCACTCTGAGGGGGGAGGTGCCATGGCTTCCTGGAGCTCTGAGGGCTGGTGATAGGATTAACCTCAGACTGAGTATCCCCTCAGGCAGCGACCTTCAGTGAGACCCAGATGGAAGGTTCTGGTCAGGGGGCTACAGGCTTCCCCCCATCTCTCCCTGCTGTCTGGGTGCCCCAGCAACTGGCTCAGGTCGTTTTCAGGGTGTGGCCCTCAGGACAGCCGGCTCCCTAGGCCCCCCTGCCTGCCCTGAGGTTCCTGCTGCTGCCTCGGACTCAGCACTCTGGGTTGGGGGGGATGGGTCCTGGGACCTTCCCTTTGCCTTCCCCTTAGATCCGAGTGATCTCGGGCTCCAACTCTTGGGGGGTCGTACCTTTTGATCCAGGTCCAGGAGGAGTGTTTCCAGGGTCTATTCTGCTGTTTGTTTTGAATTTTGATGCCCTAGGAGCATTCTATTTGAGATTGGTAAGGAAGGGTTTCTGGAGCTCTGAACTTTAGCTTTCTCTAAGCTGCCATCTTGACCGGAAGTCCTTTTTGTTATTTTTGCCAAATCATTTATTTTATTATTTTTTAATTATATGTAGAAATATTTTTAATGATTTTTCAGATCTTTTGTGATAAAATTCTTTCTCCCTCCATAATTAATCTCCCTTATCCTCAAATAGCAAACAAATAGATTTAGGTTATTCTAGTGTTGTCAAGCAATTCAAATGTCCTTATTCATCATTTGTGAATGAAGATATATATCACGCATGTAAAGATAATGAAAAACTTCATAGAGGAAATTAAGCAAAAAATGAAATTATTGATTGATTAATAAATTCATAATAATTCCTTCTATAGCTATAGATAGCTTTCTAAACCATGAATCTCTTGGAGTTGTCTTAGATCATTTCATTGCTGAGAATAATTTAGTCTTTTCACCACTGATCATCCTACATTTCCATTACAGCATTCTCCTGTTTCTTTTCACTTCACTCTGCATCAGTTCATACAAATATTTCCAAGTTGTTTTCATTTTCTGAAGTCAACCAATTTGTTGTTTATAATGGTGCAATCAATATTATTCCATTAAAACTTTATGCCACATCTCATTCAACTACTCCTCAATTGATAGAAATTCCTTCAATTGCCATTTTTTTTGCCATCACAAAGAGAATGGCTATGAATATTTGTGTACACATAAATTCTTTTCCTTTTTCTAAGATATCTTTGAAATATAGCCCTAGTAGTGGTATTGCTGGGTCAAAGGATTTGAACAGAATTGCTCTCCATAATGCTTGTATCAGTTCACACCCCCACTAACAGTGTAGGTGTATTAGTGTTCTAATTTTCCTATATCCTCTAAAACATTTATTTTTTTCCCTTTTTTATCATATTAGAGAAGGTTAAAGTGATACCTTGGAGTTTTTTTAATTTACACTTCTCTAGTCACTAGTGATTTGGAGCATATTTCACATGATTATAGATTTTTTTTTAATTTCTTCATCTAAGAAGCGATGTTTCATATCATTTGACTATCTACTAGGGAATGACTTGTGTTCTTATAAATCCATCTAATTTCTCTCTATATATGAGAAATGAGGCCTTTGTTAGATATATTTGCTATAGAATTTTCCCCAGTTATTTGTTTCCCTTTTAATTTTGGTTGCATTGATTTTGTTTGTATGAAAAAATTTAAATATAAGGTAATTAAAATCATCCATTTTACTTCTTGTATTGTCCCCTATGTCTTGTTTGGTCATAAATTTTTCCCTTAACCATCAGTCTGCCAGGTAAACTATTATGCCTTCACCTAATTTATTTATGGTGTCACCCTTTATTTTAAGATCATGTATCCATTTTTATTTTATCTTGGTATATTGAGTAGCATTCTGGTCTATGCCTAGTTTCTGTCACACTGCTTCTAATTTTCTCAGCAATGTTTGTCGTCATCAATTTTTTTCTCACAAAAGTTTGGATCTATGGGTTTATCAAATAGTAGGTTATTATGGTTAATAACTACTCTTTATCATTACCTAATCTATTCTATTCATCAACAACTTTATTTCTTCACTAGTATCAGATTGTTTTGAGGGTATGGCTAGAACCCCATACTTTATTTTTTTTCATTAAATTCCTTTATATTCTTGACCTTTTGTTCTTCCAGATTAATTATGTTATGTTTCCTAACTCTATGGAATAATTTTGGGGATTTTGTTTGGTATAGCATAGCACAGATAAATTAATTTAGACAAAATTGCCATTTATATTATGTTGGCTCATCTTATTCATAAGTAATTAATATTTTTCCAATTGTTTAGATCTGACTTGATTTGTGTGTATTGTGTTTTGTAATTGTGTTCACATAGTTGCTTGATTGGGTTTTTGTAGGTATACTCCCAGGTATTTTATATTGTCTTCAATTATTTTAAATGGAATTTCTCTTTTTATCTCAAATTGTTGGTTTTTGTTGACAGTTTAGAGAAATGTGGATGAATAATTAGAGTCTGTTTTATATCCTGAATCTTTCATTGTTTCTTATAGATTTTTGGTTGATTCTCTTGAATTCTCTAAGTATACCATCATATCATCTGTAAAGAGTAATAACTTTGTCCTCTTATTGACTGTTTTGATCCTCTCAATTTCTTTTTCTTCTCTTATTTCTATATAAAGAATTTTCAGTATAATATTGAATGTCAGTGGTAATAATGGGCATTCTTGTTTCACCCTGATCTTCCTGGGATGACATTGATAATGTATTAAAATAGATGGCATTTATCTCTTTAAGGAAACCCCCATTTATTCCATTTTTATCTAATATCTTTATAAGGAATGTATTTTTTCAAACCTTTTTTCTGCATCTGCTGATAAAATCATATCGTTTCTGTCTTGTTATTCATATATTTAATTGTGCTAATAATTTTCTATTTTTGAACCATTCCTGAATTCTTGGTATAAAATTATATAATTTTCATGTATTTTTACCATATAAATGACCACATCATACAAAGTTCTAAGCTAGGTCCTAATGTGGAGAATTTAAAGCCATATAAAACATATCTTTAAGGAGGGTATATGATATATGAAACAGAAGACTAAAATATAAGACAGTGTTTCATATAAAAGAATGTTACAAAGAAGTAGAATTTAGGACCATTACTCTCTCTAATTACCAATGTGGCTTTGAATAAATAATTTCACTTATAAAATGAAGAACTTGGGCCTTAGTGAGTTTGACCTAAGTGACTGTTGAAGTACTCTTCTTCTCTCAAACCCCATGATTTTTATTCTATTATACTACATGTTCTATGACAATTCATATAAAGGGAAGAAATCACTTCTAATTGGGATGAACAGGTAAGGCTTTATGGCAGAGATGGAAGTGAAGTGAGCCTTGAAAAAATGACAATAGTTTCAGTGTAAAATATAATGGAGAACAAGTAAAGGGTAAAATTGGAGTTAAAGAGTAAAAAAGGAGGAAGAATAGAGTTGTCAAATAAAGGAATAGGTTATCTATTAAAAGATTATAAATTAAAAGTTAAAGAAGACAATAAGTTGCTCAAATATTATTTGTTTACTATTTCAGATAATGAAAATACTACTAGAAAAAGATAAAAAATCAATTTAAATACTGAAAAACTATAGTAAGAATAACTAGACTGAAGAGCTACAATATTACAAGAGTACATGGGATGGAACACAATATTTGATAGAGCTAACAAACTGGAATTACAATCAAGAATAAGGCCCCCAGCAATGCTAAAGTTAACTAAACAAGATTTAAATATTGACATTTAACAAACTGAAGGAGTTTCAAATATTCTTGGGGGAAAACACAAAACTCAGGAGGAATTTTGATCATTAAGAAACATACAAAAGTAATGAATAATGATTAATCACAAGGGTTCCAAAAGGCTAAATTGTTTAACTTTTATAGAGGAAAATGTCATCTATAGCCCCTGAGAGTGGCATCATTTCCTGGGTACTTTGAAGGAAGATGTATGGGTGAAGGCTGAAGGTCAAGATAAATGGAAATGGAATGGAATAAGCCAAAATGATAATAGAGTGTCTCATGTGGAAAAGGAATGAGTGGAAGAACTAACATGGAGAAAGAGAGGTAGGAGTGGGTGGAGGATGGGTAGTACTAGAAAATCATTTTCATTCAAATTAAATAGAGAATATAATACACAATCAAAAGGGTAACAATTTCCTTAACTAACAGAAACAGGAGGGAAGGGGATGGAGTAAGGGACCTCTGGGGGACTAAGGAATAAGGGTTGGTTTGAGAGTCCCTTTGTGGGACTAAGGGGCAAAGAGAAGGAAGAGTAGATTAAGAGAAAGAAGGCAAGGAGCTCAAAAGGGGAGGAATACTTAGGATATAAATCAAGAGTTGTGGGGAGAGGCTCATCCTGAGGGCATACTGGACGGAATCTTGGGATAAAACAGTGTAAGAATTTTTAGAATCAAACTTTTATCAAGAAGTAAGAAACATGGTTGGGGACATAAGGAAGGGATTTTTGAAAAATGTAAAAAATTAGTCCTAAAAAGTAAGGGGAAAGGCACAAGGAAGGGTCCTTTGTAAAAGTGGGCCAATTTGGAACAAGAAGGGAAAGGGAGGATTTTTAGGAAATAGCAAAATAGCAAATTGAAGAGGTTCTGATCAAGGGAAATTGGACTTCTGAGGAGGGATATGGGAAAAAGAAAGGAAGAGAAGAAAAATAAGAGGAACAGAGTAGATGGAAATGATCAGCTAGTAATTATGACATTAAATGTGAATGGCATTAATTTATCCATGGGAAAAATGAATAGCAGAATAGATTTTTTTTAAAAAGAACCCAACAATATCTAGTGAATGTGAGGGGCAAGATCATATGCCTCAACTGACTTAGAGAAAATAGGAGTAATAGTTTAGAAGATAATACATATAATTTAAACATGGCTTCTGGTACAACGACAATGCTTTGGAGAGCACACATTCTTACTTTAATACTTCTCATACTATGGAGGTAATTCAATGCTTCTGAGGGGTTGAGGCATTGGAATAAATGTTCTCCTGGGCATGACCAAGCTAGAAAGGAAAAAAAAAAGTATTGTCTTCTCAATGGATTTTGTTTTCTGCCTAAGGACCAATCTAGCTAAATATGATCCTGATAATATATATTATCTTAGAACCAGATTGGTTAAGTGAATCAAATTAAATGTTGATAGAAACATGGAGAAATCAGCCTAATATTACATTAATGTGAATTTTAAAAAACAGGATGGAAATGTATCTTAAAATTTTTTAAATGGTTCATGTTTATTAACCCATAGATTCTATTAATAGGATTAGGTTCTAGGGGAATTACTTAGAGGATAAACAGCTGTGTGTATGAAAGTATTCATGGAAACTCTGTAATGACAAAATAATTAGAAATAAAGAAAATAAAATTATTAGGAAAAAAGTGACTGAATAGATTTTGATATTTAATGTAATGTATTTTATTATGTTATTAGAAATAACAAATGTTGGAAATATAAAAAATAAGGAATATGTATGAAGAGAATATAAGAGAATAAGACTAATATGTAGTATGACTACATTAAACCACAAAATCAAGAGAAAAACTGTCAAAGTAAAATAAATCCAAAGGGAACTCAAAAGTAAAGAATGTTTATATTAGCACACATATATAATTCATATGCTTTTGTAAAAAAATTATAAACAATGTGGAATTTGTAGTTTTCCACAACATTAATTTTACATTTGTTTAAAATTATTCTGTTCTGGTGATGGCTACTAAGTATTGTGAAAGGAAATTCTTGGTTCTCTTTGTCAATTCTGAGTTTACATTTGTGAAAAAGCAATCCTTTATTCTCTTTGCCTAGTTGAAGTTAAAACTTTGGTAAACAATAACTTAAATACCCTCTACTTAGTACCTCACTAGATTGTGATGACAGGATTAACTCCCCTTTGTTTACTTTTGAATTAGTCAACAAAAAGGAATACACCCATACTTAACCCTAAAGGAAGGGAAGTCCACAAACTCTTACTATAGGAGTTTACACGTTCAAAATTAAGGCACCCCTACTTAAACTTAATTGGGGGGAAGCCTAAAATCCATGTGCTACATTTGCTGATAACTCAGAAACATGTGAATCCTATGAGGAGAGTTAACACTTTTAGAGGTGACAAGTCAATCCCACAGACATTGCCACTGGGCAGGGCTGGACAATTTGGAAACTGTGATTGGCCCCTGTGAAAAGGGGTAAGAACAGGAAACCAGCATAAAAACCAAAACATCCTTCAGCTGCAGTAATCTGGGGAAGTTTAGTCTCATGGAGAGTGTCTCCTAGAGAAATTCTTCAAGGGAACTTCACTGGAGACTAAGGAGTGAATCGTGACTTCAACTTTGACTCCTGGACTACTTAATTAGGTGAGTGAAAATTCTTTCTACCTTCCTAGTTTCCTAAGAGACTTGCTTCCATCTTGGAGGAAGCTACATGGTTACTCACTACCAGACTTCCTGGATAAGGACTAGTATAGGTATTTTCTCTAACCTCTTTCACATTTCTCTACTTTATTATTTCCCTTCTATTTTGGTGAATGAACTTCTGACTTAAGATATAAGAATTTTGGCCACCATATTATTTCATATAATTTAAGTTCAACCATTAAATGTAACATTAGTCTTTTAATATATATATACATACTTATTAAAAGACTAATCATAAAGGTCTTAATAAAGTTAAACTCTTTACTAAATAAGAAGGAAAATGTAATTCCCAAGAATGTTAGAAGGATTCTACATAGACAGAAGACACGTATATAAGTTGATTATATTCAGCTGATCTAAAAATGGATAGATGAGTAAAATATGTACTAGGAGAGGTGAGAATTATGGAGAAAACTATTTCACATAAAACATGATGAACAAAGATTTTAGATTAGAGGGAGAGTATTGGGGTATAGGCAATGCTGTAACCTCATTCAAATCTGAATTTCTTCAAAGAGGTAAACATATATGGACACACTAAATTGAGTAGAAAGCTCTCTCTAACCCAATAAGAAATTATGAGAAAAAGGAGGTAGGAAAAAAGAGGGATAATTAAAAGAACGGTAGATAATATAAGGCCTTGGTCTGAAGGAAAACAGATTGTAAAGGAGTGACAGGATAAAGACTGAGAGAATAATATAAACAAGAAAGAACTATGTTGGAGTGAAATACAGTAGTTATAATTTTGATTTCTAATGGGATAAACTCAACCATAAAATGGAAACAGATTAAAGAATGGATTATAAATTAGAGTCCAGAAGATGGTGGACTAAACCAGAGACACTCTGTGTTATCATGGGAAGAAGAGAGGAGAGAAGAGTCAGCAGGAGGCTGTAGCAAGAAGGGAAGAGTAAGCCAAGAGCAAGAGACACATCCCCTTTCCACATCTGCTGTCACAGGTTCCAAACCATATCCAAGTCAATATTAAGACCCTGAGATCCCACCTGGGAAAATAGTGATCTAAGCCAACCCACACCCCATAAAATTTCAAATCTATGAAGAAGTCCAGAGTCCCAGTCCAGGGTAGTCTGGGCTGAAGATGGATGATCCTTGTGGGCCAAGATCAAAAGAAGGAATCTCAATCTAGGTTTGGGATGAGGGCGCAGTTTACAATTTGGAATAATGTCACAGTTCATAGGGTGGCCAGATATTTTTTTCCTAAAACTAAGGGCAGAGCTTCAGGGTTTGCCTGATTAGATCAAGTACACAGTGAGATGAAAAGCTTAAAAATAAACCTGGTGCTAGAATTTCATCAAGCCTGGATCAATTTCCAAATGAGATCAAAAGCTTATGCCCAAGTCTGGGTAAAGTCTTTTAGCTACTCACATCTTAAGGGTCATTTGAATCAGTAGGGGGAATGGGCTCTCAGAACTCTCAGCCCTCAGACCATCACATCATCCTTCATAAATTGAAGCTAGCAAAATCCTAGAAAATGAGCTGAGAATAGCATAAAGGGAGGATTGAAGTTTAAGAGGTTACTCCATCTTCCCAGAAAACAGAGTATACCTATAATTAGTTAAGAAAACTGAGAAAACAACAAAAAAAGCACTTAATTATAAAGACTTTTGTTGAGACAAAGAGCAAGGTACAGACATAATTTCAATTTTATTTTCTTGTTCATGTATCTCTGGGCAGTTACTTTTGATAATTTCTTGTAATATGATGTCCAAGGGGATAGTGAAAGCAAAGGAAAAACACCAAAAGTTCAAAAGAAAAATATGTGTTGGACACAGATTATGGAAGAACTCTAAAAAGAGTTAAAAAAACAATTAGAGGCAGAGGACAAGTGAGAAAGAAAAATAAAAGTGATGCAAGAAAAAAATGGGCCAATTGACAAAGGAGAACCAAAAACTGACAGAGGAAAATTAGGTCTTAAAAATCAGAACTGACCATCAAGAAACTAATGATTTCCTGGGAAATCAATAAACAAAGACAAAGAATCAAAGGAATGAAAAAAACAGAGGAAAACATGAAATATTTTATTGAAACAATGACAGATCAAGAATATATATGTAGGATAGATAATGTGAGAATTATTGGACTGCCTGAAAGCCATGATCAACAACAAACCTTGGACATCATATTACAAGAAATTATCAAAAATAATTGCCCAGATATCCTTCAATGAGAAAATAAAATTAAAATTGAAAGAATTCATAGCTCACCTTCAGAAAGAAATCCTCAAATGACAACTTCCAGGAATGTAATAGCTAAATTCAAGAGCCACTAATCCAGGGAAAAATTACTTAAAGCAGCCAGAAAGAAACCATTCAAATACTATGGATCTACTATCAGGATCAGAGAGGACTTAATAGCTTCTACATTAAATGATCAGAAGACACTGAATATGATATTCAGGAAGGCAAAAGATTTGGGTTTATAACCTAGAGTCACTTATACAGCTGTAAGATTAAAAATTAATATCCAATAACTCCAAGTATTATATTTTATAAGATTTTTAATAATCACTTGACGTAGAGGTAAAGTAAAGCCCATGTAAAGAAAAGTTTACTGGACTGCAAAAGCAGGAGAAAAGAGAAAGAGCCAAGAGAGGTAGGATCACAGAACCTTATCTACAAAACATAAGGACATAATGTAAGGATGAAAGTGGGATGCTGGGAAACAAAGTCCTGGGGTACAAAATTCTAATTACAGAATCCCCCCTGTGATTTCCATGGAAAATGAGCATGTAAAAATATTCCAGATTTACATGCCTAGTTTCCCCATGGAATCAGAACACATGACCAACTTATAACTCTAAAGATATTTAACTAGAGGTAGATACAATATTTCACCCTCTAATGGGAAATTGCAAGTTGGGGATAAGAGGGAAATAAAAAGGAAAGAGAACAAAACCAATCTTAGGTGCATTGATGAAAAAAATAATTAGGGGTCAGTCCCCTTTGGCATGAGAGTGTACATTCAAAATAAATGCATTCAACCCCCACAGTTCAAAATCACCATATCCCAAAGTTTATGCTGGATCTTTTGGTGTAGCATGTGGTCTCTGCAGCTGTCTTCATGGAGCTTTCTCCAAACATTTACTTTCTGGAGTCTGGGGAGGTAGCTAGTTTCTTATCCTAAAATTACTCTCAAAAGAATTTAAACTTTGCATTATAGGATAATAATACAATCCCCCCCCCCCCGAGTAAGGTGTTGAGAAACACATGTATCACCCAGGGATATATGACTGAATTATGAGGTATATGCATCAATTGCCAAAAGAAAATCTAAAACACCAAAAAAATCCAAATAAAAGAGAAAATTTACTTCTGGATAAAATATAAATTATCAAAGTCTTATGTGTAAAAATTCTAAGTAAGGAAAAATAAACTTATAAGAGGTCCTTGAATCAGGGCTCAAGTAAAGTGATTTATGTCCCACAAGCTTGTAGTAGCGATTAGCAGCCAGGAGTATAGAAAATTGCCTCTATGAAAGAAAGAAAAGGGACTAGATATAAAATTACACAGGAAATAGCATTCCCTGGTCTGAATTTCCCTTCTCTCTCATGGACAGGTGAGTCAGAATGGTAGCCAAACATTGGTACTTGTCAGAATGTGGCACAGGGTGATCGCAGCAGCATATATACTAAAATTGGAATGATAGAGAGAAGATTAGCATGGCCCCTGCACAAAGATGACATGCAAATTCGTGAAGGGTTCCATATTTTTAGAGTTCAAATAATGGACTGGAGCATTATCCATTATACTTCAGCCAAAAAAGCAAAATGCAGATAGTTATCCTCTCAGAAAAAGGAACAGCAAAAATAAATGTAACTAAAAGAGATAAGAAATGAATCTAGACTTTGCTGAAATGTAGCATAAACAATGAATTAATATCAATATTGAATATGTTCCCCAACAGAAAAATTTAAAATTTCTTAGTTTTGCATGATCTCATTACAAAAATTTGATTATGTATTAGGGCATTAAAACAACAATTTTGGAAAAACCTTTTTTATGGACCATGATAAAATTATATTTAATTACTCAAAAAAAAAATAAAAAAGAATGTGACACAGGGAAGACCCGTGTCTGACACATGTAAAAGAGCTACAACCTCAAAACTCAAACAAGTTCAAGTCTCCTGTCTTGGTGCAAAATCTCATCAATCCCAGCAGGATTTGTTGGTTTCTTTGGCCTTATGCTTGTTAGCACTATGTAGGTTAACTTTATTCTCCTTGGCACTGTGCAGTGGCTTTTTAGTGATCCCTTCCCCAGGAATCAGACAGAATCATTAATAAAAGTCTCATAATATTAAACAAACAATTGAAGGTTTCCATAGTCTAAAGCTTTTGGGTTTGCATTGATATTTGGAGTAATGGATTTTTTAAACTTACCCTAGTGCAAAATTTAAAAAAAATCATTGATACTGGTAACATATGCTTCAAGCAAAGAAAAAGGAGAGAAAAAAGAAAACTCAAATACTGTGTTGTGCATACAATGAAAAACAATAAAAATCTTTAAATAAAAAATATATAGTTCATACTCAGTGACACACTGTGTCAGCCAAGGAGAGGCAGAATACAAATATTTCTTCCCCAAAAATGAGAAGATCCATTTCTTTTTAACTTGTGCATGATCCACAGTGTGAGTGCAAATGATTTTCACTAGGTAACAGCTTTTATAAAGCAGTAGCACAGCAGCTAATACACACAGAAGTACCAAAATTCACAAAAAGCACATCAAATTCTCCAAAGGTTACTAATACAAGTTTGGTACAACTAGTTTATGGACTTTTATAAGGGGTATTTTCTCTAGTCCAAGCATAGGATGGTACAAATAAAGGCAGTGCAACAGAATGTATATATTATAGCCAAAAACAGTAACAGAAAGTGACATAGTGCAACAGAAGATATTATATTAGATTAATATGTGAACTTAAAAAAACAAATTGAATTTTAAAGCAAATACAATAAGCATGACAGGATTCAGATACTAAATTAAAGAGTCCTTTTCTCCAATAGAAATAGCCACATTACAGATTTCTTCACAATTGGAAGGGGAACAAACTGAAAGAGTTTATATCAATAAAGCAATGGGATCTGAAAAGGCTTAAAATTCGCCCCCAGACTCATTAAGGTTCCTTCCCCTCCCAAGTATCATCATCCATCTAGATTCCTTTGGTCCCACTTCTGGGGTTTCCCATACCAGCATTGGGCATAGTGTGAATTAACCCCATATTGGATGTGTTTCAGAGACTGGGAAGGTCAAAACAAGAAGGGAGTGTAGGGAGATGAATCTCCTTCCCTGAATCTTGAGATTACTCAAGCTAACAGCTGTAAGGTATCCAATCAGTACAATAACCCCCAGGAACTATAAAAAAAATAATATCCTAAAGATGTTAGCTGAATGCGCTCAGTAAGCCTCTCCAGAAACAGGAGCTGTTTGAAATAGTCAGGAAACTTGGCCATGCTTGCAATCTCTACTTTCTGTCCATACTTGGTGCTATCCTAGTATGCACTGCCTAGGAGTAAAAGACTCATAAGGCATGTTTGGGAGAAGAGTTCTGTTCCTTCCCCCCACTGCCAGGGGTAAAACCAGTGGCCACATGACACCTCAGCCTCCTCCCCCAAAACCAGAAGCATGCAAGCTCCCCCACCCCCGGGTTAGCCAGGTTCTGTTGGGGGAGGACAGCATGGAGGAGGCAGCTCTTGGAAAAAACTCAGTTTGGGAAGCCATGGGAAGCAAAGAGAAAGAGGATTTAGATGTTACCCTCCATATAGGAGCCTTGGGGGATCATCAGTGTTCTGGAGGTCTCGGCTTATCCCTTTTGGCAAGAAGTCCCAGACTAAGTCACTAAAATGAAAAGTGAGAAGGTGGGGTGGCTGGCAAAAGAAGGAAGGAGCATGCAGTGGGACACTAGAGGAGACAAGAAAGAAATGAGGCTTTGCAAAAATAATGACTCCATATTCTTTAATCAAAGGCTTTAAAAAAAAAACTTGAGAATTCTTTCCCCTTCTTTGCTGGTTGCCAGAAATGTAAGATTAAATTAATATCCCATTAAATTATATAAAATAAAGAGACATGAAATATCATTATAGAGAGGGGAGTATTAGGGTGGTAATGGGTAAAGCTTAAACTTTATTCTCATTGTAACTGGCTCAGTGAGGGAAAAATGAGTATACTCAGTGAAGTAGTGAATTCTTTCTTACCCTAGAGAGAATTAGAAGGGGAATAATATAAGAGTAGGAGTAGGTAATTGGAGGGAGGGAAAAGTGGGGGTGAGAAGAAACAAAATATTGGTGATGAGGAGAGAAGTAAAAGGTAATACAGCAGGACCTAAAGGGGATAATATGATGGAGAACAATACAGTTAGTAATCATAATGTGGAATGTGAATGAGATGAACTCACTCATAAAATGAAAGCAGATAGCAGAGTGGATTAAAAACAGAATCCTACTATATGTTTTTTACAAATGTTGGGAAAAAAGATCCCTATCCCCTTATATTTGATTGGATTTTAGTGATAGTGATAGGTTTAAGATAATCAGTATTGTGATTTTAAAGTGATTAGTATAAATCCCATTATAATCTTAATACAATCCATGGAATTCATGATTTTTACAAGGATTTTTAACTAAAGCATAAAAATTGCTTCTAAAGGGATGTCTAACCCCTCTCTAAGTTTGTACTTCCCTTTATCATAGGATGCTCACTATCTGAATCTCATATCCCAATATAGCACAAACATCACACACCCTTCCCTGTTTGAAAATAGCCATCCTTCCCTCCAGATCAGATGTGAGAGAGGTAATGGTCATTTGACTTGACCTAGACTAATATGTAAATAAAGTCAAGACTAATATGGGCTTTCCAAAATGAACTAACCAATCAGCTTTGTAATCAGGTAACTGTTTCTAAATAAAGTCTATAAGATGTTATGTCTTGTGATGTGTCATCAACCTTGTATGGAAATATTCATTTTGTCATATAAACCAGGTCTCAGCCTCTGGGTGTTGTCTCTTGCTAGGGTCCAACAATATATTACATGCAAGAGAATGCTTTTATTGGAGGACTTCTCCCTCTTCCAATAAAATCTAACTTTCTACCTTGACTTGGAGAAATTTGGCTTTTTTACTTTATTTACCTAAATTATCTATATGTAGCCTGTGGGTTTTCTATTTCATAACAGGAGAAACATTTGATGAAGGGACATACATACATATTCAATGTAAAGGACTGGAGCAGAATTTATTATGCATCATCTAAAGTAAAATAAACAGGAGTAGCAATCATGACACTAGAGAAAGCTAAAGTAGAAATTGATCTCATTAAAAGAGATAAGGAAGAAAATTACATTGTGCTAAAAGGTACTATAAACAATGAAGTAATATCATTACTAAACATTTGTGCACCAAATGGCATAGGAACTAGATTGCTATAGGAGAAAATAAAGGAGCTTAAGGAGGAAATAGTAAGATCATACAAGTGGGGGACCCCAGTCTTCTCCTTTCAGAACTAAATACATCAAACCAAAAAATAAATAAGAAATAAGAGAATTGAATGAAATGTTAGAAAATTTAGAGTTAATAGATATCTAGAGAAAATCAAACAGGGATAAAAAGGAATATACCTTTTTCTCTGCAGTACATATATATATACACAGAATGACCATGTACTACAGCATAGAAAAACTGCAAAAAAAATCAGAAATGCAGAACTAATGAATGCAACTTTTTCAGATCATAATTTGATAAAAGTTGTAATTACTAAAAGTCCATGGAAAGGGAAATTTAAAATTAATTGGAAATTAAATAATCTAATTCTTGGACTTCTGGGTAAACATGGCTGCAATCAAGACATGAATTGCTTCCTCTCCCCAGCACCCAACAAAATAGACTACCTCAAAAGAGCACAAAAATCATCTTTGGAAGAACGAAGGGACTCTACAGTAGGGTGCATCAATGAAGGTACAAGGGGTTTGAGCATTTTCACACCATAAGAAGGAGAAAAAGCTTGTACGAAAACATGATCTGAACTACCCTCCCCACCTCACCTATGGAACCAGAGTTGGGATCAACATGCTCACCAGAGACAGTGAGTGAGCGAGGGACATCTCTGTAGTGAGTGGGGGGGGGGGGCACACCAGGGTCCTTGGGAACTGATGGCTCATTGTACCCAAGAACAATCCTCCAAGAAAAAAACAAGAAAAAAGGGACTATTGAAAAATTTTACGGAGGGAAAACCCAGGCTACAGAAGAAAAAGAGAATGAAATTAAAAAAAAATCAAAACATTCCCCCCCAAAATGGAAATTGCCCACAAGCTCTGGAATAACTAAAATTGGGGCTTATCCAAAAGATGGAAACCTTCTGGCAAGAAAAATGGGCAAAAATTCAGAGAGAGGTCAACAGTCTGATCAACAAAAACTCCCAATTGGAGAAATAGCTGGAAACCTCAAAAAGAAGGGCAGACCAAAATGAAAAGCAAAAGCTGTCCTTAAAGACCAGAATTAAGCAACTGGAAGACAATGATCTTGCAAAACAGCAAGAATTAATAAAGCAAAAAAAATGAATTAGAAGAAAACATAAAATATCTCACTGACAAGGTGACAGACCAGAAAAACAGAGGAAGGAGAGACAATTTGGGAAGCATTGGTCTACCTGAAAAAACCAGAGATAAATAAAAATCACGATGCCATGCTACAAGAAATAATATAAGAAAACTACCCTGAAGCTCTTGAAGAAGGGGGCAAAATAGAAATTGAAAGGGTTCGTAGAACACCCTCTATACTAAATCCCCAAAAGACAATTCCCAGGATTGTAATTGCCAAATTCAAGAGCTTTCAAGCTAAGGAGAAAGTCTTACAAGAAGCCAAAAAGAGAAACTTCAAATACAAAGGAGCACCAATCAGGATTGCACAAGACCAGGCTACTGCCATGCTAAAAGACTACAAAGCCTCACCACTTTTAAGATGATAGTCATGGCATATGATAGAGTGTCGTGAATTATGTTGTAGTCAGTTCCATTGGACATTGTATTCCTGCTCCTGGTATTCAGGCTTTGATAGGTTGGCTATCATTTTATCTTGTACATAATCCAGTTGACCATTTAAAACTACTCTGGCTTGTTTCTGTTTTCATTAGACCCTCAATCTTCATGAACATTATGCTCCTTTGCAAATAGAGCTCCTCTATAGGTATGATCTTCCATCATTGCAATAAAAATTCTATGGGAGTAGGAACTAACTTTTTGGTTTTACTTATATTCTCAGCATTAAGCGTGGTGTCTGGCATATGCAAGTACCTAATGCATGTTTTTTATTTATTCATTTATTCAGAAGTGTATGATTGAAATCTGTTACCCTAAAAAAGAACAAATGTCCCAAGAGCACACTGACTTCCTGCCATTACATACTTCTTGTAGAGAAAGGATAAAGGTTGAGGGCTTTGCAGGCTCTTACTCTCTGATATAGAATCAGCATTGATAGTGGTGAGTGGGGTTGACTAAAATAAAGGCTAACCAGCCTTGGGCATGTGGTCTTTATTTTGTATATTCTTTATTCCTTGATTTCTGATGATCATTAATAAATCTTTTAAAATATAATATCATTCTTTAGATTTAATTTTAACTTTTACATGATGGCAACCAATATACAGAGAAGAACCTCTCAATTTTTTTTAATATAGCCTAGATAAATTTTTTTAAAGCCACATTTCTCCTGCTAAGGATTTTTGCCCACCCCATCCACCCTTGCAAACTCCAACTCTCTTTGGAACTGCTGGATTTTTCTTTTCCTAGTTTTTGCCCGGTTGCTTACTCTCCCTACAGGATGGGCTGTTTTTAGCAGGGGGACTCTTTGTAAAGAAGAAATAAACTGCTTCTTTCATCCAACTACTTAAGTTCTTCATTCCTCATTCCTCCTTCATTCCTCCTCTGTTCCTCCTTGCTGCTGACTGTGGCATTGCTGAGTCTGCTTCCTGGCCTCCAGAAATCCTCCTCCCAATCTCCAGCTCCTATTCTAAATTGACCTCAGCCCTGATCTGACCCTAATCCCTGTTGCTTCCCCTGCTGGGCTGATTGCTGCTAAAGAGAAGCTAGGAGTCTCTCCTCAGGGAAGATGGTAAAACCAAACAAACAAACCAGAGTTTCTTTTTCCTTAGGCAATGATTAGCCTCCTAACTCCCTCTGGGGAAACTAGTGCTTTACCTCAGGGGGGACAGGGAGAAGGAAGAGCCTTTTCCAAACAGGAAGTTGATTACAATCATGATGTATTCTATGAAAGAGCACTGCATTACTTATTTTAAATAACTTCCAGCTTTAGGATTTTTTTCTTTCTACCACTGATCCTTTCAATTATCTTGCCTGAGATTCAGGGGAAAAATTCATTCCCCTATAACACTTTGCCATTTGGGCCTGCCCGGTCTCTAAGATTTATCCATTTTGAGATTCCTCAAACCCATGTTCCCCCTCCCTATGGGAGATCCCACAGTGCTGACAATAGGGATCTGAATTTTAGAAAAAGGAACTCTAAAGGGTCTGTAGGTGAAGTTTTAAGCCTTTTCAGACTCCATTTTTAAGTGAAAGTCTCTGTATCTTATTGTATTTTGCTGATTGTTTTGTTTAAGATTTAATTTTGTTGTTTTAAGTTCATATATTAAATATATTCAACACTGTTCTGTTACACTGAATCATTTTAATCTACTGTGTTTTAACTATTATATATTGTATTTACCTTTCCCTTATGACTACTGAACAAAATATTGCAAAATATTGTAAAAGCCCCAAAACAGTCTTTTTTATTCCATTTTGCATTTGTTAATTGTCACATAGATGATGAATGGACTCAACCTGGCTAATAATCTTCAGAAAATTTAATAAGCTAAAAATTTAATTGTAATGTTAAGGGATCTTCAGAAATAATTTTAATTAACTAGTGGTTTCTGAATGGATGAGGTTTTTTATCTTTATATTTTAAAGTATCTTGTATTAAAGGTTGAAAAACAAAGATATGTTCCTACCAAGGTACTTCTATAAAGCCAGAAGCCAAAAGGAGCTCCTGCAAAATTCTTCAGTTTAATTTACTTCCACTAGAACAATCTAGATTTCTTGGTGATATACTAGACCCAAATAAGTTTTATTTTATTTAAAAATATACTTGCCAAGGATGAAAGATTTGCTATGTTTTTAAAAATTGTGACAAATATCCATTAGTTCATAGTTTTTTTTTTTGTCATACAGCAACTTATATGAAATCTGATAATGGGTGTGTTTGCTATTGTCATTAAAAGGGCTATTATAATTTTGGGGATTTTGATAGTTTTTGAATGTGCATTACATATTGTACTATTGTTCTTTATAAAAAAAAACTTTTACTTTGTGTACTCACAATGGTCAGGTTTGAAGAGGAAATGGATCTCATTTTTTATGAGAAAACTTTGTATTCTACATTTCCTTAGCTGACAGAGTGTCAATGATTTTAATCTATACATTTTTGTTTTTCAAAACTCTTTTATTATTTTTTTGCTTGCATGTGCAATATACTATTTCAGTTTTATTTTTTCTCTCCATTTTGTATTTGAAGCACATGTCACCAGCATTGAGAATATTTTCTTCAAGTTGTTTGATTTTGCAGTAATATAAGTTTAAAATATATTTGTTATAATGTCAATACATACCCCAAAAGCTTGAGACTATAAAAATGATGCCACTGATTGTTTAAAAAAGAATTATGTGACTTTGCTTAATGATTCTATCTGATTCCAGGACAAGAGAATACAAAAACAGCCATTGCACAGTGCCAAAGAAGCACAAAACTAAACTGCACAAGTTCAAAGAGACAAACCAATCCCAATGGGATTAATGAAAATTCTGAGCTGAGACAAGAGGACTTGAGCTGAGACAAGAAGACTCTTTTTTCTCATCTTTCACCATCTTAAAAATAACAACCTGTAAATTAGCATCTAAAGAACACTTTCCTCACAACAACCCTAGAAATGGTTCAATAATTTATATATGCATATATGTTATTTATAAATATGTATTTAGAGAAAGAAATAAATGGGCAGAAACAGAGATTGAGGGAGTACTGCTAAATAAAAAAACAACAACAACAACCTAAAAATTAGGTCTAAATAATTAGATTACATATAGAAGACGAAGTAACTAGGATACTAGATAATAGGGCCATAAGCCATTTTCCCTAATCACCAATGGATCTAGAATTTTATGTAGATCAGCTCAATACAGTGCTCTTCTTACTGTATAGATTGTACTTTGTAGAGATTACTTTTATGATTAGAAAATATATCTATATCTATATCTATCTGTCTGTCTATCTATGTAATATATCTATATTCACCTGTACCCACATACACACAAGAAACTGGGATTCTGGGAAGTGAAAAAATCTGTCAAAAATCCCATAATTAGTAAATATTAGTCAGAATAAGAATTCGGATTTTTTAAGTTTGAATTTACTATCCTTTCCATAATTGTATACCGGTTTTTCTTGTTTTCAAGTGGCTTCAAGATAATATTTAGTTATATTCAGGAACTCACTAAGTGATTAAGATTTTTCTCTCTGTTTTACTCCATTATAACCCCATAAACTACATGATCAATATCCTCAATTTGATCTTTGCTTTCTTCTAGATGAAATATGAATCCCAATGAATGATAATTACCTAATATTTACTACTTCTAGGGGTAATACATATGTTAGAATTTCTATCATTGATATGTGTGTATACATATACACATACACATATGTAATATATAAATTGATCTATATATACATACATGCATATATTATATTTAGACATATGTGCATATGCATATATTCAAAGTGTATATTCACATAACATAACATTCAGATGATATTCCATTCTATTTCCCAGGTGCAGTGGATACTGATACTTATTTTATATTGATGTGGTAGTATTAAAAAACAAATTTTGCTACATATTAATTGTAAAATTATCAGAAAACCTTTTGGTCAACATTTCTACTCCTTATCTTGGGAATTTCCTTCACTCAAACTAACCATTAATATTTTATATTACACAGGCAATTTATTAATAGAGCCATTCCATTCATCATACAAAGAAATTGAAGAAACTCGTTCCTACCTATTCCCTGTAGGACTTCTCTGAATTATATCCTTTTGCTGATTTGGATCCAACTCACCATTTCTGGAAGTCTATAGAGAAGGTTCAGGTAACCTTGGTACCTGCAGGTCATGGAAAAGTAAAATGGAGGAATTGCAGTTCTGGATCTGCAATCTCCATAAGAGTCTAAGGATGCCTTGAGAGAAATCATGGAGAACAAAGTGGTTCTGTACATCATATATTTTCTGTTCTTCATTAAGTTCCTATGACTGCTTTATTTCATGACATACTACTATTTCAAATGTAACAACAACAGCAGCCACTAATCTCATGAATCATATGCCACCTTCACCTTGTCAGTATCCTCATTAATCTTTTGCTTCTTCATCTTTTAGCTCCCCTGAAACTGAATAACAAAATTCAAGTCATCAAGAAAAAAATCTGTGGAATGATAAAGGGCTGAGGTTATTTTGCATTTTCACTTATAAATATTGCTGTACACTTAAAATTTCTCTCTCCATTTCCCTCCTTTTCTCTCTTCTCTCTCTCTCTCTCTCTCTCTCTCTCTCTCTCTCTCTCTCTCTCTCTCTCTCTCTCTCTCTCTCTCTCTCTCTCTCTCTCTCTCTCTCTCTCTCTCTCTCTCTCCCTGTCTCTCTTCTCTCTCTCTCTCTTTCCCATTCCTTCCTTTTCTCTCACTTTCTAACTCTCTCTCTCCCTCACCTTTATCTATGTGTGTATGTCTCACACACACAAATATACCATAGTTTTAAACATACACACACAATTCCATTTTTTGGAATTGGAGATCAGAATTACCATATTCATCAATCATAGTTATTTCATTTTGATTTGTTAATAAAGTTATAATGAACTACTATATTTGTTCATGTGCTATAATTCTTCCAAGTGTACAATGCAGACAATAAATGGACCAATGAAGTGATTGGACTTCAATTTTCTGGTGAATAACTTGCAATATTATATATTGAAATCACAAAGGTACTATCTATCCAATGGTGTGGGAAATGCAAAATTTTTGAACCATTACCTCTTCCTACATTTCAATTTTATGTTTCTCTGGAGATACTGGATTACTCTTTCTCCTTTACCTTCTCCTCCTAGAAATAATAAATTTCTTTTAAAATTATCATGTGTGTCAGTGAGATGACTCACTGGATTGAGAACCAGGTCTGGAGATGAGAGAGCCTGGGTTTAAATCTGACCTCATATACTTCCTAGCTCTGTGACCTTGGGCAAGTCACAATTGTAAGGGGTAAAAATTAGGGTTGTTGAATGAATATATTATTTTAGTGGTCACCAGGGATTAAGATTCAATCCCAATGAAATACTCAAGTAAATTTACGATTTTTATGGTAGTTTAATTACAATATTAGGAGGACATTAAGAAGAAGGAGAGAGGAAACAGAATTGGACTGCTCTGGCAAGCCAATAGGAATTCAGAGGCCTAGGCCAAGGGGTCTTCTCAATCTAGCTTGGCTTCCAGTCATGAGGCCTCCTTCAAGATGAGGGGCCTCCTAGGAGGATAGTGCTTTAGGAGGTAAAGGAAAGAGGAAGCAGCCTAAATCACTCACCAAGCATGCTAAGAACTCCACCATGAGCTCCCAACACTGAAAGAGCCCAATGTCTCCACCAGGGAGGCCAGAGAGAGGAAGTGTCATGAAATATATATAACCCATACTTTACATCACTTCCTGTGTCTCACATGTACCAATGGTAGCTTGAGCTTGACTTAGGAGAACCCAGGGGGTCTGTCAGTTGTTTTTGATTTGTCACTTGCTAGCACATGTTGGTCATTGACCATCCTCCTCAACATTTAATCCTTATATTCCTGGTTGATAGAATTCTAAGACTAAGAAGGATGGAGCAAATTTAAAATTCACACAAGACCTTATTATTCATCTTTCCTGTAACCAATAGTGTATTGATTCTAAGATGGAAAGTAGAGTTTTACCAAAAAAAAATTAAAGAATTATCATGGGACTTTTAACTGAATAATCATTTTAATTTAGTTTATCCTTTGCATAAAACAATGCTGTAAGATAGCTAAAATTAAAATACAAAGTACATTTTTTAAGTATTCACACTATATAGGAAGTGATGAGGCTTTTTTTTTTGAGGAGTAGGAAGAACACTTCCATTTTGGATCTGCCATGGGGAACTTGAATGGGTTTAAGACATGAATATAGTTAACAATAATAAAAAATGTATTAATTGGAAGCTGAGTTACTCTATGAGGTCAGAAGTGGAAAGTTGTTTCCAAATTGAGAGTTGAAGGAATGTTTTAAGTAAAAGGTCAAGTTTATTGGTGAATATGAATTCAGCTGGTAAATAGAGGGATAAAATAAAGGCTAGTATTCGAAGAAGAAGAAGAAAGAGCCTCTTCAAAGGCTAGTTTGCTTGAAGCACAAAGGTTTTAAAGTAATTATTGTATTTTTGCCCCCCTACATTTGCCAAAGTCTTCCTTCTTTCTTGGGATATACTTCTTAAACTAACATTTTTAAAAAAGATTTATATTCCTTCAAGGTTCACATCGGGGGCCACTTCATGAAGTTTTCCTAGTTCTCCTCATTTGTTATTGATCAAATAGATCTAACTTAGATATGACCTTTTACTCAAGGATGAATCTTTGCCATCAGCTTTAAAAGGATATACACATACACATACACATCAATGGCTATTATAGCAGTCAAAAGTATTCATAATTAAAGCATTTTTAATCCCCTAATAGAAACTGAGTTCTCTCAAAAATAGATTGTGAACATGAGAGACAAGATCAGAAAGATGGAAAATAAAGTATTTTATGCTGGAGAATTTTCACAAATTCATGATTTTATTGAGATATGGCCTTTCTTTGATGATGTGTTCTCATTCTTTCTAATTATAATCTGCAACCTTCTCTAAATTCTCCATAATAAATTTCTCTTAAATACTGAAATCTTGGGTATTTTAACATTTCTTGGGTTTGGTTGCAACACTAACATGGTCCATCACTTTTATTCTCTGATATTTCTGAATAACTAGCTCATCTATTTCAAATATACATTTTCTAGGATATATTTCCTTCCTTTTTTTTCATTGAAGGAGTCATTACCAGCATACTACAGCCTGGGTTGGCTTGTCTGCATCTCACTTATGTTCTTTATGCTACTTCCAATGGTACTGTGGGGTTTCATGTTGTGGGATCACTAGGAAAATGTTTATATTAAAATAATGCATTTTGTATCAAGAAATAGTTTGTGGTTGTTTAAAATACTTTACAATGATATAACTCCAACCTAGCCTTTTCTCTTTCTCCAATTTAATTCTAGGCTCAAATGCAATTCCTGTTCATGAATAAAAGAAGTGAACTTGATCATATTAGAAATAGGGAGATGGAAAAGGGGGATTAATTAATTGAATAAATTCAAAGAATAATTGTTATTAGCTTAATTCCAACTTAGAATGAGGTCTCTGATGCACCATATATCTATCCCTGTCTATGTTGTATTCAATGCTTTTTTTGTGCCTGATTTAATCAATGAATAGATGGTAGAGCTCTCAATTTGTAGATAATATAGAACTGACTTATGTTGAATGAGAAAGTCATGATCCCAGAGTATAATGATAATAATTCCATGTTCACATGTGTGTCTTCCATATATGTGTGTAAAGGATATATGTAAGCATATAGGTATGTATATATATATATGTGAGAATACTTGTGAATATACACACATCTACATAAGTACTCAAATATACTCTGCCTTGTTCAAATCACATTTGTGATTCTATGTCTAGATTACAAATATTTTTATGAATGTCAAAACAGTTTAATGCATTTGAAGAATTATGTTCTCTATCATGAGAATTCCCTATCCAGTTATGATCCACCAGCTTGTTGTGGAAGACACACAGTTAAATCAATTAAACATTCCATATGATACAGAGCTTCATGAATAAAATAGATGACTAGTTAAAAGAGGAGTATTTTTCTTTGTTTCTCAGGCAACATTTTTATTCTATATTTTAATTTCGTTGACTGTGAAAATAAACTTTTCCTAATCATTTATTAGGAAAAGTATAAATTTTGCCTTGTAATGTTTTTCCTCTCTCATTTTATTATGGTTTATTCTAATTTTCAAAGATATGAAAACTTTAACTTTATAGTCTATTTTTTGTGGTTATTTTATTTTTATAGCTAGTTTGGCTCATATTTCATTCAAGTTGTTAGACCAAGCCTAGTTTTAACCAAGCTTCTTGCTGGTTTCCTTCAAGGTATTTGTGTAATTTCCTGTAATTTATTTATTTTCATGCTATTTGCACTCTAATACAATAAATGCTTATTTATTTTATGTGTTCTCTTTGAGGGGTTTAATTTATATCTGTGAGGTTTGTATAGATTTATTTCCTATAATAAGAAATTTGTCATTTGCTTCCATTTTCAATTGACTATGGAACCGTCTAATTATGGTTTCTCTTTCTTTAGAAATCTCATGATATATTGGTAGTGTTATTCATTCACTTGAAATCTATTTTGCATCTAATTTATTTTTGTTTTACCCTTTCTCAGATTAGTTACTTCACCCCTTTATGGCAGGTCCTATGCCTTAATTTTCTTTCAAGCTCCTTTAGGTTTTACTCAATCACTTTATAGGCACTAAACATGATAAATATTGTTCAAATTATTATTGAATTTGTTTTTTCTATGTAAAACACTGAGTAACTCAAAATATATAAGATGCTTACTACATTCACAGCCATTTCCTACTTTTGCTTGCACATAATTGACCCAAAGATCTTCATTATAATTTTGAAGCACTTTTAAAACAAATATCTCATGTCTTATTTTTTTAAATTTTTATTGTCATGCAAAACACACTTCCATATTAGTCATTGTTATAAGTCCACACTCTTACAAAACCAGAATTCAAAATAAAACCAAAAATACACTGATGTGAAAGAATATTCCAACAGTTATTTCTCTGGAATTGTATATCATACCAATCATAATTCCTCCAGAATTTTCCCAGATAATTGCATTGCTGAGAGTAGCCAAGTTTTCATAGATAGTCATAGTATAATGCTGTTATTGTGTACACTGTTCTCCCAGTTCTGCTTCTTTCATTCTGTATCAATTCCTGTGGATCCTTCCAGCTTTTTCTGAAATTATCTTGTTCATCATTTCATATAAAAAATAGTATTCCATCACCAACATGTACCACAATTTGTTCAGCCATTTCACATTTAAGGGAGGAAAAATGGGTTATTATATAATGTTAGACTGGGTTATATTTAAAAAAAGGGTTGCCAGGAATTTAATTTATTCCAAAGATGTTTACTTACAATTTATTTACAAAATATAGAAAGAGTAAAGTAAGAAAATGAGAGAAAAGTTAGGGGATGATATCTAGCCTAAGCACTAATTAACTTACTCCCAGTCCATGGCTCAACCTGGGCTCAACCTAAGGAATTAGTCCTTAGGCCTCTGCAAAGCCAAGGACCTGGGGAAGTCTCTCCTGAGGCTAGTCTCTTCAGAAAATCCAATATGAAAGGAGTCAGCCTTTCACTCACCACATCTCAGGTCCAATCAGCAGATTCTCCACCAGCCTCCACTCCAAAGAAAGAAAGAACTGCCAGTAGGTATCCATTCAGGAAGTTGTCACTCCTTTTTAAAGACAATTTCTCTTGCTTCACTTCCTGTGCCTTCCCCTAATTCTACTTCTACCAATCACAATTGAGGTCCTGTTTTAGGATTGCCCAGAAAGAAGTCAGTAAATTCTGATTTGTCACCTCCTATCACACACATGGGTCACAGACCTCCCCCATTCAAGTGTGAATGGGGTGTTTACACCTTTGATGATTTAATCTAAAAATGGGCAGATATTTCTACTCAACTATAAGTAGGGTGTTTATACTTTTTGTGATTAAATCTAAAAATAGGCAGGGGTTACAATTTAATCTTAACAACCAGGGGAGAGTTAATTATTTTTATTTTCACAGTCAGGGGAGATTTAAATTTAATTTTCAGACACAATTGATGAACATCCCCTCAAGTTCTTATTCTTTGCCATGACAAATGATCTGCTATAAATATTTCTGTACAAGTAGGTCCTTTCCCCTTTTTAATTATCTCTTTGGGATACAGACCAAATAGTTGTATTACTGGACCAAAACAGTATGCAAAGTTTTAAAGCCCTTTTGGTATAGTTCCAAATTGTCCTCCAGAGTGGTTGGATCAGTTCACAACCTCACCAACAGTGCATTCCTATCCCAGTTTTGCAACATCTTTTCCATCATTTACCACTTAATTACCATATTGGCCAGTCTGATAGCTGTGAAGAGGTACTGCAGCATTATTTTCATTTGTTTTTCTCTAATCAAGAGTGATTCAGATTTTTTCCTGTCATTATTTATTGCTTTGAGTTTTTCATATACAGATTGCTTGTTCATATCCATTGACCATTTGTCAATTGTGGAATGACTTGTATTTTTATAAATTTGAATTAGTTCTCTATAAATTAAAAAAAATGAGTCTTTTATCAGAGAAATGTTATGAAAAAAATTCCAGTTTGTTGTTTCTCTTCTAATTGTGGTTACATTCGTTTTGTTTGTACAAAAGCTTTTTTTAATCAAAATTATTCAATTTACATCTTAAAATACTCTCTACCTCTTGTTTATTCCTGAATTCTTCCCTTTTCTAAAATCTACTAGGTAAACTATTCTCTGTCCCCCTAATTTAGTTATGGTATCACTCTTTATATCTAAATCATATATCTAGTTTGACTTTATCTTGTTATAGGGCATGAGATTCCTACCTTCTGCCATACTGTTTTCTAATTTTCCTAGAATTTTCATTAAATAGCAAGTTCTTATTCCAATAGCTTGGTTCCTTGGGTTTATTAAACACTAGGTTCCTAGGGTCATTTACCCCATTATAAATTATATCTAACCTATTGCATTCATCTGCCATTCTGTTTCTTAACCAGTAACATAATTTTGATTATTATCTTACAGTGTAGTTTGAGACCAGGTACTAGTAGAACATCTTACTTCACATTTTTTTTCATTAGTTTCCTAGAGATTCTTGACCTTTTTATCTTGCAGATGAATGTTTTTATTGCTTTTCTAGCTATAAAAATAATTTTGGGAGCTTGAGATGGCACTGAAAAAATAAATTTATTGAGATAGATTTATCATTTTTATTTTATTAGCTTGGTCTACCCATGATCAATTAATATTTTTCTACTTGTTTAGAGTTTACTTTATTTGTGTGGAAAGTGTTTTGTAATTGTGTTCATATAATTCCTTCATTTGTCTTGGCAAATATATTCCAAAATATTTTATATTGTCTAGAGTTATTTGAAATGGAGTTTATTTTAACTCTTGCTCCTGATCTTTATTTGAAATATATAAAAATGGTGATAATTTATGTGGAAATTATTCTGTATTCTGCAACTTTACTAAAGTTATTAATTATTTCAACTAGCTTTTAATAGATTCTCAAGAATTCTCTAAGTATAACCTCATATCATCTGCAAAGAATTATAGTTTAAATTCCTCATTGGCTACTTTAATTCCTTCAATTTCTTTTTCTTTTCTTTGGTAAAATTATCAATACTAATAGAATATTAAATAATAGTGGTAATAATGTTGCTTCATTCCTGGATTTATTGGGAAGGTTTCTAACTTATCCTAATTTCAGATGGTACTTGCTGAAGGTTTAAAGTAGGTATCATTTTGAGGAATGTTCCATTTATTCCTTTGTTTTCTAGTTGTTTTTTTAAAATATTAATGGATATTGTATGTTGTTGAAGGTTTTCTTTTGTATTTTAATTTAAAATCCAAGATTTTTTTGATCTTTTGTTTGAGATGGTATTTTTATAAAAATCCAAGATTTTGAATTTTGTTCGAGAAAAGATCTTCAAGGAAGAAACTTGATAACTCCTAAATCCAGAGAATGAATTGTTGCAGAAAGATGCAGAAAACCTACACTTCAACAAGAAGCTCAAGAATGAACTTTGGATATGGTTGATTGAACTGAAATTTGATTGAATGTTTATTGTAAATGTGTACATTTATGCCAAAAGAGACTGCCCCTAATTTGGCTTTCTGTCAATGTGCTCGGCAAAACATTGGTTTTGCTTTTTTTCTTTTCTCCTCCCTCACTACTCTAATTTCCTCTTAGAAAATTGAATATTGTATATATCTGTAGTTAGAAGTGCATTTAGGACTACCAGATAATTATGTTAAATGATCAATGGGGAAACTAGTCTCCTAATGATCATCAGGGGGAATTGTAAACCTTAAAAATTCTCAGACCCTACTTCATAAGGTTTGGTTAAGACCATTCCCCATTTAAACAATGAAGGAACTTAGATCAGGAATGTGAGATCTACTCCACCCCTACTTAAGCCTGCTTTAGGGGAAGACACTCCTTTCTGAACAATGAAAAATATTAAACCCATACTTATAGTAAGGCAAATGTTCTTAAGCTGTGCCTATTTTTAGATCTAATACAAAAGGGTGCTAATTACCTATAAAGGTCAGGCAACTTGTGAATTTACAAGGAGCAAAGAGGTGAGAACTTATTCAGAGGTTTTTTCAGGTGTGAACTTAATCAAAAGTTCAAGCCTTGTTAGGTGTGAATTAAGAATTTTCTGTCCTTTGGAAAATGTCTACTGTGATTGGTAGATGTGAGAACTTAGGGGAGGAGACATAGGAGAAAATTCCCTTTAAAAGGAGAGGAGAAACTGAGAGCAGGGGACTCTGGCTGGAACTCCCTCTGAGGAGACTCTGAGTCTCAGAGATTCTCTCTCTGGAGATGGCAGCTGGCCAAAGCTGAAGTGGTGTCTCTCTGAACACTAGAATCCTTGCTTGGACAAATCTTGTGGTGAGTGGATAAAAGACTGACTGATCTTTTTCTTAGGGCTTGGGCCTGGGTTGGCCAGGGCTGGCCTGGGCCAGCCTATCTTTTTCTCATTATTTCCTTTTTTTCTCTCTCTTCCTTTCTTTAATTCCTCATGTGTATGAATTACAATCTCTATAAAACCCAGCTGACATGGGTATAGTTAATAATTGGGAATTTTTCCCTGGTGACCACCTTATATTTGATTTAAAACAAGACACTGTCTTGAAACCATATTTTCTGTGGTCAATTTAAGCCAAAACACTCTTTTATCTGCAACAGTTTATGTCTTCCACTATTTTAATCATTACACTCTGCATCTGTTGAGGTAATCTTGTGATTTCTGTTAGTCTGGTTACTGATGATTAATTATGGTGATAGTTTTTCTAATATAAAACCAGTTTTGCATTCCTGGTGTAAATCTCAACCAGTCACAGTGCATGACCCTAATGATATACTGATGTAGTCTCTTGCTAATAGCCTTATTTTAAAAATTTGCATCATTATTCTTTAAAGAAATTGGCCTATAATTTTCATTCTCTGTTTTTGCCATTCCTGGATTATATAAGGGTTCCATATTTGTTTTGTATAAACAATTTGGTAGTATTCCTTCTCTGCCTATTTTCTCAAATATTTTTGTAGTGTTAGGATTATTTTTCTTTAAATATTTGATAGAATTCACTTGTAAATCCATTTAGCTCTGAGGATTTTCTCTTGATGGTTTATTCAATTTATTTTCCTGAGATGGAAATCTATTTTATTGAATGACCTTTTTTCCCTTGAAGCATATACTCAGTTTTGCTGAGTGACTCTGGGTTGTGTGAAGATTAAATTTAACTCTCTCCTGATTGTGAAAAAGAAATTAATTAACTCCCCCCCGATTGTGAAGATTAAATTGTAACTCCTGCCTATTTTTAGATTTAATCACCAAAAGTATAAACCCCCTACTTAAATATGAGTGGGGAAATCTGCCCATTTTATGATTTAATCACCAAAGGTGTAAATACCCCATTCATTCATGAGTTGGGGAGATCTGTGACCCATGTGTGCAATAGTGGGTGATGAATCAGATTAAACTGACTGCTCCTGGGCAGTCCTAAAGTAAAGCTTCAACTGTGATTGATAGACATAAAATTAGGGGAAGGCACAGGAAGTAATACAAAATAAAGTGTCTTTAAAAGGGAGCTACAACTTCCTGAGTGCTGTTTTTACTTGGAGTTCTACTTGGAGATGAACTCCCTGTGAGAGACAGTTCTTCATTCTTTGGAATTGAGACTGGAGAAGAATCTGCTGACTGGACCTAAGACCCTGTGCCTGGTGACACTGTTCTTAAATCTCTTCCTTTGGACTGACATGTGGTGAGTGAAAATTTTGACTCCTTTCCTGGATATTTTCTGAAAAAAAAACTAGCCTCAGGAGAAACCTACATCTTGAGAGAGACTTCCCCAGGTCCTAGGCTTTGCCAAGGCCAGCTAAGAACTAACTCCCCTACCTAGGTTGAGCCAAGGGTCAGAGTAAATTACTTAGTGCTTAGACTAGATATTTTACCCTAACGTCTCTTGGATTTTTTTACTTCACTCTTTCTATATTTTGCAAATAAGTCTCTTTGGAATTTATATAAATTCCTGGTGATGCTATTTTAAAAAGAGAATCTAGTCCAACCTTTTTATGCATTTAACCCCTTTTCCCTTTACAGGTGTAAACCTAGGTTTAGGTTTTCATTTTGTTGCATTATTTTAAGGTTGGTTAAAGTGGATTCTCATGGTTGATTCAAGCTTCCCTGTTTCTATTCCATCATCTTAGCTCCACTTCCTCATGTCTTATTTTGATTAATCTTGAAGTACGCTATGGGTATTTGTGATCTCATATAGTTTTTCAAAAGTAATTTACTAAATAGTGCCTCTATAGTCCAAGGAAGGCAAAGACTTTCACCATAGTCTAACATTTCAATTTCAAAATTATAGATGGCATGCTAGACATGTAGTCAGCAAGGCCTGCATTTAAATCCTATCGTAGAGATTTATGAACTTTTGTGAACTTGATTAAAACTTTTACCCTCTCTGAGTTTTTAATTTTTCATTCATAAAAAAAAGATAATCATAATAGCTTTGTCATGGGGTCGTTTTTTGATTGAATAAGATAACACACAGAAAACACATATAAATCTCTTTGGGCTATAAAAATTGAAATTATTTTTGTTGTCATCATCTTATTGTTTCTATTCTTTATGTTGCTATCAATATAACAGATCTAGTTCATATAATCTAGGCAAAGGAAATTACTTGTTTAGGTTATCAATTATTTTTCCATCAATAGGCCTATATAAACTGTGACCCTTCAGTATGCCTAAATGGTGCAAATGTATAATTTCGAAAAATTCTTTGAGAACATTCCATTATGTAGATTTATATTTTAAATATGAATGTAAAATTAAAATCTTCATATCTTTTTCCAAATTCATATATTTGGTTAGCAAGTGGCATAGATAATTGTCTCTGGAATCCAGCCCAAAGTCCTCCAAAAGAGGACTTATAATGTTGATCTTGAGGAAAAATATATTTTTTGGGATTATCAGGCAGTTAATTGTTGAACTATGTGAGTTCTGAGGGATCTTCCAGCATTATAATTATTTTTTTTTCTCTGCTCTTGGATCCTCTTATTTGACAATCGCCATAATTCATCATTTATAAGACCATAAATATAGATTTGGAAGGAATTTTAGAGGGCATGTCATCTAATCAATTTATTTTGCAGACAAATAGCAGAGATGAAGGGAGGTTAAATAAATTATTCAAAGTTACATTTCTACAAACTAGCAAATTTAGGATTTGAACCTTTAATCTCTGATTCCAAATCTATCACTCCTTTACTATTCTATATGACTTTTCTATTTGATAAATATAAATTACAAGAGGAAAAGTCGTCATTTTAAATACACTTTGGGATTCAAATTTGACCACTGTGCTCAAAACAAAAACATTGTTATTATATTTCTACTTCCCTTTTCAATGTAGGATCATATATAAAATATTTCATCATTTGCTCATAACAATTTAACCAGAAATTTTGAGTTTTTAGAGAGTGACATATTTAAAAAGTTATAATTACTTATCTTATGTTGGTCTCAAACATCTTTTCAAAACCAGAGTATCTTCTCAATTGATAAGTTGTCAAAGGATATGAACAGGCAGTTTTCAGTTGAAGAAATTAAAACTACCTATAAATATATTAGGAAATACCCCAAATCACTATTGATTAGAGAATTACAAATTAAGACAACTCTGAGATAACACCTCATACCTATCATAGTAGCTATTCTAACCAAAAAGGAAAATATTAAAGTTGGAGAAGATGTAGGAAAATTGGGACACTAATACACTGTTTTTAGATCTGTTATAACCATTCTGGAGAGCAATGTGGAATCATATCCAATAAAATTATGCATACATTTGAACCCAGAAATTCCACTACTTTATCTGTATCTCAAATAGATAAAAGATTTTGGGAAAAGTACCTACTTGTATCAACATATTTTAGCAGCTCTTTTTGTATTGGAAAATAATTGGAAACTGAGGGGGTATCCATCAATTGGGAAATGAGTGAACAAACTATAGTATATGATTGTAATGGAAAACTGTTGCACTGGGGGCAGCTGGGTAGCTCAGGGGATTGAAAGGCAGGCCTATAGATGGGAGGTCCTAGGTTGAAATCTGGCCTCAGACACTTCCTAGCTGTGTGACCCGGGAAAATCACTTGACTCCCATTGGCTAGCCCTTACCACTCTTCTGCCTTGGAGCCAATACACAGTATTGAATCCAAGATGGAAGGTAAGGGTTTAAAAAACAAAAACAAATATTGCATTATAAAACATGATAAACAGGATGAGATCAGAAAAATCTGCAAAGACATATGTATTGATGCAAAGTGAAAGGAGCAGAACCAAGAGAACAATGTATACAGAAACAGAAATATTTCATGGCATTCAACTGTGTAGGACTAAATTATTATAGAAAAACAAGGTTCTAAAATAAGCAAAAAACAAATGATTTTTTTAAAAGATGCCATAGCCAAAGAAAACCTAAGGAACTGTTGGATTATGACTGCAGATAAAAACATGCCATCCTTCTCTATATTTACTTTATGAATTTTTTTATTTTAACTTACTATATATGTGATATGTGTCTCCAGTCACAATATGGTACATATTATAAAGGCACTGATGTAATCTATATCAGACTACCTCAGGGAGGGGGAAAATCCCAGTCCTTAAATGTCAGAATACAATTGTCAAAAATTATTTCTACACATAATTGAAAAAAATAAAATTCAATAAAATAAAGTTATAGTAGCTTGAATCATTATTTCACATATATTACACAAATATGAATGTTATATGAAAAAATACCTATGTGTCTAAGTGTATATTGAGTGTATTTTAAAGACTGACATTTTCTCAATAATTAAGGTGTCTGAATGGTGACATAATCAGTGTAAATGTAAGCACAAGTTGCCAAATGTTGATAAAATTACTGTGATATAAATTAAAAGCCTTTCTTTGCATGAATTAATTATATAGTCTTTAGATAAAAAAGGTTAACACGATAAATCTCTAAATAAAATAATGTGGACTTTTATATTATTCTAAACTGTTAAAAATAGTTTTAAATACATAACATTTTTATAATTGTAGAAAATCTATTTCCTTTTTATTGTCATTTATGTAATTTAACAAATTCATTTCAACCAACATTTTTTTTCATGTTTGAATAACGGAACAGTTTCCATTATTACTGAGATCAGAGGCCAATTTTTAAAAATAGTCAAGTCTTTCAATTAAAGCATTCTTTTGAAATATCAGAAAAGAGGAGAAATTTATAATGAAAGGAATTGTCAATTTTTATTTTACTTAGTAAGCTTTCCTTTTATTAAACACTCTTTACTTTATTCATGTTAAAAAGAAGTCACAAAAACTCAATTAAATGTGAGTTCAGAAAAGTAGCCATGTGTCATAGACCATTTAGACAATGTTCATTGTCACAAAGAATATAGGAAATTGTTCATAGAAACAATGAATTCTGCATGACAAATTTAAATTTATTATATTTTACATGGGCTCTGATAATGTTAATGCATCTCAATTATGATGAGGCCATAAACAAAGTACTAATATTTTTAAGTTAATTTATATTCTCTTAAATCTATAAGGGAATAATAATAATAATCTGACAATATATGTTTTCCACTTAAATAATAATACATAATTCCTTAAGAGGAGGAAAAAAGAAAACCACTGGATTTGGAATTTAAGGTTTTGCTGTATGGCAATGATAAATTGTTGTACCTTAATAGTGTTAAAAAAGGATGCGTTATTATGAGTAACTACTAATGTCTGTTCTTCCAACTATATAAAATCATTGTGAAAATAATCTATACAATTATGGAAAGCATATGATTTTTTGAATGAGCAACAAATATACCTTTAAAACTAGTATTATAGAAAGAAGAATAAATTTATGTTTTTTTTCACTTAACTTACATGAAGAAAATGGAAAATCCTATTGTGCTTTTTGTCGAATAATTATGAAGAACAAAAACAAAACCTCTGAATTTTATAAAGTAAAACAAAATTTCAGCTTGCATACGTTGCTAAAATCAAGTATTTATCTTGAATACATCAAAATCATTCCAGATCCTTTAGGTAATAAAATAGCTGAAATTACCCAGTTCAGTATGATAGTATGATTATAAAATTCAGGTGAAGTATAAAACAGAAGTACTTACTTCCCAAAGGAATCTACTACCATGATTAAGAAAATTTTGTATATAACCTATGTCAAAGAGGAATTCTTTGCTAATGGTGCTGTCTACCATCTATTTTTTGCATATAGTGGACGTCCTTCTGGTTGCATTAAGTCCCAACTAATTGCAGAGCATCTGTGAAGAAATCTGTAATCAATCAAAGACATTTTTTCTGTCCATTCACACATAAAAAAATGAGGTAGCTGAAAACTGTACATTATCCACATTTAAACAATTACTTGAATGGTTACCCTATTGAAAATATTTGATAATATGTGTATCTTAGCATAAAAGGATGTTAAGTTGGTCCTGCAGTTGAAAAGGAAGAGGAAAGTGTGTTGAAATTCCATTTTTAATTCAATGAACATTTAAGTGCCTTCTGTGAACTAGTCACTATGCAAGAGCTTCAATAAGAAAAAGAAAGACTATTCTTTCTGTTAAGGATTTTATATTTCACTTGTTGGAGCTAATAAAACACAAATTTGAGCTGAAAAGTAAAGGAAAGTATACCAGGAGGCAATTGGCATGGGATATAAGGTTTTGAAGAGTTGAAACCAAGCAGAGGTGCTGATAGAAAATGTTGGATTACCTGCAAAGTTTGGAACCCTCTATTAAAAAAGGCATTAAAAGAAATTAATTGCTAACCTCCTTACCTCCAATAGCAAACGACAACCCTTTGTGCAAGAAAATTTCCAATTGACCTTTGTCTCAGATCAAACACTAAATCCTCAAGAACTGTCAATCACCCTAAGCAGAACTCAGTTGACGATCATCAAAACCTGAACCACATCTTAAATATTCACTCTCCAGTGAATTCAGTTAACCAGATTAATAACTTTATTTATATATAAATTCCTCACTTTGTGTACTTTATTAGAAGTCTGAGGACTGAGGTTTTGTGAGGCTTCCCAGATTATAATCTGTCTACTCTGCTTAAAGATACTTGTTATAACTACTTTAGTAGTATTGATTTATTTAGAGGTTAGCAGAAAGTAAAAGCAAGAGAGCAAGATGAGAAAGTGTAGAAAATCTAAAACCTAAATTTCACCCATCCTGAAATTTAAAAAAATACTACCAAGGGAATCCAGGAGTGATCCATATTTGATCAGATCTAAGGGTTCCTTGTGTGGTTAACATGCATTCCATTCAATTGGGGCCCAGGTGCATTGAGTTTCCAGAGGTACAAACCTTGCTCCAATCATGGGGTCAGTGAGGTCAAGACAGTCTAATTCTGCTAACCACATTTAACAGCTGCTGAGTCTTCAGGTGATCAGTTTATCCCAGGAAGTTTTATTTTTTTTTATTTTTTATTGGTTAATTAAGACAATTTTCATCTCAGGAAGTTTTAATGCTCTCTAGAATGGAAAGCAAGAAATGTTACTGATGGAAAATGGAAGGTGAATTGAGCTTTGTAAAATGTAATGACTTTTTCCTGATTCCAAAATTTCCACAAAAGCCATGGCTCAGCTTTTTCGTAGTGAAATTCTACTTGGAATTGTGATATTACTTGAGTCACAGAGTATAATTGTTCTAAAGAATTGAAAGAGAATGATACAGTAAAGAATGAAGAGGTATAGAATGAGTCTGGATGGATGTCAACATTGAAGAAATGGGGAAGTCTAAAGAAGTTAAGATTACATTTGTAACATAAGAATTATATGACAGGAAAGGACAGATTGCATGGAACAAATGAAGGATACCAAATGGACAGCCGGAGTGCTTTCAGAGGACATTTTAAATTCCCAGAAAATATGAAATTGTTCTCCTATTGCAAACCTTTGAGAGAACATGGTCAAGTGTTGCTCAAGATTAGCAGGCATGAATCTATTGAAAATTTTACAGATAACAGATTCAGTTGCATGACATTGTATCACTAAAATGTCTTACACACAGTATCTATTTAATTGATGTGATTTAGAATCAATTTCCCAAATCAACTTTCAATGCTTTCTGTAAAATTACATGTAATAACTTCTAGCACCATATCCATGTATTTTGATTTACAATGATCATGTCATCAAATATACTTTGAGGAATGAGTAATCATTAAATTGGCATTGGTTCACCACCTTGCTTTGTTGTGTAGCCTTGAGAAAGTTTTTATCTTTGATCTTTATTTTTTATTCCCCTTCCCCAGGTAATGTGGAGATAAGGTTAACTCACTTGTGAGCATTAGTAAAGTTTACCAATAGTATTCTATTTGTACTATAAAATTATATGTAAAGCTCGGTATACTTATGTTAATGATTAATATCTCATTTAGATGAATGAGAAGGAAAAGGTGAAACATGCATTCTTCAACATACCAGGCAAGTGAAGGCTAACTTTCCAGTTCAGTGATCTCTAGGTATTTTCTTCCATTTATAGATGCTAGTTTCCTTAAATAATAATTTTCACTTTCATAGTTAAATTATGAGAATTTATATAAGATAACATGGAAATAGATTTAGAAGTAAAAATAAAAAAGGAAAGATTATTGGATCCTAACAATATTTATATGCCTAATAGATTACATCATAAAGAATCCTAAAATATTTAAAGGCAGAGAGAACTTTGAAGATCTCAAAATTAAAGAAACACAGAATCCTAAAATAAGAAGAAACTTTAAGGCTGTTCTATCACGTACATTAACAAGCATACAGGAGAGACAGCTAGGTAACTCAGTGAAGAGAGAGCTAGACCTAGAGACAGAAGATCCTGGGATCATATTTGCAATCAGACACTTCCTAGCTATGTGACCCTGGACAAGTCACTTAACCCTAATTCTCTAGTCCTTAACATCCTTCTGCCTTGGAACTGATCCTTAATATCTGTTCTAAGGCAGAAAATAAGGGTTTAAAAACAGTATACAAAGAGCATCTGGGTTGCCTAGCCCTTTCTGTTCTTCTCTCCTAGAACTGATATACAGTGTTGGTTTTAAGGGAGAAGGTAAGGGTTTAAAAAAACAAACAAACAAAAAATAAACCAGTATACAGCATAGCTCACTTGACAAGTGATCATAGTAAACCTGCTAAGAAACTTCTATCTTGTGAAAAGATCTTTTCTACTTTGGAATATCTTTGATTGTGAGAGAGTTTTATCATTTGCCATGTTTATAACTGCCTCTGAAACTTCCACCAAACAGTTTTTAGCTTTGTTCTTTGGAACCAAGCAGAATGATTTGATCTCTCTTTCATGAGAGAATTAGTCAAAATACTTAAAACCCACAAAATGTTCCATTTAGTTCATCTATTTTCCAGGTTAAATATCCCTAATTTCTTTTGATTTTTATATGTCACATTGTCATGATCTCATTTTTCCTCACCAATTTGAAATCCTACCTTGGAGTCTCTTCAGCTTGTCATGTTTCTTAAAATATAGCACCTAGGATTATTGAAATATTCTGGGTATAGTCTGATTGTAAGTGACAGTGCCACTATACTTTCTTCTTAGTTCTAGTCACTATGCCTTTCTTAGTGACTAGATGCATATTAATTCATGAGTGTCATATCTTATTGTTGAGTTATTGATATTGATTTTGTAGTCACTAAAACGTTTTCAGATGGATTGTCTTGCATTCGTGAAATTGATTGTTTTTAAGCTCAATTGTAAGATCCTCAGTTTATCACTATTCAGTTTTATCTTCTTCAATTCATCTGAAGGCTATTGAGATTTTGTCATATCCTGACTTTGTCATTCAACATTTTAGCTTTTTCAAGATTTGTGATATTTGACAACTTCCTAAACCTCTTTTTGTTTTTGTTATTTGAAAACCTTCCATCTAAAACTCAATCTGAGCAAATGATAAAAATTTAAAAGGTCATAAGTGAAAGTTCATATAACTGGGGCACTTCTTCAGAACTTCCTCCAAATTAGTATCTATTATTATTGTTCCAAATCATCTTCTCCAACAAGAATAGTATTAGATATGTTGTCAAATGTATGAAAATTCAGGTAAACTATATGATGTTTTCATTATCTCAGTTTCCTAAGTTCTTAAATTGGGGAGGTGAAATGTGCATAACCTTATATTGTAATATTTATAGGGAAAGATGGGGGGATTGAAAAAATAGGGGGTACAGAAGGTTTGTAGCAGGGAATGGAGGAGTTGAAGGGTGAGAGGGAATATGGCTGTTGGTAAGGCAAAGGAAAGAGATGCTTCCTGACAAGGGGTTATATTTTGAACAAAATGGGGTGTCCAAGAAATGAGCCACTTATGATAGCCTGCAGGGATGTCTTCTCGCTGGATTGCTGCTAAAGTTGCCCCCGAGCAGGGAAACAGGGACCCTCCTGAGGGACAAGCCTTTCTGCAGAATTTGGTCACCCAGCAGGGGTTGTTTGTAATTGGATGACTGAATGGAGGTTCAGCTCCCTCTATGCCCCAGAAAAGAGAGTCCAGTTATCTGACTGCGATATTCAAATAAGATAAATTTTAATAACCAGTTCGGATTGGAGAGGAATCAAGGAAAAGGGAAAAGGGATGTTTCTAAATAAGGTTGGGGTCTTTCTCAGCTTTGGAGCTGAGGCCAGGCCTCACAGGCTGGTGGAAGGTTTCTCTTATTCCTGTCTACCCTATATCTGTGATAGTTTTCTTAATTTCAAAATCATAGCAGTAGATAGCAAACAACAAGAAAAGTTCTGACTTTCAGAGCTGGTTGGGTCTGTCTCTTTGGGCTGAAGAAAATTGAGGCACCTCTATCCAGAGACTGGGAAGAACAACCCCTCCACCAGGAAAGAAGTGCACAAGTCACAAGACCAATTGCCAACACAGTGGCAGAAAGTCCAGAACTTGTTTTTGTTTCCTTTCCACAATATTGATGAAGTCATTCATGCCATTTAAGATAATTTTTCATTTTCCCCCTTCAACTATTCAGTAATCCTTCATTTCATAAAATAGATCATTGCTTTATGGTCTGTAAATTGAATTCTCTCTCTCTCTCTCTCTCTCTCTCTCTCTCTCTCTCTATATATATATATATATATATATATATGTATATATATATATATATATATTACAAGACATTATTCTCTTTTCTTCTATTCTTACATATCTCTAATTAATTAATCTCACTTTATAGATAGGGGACCAGGGGCCAGAATTTATAGTAAAGTGACTCACTTAAGGTTACCTAGCTACTAAACAGCAAAGTTGCATCTGTAGCTAATGTCTCTTCACACCAAATAAAGCCTTTTTTCATTAGGCTGCACAATATTGCCGTGCAGATCAAAATCCCCTCTCCCCACCCCACTGTTTACAATTTCTCATACCCTATCATTTTAGTAATCAGAAAATGAGGTTTCTTTTCAGAAGAAACCATAAGCACTTAGGAAAATTATAATTAGTGTAAGGTAATTCTCTTTACACAATAGATGTGTTCCCAAAAATCTGTCTCTAAATCATATATCTATAAAATAATATACTAAATGCATTATGAGATATGAGTATTTTAAGCCTATAATATATGCTTTGTTTGGGCCAAATTAATAATCTCTCAATTCTTAAGGCAAAGAGGGAAAAAGAGAGAGACAAATAGAGACAGAGAGGACCTATGATTAAATTGGTATAAAGAAATTTTTCATGAGGCTACTCACTCCATTTTTGCAGTTTACAACCTTTTCTTCACATTTTAGTTTTATAGGAACTTTGAGCAATGAAAAGTTAAATGTCTTATCCAGGGTCACATATAGTGGATGCCCAGAGACCAAACTTCTTTTCTTGTCTTTCTGACACAAAATTAGCTTTCAACTCACTGTACCATGCTGCCTAATTCTCTTATTTTTTTTTGTAAGGATTTGAATACTTTCAAGAATTTTAAATATATTCCATTCTCTTGAAAGGGAAAGGGGCTCTTCCTTTTATTGAGGCTGAACATGAGAGCCTATTTGAAAGAGTAAACTAAGGGAACTAGTTAGTAGTTGACATGTTAAACAAAAGGGAGTATTCTAAACAGAAGAAAAAATCAAGTTTCAGAACAAGTTTATGGAGTTTCTAAGCTTTCTATCTAGAGCAGATTTTCTTTTGAAGTTCTCTGTAAGCATAATTCTATATAATACCAGACAGAAGGTTAGGAATGAAATTTCAGAGACAGGAAACATAACTGGCACAATATTTACAGGTATGACTTTAGGGGGAGAAATTAATGATAATGGGTATCACTTAAGCTGATCCATCTCACCATATTAGAGAGAGACTTTCTACCCTATTTCAGCACAATAATTGTAAGTCCTTTTTGAATTCTTCCAGAATCTGTGTCCATTCTGCATTTTCTTTTGGACTTTAGGTGGATTTCCTTTGCTTTCACTTTCCCTTTCTGTGTGTGAAGATTGGATTTGGTTCTTTCCTAATTGTAACAATGAAGATACTTAGCTCTTCCATGATTGTAAAGATTTAAAGTGTAACTCATGTCTATTTTTTAGATTTTAATCCTCACAAGTATAAATACTCTACTTAAAAATTAAGTATGGAGACCTGCCTATTTTTAGATTCAATCACAAAAAGTGCAAAAACAATACTTAAAGTTGAATGGGAAGATCTGCCCATGATAGATCTAATCACCAAAGGTGTAAACATCCCACTTAATCATTTAGAGAGAATTTGTGACCCAGGTGTGAAAAAGTAGATAATGAATCAGAATCAAGTAACTGCCTTCTGGGCAGTCCTAGAGCAGAACATCAACTGAGATTGGTAGACATGGAATTAGGGGAAGACACAGGAAGTGATGAAAGAGAAAATATCTTTAAAAGGGGCTGTCACTTCCCATGATAAAGTCTTCATTTCTGGAAGTGGAGACTGGAGTCTTGGAGTGGAATTTCCTGTGAGAATTTAATTCTTCATGCTTTCGAATTGAGTCTGGTGAAGAAGGGCAGAAGAATCTGCTGACTGGACTGACATGTAGTGAGTGAAAATACTGACTCTTCCCTGGATATTTTATGAAGAGATTAACCTCAGGAGAGACTTACCCAGGTCTTTGACTTTGCTGAAGCCAGCTAAGGACCAATTCTCCTGGTCCTGGTTTTGAGCCAGGAACTGGGTGTAAATTACTTAGTGTTTAAGATTACCTTATCCTCTCTCTGATTTCTTACTTCACTCTTTCTACATTTTGTAATTAAATTGTAAATAAAATATCTTTGAAATTAATTAAATTCTTGGCAACCAAACCCATAAAAAATCAAGTCCAACCCATTAAAAATTAACCCTTTCTCCCCTTTCATGTACCTGTACCTTGCACTTTGGCTCCATAAAATTTCTTTAGATTTAGGATTTTTTATTGCTTGCTCATTTTCACTATCTGATTATACATAGGCTTGAGGGGATGGTATGATGGTCTGAGGGTTGAGAGTTCTATTTACTCAGGCATAGTTTTAGAGTCTGGATATTGGTTCAAGTATAGGTTCCTAAATCTTGGGGGTTGCTCTTGGCTTGCTCTTCCCTCCTTGATACAGCTTCTTGCTCATCTGCTCTCCTCTCACCTCAGTGCCCCAAATGTTCATTGCCTACATTTTAGATTTTTCTTTTTTTATAAAAAGTTCTTTATCTCTGTCTCATTGTTGGTTTTTACTCCTGTATTCATTTTGTGGCAACATTTTTATCTTGGTCTGAGAGGATTCTCATGGGGGCACAGAGATTACTCTGCCATCTTGCTTCCACTCCCAAAAGAATAATAATTGGGAAAATATCATTAAAGCAGAAGTATCCAGAGGATTCATAGTTGACTTTGGCCATGGGGTAGGTACTTAGGAAGACAAATACACCAGAGGAAGACAGCATGGCACTGTGGGAACTAAGATAAGAAAATCAACTGAAGAAACTTTCTGTGGAAGAAATATACATACACAAACAATTCTGTAGACACAATTCCTCAGCAAATATGGATATCATTAAACATCTCATTGTCAAATAGTTTTGTTTCATTTTGAAATGCAGTGTTAAATGTTGTGTCTGGGGAAAACTGGGCATCTGGAAATCTTATGCATAATAAGCCTCTTTTTCCATTTTGCTTCACACTTGACTGAGTTGATTTAGACACAGTAATTCCTGTTAGTCCTGTGAGAGTTTTATTCCAGAAGCAGCTCACTTGAGATCAGGGTGCAAAGGAGATATGACAATTTAAAAATAGAAAGATATATTTCTGAAGGCACAGGCTCACACTATCCCAGTACTTGAGTGAATACATCTGTCATCATTTTTTTGTTTTGTTTCGTGGGTCATTTCAGGTTTACTTCAGTAGGAAAGCAATCAACCCTTCTGGAGTTACTACATGGCAAGACCCTCCACAGGTGCTGGAGGTCTCATTTACTTAGCGGTCACAGCTGATGAAAATGTGAAAACAAAGTCCTGGCACTGCCAAATAGTTCAACTTCATATATGATATGATTTTATTAATGGAGGTGTAATGAAAGAAATGTATTGCTGTCTACTGAATGTGTCAACCTATGAAAAATTGGTATTTTTGAGCTGATGATTTTCTTCAGCTTAAACATCCTTTATGTTTTGTCATCTGTAAGCATATGAAGTCCATAAGAGCATGGAACACATCCTCAGCTCTATGCATAGTGATCCATATATGGTCAGTGTTTAAAAAATGCTATTCATTCAGTATTTCATTCCATCACTGATTCCAGATTTGAAGAGTTATTTTTTTCCTTCATCAACAGAAGCTTGAAAAAGTGTATATCTACTTTCTGGCTTTGCTTTACCTAGTACATGTTTCACAGTTTTTATTTTGTGAAGTAAAAATCATAGAGTACTCTGTTGCCTGTCTGCTACCTAATGAATTGTAGCTGTAACTAATGCTACTGATTAATGAGACATTTCAAAATAGGGAGATGTTTCCATTTCAGGAATATCATTTAAGTAGAAAAATTGCCAAAATCTATGAAATAAAATGTGAAAATATAGTCTTCATTCTGTAGTCCAGAAAAACAAGAAAGAGAGAGGTCAAATTAGTAGAAGATAACATTTTTGTTGTTAACATTCATAAAAAAGAAAAATATTTGATAATATGTTTTTTTCTCCCAAGGCAATAACATTCTAGGATGCTGGTTAAAATGTACTTCAAAAATAATAAATATTGGAGAAGATGTAGCAAAATTGTGACACCAATGCATTGTTGGTGGTATGGTGAATTGATCCGACCATTCTGCCCAAAGAGTATCAAAAGAATGCATATCCTTAGCCAGCAATTAGGTTTACTATTAGGTTTTATTTTATTTTACTGTTAGGTATTACTATTAGGTTTGTATACTAAAGAGAATTTTAAAAATGGGAAAGGTTCTATTTTGTTTATACAAAATATTTATAACTGCTTTTTGTGGTGCTAAAAATTGGAAAATGAGGGAGTATCCCTCAATTGGAGGATGGCTGAAAAAAACTGAATATGATGGTGATAAAATGCTACTGTGCTCTAAGGAATGATGAACTGCTTGATTTTTCTAAGAGCTAGAAAGAGCTCCATAAACTGATATAAAGTAAAATAAGTAGAACCAGCAGAACATTATACACAGTAAGTGAAACATTGTGAGATGATCAAATTTGATTAACTCTACTATGAAACACAATGCAAAATCCAGGACAACTATGAGGGACTTATGAGAAAATATTCTATCCACACCTGGAGAAAGAACTGTGGGAGTAGAAATCCAGAAGAAAACATATGATGTATCACTTGTTTATATGGGTATATGATTTGGGTTTTGACTTTTTAAAAGATTACTCCATTACAAAAATGAATAAGAGTGGAATTTCTTCTCAACTCTGGTGGGGGAGAGAAGAAAGAAGGGAGTCAAAATGAATCATGTAATGATGGAAAAAATTAAAAAAATAAAAATAATATAAAATAAAAGAAAGGTCCATATGAGGTAAGTAAAATAAAATGTCCTTCAAATCACAGATATGATAGACACCATCAATTATTCACTCAACAAGCCTTTATTATGAACTATGTGGCAAGTAGCTTTTTCAGAGATTGAGAAACAAAAAGAAAAATAATGTCTAATTTAAAGAGGCTTCCTTTCTAATACGTCAGAGTGAATTTAAATGCGAACTTAAAAATGTATAGACAGAAAATATTTTAAAGGGGAAGACATTAGTATGTGACTGCTCAAAGGAAATGCTTAGAATGAAATTAGAAAGCCAAGTACTTAAAAATACAGAGGTGAGGATGAAGAGCTGGAAGGGACAATGGAAGGATTGTGTGTTAGAAATAGTAAGCCATTATAGACTGGAATATAGAATGAATAAATGTGAAATTGCTTGAAATGATAGAAAGAAGTTAGACAATAAAGAATTTAAAATGCCAAAAAGAGTTTATATTTGATCCTAGAAGTAAAAAGGAGATTCTGGTTTGTATTTTATTTGAGGTTGGGGTTAAATAATCAAGCTTTAAGACTTGCTTTAACACTTTAAGAAAATATCTTTGGTAATTGTTTGGAAGATATATAGTAAAGAGGAGAAATTTGAAGCAATGAAACCAATTAGCAAGTTTCCATGAAATTTCTGATGAGATCCTGAGTGATAGAGCTGATTTTATGAGTACCAAAAGGAAAAGGTCAAACACTATAAACACAGAAATGACAGCATTTGGCAAATTATTATTAATATGAGATAATTGAGAGTGAGGAAGTCAACATTATAAATTTTGGTCCTAGAATGATACTGGTATACTCAGATGTTTGCAGGGCAATTTATAAGAGGGATGAATTTGGAGAGAAAAATAATAGTTTAGTGTTTAGACATACTAATTTTGAAATGCAGTGTGATGACCAGTACAAGTTTTTACAATGGACTTTTCATGATGTGTTACTGAATCATAGAAAAGAGATTAGACAGAGTCAAGATGGTGTCTTAGAGATGGAAACAGATCTGACCTCTGTAAACCCTTCCTCACCATTCAAAAAACAATGCTTCCAGGTGAATGGAACCCAAATCTAATAAGGACAGAACTAGGGAACCCTCCTCCTGGACCCAACTTAAATGTTATGCCCCCTAAAAAGCCTGAACTCTAGAACAAAAGGGTTTAAGGGATAGGAAGAAGGAAGGTCCCAGGACCCCTCCCCCACCTACAGTACTGAGCCTCCACTGGTGGCTGGAATCTCTGGGCAGGCAAGGGCACTAGTCCAGAGGGAGTACTTTGCCAGAAAAGCTGTGCCAGACTTAAGGCATAGAATATAGGCAGCGTAGAGGCAACTGGAGGAGAAGCTTAGAGCATGTAGCCCAGTTGCAGCCAAAATATTCCATCTTGGCCCCTCCTTTCTGGAGTTTTTGGCCTCAGGGCACAGCCAGCTTTGCAGATCAACTCCTCTGCCCTGGCTAAATCTCATTAATAGGGCAAATAAGAAGCCTTCAGAGAACGGGGAAGCTCAATCTCCAAAACCTCTCCCCTAAAAACTACTCTGAGACCTTCCTGACTAAGCTCCAAGGGGCAAAGGCAGCAAAAATTTACAGGCAACAACCTTGACAACAGGGCAGAAAGCCCAGTTACTTTTCAGCATCTGCTGTCAGCTGGAGAAGATCTTACTAAACTGATCAAACAGCAGAACAGACAAGAAGCCCCTTCAGGACATAATAGCCCAAACCCACAGATCTAGCACATAAGGAGAGGAGCAAGAATACAGGAAACTACAGGGATAAAAGAAGGGGAGAATATGAGTGAACAACAGAAAAAGAAAAAAAAAAGAAATTGCAATCTACAGCTTTGATCCAGTCAATGAACAAAGAGTAAATGAAATAGAAGAGGATCAAGGAACACCAAGAAAAAACATAGAAACTCCAGTAAATTGGACACAGCCTTTGGAAGAACTCAAAATACAATTCAAAAAACAATTAAGAGAAGCTGAAGACAACTGGGAAAAGAACATACAAAGCAAAATAAATGATCCGAAAGTAGAAAATAGTGTCTTAAAAGTCAAAATTAATGTTTGAAAATGAGACAAAGGAGATGAAAGATCAGAAGGAGAATGATGACCAAAAAGCTGGGGATGAAATTCAGTCATTAAAAACTATAATCCAACAACTAGAAGCAAATGACTTCACAAGGCAGAAGGAAACTATAAAACAAAATCAAAGTATGAAAAAATTGAGGAAATTATGAAACACCTCATCCATAAAACAGAAGATTTAGAAAACAGGTCCAGGAGAGACAACTTCAAAATCATTGGTCTACTGAAAGTTCATGACAAAAGAAAAAGCCTGGACAACATTCTACAGAAAATTATCCAAGAAAACTACCCCAACAATCTAGAGCCAGAGGTAAAAGTAGAGATTTTAAGAATCCACAGATCACTTTCTGTAATTAATCCCCAACTGAAAACACCCAGAAATGTTATAGGAAAATTCAAGAACTATCACATCAATGAAAAATATTACAAGCTGCTAAGAAGAAGTAAGTCATTCAGATACTTTGGAACTACAGTTAGGATAACACAGGATCTGGCTACTCCTATACTGAAGGACCTAAAGGCATGGAATATGATATTCTGGAAAGCAAGGGAACTAGATCTACAACCAAGAATCAACTATCCAGCAAAATTGACTATATTCTTGCAGGAGAAAGTATGTTCATTTAATAAAATAGAAGACTTCCAAGCATTCTTATAGAAAAGGCCAGTCTTGAACAGAAAATTTGATGCCCAAACACAGAACTCAAAATAATCAACAAAAGGTAATTAAGAAAAGGGAAAAAAACAAAAGCAAAAGCAAAACCTTCTTAAAGTGACTCAGTGACTTAAAATGATATGTACCCCTACAAGAAAAGAGGACATTAGTAATTCTTAAAATTGTTATTATAACCTAGGTAGTGAGAACAGTAACAAAATGTATAGGATGAAATACCAAGACATAAATATGTCTATATACATATACATATATGTATATGTATATAGAGGAAAAAAGAAGTTAATACTAAGAGAAATGGGAATGAAAACAAAATGGAGTAAATTTATATGTCATAAAGAAGCACATGGTGGAAGTGGGGGAGAACACCAATACAATGGAAGGATAAAGAGGTTGGAGACAGGAAATATTTAATTCTTACATGCTCTGAAATTGCTTCAAAGAGGGAAGAAGAATCCAATCCATTGGAGCAGAGAATTGATTTGTGTTGTGCCCTATAGAGAAATAGAAGGGTAACAAATGGACTGGTGGGGAGGGAGGCAACATAAGAGGGAGACAGTGGGGGGGGGGTGTTTAAAAATACCCTAAAGAAAATAAGAGGGGAATTAGAAGGGGGGGGTAAAAAGGGAAATAAAATAAGGGTGTGAATTAGGGGGAAGATTAAAAAGAAAACACTGGTGTAGAAGGAAAGAGTGAAAGAAGAAAGCACAGAAGTAGAAGTAGAAATCAAAGTTAGAAAGTGAATGAACTCTAAATGCTAAGATGAAAACTAAATTAGAGATACTAAAAATCAAAGGAGAAATTAATAAAATTGAAAGTTAAAGAATTATTGATTTAATAAATAAGATTAGAAGCTGGTACTTTGAAAAAACAAATAAATAGACAAAATACTGTACAATCTAATTTAAAAAAGGAAAGAAGAAAAGCATATTGACAGTATCCAAGATGAAAAAGAGACCTCACCTCTAATGAAGAGGAAATTAAGGCAATCATTAAAAACTATTAAGCCCAATTATATGGCAATCAATTTAGCAATGTAAGTGATTTAGATGAATATTTTCAAAAATATAAATTGTCTAGATTAACAGAAGAAGAAATAGAATATCTAAATCAGTGGTTCTCAACCTTTCTAAGGCCATGACCTGGCATTACAGTTCCTCATGTTGCAGTGACTCCAAACCAAAAAAAATTATTTTGGGGGCTACTTTAAAACTAATTTTGTTTACAGTTGTGATTTGGAATGTAAATACCTGATATGCATTATGTATTCTCATTGCTACAAATTGAGAGGTTGAGAACCACTGCCCTAATTAATCCCATATTAGAAAAAGAAATTGAATAAACCATCAATGAACTCCCTAAGAAAAAATCCCTAGGACTAGATGGATTCACAAATGAATTGTATCAAACATTCAAAGAGCAACTAATCCTAATATTATACAAACTATTTGAGAAAATAAGCAAAGAAGGAGTTCTAAAAAATTCCTTTCATGACAGAAATATGTACTGATTCCAAAGCCAGGCAGGTAAAAAACATAAAAAGAAAGCTATAGACCAATCTCCTTAATTCACATAATTGCAAAATTCTTAAATAAAATACTAGCAAAAAGACTCCAGCAAGTGATCATGAAGGTTATTCATTATGATCAGGTGGGATTTGTACTAGGAATGCAAGGATGGTTCAATATTAGGAAAACCATCCACATAATTGACCATATCAACAAGCAAACCAACAAAAAATCACATGATTTCTCAATAGATGCAGAAAAAGCCTTTGAAGGAATACAATATTCATTTCTATTGAAAACACTAAAAAGTATAGGAATATAAGGGCCTTTCCTAAAAATAACAAACAATATATATCTAAAACCATCAGCAAACATCAGCTGCAATGGGGATAAACTAGATGCATTCCCAATAATATCGGGAGACAAACAGGATGCCCATTATCAACTTTATTATTTAACATTGTACTAGAAACACTAGCAGTAGCAATTAGTGAAGAAAAATAAATTGAAGGCATTAAAATAGGCAATGAGGAGACCAAGCTTTCAATCTTTGCAGATGATATGACGGCCTACTTAAAGAATCCTATAGAATCCATTAAAAAAGCTAGTGGAAACAATCAACAACTTTAGCAAAGTTGCAGGATATAAACCCATACAAGTCATCAGTATTTCTATATATTTTCAACACATCTCAGCAACAAGAATTAGAAAGAGGAATTCAATTTTAAATCACCCTAGACAATATTAAATACTTAAGAATCTATCTGCCAAGACAAATATAGGAACTATATGAATACAACTATAAAACATTTTCCTCACAATTAAAACTACATCTAAATAATTGGAAAAAGGGTAGGGCAATATATCATAATAAAAATGAAAATCCTAACCAAACTAATTTACTTATTTAGTGCCATACCCAGAGAATTACCAAAAAATGTTTTTACTGAATTAGAAAAAAAAAGAAACATAACAAAGTTAATTTGGAAGAAAAAAAAGATCAAAAATATCAAGGGAAATAATATGAAGGAATGTGGCCTAGCAGTACCAGATCTCAAACTATACTATAAAGCAGTGGTCATCAAAACAATACGGTACTGGCAAACAGACAGAAAGGAAGATTAGTGGTATAGACTTGGGGTAAGTGACCTCAGCAAGATAGTCTATGAAAAGCCCAAGGACTCCTGCTTTTGGGACCAAAAGACAGTATTTGATAAAAACTTCTGGAAAAATTAGAAGACAGGATGGGAGAGGTTAGGTTTGGCTCAACATCTCACACCCTATACCAAGATAAACTCAGAATGGGTGAATGACCTGAATATAAAGAAGGAAACTATAAGCAAATTAGGTGACCACAGAATACTATACTTGTCAGATCTTTGGGAAAGGAAAGTCTTTAAAATCAAGCAAGAGTTAGAAAAAATCACAAAATGAAAAATCAATAATTTTGATTACATCAAATCAAAAAGTTTCAGTACAAACAAAACCAATGCAACCAAAATTAGAAGGGAAGCAACCAATTGGGAAACAATGGTCATAACAAAACCTCTGACAAAGGTCTAATTACTCAAATTTACAAAGAGCTAAATCAATTGTACAAAAAATCAAGCCATTCCACAAGTGATAAATGGGCAAGGAACATGAATAGGCAACTTTCAGATAAAGAAAGTAAAACTATTAATAAGCACATGAAAAAGCATTCTAAATCACTTATAATCAGAGAGATGCAAATCAAAACAACTCGGAGGTATCACCTCACACCTAGCAGATTTGCTAACTTGACAGCAAAAAAAAAGTAATGAATGTTGGAGGTGATATGGCAACATTGGGACATTAATGCATTTCTGGTGGAGTTGTGAATTGATCCAACCATTCTGGAGGGCAATTTGGAATTATGCTCAAAGGGTGCTAAAAGACTGTCTGTCCTTTAATCCAACCCTAGCATTGCTGGGTTTATACTTCAAGGAGATAATAAGGAAAAAGACTTGTACAACAATATTCATAGCTGAGCTCTTTATGGTGGCAAAAAATTGAGGAAGATGAGGGGATGCCCTCTAGTTCGGGACTGCCTGAACAAATTGTGATATATATTGATGATGGAATACTATTGTGCCCAAAAGAATAATGAACTGGAGGAATTCCATGTGAATTGGAATGACCTTCAGGAATTGATGCAGAGTGAAAGGAGCAGACCCAGGAGAACATTATATACAGAGACTGGTACACTGTGGCACAATTGAATGTAATGGACTTCTTCATTAGTGGCAATGCAGTGATCTTGAACAATAAGGAGGGATTTTTGAGAAAGAAGACTATCCACACTCTGAGAAAAAACTCTGGGAATAGAAACATAGAAGAAAAACAACTACTTGATTACATGGGTCGATGGGGATAGGATTGGGGATGTAGACTCTAAATGATCACCCTAGTGTAAACATCAATGACATGGAAATATGTTTTGATCAAGGAACTCATGTAAAACCCAGTGGAATTGCGAGTTGGATATAGGAAGGGGTGGTGGGAGGGGAGAGAAGGAATTTGATTCTTGTAACCAAGGAAAATGTTATAAATTGACTAAATAAAATTTTCAATAAAATAAATAAAAATAAATAAGAAAAGAGACTAATCATGAATAATCTGAATAAAAATGCCTATCAATGTAACCTGCAGGAACTAATGAACTCACCCTCCCAAAAAAAGGACCCAGGACAAAGCATTGGTGTTGACGTGGTACCCAAATTTTATCAAAGTAACTTGGAGGACAATATGAGAAGAGGTACTGAGAAAAAAAAAAACAAAATAAAACAATCAGATATGTAGAAGAATATGCAAGGGATAGAGAAAACTTATGAAAACCCAGAGAGCACAGATTTTTGTCTTTGTGTCCAGTCATCTTTTCCAGTTGTCTCAAATTCTTCATGATATCATTTGGGTTTTTCCTATAAAAATACTGCAGTGGTTTTCCATTTTCTTCTCCAGCTCATTTTACAGATGAGAAAAGTGAAGCAAACAAGGTTAAGTAACTTACCCAAGGTCCCTGGTTAGTATCTGAAGCTAGAGTCATACTCAGAACAATGAGTCTCCCTGACTCCAGGCCATGCACTCTATACACTATTGTAAAAATTAAATTAGTTTCTCTACTAAAAGTATTATATTTTATGAGGTTTATTAAGATTATTAGAAACCAAGGAAATAAGTAAATAAAATTTTAAGAAAAGCATGTGCCTAGAGCTGAATAGCCCATTCAAAGTCACTTACATCTTACATGCCAGGTAGAGAGACACATGTGCTTAGAAGTGGAAGAAGAGAGCAAAGTAGGCATTGCAGCCAGTTTAAATACAATTTGTGTTCTTGCCTAGATGGGGACTCAGGTGAGATTATAGGGAATTTTGGGAAGTACCAAGGACTTATGGGGATTAACGTCTGGGGTTCAAATCTCCATTATTACACTATTACCAGAGATTACCTAGGAGGAAAATCGAGTATTGCTATGTCAAATATTACAAATGTGGTAATTGGTTAAGTTGGAAGAGGGGACATTATATTTAAGAATGAAGAGATCATTTGTAACTTTGAAGGGAATAGTTTCAATTGAATGATGAGATAAGTGAAATTGAAGCAGGTTTTATTAAATCTAATTCATTAAATATTTATTAAGCACCTATTATATGTCAAGCACTGTGCTGAAATTCTGGAGATTCAAATAAGAAAAAGAAAGACAGCACTTGGCTTTAAATGGCCTAAAATCTAATAGGTGAAGACAATGCAAAAAAGGCAGTATGAAAGTGGTATGAAGGGGATCCATCAGGGTGAACTCTGTTTGATGTAGTGAGAGGTGAGAGTCTTGTGCTGAAGTTCAAAGAAAGTAAAGTTAAAGATGGAAAATGGAGAGAAAACTGGAAAGTACAGGTCACTGTTCTATATGATGGAAAACTCTGGAAGGATTATGCTCTAGCTCTCCAAGTCAGCTAGGTAGTGCTGTGGAAAGATTGCTAGGCCTGAAGCCAGAGGATTTATCTTCCTGAGTTCTAATCTGGTCTCAGACACTTAATTGCTGTATCAGCTGGGATGAATCACTTAATCCTGTTTGCCTCTATTTCCCCTATTTATAAAATAAGTCAGAGAAAGAAATGGCAAACCACTCCTTTGCATTTTTATATCTTTGCAAATAAAACTACAAATAGGGTCATGGAGAATCAAACATGACTGAAATGGCTCAACAACAATCAGTCCTCTAATCAGAAGGGAGATGAAACTAAGGGAATTATGAAGGAGTTTCATGTCCAAGGCTGAGTTAAATATGATGAGGAGATTTCAAGGATCATCTTATCTTGGAATGGACATCTTGTTCCATGGATTTCAAAACAAGTAGAGCTGAAGATGAAGAATAAGAGAGTGTGACCATTTAAAAAGTGAGCACATTTAAGTCAATCCCTGACCCCAAGGACCATCTAGTCAAACTCATACACAAGGAATTTCTAGTATATCATCCCCAAGAAGAAACAATATAGCATATGCTTCAAGACTTCCAGGGACAGAGAACACACAAAATTCTAATTGTATAAAAGTGTGTTTTTTTATTTGTCTCCCTAATATTAAAGTTACATAGCCTCTTTACAACTGGCCCACACTGAACACATTATTTCTACATCTGTCTTGAGGATGATAGAATCTAGAAAGGGATTTTTTTTTATGGATTAGAAAGGCTTGAGCATACCTATAAGCAGAAGAAAGGGAGCCCATAAATAGGGAGAAAATGTGAGTTTGATAAGGAATGATAATAATAACAATTTAAGAAGAAGATAGGAGAAGGTGGGAAATTGTAGAAAGTTTGATCTATAAATATATTAATTTTTGAAGGAAAATTATTCAATTTCTTAATTTCTGCCCTACTTACTATAAAGATGTATTTTCAGGGTAAAATTAGATACTTTGTGTAAAATCAAAATATCTATTATAAAACTGCAAGTTATAATATGGAGTTTCTTCCCATAGGATCATGGATAAAGAGATAAAAGGAACCTTAAAGATTATCAGGACCAATTCCTTCATTTTTCAGGTAAGGATATGTAAGCCCAAATTGGTTTTTATTTTTCTAATTTCATACAGGTAATATGTGCACTGGTACTAGATCCCAGGTCTTCTTGTATTAGGTTCTGATTCTTTCCCCTAAAAAGCCTGTCAATGAATAAGAGTTCATTAAGTGCCTATTTTCTCTCTTTTTTAGGTACTGGGGAACCAGGTAAGTTTTTCTTAATGATTTGCTCCTAATGGTTAAACTATCACATTTATGCAAATGAATTCGAACTTTATAAATCATGCCCTATTTCAGTGACAATAAACCTTTTAGAGACCAGATACCATGCCTGACCCCTCTAGTCCCTGAGTGTGCTCCTCCCCCTTTACCCCACAGAGTGAGAAAACACTCCTATTGGACTGCTGGGCAGAGGGGCAGTTAAAGTGAAGAATGTCCTCAGTGCTGGTGAAGAGGTGTAGGGAAATGGCCTGAGTACTCTGTTCCCCTTTAGCTCTGCCTCCTGTGAGCCTTACCCACTATGCACTCTTATTGGGCTGCTTGGTAGAGGGGTGGGTGATTTGAAAAAAATGCCTTTAGGCACAGTGGGGAGGGGGAAGGGAGCAACTCAGCTTGAGTACCTCAATTTTTGTGAAGATTAAATTTAACTCTCCTCTGATTGTGAAAATGAAAATAATTAACTCTCCCATGGTTGTGAAGATTAAATTGTGACCCCTGCCTACTTTTAGATTTAATTACCAAAAGAATAAACACCCTACTTATAGTTGTGTGGGAAGATCTGCCCATTTTTAGATTTAATCACCGAAGGCATAAATATCCCATTCACACTTGTGGGGAGGGTCTGTGGCCCATATATGTGATAGTGGTTGATGAATGAGAATCTACTGACTTCCTCCTGGGCAGTCCTAAAACAGGACTTCAATTGTGATTGGTAGAAGTAAAATCAGGGGAAGGCACAGGAAATGATGCAAGAGAAATTGTCTTTAAAGGGGGAGTGACAACTTCCTGAATGGAGTTCTACTGGAAGTTCTTTCTTTCTTTGGAGTGGAGGCTGGTGGAGAATCTGCTGACTTGACCTTAGACATGGTGAGTGAAAAGCTGACTCCTTTCATATTGGATTTTCTGAAGAGACTAGCCTCAGGAGAGACTTCCCCAGGTCCTCAGCTTTGCCAAGGCCTAAGGACTAACTCTCCCTGAGCTAGGGGCCAGGAGTAAATTACTTAGTGCTTAGGCTAGATATCTTACGCTATTCTCTCTCTGATTTTCTTACTTCATTCTTTCTTTATTTTGTAAATAAATTGTAAATAAACCTCTTTGGAATTAATACAAATTCCTGGCAACCCTGTTTTAAATATAACCCAGTCCAACCTTTCATATAAATAATCCCTTTTTCCCCTTACACTTTCTTGTAATGAATTTGGGGGTGGCAGAGCATAAAGGAGGTGGTGCACATGCCCAGAGAGAACACACTGTGTGCCATCTTTGGCATGCATCCCATAGGTTCACCATCACTGCCCTAGTGCCTCTCATGAATAACTATACAAACTACACCAGCTTCTGAAGAACATCTCCATTTGAAATCCCATTCAAACTGTATATGCAAAATGAAACTGATTATTCCCCCTCCCCAAAATTTGTTACTAATCCCAATTTTTTTCTTAAAGGTACTATTATCTTTCCAATTATCCAGGTTCACAACACCAAAGGCAATCAGGACTCATCCCTCTTTTACTCTTCTACCATGTGAAATCAGTTGCAAGTATTATTTCATCTTTCCATCATCTCTCACATATATCTCTGTTTCTCCACTCACATGACCACTTCAATGCTTGTTGCCTTGGTACTCAAATTTTGGGATTACCACCTATTTGAAATCTCTTGTTGAGTTCTTTTCCACCTCTAATTCATCCCTATGGTTATATCTGACATATAAAAATTCCTAATATATATATATATATATATACATATATATATATATATATATGACTATTCCAAATCCATGTTGTTACCCCCTATAGATTATAGGCTGAAACCTGAGCTTCTTAGGTAGCATTTAAATCTCTCTACTGCAATCTGACAATAGCTTACTTTTCCAACTTTATAATTTCTCAAACTCTTAATTCCAGACAAGCTACTAGTTCTCCAATCAACATTTCATTCTCTGCTTATGAGAATTCATACAAACTCTGCTCTTATCCTGAATATACTCAATGCACACTCTTGTTTCTTTGAATTCATTTGTTTTCTTCAAGGTACTCTTCAGTGGCACCTCCCGTATAAAGTCTTTCTGGATCTTCTAGTTGTTAGTTTTGTCATCTGTCTCATTTTGCTTTCATGAAAAGCACTTTAAAAACTGGTTCCAACCTTTCTCTCAGTAGGTACTATTAAAATTTTCTCTGTAAACACAGCACCTAGAACAGTGTTTGGCACATAATAAGAGTTTAATGAATTGTTGCTAATTATCGATTCCTCAAATTATCCTAATTTACTTATAAATTTTGTACCTTAGAGTAGATGTCAGGGATTGATTTTCATGTTTTTATTTTTACCCCATTAATTTCCATTCTGTGGGGTTTTAGTGAAGGTTTATTAAATTGAATTAAATTGGATTGATAGGCATTATATTTTGCGAAGACACAATCAATAGAAACTGGTAAGAGATTTGTTGTGAGTGGTGAATAAGAGTTATGAATCAAATCTTTGCAAGTTAGCCAACATGAAAGACCAGTTAAATTATATTCATATGAACAGAAATAGTAAAGTCAGAATGAGAAGCATGCATGGGGGCTAAGAAAATTAATATGTTGAGGTGAAAGTGTTATTGTTGAATATTTTCTGAGATGTTTATTATGCCATTGTAAATATGAATTTGTAGCTCAGAAGAGAAGGCTGTCTAGAGTAATAGATTAGGGTATCATCTGAACAGAGATAATTTAAAGCACTAATAAGTTAAATGACTAAGAAAGATAGTATACAAAAGATTTTCAAACCTATATTAAGGAATCTAGAAGAGAATGAGTTATATCTTTCAAGGCATCTTGCATGATTTTGACCTATACATGGGAGAGAATTTCATGGAAAATGTTTGAGGGTCTTCTGTTACCAAATTAATTTTAAAAATAATTAAACAATAAACTCAGTGGAATTATGCCATGAAATAATCAAATCATTCATATTTCAATATATGCAGTCTTCCATTATTTTATTGATGTATATACTTCTTTCAGTAACATAGATTGTAATCTCTCCATCTCCAAATATATGATTTCATAAGTAATTTTCCTTTAAAATAATTTACACATCAAGATGCCTTCTACTGATAACACTTTCTCAACTTAAGTGAGATGGTTTTGAAATAATTATCCTTTTCTTGATGTCCTTGAAGTCTTTTAAGATTGTTAATTTATAGGGGCTGCTAGGTGACACATTGGAAAAAGTGCCAGAACAAGAGTCAAACTGACCTTAGATACTTCCAGCTGTGTTACCTTAAATCACTAAAATTATTTACCTAGTCCTTGCCTTTCTGTTGTTAAAAAAAAGATAGAAAATAAGATTATTTTATTTTTTAGCAGATTGTTAACTTGACAAAACCAGAGTACTGTTAACCTAGCCTTTGAGAACCCAGGGTCACTTGCGTGACACACTTAAGCTATATGCTTTGGTATAATCCTGTTACTCCTAGCTAAGGAATGTCCAATGGCTCCCCTTGGCCTCTAAGACTGAATATTATAAGTTTTCTTAAACATTTAAAGTCTTCACAATCTCTTTTCTCTATTTAGCTTTTCCAGATCTGTTTCCAACTTATTCTCCATCATTGCTTGCTATTCATGCTATTCTCCAAGGATTACATTTTGTGTTTCTTTTCCACGTTCTGGTTTGACCTGTATATACATGTTTTTAGTATACTGAATTTACTGTAGTTATTTTCATTTCTTCAAATCTCTCACAATCTTTAAAGTTCATCTCATAGATTTTGGGGCTTTTCTGGAATGTATTTTTCTGTACATAAAAACATACAGATACTTGTGTGTGTGTGTCTGTATAGCATACATAATTACACCTGCATATGAGACATATCTATCAGAGAAATTTGCCTCAAAGATTCCAACCTAATTTTCTGCTTTTTTCTAATTTTCTAATTTCATCTACACTTAGTATTGAACAGCTTTTGTTATATAAGAATGATTAGAGCAACTGGAAAACAATGTCTGTCCTAACAGAGCTTTCACACTATTAGGATAATTCTAACTCAGTTTTGTAAATACACACATGCATATATAGATATATTTGGTGTATACATATATAACTATACAAATAAATGCAAATTAAACATGTTCTTGTAAAATATAAATATATATATATATATATATTTATTATATGCATGCAAAGTAATATAAATTTTACATGCATAAAAGTATAATTTAAGCTTCTTGGTATCTTTTTTCTTCCTTCCTACATAACTAATATAGAAATGTATTTGACTCAACTATACATATTTATATTTTTCTTGTCTTCTCAACAGATAAGGAAGTGAGAGAATTTGGAGCTTGAGGTAATAAAATTAAAATTTTTATAGTTTTTAATTTAAAAAATAATTGTATTATATTACCAGTAGCTAGGATTTTAATATTTAGTTCTATTGGAAACTCAAAATTTCACATTTAAATTACTTATGGAAATTTTTTGTCCATTTTATCATTTCATTAATGGACAGACAATCAAAATTCACAGTCTTTTCCATTGTAATTATCCTTTCTTTTAATCTGTAATTTTTTTTACTTTTTTTTCATTTTCTTAGCTGTGGAGTTAGAAATTTGTGATCTAGTGACCTATAAAAATATAGAAAATGAACTACTCTTTTAGATAAATAGAAGAGGTAAATAATCAACTGTTTCCTCTTTTAGTGAAACACAATATTTTCTCCACAGATTTATGTACAAATTAATCAGGGAAAAGATTAAGAATCATTTTCATCTGATGTTAATAAAATTAGATGTGAAATTCTCATTGAATCTCATTTTTAACCATGGAAGACATTCTGCGTGACTTTTCACTTAATTCAATAAAATTAGTTAACTTTAGATTATGTTGTCCTGATTGCCTTAATTTTATTAATTTTCTCTAATCACTCCCATTCTTTAAGTTATAAGTCTATACGAAAGAATGATTATCACTTTTTCAGAACATTTATACTTTTAGAGCATTTTCAATGCTTTATTTCTCTATCTAACTCTGATCTTCATACAAGTCATCACTCCTTATAAACCATCTCTCCTATTTTCCTTCTGATGCCCATAAGAAGCAGCCCTGCCAAAAGTTGATTCCGTGAACAAACCAGGGGAGAAAAGGAATCAAACTACTCCTCTATGAAACAATTTAATAACTGATATAAAGGCCCATAACAAAATGGACATCTGGTGCACTGATGTCTTGAATATTTACTGAAGGGTGAAAATGTAAGGATATTAGACCAAGGAAGTGTCCAAAGCCATCTCCTAAATTTTCAATTATTGTTAGCATGTGAATATGATCCTTTCCTCTGTTTTATAATAAGTTACTTTTAGGTAAAGACTTGATTTTTTTTTATCTGATACATTTTACATAGAAGGCCCTGAACACTGGTTATATACTCTTTTTTTTTTTAATGGTGGAATTTCATAAAAGAAAGAAAGCCAGCCTCAGAGACAGAAGGAGATGAAGTCTAGAGTGGATTTTGACTTATGCCAGCTATGAGACCCTTGGAGAGCCACTTAATGTCTTAATTCTCTATGATTATAAATTGTTGAACAGATGACAAACTGCATAAGTAGAGAGAGTTTTCTCACCAGAGTTCCCTATATAATTGCAATCACAGACAGAGCCAGATTATATAAATATTCTTATATATAAACTGTAAGACATTGGGGGCTTTAAGCAATAAGAACAACAATAAATATCTCTGAAAAAAGCAAACGTTTGATGACTTAGATCACAAGTCTCTGACATCTCTGCTACTGGTGTTATGTTGTTCAAATGACTTAACAACCGCCTCAGCTCATAATGTCATGAACACAGCTCAGGAAACTGAGCCCCAGAATCCCAGGAACAGAAGAAATCAAACAATCCAGATTCTTATCCTTTTTAGCCTTTACAGAAAGAAGGAACATTTGTAGATAAGGGACCCACTCTTTCTACCTCCACTGATACTAATGAGAAATCAAATAATTTTATTGGGTTGATAAATCCAAGAATATAGGAATAGCAGTGTCCTGAAGCCATCAGCCCTGCTACCTACATGGCTTCACTGAGTTCAAATTGAGTACAGTGCAACTTAATATCTTTCTTTGTTGGAACTTAACTTTGCTGCCTCAAGTAACTACAATTCTTGAAGACTCAGAAAATAAAAGATTGTGGCAGCCAGATGATGCAGTGTATAGACACATTGGGCCTAAAGATAGAAAGAACTGAGTTCAAATCCAATTTTAGTTATTGTATATGCTATCCTAGTTAAGTCACTTAACTTCTGTTTGCTTCAGTTCCTTCAGCTGTAGATTGAAGATAACACGTTTATCATGTAATGGAGTTGTGAGGTACATATCTCAGTTCCTTGCACATAGTAGATGTTATATAAATGCTTAATCACTTCCCTTTCTTATTACCACCAAAATCCTTGACAATGACATTGTTCAACATCAGAAGCTGATACCTTGTTATCAGTTTAAAAAAATGCATTTCCATTTCATTTACTACTGACCCTAAGGACTATGGAGCTCTTCTATCTGACTTGGAACTGATACCTCCTTTAGGTGTTTTGCAATCCTATTAGAATATAATGTCCTTAAGAGCAGGCACTGTCTGATTTTCTATTTGTATGCAAAGCTTTTAGCACAGTGTTTTCTCCATTTAAAAAATATTCATTCATGTTTCTATTTGTGATTACTTTCAGGAAGTTCAAATTACCTTGCTGTTATCTATACAAATATATTGATGATCTACTTCCCTTACTAGAATATAAGTTCTTTGACAGCAGGGAGTAATATTTTTTAAAAATATTGTGTTTTTATCCCCAATGATTAGCATAATTCCCTCCACAAAGTAAGCAATATAAATTCTCTGAGTGTGTAAAATGAATCTTAGGCTTAGTACCTACTTGATATCTAATGATCTCCACTTTTCACTCTCATTCTTTCCTCCTTTATCTTTCCTTTTCTTTTTTCACTATTTCATAAAATTGAAGGAATTGGAACTGGAAAGAACCATAAAATTTACCTTTATCAGATAAGTCCTAGAAAAGCTAAAAGACTTGCCCAAAACATGTACTAAGAAGAAAGCTTTTAATTCAGGTACTTTCACAACACTGCACAATATTGATTCATCAAATTTTCTTTCTCTTCCTCTCAGTGATATTCATATCATATACAATTAATTTTTATAATCAGTTTATTCATTTTTTTCATTCCTCAGGAATGATCGAGTAAAATTGACTTTTACCAATATTGTGCCAAAATTTAGAAAACTTTTTAATGATATGCTGGTCAATTCTTTCATTAATTGTTAGTTTTTTTCATTTTAAATGTTTGAATGGAACCTACAAGAAGACAATTGAAGGCAATTCGCCTTTTTGAGAGATGTTGAGGTAAGTGATTATTATTTATGGTTGACCACCAAAAATCTAGGATTTTGCCAACTGGATTCAGCACCAAAAATCATCATCTTTAAAAAACTTTATTTTTCCTCTCCTAATCTGGCTCTGGGAAATTCAAAATATATCTCATATATTGCTTATTTCTAGACCTTGAAAATATACTTGTATGTATGTGTATGTATATATGTATATATCAAAAAGCTCTTCAAATCTTTAAAAGAATTCAAGGTAATGTCACAGGACAGTATTTATTCCAGAAAATGAAGAAAAAACACTACGATCAAATGTGTCAAAAACAGATGATACTATCTATTATCAACAGATCAACAAACCATTTTATTCTCAGATAAAACTCAGATATGTAGGACTAGTATAGAAGTAGGAGTTTCAGGGATGAATTCCTAAAGATCTGTGATCTAAAATATGCATCATTTTAAAGTTTTATTTGCATTTTCACCTGGTTTTCTCATGAAAATTATGTTTATACAAATCAACAAACTCTTTTCTTGTACAGTCTCTTTTAGTGAATGTTGGAAGCATTGACTATAAGCTGCCGTTCCCAAGAAATCTCATGTATTGTGGGGAAAACAGAACAGAAATAATGTTATATAGTATTGTTTTTTACTTAATGAGGACATCATCTGTAGTATTCTGTCTAAATGCTAATATATCATTCATGTCACTAGGTAATGCAGTCTATTATTCATCTCTCTGTCATTCTTTATCAGATGATCCAAGCTTTGGTTTTCAAAGATGAAGTATTACATTATCAATAGGACATTAGAAAGCAACATAATGCAACAGCCATCCGAAATGCCTCTATAACTTGAGCTGATAATGTGTTGTGCTGGTACTGCCAAGCAGATGTTGCATTTCCATAACAGTTTTATATGACATTCTGGAGAAAAGTCTGAGGATGCTTTTTAAAGTAATAAAACACATGCTGCTAATAGTGAAGAGAGTAAATATCTTTCTGGTGACTTATAAATTATATTTCCAGTGGCAATTTTTACTTGATGGGGTCATTATTGTTCTTGGTTTACTTTGCTTTCTTTCCTTTAATAATAAATTATAACTATGAATCACTTTCACCCTGTTTAGAATATAGGCTATTTTCCACCATAAAGTATTCAGAATGGCAAGTAAATTTCCATATATTTCACAAATAATTACACACATTTAATGAAACCAATTCTCACATAAGTAAGTGTTAAGAACTTAACTATAGCGAAATAAAAGCTGCAATGGCCTTCCCAATAGTTTCAACTATAGAATATTTTAGCAAGAGGGATATTCTGGGGGTGAGATGTAACTAAATAAGAGAATGTGAATGTTTCAACAACTTGATTAAATCTGTTGCCATAGGTGCCAAGTATCTCCTTTCAGAAAAAAGGTCATTTTTTTTTTCATTGGGCAACCTTAGACTAGGGTCTCTAATTAAGCAGTATCTATTCTTCTCCAACATTAGACTGCATGAACAGTAGGTAACGGTTAAAATGTAATATCTGGAATCAGGAAATCCAACCTCCAATTCCAATCTATACTACCTACTAGTTTTTGAAACTAGTCAGGTTATTTAATTTCTGTTGCCTCATTTCCTTCATCTTTAAGATGGGGATAATTCCCTATGTAATAACTTCTTAAAGTTCCTGTGATACTTAAATAAGATATGTAAAGCCCTTAAATAACAAGGCAACATAGCTATCCATTATTATTACTATTAAAAGAGTGGTAATATTAATAATAGTAATAGTTTTCAAAAAAGTATGAGAGATAACAAAACTTTAAGAGCTTCCTAAAGTCTGGCACAATGTGGAATTCTAAGTAGGACTTGGAGGAAATGAAGGAAGCCAGGTGGCAAGAATGAGGAAATAAGGAAGAACTAGTAAAAATGGCAAATAGGAGATGGAGTGTCATAGAAGAAGATTAGAGTAGTCAGTGTCACTGAATCACATAAAGCAGATTAAACTGTATGAAGACTGGAAAATATGTATATGTGGAGGGGAAGAAGATCAGATTATTAAAGAATTTAGAAGAGAAAGGGATTTATATTTGACCTGGAAAGTCATTAAGGAGGCCATGAAGCTTATTGAGTAGGAGAAGTGGCAGAGAGAGGATTGATTAGAGATGGATGGACAGACTTGCAGAGGAAAGATCATCAAGAAATCTATTGCAATAGTCCAAGTGCAAGGTGACCAGGGACTTTACCAAGGTGATAGAAATGTTAAATAAATGAATGAGGATATGTATGAGAGATTTTTTAATTGACAAGTAGAGTAGATAATGAAAATGAGTGATTTTAGGCAATAAAATCTGTGTACTTATATTTACCAATTCATCTTAATATTTTTTCTTTCTCTATTGATAACCTCTAAAGTATTCTATTTATTAAATTTTATTTATAGGTTATTGCTTGCATATTGTCTCTCCCATTATACTCTAAGCTTTTTGAGAAAAGTATTGGTGGGTATGTGTGTATGTGCTTTATGTGACCGATTCCTTTGAAACTCTAGTGGTAAGAGAATTCTTGTTTGCTACAGGATGAACCTGAAAGATTAGCCTTTGAGTTCATTTTTTTTCTTTTATGTTTTCCCAATTACAAGTAGAAAAAAATTTCAACAATTATTTTCTGGCATTTTTCAGTTCAGATTATCTCCTTCCCTTCCTACTCCACTTCCCCAAGGCAGTAAATAAGCTTATAGAGGTTATGCCAGCTCTTTCTTGGATACATATTTTTGTATTCCTCAAGCCATTACTGAAGACACATATCTCAGATAGAATAAAACGTTCATCAAGGAAATAAAGTGAAAGGTGACATGCTTTTATTTATAATCAGACAGCAACAGTTTTTTTCTTTGTTTGTAAATAGCATTTTTTATCATAAATCCTTTGAGCTTATCTTAAAACCTTATTTTCTTGATAAGAATTTAGTCTTTCACAATTAATTATCATACAATATTTCTATTACTGTATCCACTCTTCTGGTTCTCCTCACTTCACTTTGCATCAGCTACTATATGACTTTCCAGGTTTTTCTGAACTCACTCTGTTTTCATTTCTTTTGGCAAATAGTTATATTCAAGTCATAAATAAGCTCTAATGGCTAAGGGTCTGACAGTACCTCATGAATATTGGAATTATTCATGCTTTCCCTGCTCCTTTTCTGTGTAGTGCCAGAAGGAAGGGATGAACTCCCAAGTCACTCAGAGAGAGATTTATTGGTGATACTTCAGCACAGCACAGATAGTGATTAGGATTTAGAGAAGTAATATCTAGAAGTAAATGGAAGAAAGGAGTGGGAGAAAGAAGGTGGAGCAGCTTTTGGAGAGATATATAATATCTAAATGAGAGGACAATTTCTTCTGGTACTTGCCAAAGATGGAGTGCACACACAGAGCTCTCGGCTCAAAGGTAGAAGTTCTCAATTGAAAGGAGAATTTTTATGAGTGGGAATCAAATCAAGAGTAAAAGGTTAAAGTTTGTTCCTGAGCCTGTTGGGCCAGATGGTTTTTTTTTTTTAATATATTTTATTTGATCATTTCCAAGCATTATTCGTTAAAGACATAGATCATTTTCTTTTCCTCCCCCCCACCCCCCATAGCCGACGCGTAAGTCCACTGGGCATTAGATGTTTTCTTGATTTGAACCCATTGCTTTGTTGATAGTATTTGCATTAGAGTGTTCATTTAGGGTCTATCCTCTGTCATGTACCCTCAACCTCTGTATTCAGGCAGTTGCTTTTTCTCGGTGTTTCCACTCCCATAGTTTATCCTTTGCTTATGAATGGTGTTTTTTTTTTTCTCCTGGGCCAGATGGTTCTTAAGAGACATGAGGGGTAGCTATTATTCAGCCCCAGTTTTTCTGATTGTCTTTCAGGTAGATGGTACACCTTGGAATGGCTATCAAATTGAGGAAGAAGTAGGGAATAAGGATGCTCCAATGGCTTCAGGAATTCAGACCACATTATATGTAAGAAGGGAATTTCAAAAGAGTATTGAGGTTGGGCACATCTTTGGGGACAAACATCATTTATGGAACAATGTCAAAGAATCACCTAAATTCCTGCATCTCTATAGTTTGTTTTTACTGGTTTTACATTTTTTGACATCTTTCACTGTTTAGCATAGTGTTGGGAGCACAGCAGGTATTTAATAATTACTGTCTGACTACCTGACTAGGTACATATGGAATCAAGTTATAAGATCTTAATCAGGAACATATAGCATATATATATATGAATATATATGTATATTCATATATATATATGTGTGTGTGTGTGTGTGTGTGTGTATGTGTGTGACTTTCTAAGCCCAGAAATGGCATAGAAAGGAACATTAAATTATGCCTCACCTTAAAGAACATGTCCCTGTAGGTTTAATGGAAACCTAACAGATTTATAAATCTTGTCCTACTTTACACTAGCTGGAGATTCATAGTTAGTCTACGTGTGAAGAATGATTTTTCCCCACAAGCTCAGCACCAATTTAGGTGTAGAACTGATTTTTAATGGTATCATTTATTCCCTTGCTGCAGTCATACCTCTCCATATAAATATTCCTTCCCATTAAAAAAATGAATTAGAGACTAGTTTTGAATATAAGTTGTCTTCTTTCCCTTAAATTTAAGGCTCTTTTAATATCACAAAGTATGCTTGTCAAGCCAGTTAGCAAATTTGGGGCATATTACCAAAGTTAGTTCCTTCAACTTAACCTTTTCTCCTGGTAAAAGATCTGCTTTCTGAGTTTCTTTTTCATTAATTATTTTATATATTTAATCATTCAACAATTAATGTTTCTTCTTATTAATAGGTTTCATTACAAAAACCTTCTCTCACCTCATGGATCCTCCTAGTTCTCATAAGAAGCTAGAGCACTCTCTCTCTCTCTCTCTCTCTCTCTCTCTCTCTCTCTCTCTCTCTCTCTCTCTCTCTCTCTCTCTCTCTCTCTCTCTCTCTCTCTCTCTCTCTCTCTCTCTCTCTCTCTCTCTCTCTCTCTCTCTCTCTCCCCCCCTCTCTAATACTTTATTCCTCCTGTTTGTAATTAAAGCACCATGAAAAGGTTGGCAGCTAACTTGAGTGTTTCATTTAGGAATTACATAGCTGAATTCCTTGGCGACCTTGAATTAATATATATCACTCTTTTAAAGTGATTTCAATATCACCGTTGTAAATAATAACTGTAGAGATATCATTAGTACAAACTTAACATTAGATCCTAAAGATACAATTGATGTCCCTGTAAGCATCACAATGGAAAAATATACTTTTTTTTTCAGCTGGCACAATCATTCTTATTTTTAATGTAATGAAAATTTTGTTTTTACCTAAAATATATTTTTCTTACAAATGTCCATTTTTTCCTTTCTGCTCAAAGTATATTCGGTACAAAATATAATTCATCATTTATTAACAGGAAAGAGGAATACATCTTTTAAATTTGATATTATTCCCATACCAATGAGCAATATACTTAACCAGAAATTGACTTTTTCATCTTGTTGTATCATTACCTTTAATAATATGATGTTCCATTATGAGACAAAAGTGAACCTGGTTTCTGAGATGATATGCCAAGGAAGCTAGAGCCTGAGTTTATTGCAGAGCGCTATGTTTGGATCAGATTTGGAATCAGAACACCTAATTTTAGATCTCACTTCTGCCACTTATAATTGGTGTTACCTTGAACAAGTTCCGTAATTTCTCAGAGACTCAGTTCCTCATTGCAAAACCAAGTCATTGTAATGAATGGTCTCTTAAGATACCTTTACAGAATTAAATCTGTGATGTTATTATCTTGTAAAGACCTCATGTGTGGATTTGGGTAACATATTAACGTCTGAATCCTGAGGACCAGACTAGATGCATAAAAAGAGGTTTTTAAGACATAGAATGGTTTTCTAACGAAGAATTATTTAATCATAGTAAAACAGCAAATAAAGGAAAAAATGGAATTCAGCCCCATGGAACTTCCTTCAATGTATATAGTAACAATGATATTACCATAAGGGTTTATAAAAATGTCTTAAGAATCATTGTTTTTATACTTTTTGTAAACATCAATTTATCTGTTGGCACTGAAAAAGGGAAATTCTTCTCTAACGTCCTTGGAACACATACTCCTAGAATACCTGAATCATATGTATCTTGGTATTTTTAGCTCCCAAAAGGCTCAGAAAACAAAAGGGAGTAGTAGCTAAATAGAATGGACTCAGAGCCCATTTTTAGAGAGGAAAACTAAAAAAGTGATGGAAATGGTTTTATTTTGTCTATGAAGGCAACTAGAAGCTTAATTTCATGGAATATGTAGATATTAGGTCTCATAGAACACCTGATGAGCATTTACAAAAGATCACCATAATTGCAACTCACATACTATATTATTGTAGATGATGAAGAGGCACAGAAAATCTATTAATAATGTGATGTCAATTCAAATTAAACTAGTAAAACTTAGAGAATCTTAAAAATAAACTTAAATTTAGTTAAAATAATAAATCCAGAAATATTATAGAATATGAAACTTACCCACATGAAACATGAATATTACTATATATTACCAATAAAGTCCAGCAGGACGAGAAAGAAGAAACTTCATTTAAAATAACTATAGATAATATAAAATCCTTTAGAGTCTATATGCCAAGACAAACCTAGGAAATATATGAACACCATTACAAAACTTATCACATGAATGAAATCAGATCTAAACAACTGGAGAGATATTAATTGTTCATGTGTAGGCCAAGCCAATATGATAAAAATAACTATTCTATCTAAATTATTTGTTTCATAGCAAAGTCCTCAACTTCATTTTTAAAGCTAGAAAAATTAGTAACAAAACTCATCTTGAAGACTCAAAAGCCAAGACTATCAAGAGAATCAATAAAAAAAATGAAGAAAGGTATAAGGGTACAAGATCTCAAAATAAATTATGAAGTGGTAATCCAAAAACCTTGATACTGATTAAGAAATAGAGAGATACATAGATCAGTGGAACAGATTAAGTACACAATACGAAATAGTAAATGACTACAGTAATCTAATATTTGATAAAAGCAAAGATCCAAATTTTGGGGACAGGAACTCAGCATTTGCCAAAAATTGCTAGAAAAACTGGAAAGTACTTTGGCAGAAAATAGGTATAGATCAACATTCACAGTACACAACAAGAAAATGTCGAAATTGGTACATGATTTAGACAGAAAGGGTGATAAAACCAAATTTGGGAAGCATGGGATATTTTACTAGTCAGATAGATACATAAAGGAATAATTTATAATAAAACAAGAGATAGATAGCATCATAGGATGTAAATAGGTAATTTAAATTAAATTAAAAATACTGCACAGACAAAATCAATTCAGACAAGATTAGAAGGAAAGCATGAAACTGTGATAATAACTTCATAGCAGGTTTATCTGATAAAAGCTTTATTTCTCAAATATATAATGAACTGCATCAAATTCAGAAAGATATGTGTCCTTCAGAAATTGTCAAATTACCAAAGGGAATGAACGAGGAATTTTCAGAAAAAAATCAAAGCTACTTATATAAAAATTTTGTCACTGTTGATTAGAGAAATTAAGAGATAACTCACACTTTTAAAGTTGACTCAATATGATATGAAAGACAAAGGATTAATGTTATAAGATGTGGAAAAATTGGGACACTAATACACTGTTGGCAGAGTTGTGAACTGATTCAAGCATTCCAGAGAGCATTTTGGTACTAAGCTCAAAAGGTCATAAAATTTATGAGTAACCAGCAGTGGTGTTCCTAGGTCTGTATACCAAATACATATTTACATAAAGAAAATGATCTCAATGTATAAAAAAAAATTTCTACCAGCTCTTTCTTGGGTGGAAAAGAACTGGAAATTGAGCAGTAAGTTCACCAATTGGGAAATTGATAACAAGTTCTGGTATATGATTGTATACTATTGTGCTATAAGAAATGATGAGTAGGATGGATTCAGAAAAACCTGGGAAGGCATATTTACTGATTGAAATTATAGTCAGAAGAAGCAGGACATTGTACATAGTAACATCAATATTATATAATGATCAACTGAATTACTTTGCCATTGTAATCAATATGATGATACTAGACAAATCTCAAGGACTTATGATGAAAAAATTACATCCAGTGAAATAATTTATATTGTCTCAATGCAGATTAAAGCGCAATTGCTTCCTTTTTTGGCAATATGGATAACATGGAAATGTATTTTTCATGATTTACATGTAAAATTAATACCACATCTTTCCAGACTGTTATTCAAGTTCTTGGATTAGACCTCTATCACAGAGAGCCTAAATTCCAAGTAACACAACTCATATTTAGCAGGCAAAAGCTAAGGTTTAGGGAAAATTCATTCAGCAGTGGGATGACAGAGTCAGGTTTCTGATTTGGAAAGATTAGTATCAAAAGTCTTGACAGTGATAGAATGGTATCTCAGACCATGGACTGCCTCAGAACTAATGCCACTGCAACTAATACATGCTTTTTAACATGTCATTCATATCAACGTTTTTCCATTTTTTCCCCATAAAAGGTTCACCCAATAGACAGAAATTTTCCTGTTTTTTTTTTTGCTGTTTTTATTGTCATTGTTGCTTGTTTGTTTGCTTTACCAGAATGAAGATGCCACCACAATACCAAGATTGTCCATAATCTATTCTTACTCTCAGCCCAGGATCCATTATCTTTTCTGGGCATTCATTTCAGTGATGGTATTTATTCATTCAACAAATGCTGTTTAATTTATTATGTGCATAGTAATTGGTCTCTATGTATCCTAACTGAAGATAACTGGCCCTTTCATATTATACCTTTCAGGATCAACTTTTTTTTTTAAACCCTTACCTTCCATCTTGGAGTCAATGACTCCAAGGTAGAAGAGTGGTAAGGGCTAGGCAATGGGGGTCAAGTGGCTTGCCCAGGGTCACACATCTGGGAAGTGTCTGAGGCCAGATTTGAACCTAGGACCTCCCATCCCTAGCCCTGGATCTCAATCCACTGTGCTACCCAGCTGCCCCCTCAGGATCAACTATTATCTAATTCATAAAAGGAAAAAATGACTATATAATTTCAGAAATCAAAATCAGCATCACAGATTGAGCTCATGTTATATATTCTACAGATCTGTTCTGTATAAAACAAAAACTCCTAGTCACTGGATTCTTCTCTAGGCTTAAAATATACCTCTAATTTGTATATCTGTTCACAAAGGCCAGGAAGATAAGCAGATCTCCTTTAATGTTAGAAAATTAATCAGAATCCCCTTCCTGTCTCTGACAAGTGCTCTCCAGGACATTTTCTGTAAAACCAAAGAGGCATTATGCTGAAAAGTGGAAAGATGACTACTTCTTGATTCAGAAGACCTTGGTTTAAATGCTGCTTCTTGTAGCTTATCAATTTATCAATTCACTTGATCTCTTTGACCCTCAGTTTCCTGAATGGCAAAATGAGGCGATTGGTTATATGACCTCTGAGGTCCGTTCCCAGCATGAGTGCTACAATCCTATGCTAATTATTTATGTCTTTTTTAACCCTTAACTTCCACTGTAGAATCAATACTATATATTGGTTCCAAGGCAGAAGAGTGATAATGACTAGGCCATGTGGATTAAGTGACTTGCCCAAGGTCATGCAATCAGGAAGTGTCTGAAGGCAGATTTGAACCCTGGTCATCTCAAAACCATGTCTGGCTCTCAGTTAACTGAGCCACCTAGGTGGCCCCTGGATCATTTAATTCTAGTGCATTTGGCATAGAACTATGATTCTGGAAAGGAAGGCCAGTGATTATTGACTAATCAGAAAATTCAATATCTCTACAGATATTGATTAAATTTTATAAGGGAATAGTCTGCTTAACAATTAATTCTCTCATCTATCATCCAAAAGGAAAAAAAAATGAAAGAATATTAAAAGTCAGAAATTATTCACAACTATTTAGGTGTCTAAGAGCCTTAATATACTGTCACAAATAAAATTCAGCATAGGAATTTCTTCTAAGGTTTAGAAATCTCTGGAAGCTCAGAATATGTAGAACAAAGGGTGCCATAGACATGATTTCCAAGGTCTATAGCTGAGGCAAAATGATTAGTTTGCTAACAGGACATTTTCAGCAATTTAATCTGACAAACATCTATTGAGTATCTGCAGTGCCTAAAGCACTGTGCTAGTTGCTGGGTGAAACTGAATGTTTCAAGGGTAAACTTTTTCCCTTTTCATTAACTGAATGATTTTTTTAAACTAGCATGTCTTAAGCATCTTCCAAGTGGAAAACGCTGTGTTAAATACTCAAGTTAAAAAGAAAAACGTGAAATCATCCCTCCTAGCATGAAGTTCAAATTAGAATGGGGAAGATAATTTAGAATATAAATGGAATGAGTGGTCTACTATGATAATTTGACATGTACAAAATAGCATTCAAAATAAGATGTTTATCACTACTATAATATTATCAATGGATAAAATGAACTTAATATCTGCCTTTACATTTGGGTCCAAGGAATGCCCTCCAAATAATAAAGGTATATTTGGGAGAGATTTCTATTCATATTGTGTAGCATAGTAGTAGTGGTAGTCTCTCGGTTACCGAGAATGACAATTGTCTTTGTGCATTATCATCTATTGATGTACCCTCATGTGGCTTTGAAGTCCAAAGGCTGAGGCACAGAGTTTGTGGCACATGGGGCATGGGACACCAGTTGTTACGGGAGGTGCGGTTGTGGCCTGGTGTCTGTGTTCACTCGCAGCGACAAGTAGTCAACGTCGTTCATCTTCAAAGGTGGTGGCAACATGGTTAATGCGGGTTCACCAGCTGCTTCTGTCAGAGGCAGCGAGTTCTAGTTGCTTTGGTGTAATGCCAGCCCACTTCAAGTTGGACTTTAGCTGATCCTTGAATCTTTTCTTTGGTCGACCTTGTTTCCTGAGTCGAGCTGACAGTTCTCCATAGAATACCTGTCTTGGTATTCGCTGTGGGTCCATGTGGATGACGTATCCAGACCATCATAGCTGGGTTTTGAGGACCATTACTTCAATGCTGGTGGAGTTGGCTCTGCCGAGGACTTCCTGGTTGGTAACTCGGTCCTGCCATCGGATCCTCATGATTGACCAGAGGGAGCTTTGGTGGAATTGCTCCAGCTGTTTCATGTGCTTCTGGTACAGTGTCCATGTCTCGCAACCATACAGGAGTGAGCTGAGGACCACTGCGTTATACACGTTGAGCTTCGTCGCAGTGCTTACACCTCTGTGTTGGAGGACTTTGCAGCGCAGCCGCCCAAGTGTCTGGGTGGCCTTTTGGATCCTGGCATTAATCTCCTGTTCTAGGGACCCATCATTAGCGATGGTGCTGCCCAAGTATTTGAAAGTGTTGATGTTGGAAAGCTGTGTGCCATCGATTGTAATGCTCCGCTGGTTAGTTGGCCTCCCTGGTGCAGGTTGGAACAGCACCTCTGTTTTGCTGAGGCTGATAGTCAGGCCAAACAGTTTTGTTGCTGTAGAGAACCTGTCCACAATGGTTTGGAGATAATTTTCTTGGTGGGCCATGAGAGCACAGTCATCTGCGAAGAGAGCTTCCAGGATGAGCCTCTCTGTTGCCTTTGTTTTTGCAGTCAGGCGGTGAAGGTTGAATAGTGAGCCATCCAGTCAGTATTTGATGTAGATGCCCAGGTCTAGATCCATCACAGCATGTCCTAATACTTGGGTGAAGGATAGGTTGAATAGTACCGGAGTGAGGACACAGCCTTGTTTCACACCATAGGAAATGTTGACGCGATTGGAAGTCTCTCCGCCAGATAGGACTTCCCCTGTCATGTCGACATGAAAGAGCTGGATCAGTTTGACGAATTTTGCTGGGCAACTGAGCTTGCTAAGGATCACCCACAATGTGTCCCTGTTCACTGTGTCGAATGCCTTTGTCAGGTCTATGAGGACAATGTAGAGACTCAGGTTCTGCTCAAGGCATTTTTCATGCATTTGCCTCACCGTGAAGACCATGTCGATAGTGCTATGATCTGGTCAGAAGCCACATTGTGATTCAGGCAGGTTCTGTTCTGAAACAGATGACAGGAGTCTGTTGAGTATAACATGGGCGAGGATCTTTCCAGCAGTGGAGAGTAGTGAGATGCCTCTGTAATTGTCACAGGCTGCTCGTGAGCCTTTGTTCTTTTATAGGGCTACGATAGAGGCATCTCTGAGTTCTGGGGACATGTCTTCCTCTTCCCATATGCTGGTCAGCACTATGTGGAATGCCTGGAGCGCCTTTCCATTTAAGGCCTTGTACACCTCGCTTGGGATCCCGTCTTTACCGGGTGCCTTGCCTGCACTCATTTGTTTAATGGCTTTTTGGACTTCCTCTATTGAAGGAGGCACGTCAAGTTGTTCAATGGTGCGGTTTTGGGGGATCTGGTCAAGGGCGCTTTGGTCGACTGAAGAGGGTTGATTGAGAAGCTGACTGAAGTGTTCTTTCCACCTGTTGCTGATGCATTTTTTATTTTTTATGAGAGTGTCACCATCAGAGGATAGCAAGGGAGTGGTGGTGGGTTTTAATGGCCCATAGACAGTCTTGAGGGCACTGAAAAATTGTTTTTGTTTTTTTGTATCAGCAAAGCGCTGGATTTCTTCTGCCTTTTTTTCCCATCATCGGTCTTGCATCTTCCTGATCTCACATTGTGCCATGGCTTGGAGAGATGTGAATCTGTCCTTTTTAGGAGCAGAGTTTGGGTTATTTTGCCAGTCCATAAAGGCTTTGTTCTTTTTGCTCAATAGGTCTTCAATAACAGTGTTGTTCTCATCGAACCAGTCCTGGTGGTTTCTTTGTTTTGGGCCTAGGACTGCCTTTGATGCTTCCTTCACTGCGTCTCTGAACTGGTTCAATTTCTCAGTTGAGCTTACAGTGAGTGGTCCCTTGGCAGACAGCTTGTTGTCCAGGCAGGACTGGAATGTTTGCAAATAAGATGGATCTCTAAGACAACTCACGTTGTAAAATGCGCGAACTGTCTCGGCACCTTTTGGTTGGCAAGGCGCAATGCGCATTTGAAGAGTCGCTCTAACCAATCTGTGGTCTGTCCAGCATTCACCTCCTCTCATGGCTCTGGTGATCAGTACATCCTGGATGTCTTGCCGGCGTACAATGATGTAGTCAATGAGATGCCACTGTTTTGATCGTGGGTGCATCCACATTGTTTTATATTTGTTCACCATTCTGAACACAGTGTTCGTGATGGTGAGTTTGAACTCTGAGCATTTGCTGAATAGCAGTAGGCCGTTGTTCATTTTGCCCACGCTGTGTTTGCCGAGCACTCCTTTCCATTTTTCATGGTCCTGGCCAACACAGGAGTTGAAGTCTCCCAGTAGTATCAGCTTGTCATTTGTGGGCACTGAGTGCAGGACATCACTCAGGTCAGAGTAGAACTGCTCGATGGTCTCCTCTGTGCTGGTCAGTGTAGAGGCATATGTGCTGATGATTGTGGCATACCAGTCTTTGCTGAGAGGCAAATGGATCTTCATGAGCCTCTCGCTGATGCCCACAGGCAAGTCTGGCAGCTGTTTGAGCAAACTGGTCTTAATACCCAGACCAACACCATGGATTCTGTCTTCATTTGAGGCTCTACCTTTCCAGAAGAAGGTGAATCCAGTGGTGGGTTCGCTGAGTGATCCCTCTTCTGGTAGGCATGTTTCACTTAGGGCTGCGATGTCGATGTTATATCGCGCCAGTTCTTTACCAATTAGAGCTGTTCTTCTCTCAGGTCTTGGGGTATTCTCTCTGTCAAGTAATGTCCTGATGTTCCATGCTCCTAGTAGGAGTTTCTTTGTATTTTTTCTTTGATTTCGACCGCTTAAATGGATGACCCTCCAGCCACGGTGTGCTGACCGGGTGTTTGTAGGGCAGGCAATGTTTGGAACACCTTTTCCAGTCCCCTCCCTTGATTAGGGTGAGCAGTGCTGTCCTAGAGAGGGCTTTTCAGTCACCCAGGATGCTGCAGAACATGCCAAACCACCACTGGTCTGTGGGCCGCCTATGTGCAGGATCGTGACTACAACTGCCAGTGGTCACCTCCACCTGTTGCGTTGCCACTCCCCCATTGCCGCAGGTCTTGAAGAGGGTGGATGGGGTTAGGATAGATGAGTGTGCACAAAGATACTTGTGCATGAAAGAGATTTAAGTGGAAAAGTAGATGCACAGAGACAGTCCCACTCACTCAGCGTTGGAAGCCTGGGTCCAGTGGCATGAAAAATCGTTACGCCTGGAGACTTCCTTAGCTGCATTGGATAGCCGTGTTGTCTTTTGTGCTGCAACATGCCCTAAGCACTCCACAGTGCTTTGCTGCGTTGCCCTCTCAGTCGTTGAACCTTCTTATTGATTTCTTCCACCTGTTCTGCCGAAGCAGTCTTCACATGCTGGGTGAGCAAAGCCCTGGTTCACCAGGGGTCAATGACCCGACGGCTACCCTCATAAGGTTTAGCTAGCCTGTTGAAGCTGTTGCCCGGGCTATGGCCGCTGCCGCATGCTAGCAGCTACTGGGAGCCACAAGTGAGAGCTGGGTGTCAGGTGAGGGTCAGAGGCTGGAGAGCTGCCCTAAAAGGTCACAATAATCCCTCCATACCAGAGATACTACCCCTCCCTGAACACCCCATACACCTCATATTGTGTAGCATAGAAGTTATATAACAGCATGGTGCAGTGTAATGAGCACTGGTCCTAGAACAGTGATTGTGAACCATTTAGAGATGGAGTGCTGGGCCCTGTCCCCATCCCTACTCCCACCAAGTACCATGCATGTCCCAACCCTGCCTTACCACACACAGGAGAGGGAAAAAGTGCACCCTTTGCACTGCTATACAGAGGGATGAGTGAAGTGAGTCTCCTCTCCAGCTCTGCTGCCTGTGAGCTGTCTATCCTATCCCCCTGTGCCCTCCTATTGGGATTCTGGACAGAGGAGCAGGTAATGTGACAAAAAGTCTTCAGGTACATTGGAGAGAGGGAAGGGAGCACTTCTCACTGAGTTCCTCTGCCTGTCTAGTAACAAACTCTTGGAAAGGTGGTGAGGAGAGAGGGTGGCCAAGTGCATACAGACAGTGCTCTGCAGGTCAACTTTGGTACCAGTGACATAGGTTCACCATCACTGTCCTAGAATCAAGAGATCATTATTCAGTTCCTTGTTTAGTCACTCATGAAATATTTGACCACGTACAAGTCCATTAACTATTAAGCCCTTAGTTTCCTCATCTGTAAAATGAGGCTTGGTTGGTTGATCTCCAAGATCCTTTTAAGCCCTAAAATCCTAAGATTGTGCATTTCTGTGAAAAATAAATGAAGATGGATAAAATGGAAGTAAGAGGGAAACAAAGGGTGAGAGAAACAACAAAAGAGTAAGATAAGTGATATTTAGTACTCACTAAGAAGCATGAGAGCAAAATTAATGTCAACTAATGAACAACTGGAATGTTACTCCCTTTTCTTTCTTCCTTCTTCACACTGAAACACTACCTCAGTCAGATGCTCAAACTTCTGTTCCCACCAGTAAATTAGCTAACAGTTTAAGTTGTTCTTTTGGAAAGCACTATGCTTTTTTTAAAGGCAGCTGCTTGTAGATTCAGTTCTTTTCTAATAAAAAATTCAGTGCCCATAAACACCTTCCTCATCTTAGAAAAAGGGAAGCTTATTATACAGTGAGATCACAGACTAATTAACATCAAAAAGTGATATAATTTTCATCAACTGTTTCCATCTGTCTGTCAGAATATATGACTGTACCTAGCAGGTATATGTTTCATTATAATCCCTTCACTGGAAAATATTGGGAACAAAATATATACAATTGAATTAGAATTAAGATATTGAAAACTAAAAGAATCTATGAGGAAGAATTTTAGAAGATCCCTGGGAAACCTATTGTGACAAATGACCTTGACTTTCACTTTACTGTTGTAAAAGAGCTGAAAAGGGGAATTCTTTCCTTCTCTTTAAAAATGGAGATTGGTGAGAAGGTTATGTCTCAACTGGCAAGATGTAACTCCAATGAGAGGTTGAAGGGAAATGTAGAGAAACAGAAAGGTTGAGGAAAAGATGGCAGTATCTCTCCCTCCTCAAGATTAGTTTGCCACTGGGGCTTGAGGCAACCTCAGAGAGGCAGGAAGAAATTCCCTGACTCTCTTCCCAAAGGATAATTTAATTGGCTGTTTCCTTTGAGCACTATATTGGCACAAACTGAAAGGAAAGATGTCAGGTTTCCTTGCCAGCAGTTCTGAGCAAAGGGTTTGTAATCAAAATCCTTTTTCTATGGAGAGTTGTGACAACTCAGGTCTGAGTTGCCACAGACATGGATAGGATTCAGTTCTGAATCCTGTCTCCAAATTGTCTAATCCTTTCCCTTATCATAAAAACAGGCCCAAACCCAAATGTGACTTATACTAAAGATTTATTAAACAAAGGGGAATGGTAGGAGTTGAGGAACAAGGGAGAAGGATGCTGAGTGAGGTTGCCCTGCAAACTATTTCCCCAGAAATTAGACTTCAAGGGCTAAAGCTTTGAGGTTTATGGGCCTCAGTCCCCCTTGCCAACTAACTGTTTCTTATTAATCTCTACATTATTATAACTTAACCTAAACTTTCTAGTCAATTCAATTAAAGGAGAGAGAGAGAGAGAGAGAGAGAGAGAGAGAGAGAGGGGGGAGAGAGAGAGAGAGAGAGAGAGAGAGAGAGAGAGAGAGAGAGAGACCCAAAAGAATGTGATTGACTCTAGTCAAAGAGTCCAACCAAATTCCTTCTGAGTCTTGAGTAGTTGTAGTCAAGTTGAAAAAGGGGTTGTGGAAGGATTTCCAGATGGAAACAGGAACACCAACAAGCAGGAAATCAGGCTCTTCTCCCTTTCATGTGACTTCAGTTTTCCTCAGTCACAGAGGAAAGCTCCTCCCCATTTTCCTTCCAAGTCTTGAGCTGGTCAAAATCCTCCTCAGTCCCCAGTTCTCTCCCCTGAATCCTTTGCCCCATCAGGCTAGCTGCCCAACAAACATCAGGATTCTATTTAGGGTCCTTTTTTCCTTTATTTACACTGAGCAAAAATGAAGACATCTATTATACTCTTTCTCAACTGTACCTTCACCCAAACTGCTCAGTAGATCTTGGATAAAGATATGAAATTATCTTTTTCCCTCTCTAAAAAAATTCTTTGGTTTTACATTTGATACAAATCCTTCCTCTTGTGGGAATTTAGTCCTGTACCTGAAGTTGGAAAACCTACATTTTAATATCATCCTTGACACATTATCTACATGAACTTTTCAAGTCACTTCATCCATCTGCACAACGGTTCCTTTATAAAATTATGGAGTTTGGCCACATGTTTACTAAAGTTTCTCTCTTTCAATTCAAAAGCTACAGTTTTATTTAGATGATGTATCTGCTGTCTGAAATTGCAAAAAAGTTTTCTCCAATCTTAAAACCCTTTAAAAAACCTTTATCTTTTAATACTCTCAAACTATTGCCTAATATCCCTCAAATGGTTCACTAATACTCTCCCACAATAAAAAGTTTATTCATACCATCTCCTAGTATTTTTTTAATCTTTTCACATGTTTGCAATCTGGATTTCTGACCTCATTTATTCCACTGTAATCATTCCCTCCAATTGGAGCAATGCTCTCTTACTTGTCAGATTTTTTTCTTAGTCCCCTTTCTCTTTAATGAAACTGTTTGCACCATCAACTGTTTCTTCCTTCAAAGTCTATTTTTCAACCTTGGGTTATCTTTCCTTTCCTTTGTCCTCCTTTTCCTCCTAATTGCCTGATTTCTTGTTCATTTCATTTGTTGTAGAAACATCCATCTCCTGCCTATATGGCATTTGCCTATTCTCCAGTAATTTATTCTTGACTTCCTTCTTTTATCTCTCTTCATTCACTCTCAATGTTTTCATTTGCCCTCATTGTTTCAGTTATCTCACATGCAAGTGAAATACATTTTGAATTTTGCCCTGAACTCCATTGCTTCATTTCTAAATGACTATTGATCATTGTTTTTTATATTTTCTACATCAGATGACTAGAATTATTATTATTATATAAAATAAAATGTTAGAGTTGGGTTAATAAATTCATGAGTTTTTAATCCAGCATCAGATATTTGTTGATAAATATTTGATATTAGGGAAAATCATGTAATCTCTCACTTCTGTTTTCTTATCTATAAAATAAGGGAATAAAAACCTACTTTACAAAATTACTTTGAGAATGGAGGAAACTTAAACAACTATAGAATTGTTATCTGCATACTACTAGTATTCATGTTACAAATATCACTCCCTTCCTCCCCCAACAAGAAAAACCTCCTCTCTTGGAAATGAAATCTGGATATTCTATTCACTTCAATAAACAAAACCTGACTTAAACAGAAAATTTGATGACCAAACACAGAACTCAGAAGAATCACCAACCAAAAGGTAATTAAGAAAGGAGGAAAAAATAAACAAAAAGGGATCCAATAATTTCAAATTATTTGTATTCATAGAAGAAAAGATGATATTGGTAACTCTTAAAAATTGTTATTATCATCAGGGTAGTTAATAGTATACTTAAAGTATACTTAGAGGGAATAGTGACAAAATGTATAGAATGAAATGTCAAAATTATATATATATATATATATATATATATATATATACACTAGGGGTAAAAAGAAATGGAAAAAGAAATAAAATGAGTTACTTTTATATTTATTAATGAAGCACATGGGGGAGAGGTGGAGAAGAATGATACAATGGAAGGGTGAAAGAGGTTGAAGACAGTCTCAAAGAAAATTTTAATCATTACAATGGGAAGGGTCAGAAAAGTTCAAATGGAAGGAAAGCCTCCAACTCCAAATTCAATCATCATCATCATCATCATCATCATCAATAACAACAATAACAATATCACCAAAATCAACATCATTATCATCACCATAATCATCAGCATCAACATCCTTATCATCAAAATCAGCATCATCATCAAAATCAACAGTAGCATCAGCATCAATAACCACATCAACATCATCAACATCATCATCAATATCAACCATCAGTATCAACAATATCATCAACATCAACATAATTATCAACATCATCATCGACAACATCATCAACATTAGCATCAGCATCAGCATCACCATTAGCAGCAATAGCATCATCAAAATCATCACCATCAACATCATCAACATCAACATTAACATCAGCATCAAAAACCACATCAACACCATCAACAACATCCATGTCATCAACATCATCATCATCAATATCATCATCTAACTATCTATCTTTTCCTGGCTTGGGAAATATTTTTGCTGGTTGATCTAACCTAATAGCACACTATGCATAGTACTGAATGAAATTCAAAAGACCTAAACTCTAGGCTTGAGTGCCACTATGTGTCCTTTGTGGTTAAAAAGAAAGCCTTTTTATTCCTGGACTGCATTTCCTCATTTATATACGAGTAAACCTTATATGGACTCTGTATTCAGTTAATAAGTTAAATCAAAGAACAAACCAGGTGTAAATAAGAAAAAAAACAAAACAGACAACCAAAAAAACTCCAATTACTCCTCCATTCCTAACCAGTTTCTGGACTTAACTATTTTCATTCATGCCATCTTACTAGTCAAGACTCAGAATCACCTGAACTTCCAATGATTATATATTTCTCATCTTACATTGATCCCCATATTTAATAAGGGATTACCAAAGACAAGGAATATATCTCAACAATGTCTCTTAAATCGATCATTTTCTTTTTTTACTGTTGGCATCAATTTGTTCAGACACACATTTACCTTTGAACACATACAAACAGATGTTTTCATTCTTATTTTGCTCTGCTTATTATCTCAAATTTTTCTTACATAGCTTGTTTATACATAGTCAATAAACATTTATCAAGTATCCATTATATTTCAGTCACTGTGCAAAATGTTGTGTATTTGTGCTTATATTTATTTATTATCTATGTATTTATCTATCTCCTTTAAACTGTAAGATACTGTTATTTGACTGTCTTTTGCCTTTACTTTTGTCTCTGATTGTTAGCACAATGCCTGACACATAGTAGAAATGAATTAAATGTTTATTGCCTTAGTGACTAGTTTAATGACCTCCCAATTTGTCTCTCTATAAACAGTCTCTGTCTCTTCCAATTTCTCCTATGAATAATATTTCTGATTTGAAATTCTGCCAATTTCCTTTTTGAAATTCTCCCTCACTTCTCCAGTGACTATGACTAAAATCTGCATTCTTTTGTTTGGATCAAGGTTCTCCATGTTCTGTTACCAATTTACATTTCCATCATTATTACTTTCTACTCCTTTACAGACATAGGATATTACATTGAAATTTAACTACTTAATAATCCTGCAAACTGGGTATATTTAACCTGTTTTGTTTTGATTGGTTTTATGTATTCATACTCAAGAAAATATTTATTATCATATAATATATAATGCATATGACTATGAAGAAGCAATTATATTTAAATGAAGACATGAACATAGATCACATATATGATGAATATATGTAGATATTAATATATACATGTATATATATATATATATATATATATATATATATATATATATATATATATATATATATATATATACTATGTATTTTCTCCCATCTAAGTTCACAGATCCTCTAAAATTTCTGCATAGATCCCTCAGGTATCTATCAGTGGACTTCAATTTTAAAATTTCTCTTCCAACCTTAGCCTGCTATTTCTCAGTCTCTGTATCTTTGTCCATAAAATTCTCTTTGCCTGGAATAACCTCACATAATCCATTCTTTTCTGTCTGTAGAAAGTTTAATATTCTTTTGATCCCTAGCTCAATGTCTTCTCCAACATGAAGCTCTCCTTGATCTTCTCAAATGGATATAACTTTATGCTCCTCTGAATTCCACTTATGCTCTGTATCTCTCATATCATGTTGAATCATGCATTAGAGTTATTTGCTGGTGAGCCTAATCCCTTTGAATTAATTTAAACTTGAGGCCAAAAGAGTGCCCTAAACTAATATGTACTTAATAAATATTCAATGACAATATGTCCTACAGACACTGAATTGCATATTGCATACCAGGCACTAAGTTAGGCATTAGAAATACAAAGCTAAAAAGTGATAAACCTTCTCATCAGAAGTTTTCAAGAAAAGTATGACTACATATACGTGTAATATAAAAGCTGGAGTGGGATGGGGTACAAAGTGAAGATTATGATGATTCTCAGGATATTTTAGGGCAGACAACATTTAGGGGGATCAAAGGATGTTTAACAAAAAATAAATGTGCACCTGAGCAAAGCCTTCACTGAAAATGACTGACACATGATGGGGAAGAGGTCTGTCTATTTTAGTAATTCAAGATACCCTGAGTGAATATGTGGAGAGAGAAGAAATTTAAGGGTTTCAAGAAAAGCTAAGGGCCCATTTTGGCTGGGATGTAGAGTGTATGAAAGAGAACAATTTAAAATGAAACTAACATATACCTGAGCAGGATTGCAGAGCTCTTTTAAATGCCATACAGGAGAATACACTCTTTACTTGACCATCAGCCACCAAAGAGGATTTTGAGCCCAAAAATCTTAGGAAATTTGTTCTAACAGCTAAAAAGCTATATATTAGAAAAATAGACAATATATGTTAATAACTTCTGGGAAGATTATAAAAGAATCTGGGAAAAGTGAGTTTAGATCAATTTCATTCTTTTAAAAAAATTTTATTAGTCAATTTATAATACTTTTCCTTGGTTAGAAGAATCATGTTTTTTCTCTACCATCCCCACAACCCCTCCTGTAGTCAATGAGCAATTCCACTGGGTTTTACATGTGTCCTTGATCAAAACATATTTCCATATTTTTGATATGCACTAGGGTGATCATTTAGAGTCTATATTCCCAATCATATCCTCATCAACCCATGTTATCATGCAGTTGTTTTTCTCCTCCCATTTTTTTCCATTGAATGTGAATAGGGTTCTTTCTCATAAATTCATCCTAATTGTCTTGGATCATTGCATTGTTGCTAGAAGAGAAGTCCATTAAATTCAATTGTACCACAGTGTATCAGTCTCTGTGTATAATATTCTCCCAGTACTACTCCTTTCACTCTGCATCAATTCCTGGAGGTCATTACAGTTCACATAGAATTTCTCCAGTTCATTATTCCTTTGGGCACCATAGTATTCCATCAACAACAGATACCACAATTTGTACAGTCATTCCCCAATCAGAGGGCATCTCCTCATTTTCCAAATTTTTGCCACCACAAAGAACACAGCAATGAATATTCTTGTACAAGTCTTTTTCCTTATTATCTCTTTGAGGTACAAACCCAGCAGTGCTAGGACTGGAAAAAAGGCAGACAGTCTTTTAGAAACCTTTGGGTTCCAAATTGCTCTCCAGAATGGTTGGATCAATTCACAACTCAACCAGTAATGCATTAATGTCCCAATTTTGTCACATTCCCTCCAACATTCATTACTTTCCTTTGTTGTCAAGTTAGCCAATCTGCTAGGTGTAAGGTGGTATTTCAGAGTTGTTTTGATTTGTATTTTTCTGATTATAAGAGACTTAGAACACTTTTTCATTTGTTTATTAATATTTTTTATTTCTTTATCTGAAAATTGTCTATTCATGTCTCTTGTCCATTCATCAATTGGGGAATGGCTTGATTTTTTGTACAATTGATTTAGCTCCTTATCAATTTGAGTAATTAAAACTTTGTCAGAGATTTTTGTTATGAAGATTGTTTCCCAATTTGTTACTTCCCTTCTAATTTTGGTTGCATTGGTTTTCTTTGTACAAAACCTTTTCAATTTAATGTAACCAACATTATTTATTTTACATTTTTTAATTTTTTCTAACTCTTGCTTGATCTTAATAGTTTTCCTTTCCCAAAGATATGACAAGTATACTAGTCTGTGTTCACCTAATTTAGTCATATTTTCCTTCTTTATATTCTAGTCATTCACTGTTTCTGAGTTTATCTTGGTGTAGAGAGTGTGAGATGGTGATCCAAACCCATTCTCTCCCATACTGTCTTCCTATTTCCCCAGCTATTTTTGTCTAATAGTGGATTTTTGTCCCCAAATCTGGGATCTTTGGGATTATCATAGACTGTCTTGCTTATGTCATTTACCCCAAGTCTATTCCACTGATCCTCCTTTCTGGCTCTTAGCCAGTACCATATTGTTTTGGTGACCACTGCTTTATCCTATAGTTTGAGATATGGTACTGCTAGGCCACCATCCTTCACATTATTTCCCTTGATATGCTTGACATTTTGTTCTTCCAAATGATACTATGGTTTTCTCTAATTCAGTAAAAAAGTTTCTTGATAGTTCTCTGGGCATGGCACTAAATAAGTAAATTATTTTGGGTAGGATTGTCATTTTTATTCTGTTAGCTCATCTAGTTTTAATTTTGTGGAAAGTGTTTTGTAGTTGTATTCCTATAGTTCCTGTGTTTGTCTTGGCAAATAAGTACCTAAGTATTTTATATTGTCTATGGTGATTTTAAATGGGATTTCTCTTTCTAATTCTTGCTGCTGAGATGTGTTGGAAATATATATAAATGCTGATAACTTATGTGGATTTATTTTGTATCCTACAACTTTGCTAAAGTTGTTGATTATTTCCACTAGCTTTTTAGTTGATTCTCTAGGATTCTTTAAGGAGACCATCATATCAACTGCAAAGAGCTTGGTCATCTCATTGCCTATTTTATTATCTCCTATTTCTTTTTCTCCTCCAATTGTTACTGCTAGCGTTTCTAGTATAACATTAAATATTAGAAACGATAGTAGGAATCCTTGTTTCACTCCTGATCTTATGGGAAGGCTTCTAGTTTATCCCCATTGCAGGTGATGTTCGCTGATGATTTTAGATTTATGCTGTTTATTATTTTTAGGAAAGGCCCTTCTATTCCTTTACTTTCTAATGTTTTCAATAAGAATGCGGGTTGTATTTTATCAAAGGTTTTTCTATATCTATTGATATAACCATGTGATTTTTGTTGGTTTGCTTGTTAATACGGTCAATTATGTGGATGGTTTTCCCAATATTGAACCATCCTTGAATTCCTGGTATGAATCCTACCTGGTCATAATGAATAACCTTATGATGACTTGCTAGAGTATTTTTGCTAGTATCCTATTTAAGATTTTTGCATCTATATTCATTAAGGAGATTGGTCTAAAGTTTTCTTTTTGTTTTTGACTGGCCTGACTTTGGAATCAGTACCATATTTGTGGTTTAGAAGGAATTTGGTAGGACTCCTTTCAGTATTCTGTCAAATAGTTTGTATAATATTGGGATTAGTTGTTCTTTGAGTGTTTGATCTAATTCACTTGTGAATCCATCTGGTCCTAGGTATTTTTCCTTAGGGTATTCTTTGATGGCTTGTTTAATTTCTTTTTATAATGTGAGGTTATTTAGGTATTCTGTTTCTTCTGTTAATCTAGGTGATTTATATTTTTGTAAATATTTATCCATATCGTCTAGATTTCCATATTTATTTCCATGTAATTCAGCATAATAGTTTTTAATGATTGCCTTAATTTCCTCTTCATTAGAGATAAGATCTCCCTTTTCATCTTGGATACTGTTAATTTTTTTTCTTTCCTTTTTTAAATTATATTGACAAATATTTTGTTTTGTTTTTTTCAAAGTACCAGCTTCTAGTCTTATTTATCAATTCAATAGTTCTTTTACTTCCATGTTATTAATTTCTCCTTTAATTTTTAGGATCTCTAATTTATTTTTATCTGTGGGATTTTAATTTGTTCACTTTCTAGTTGTTTTTTTTTTTAATTTGCAAGCCCAATTTATTAATCTCTGGCCTCTGTTATTTGTTAATATGTGAACTCAAGGATACAAATTTCCCCGAGTACTACTTTGTCTGCATCCCATAGATTTTGAAAGGATGTCTCATCATTGTCATTTTTTTCAACGAAATTGCTAATTTTTTCTATGATTTATTCTTTAACCAATTTTGGAGAAAATCATATCATTTAATTTGCAATTAATTTTTCATTTGCCTCTCCATGTACCCTTACTAATTATTATTTTTGCATTATGATCTGAAAAGGTGGCATTTCTAATTTCTATTCTTTTGAACTTGTTTGTAATGTTTCTTGATGTAATAGTAAACTTCATATAATTTAATAATGTAAATGCAAAAGATCACAATAAAAAATAGAGTAGAGTATAAGACAATGCCTTTTAAAATTATAGATAGGGGAAAATTTTAACCAGTATTCAAATAGAAAAGCTTATAAATGACTAAAAAGTTACAATCAATTACTTGAAATTTTTATGCATTTGTGCAAATAACTTCAAGGTGGCCAAAAACAGAACAAAAGAGGGAAAATAATTGCCTTGGCTATTTCTTATATTCAAAAATTTAAAAATAAAACAAATACAGAAGATTAAATCATTAACCAATAGATAAATTGTCAAAGGATAGGGATTGAATTCAAGTAAAATTAATTAAAAATAACAATCTGAAAAATGTTCATTATAAAAATGCAAATTAAAACACACTTGAGATATCATCTTAGACCAATGAAACCAATAATACATTAAAATCTGAAAAATTGTTTGAGGGGCTATGGGGACAAGGCCAAGTTATTTTCTTGCTGATGGAATTGAACTAATTATGTTAGTCTGGAAAAAATGAATTATATAAAATGTTAGTAAATTATTAATTTTATAGCCTTTGATTAAGAGCTTTCCTTACTGTGACTATACCACAAGAATTTTAATAATAGCAAGACAAAAATATGCAGAGATTTTCATAGCCACATTATAGGTGATAACAAAAATATTTGAAACAATTTATATCCTAAGCAATTCAATGGCTAAAGAAATTATAATATATGAAAATAATGGAATGCTATTTTACTCTAAAGAATCACAAATATTGGAAATTCAGGAAAGGATGAGAAATTTTATATAATGACAGAAAATAAGAAAGTAGAGCTGAAAATACAATATCAAATATATATATATGTATATATATATATGTGAATTAATTTGTCACACAGCAAAATTGGTGTCAGGTACTAAGGTCTATATTAACACTATATTTTCAATATTTAAACATGAATAATTCCTTGCTTTTACCAATGGATAATTTAACTAGGAGAAATTTACTTTTAAGTGGGTTGGGGAGTACTACTTTTGTAAAGTATTTTTTATGAAAGTAAAATAAAATATTTCCTAATATTTGATAAATGTAGCCAAGACTATTTGCAAAAAGTTCTTTATAGTTTTCCAGAAAGATATCATCAAGATGTGAGATCTTACTAGTAAACTGACTCCTACATAATTACCCTTTATCTCTTTAGCTCCTTTTCTTATTAATTGGGGATGATTACATGGTGGGTAAAGAAGGGACACCAAAAACCAAATCAATTTCCCCCAGTTGTATCCATTACCATTAATGGTGGCACACAGGGAGAGGAAGACAGACAATGGACCAGTTTAAATATATTTATCCAGATACCCCAGATAATGTATTTGTGTTATTTACAATTTCTCTCTAATTGAACTTTCCATCATCACTACCTTTCACACACTCCACCTTCAGTCACACTGACTTTCTTCCTCTTTCTCACACACAAAACTAAAGCCTATTTCTTAGGCTAGGTATGTACTGAAGCCTCATTAGTGTCCTTTAGGATTCTACCATTCCCTTAAATTTCAGACAAAGGGCCATATTCTACTTGTGAAATTTCCTGATTTCCTCAGCTGTTGACAGTCCTCACAAGTCCCTATAGAAAAAAATAAATGATATTTATTTCATTGCTATTCTTATATTCCTTAATATTTATATCAATCCCCCTCATATTTATTCTTTAATAAGAAAGACAGTTTCATTTTTTTGTAATCCCTAACCTCTTATACAGTTTGTGTCTCATAGGAGCTTAATAAATGTTTACTAATCAATTTATTTATTGATTTTTCTTCATGGAAGCTTGGATCTTGGATCTTATGTTATGATTCAGAAAAAATCTGAACAAACCAAAACCAATAACTTTATTATATATATATATATATATATATATATATATATATATATATATATATATATATATGTATAGTGTAATTGGAAATTTTGTGACTTTGAACTACATTTCCCAAGAGCCCACTGACTTCCGGTCATTCCATATTGACATAGAGGGGATAAATTTGGTAGAGTTCCTGGTCTAACTCTCTTTGCTTCCTTTTGCAACTGTGGCAGAATGTGCTGTTTGAACAGGTAGATTAGTCATGGACATGTGGTTTAATTTGGTACCTTTTATTTTGTTACTTTTTGTGGTTATTAATAAATATTATAAAATATAATATTTAAATTATTATATATAAATTTCAATTTTTACCATAGATATATTTATAAATAAGAAACAAATAATTTAGTTATTTTATACAAGTAGTTCATAGTATTAGTTCCATTTGAAACAATTATAATATACATAAAATTATATATAATATGCATTTAATTTAATAAACATTTATAATATACACAAAAATACAAAGATAAAAATTATTTAATGAACTAAATTGATATTGTCTACATTGTAAGATGGAAAAAATGAGGAAGTATTTTTGTCTATTACTAAGAAAAAGAGATGTCTGATTGATCGCCAAAAAATAGAGACCTGAGGCTCTTAATTTTATTTTGCTGTTTGCATCAATTTAGTATTTTAATAAATTTTGTCTATTCTTCATGCTTGAAATACTCTATAAAATTAACTATTATGTTTGGATTTATTTTATGATGAAATAGGCAATACTAGATGTAAATTATATACATATATATGTATCTATTGATGAATATGCTCTACAACATTATGTATAATGCATATAAATATACATACATACAATTGGGTATAAACACATAAACATATATTTATATGTATATTTATATATAGGTATGTCAAAAGCAATTTAATAATCTAACATCCCAGACACAAAAGCCATGCATTATATTTTTTCCTAATTTGCTTTATTGCATTGTGCAGAATTAAATTCATGAACTTGCCTTTACAATGAACCTATTTTAATATACTTGATTAGGATAAATGACTCTGGAAGATTAGAAAGTATCAAAATTTAAATTAAGACATTAAGTTAATTTCTACCTGATAGAAAACAAGGCACCAGTATTTTATGCTCTTAGTGTCTGGGATGTTTTTGAAACAGTTAGTTGCTCTGTAATAAGGCCTTGAAGCAAAAATAAATAAATAAATGTATGAACTGTTTATTCTGATGTTATTCAGAGAAAAAGAGTGACATCTAAGTTAAAAAAAAACTATAAGAAACCACCTTAGTTATTGAATATTGAATTTCTACATGTAAATCAATACATTTTAAAATGAAAAATGCAGAAAAATTAATTTCATACACTTTTTACTCATAATTCATTATTAAAAATAACAGCATAAAACAGACATGTTTGGAAGCAGTGTGATGCAATAGAAAGGGCATTGGTTCCAGAGTCAGATGACCTAGGATGAATTTTTGCTTCTGATACTTATACTCTGTAGACAAGGTACTGAACTTCCCCAACTCTAAAATTTCTCAGCTCTAGGGCATAGGTCCACCTAAAGCAGGGCTCCTTAAATCTGTACCTTATATGGGTCCATGACCTTGAATGGAAAAAATATCTGTTTCACTCTATTTTTTTTTCTTTTTCTATGTCTGTTTCTCTTAATATCAATCAAAGGCAGGTAAAGTAAGACAGTGAGAACAAATGTCTATCTATTGAGATATCTGCATGTTAAGTAGACATTTGTTCTTACTAATTGACTCACTTTAACTAACCTATACATGAATTCAAATATTCTGAAAAAAATAATATTCTGATTAGAAGTATATATGTTTAATCAGTGTGCCAAATGAAACAATGCTTAAAAAAGGTTTGAAATGTAATTACTGAAAAAATAAATGCATTTTGCAATTGGTTGTTTTATAGAACTGAAGATAGTTTTTAAGATTATTGTGTATTCTCAAAAAGAAAATTATTTTCAAATTCTTCATTTCCAGAATGAATGTGTGTGTGTGGTGTTTATGTGTGTGCACATAACACTGCTTTATTTTAATTAGGTTACTTTCATGAGGCTATTAAATATTAAGATACTGAGGAAGTTGTTGGACAACACAGAAATGTTTACAAAATATAATATAGAAAAGAAGGAATTAGTAATCAGAAGATTTAAGTCAGAATTCCAGCTCTAATAACTATTTCTGATATCATCATAGGAAGTCACATGCTGAGATTCAGTTCCATTATTTTTAAAGAAAGAAATGTGGAGTAGATGATCCTTAAAGGTTGTAGAGTAGATATAATGTTGGACCTAGAATTAAACATGCATTCAAATTAAGCTCCACATACTTATTATCTGGGTGACCATGGACATGTTATTAAACTTCTATTTGCTTCAACTGCTCAGCTCTAAAATTCAGATCATAATAGCACCAAACTTGCAGCATTTTGTGGTGGGGGGAGAGAATATTTTTTGGGTTAAGTCCTTAACACAGTGCCTGGCACATAGTAGAAGCAATATAAATTCTTATTCCCTTCTTTTCTTCCCTTTTCCCCCACCTTACTGTAACTCATTACAATAAGTAGCAATGTAGTATAAGGGGTAGGAAGCTAAACTTGGTTTTAAGAACTGGTATCAAGATCCATCTTCCAAAAAAACCTAGTTGTACAGCCTTGGAAAAATCACTTAAAGTATCTGTGCTCCCAGGCAACTCTATTAAGTAAGATGCAATGGGGAGGGGGAAGAAGTATTTATTAAAAAACTTACTATATGCCAGTCACTGTGCAAAGTGATTTACATATATTATTTAACTTTATGCTAATAATATAAGTTGTAGAGCAAGTACCATTCTGCATCAGTAGTAGGGAATTCTTTATAGGATATTTCTATGTCAGTGATGTTCAGGGAAAAATAAGTTTTTATTAATAATTCCAATAATAGTAATCAAATGAATTCTCTCTTTACAGAGCCCATTAAAATTTAAGAATTCCCTTACATTTATTCTTTTATTTGAATCTAACATCAGGAGAGAATAGATTGAATTTTCTTCCAGAAATAATGAAACTTTTGTAATGGCCTCATGTTTCTCCAAAGGGAAAAAAAATCAGCTTTCTTTTACTACTAATATTTTGTAGTACTTACATTTTGTATGATTTTGAGACACAAACATTTGGAAAAATAATAGCAAATATTAAAAAGAGAGGAATGGAAATGTATGTAGTGAGTGGGAATAGATTGAACTATGAATTAAATGATGAATTTGGAGTAAAGAAATGAAAGAAGTTTTAGAAAAGTTATACTTAATAGATAACTGAAGAAAATCATATCACAATAAAAAGAAATATTCATTTTTTTCAGCAGCACCTTGTACATGTACAAAAACTGACTATGTACCAGGCATAAAAACTTCACAACCAAATATAGAAAATAGAAATAACAAATGCAACTTTTTCATTCATAATATTTTTTATTTGAAATTTGAAATACATAATATGAATTTCATTCATAATGCATTAAAATTATAATCAATAAGGGTTCATGGAAAGGCAAATTAAAACTAATTAATCTAATGTTTCAAAACAGGTGGGTCATAGAACAAATCTAAGACACCATCACTGATTTCATAGAAGAGAATGACAATGAGGAGACAAAATATCAAAATTTATGGGATATAGTCAAAACAATACTTCAGGGAAAAATTTATATCCCTGAGTACTTAAATCAATAAAATAAAGAAAAAGCAGACTGATGAAATGTTTATACAACTAAGAAACTAGAAAAAGAACAAATTAAAAATCTCCAAGTAAAGACTCTATTAAAAATCCTAAAAATCAAACAAGAAACTAATAAAATTGAAAGTAAAAGAAATGGTGAACTAATAAATAAGATTAAGAGATGATTTTATAAAACAAACAAATAAATAAAATAATTAGAACTTTGGTTAATTTTATTTAAAAGAGGAAAGAATAGAATCAAATTACCAGTACAAAAATAAAAAGGGTGATTTCAAGAAAATAAAGAGGAAATTAAAGGAACTATTAAGAGCTATTTTGCCTAATTATGTGGAAATAAATCTGATAGTCTAAGTAAAATGAATGAATGTTTACAAAAAATGTGAATTGCCTAGATTAACAAAAAAAAAAAGAAAATAGAATACATAAATAATTCCATCTTGAAAAAGAAATTGAAGAGGACATCAATGAACTCCCTTGGAAAAAATCCCCAGGGCCAGATTGATCGAGAAGTGAATTCTATCAAATTTTAAACAATTAACCCCAATACTATAAAAACTATTTGGCAAAATAAGCAAAAAAAGAGTCCTACCAAATTCTTTTTTATGACAAAATGTGATGGGGATCTTCAAGCCAGAAATACTAAAAATGGAGAAAGAAAATTACAGTGTAATTTCGTTAATGAACATGTGTGCAAAAGTCTTAAATAAAATACTAGCAATATTGATTACAACAATATAATCCAAGCATTGTTCACTATGAACAGGGTGGTTAATATCAGAAATTCAAGGCTATTTAAATATTAGAAAAATTTTCAGCATAATTGGCCATATCAATAATCAAAATTACATAAATAATTATTTCAATAGATGCAGAAAAAGCTGTTGAGAAAATACAACACTTATTCCTATTTAAATCATTAGAAAATATAGTAATAAAAGGGCTTTTCCTTAAAATAATGAGTAGTATTTAGTTAAAACCATTAGCAAGTATTATCTACAATTGGGAAAGTAATAAGCCTTTCCAACAACATCAGTGGTGAAGCTAAGGTTCCTGTTACCACTGTTACTATTTAATTTTGTACTAGAAATGCTAGTGGTAGCAATTAGAGAAGAAAAATAAATTAAAGGATAACCACAGAAAATCAACTTAAAAACTAATTGAAATAATAATTTCAGCAAAGCTGCAAGACACTAAGTAAACCAATATAAATTATCAGCTTTTCTATATATTTCCAACAAAGCTCAGCAGCAAGAGTTAGAAAGAGAAACTCCACTTAAATCATTCTAGACTTTTAAAATACTTGGGAATCTATTTTCCAAGACAAATGCAGGAATTATATGAACACAATTACAAAATACTTTTCACACAAATAAGATCTAAATAATTGGTAAAACATTAATTGTTCATGGGTACAATGAGCTAATATAATAAAAATTACAATCCTAATGAATTGATTCACTTATTCAGTTCTATACCAATCAAAATATCAAAAACAAACAAACAACTATTTTATGTAGCAAAATAATAATGAAAAAAACTTTCATCTTGAAAATCCAAAGATCAAGACTTTTAAAGGAACTAATGAAAAAAAAAATATGCGAAGGATGAGGGCCTAGCAGAACCAGATTTTGACCTGTACTATAAAGTAATAATAATAAAAATAGGCTGGTACTGGCTAAGAAATAAAAAGATGGATTAATGAAATAGATTAGGAGTAAATGATCTCAGTAACCTGGTGTGTGATAGATCCAAAGAGCTCTGCTTTTGAAATGATAACTCACTATTTGACAAAAACTACTGAGAAAATTGGAAAACAGTATGGTAAGAATTAGGGTTAGATCATTATCTCAATCCTATGCCAAATAAGGGCAAAATGGGTATCAGATTTAAACATAAAGAATGATATTACAAGTAAATTAGGGAAACAATAGTTTGCTTGTGAGACATATGGAGAAGGAAAGAATTTATTACTTAACAAGAGAAAGAATATTTCAAGATATAATATGAATGGTTTTGATCATGATAAATTAAAAATGTTTTGCAAATGACTTGGGTTCTTATAAATTTGATCTAGTTTTTTTTTATATATTTCAGAAATGAGACAATCAAGAAAATTTTTATAACCTTCCCCCCAGTTTCTTGTCTCTTCTAATCTTCTTTGCATTGATATTGTTTGTGCAGTTTTCAGATGAAGAAATCATGGATATCAATAATGAAATAAAAATGATCTAAATCATTTTATTATGTCTGGTACTGCCTTTATTACAGGATGCAAATTTAAACAATTCTGAGGCACCACCTCACATTATGAGATTGGTCAATATGACAATAAAGGAAAATAATAAATATTGGAGAAGATGAGACACTAATGCATTACTGGGCAAATTGTAAACTGATCTAAACATTGTGGAGGGAAATTTGGAATTATGCCCAAACTGTTATAAAAGAATACGTAAATTTTGAACCAGTAATACGTCTACTAGGTCTGTATTCCAAAGAGACCAAAAAAATGGGAAAGGACCTATTCATACAAAAATGTTAATAACTATTTTCCTTTTCTTTCTTTTTTTGGTTGTTGCAAAGAATTAGAAACTAAAGGCATATCCCTCAAATGGGGAATGGCCAAACAAATTGTCATATATGATGGTGATGAAATACTATTGTGCTATAAGGAAAGATGAATAGGATATCTTCAAAAAGAATTGGAAAGACCTGCATGAACTTATGCAGAGTGAAATTAGCAGAACTAGGAAAACATTGTATAGAGGAACAACAATAATGTGGAATGATCAAATGTTTTTGACTTTGCTACTAATAGTAATGCAATGATCTAGAACAATTTTGAGACACATTTGAAAAAGAATGCCATCTATTTCTGAGGAAGAACTGTTGATGGAGGAATGCAGATTATATAAAAATATATTATTTATCACTTATTTATCTGGGCATAGTTTGGGGGGTCTTGGTTTTAAAAGATTATTCACTTACAAAAATAAATAATATGGTTATATGTTTTGCATAAAAATTGTTTACCAGGTCCTGGAGGAAGGAGGAAAGAATTGAGGCAGACAACTTGGATCATATAACTTCAGAAAACTTTTGTGCCAAGTTATTAATTTTCTAATTAAATATATTTTTAAAACATTATTAACTTGGAAGTAGAATAGGATTAAAGATATCATCAAGAAATATATTACAAAAAAAGTTGTATTAGTTATATGACGATTGTGAGGAACGAAAAATGAATACATTAGATACTTTTTAATATGCATGAAACCAGGACAAAATTAAGAATCTATTATAAATTAAAAACAGGTAACTCTTAATTGTTCAATGCTAACAATGAAAATATTAAGCAACATGACAAAAATATTATGAGATTGACTAGCATGAATACATCTTTACTTTATTAAACAAACTATCCATATAGATGAGTTGACAGATGAGATATGCTTAAGAAGATGAATATTATTATTTCTGACTCTATGAATAAAGGTCTTTCAGCCCATTTGCATTAACATTTATAATTTTATTTCATTGAGGATCATGATATCTTGATTTTTTAAAGCTAAAATATTAGAGATGTGATGATTCTTGTATCATAGCTGATAAATTTTTAAGACTATGAAATTAGCTAATGTAAACAGTACAGGATAATAGAGGCATCCTTAATTAAAGATGAAAGTGAAAGCATTTTTCAGTGAAATTTCTGCAGATTTAGGAAAAGAAAGTCCAGATGCAATTCAGCATTCATTACCTGTTACATTTTAAGTAAGTTTCCTTACAAAGGAATAGCATGCAGAAAGGTATATGATTTTGGCATGTTTAGCATCCATAGATGCTTACATAAGGAAAGCTCCTTCAGGGTGCTACTTCATTTTCAGTAAAAGTCTTTATCTCCCTTTCTAAATTCTAAGGATAGCATTGGTTTTATTTATAATGTAAATACCACATTCCATTTGAAGAACACAAATATAAGTTTCTGACTCAGATTGTTTTGTGAAAATCAGCAAATCAGATTGGATAGAAATAGAACCTGCAACTCACCTCTCAGGTTTCATTTACTAGAGGAATAAAATAAGGAGGTCACAAGTGAAAATGTAGAGATACTGATCAAGAAGGGTAAAAAGGGGGAAAAAAGAAAGATTCACAAAGTAGTTAAATTCTGAAACAAACTGTTACCTGCAATAAAACACTAATGATTATAGTTTTTAATATGTTATTTTAGGTGGAATCCATTAATTCATAAGAAAGATTTCCTATGTATCTGGGGGTGATTGCTGAAGTCAACCTCATTGGCTCAAAGATAGTTCTTTACTCATTGATTGATGATCATCCATCTTCACTGAGAAGAAATGCTTTAATGGTAATGTGAGGTGAAGCAGATGGCAATGGGCAGTTATTTGCCTGGGAAACAAGACATATTTAAGATAGTAACTCACTAAACATCTAAGTATGTCTATGTAAGTGCACATGTGAGGGAGTGGTAGATAAGAGAGAGAATTAAATAGGGATAAATCCTTACAGATTGAATTGTACAATGTTAGGGAACTAAAAGTAAGTTGGAATGAAAGGAGGGGATTAAATAATTTTTAAAATTTTACATTCATTCCTTCTTACAAGCAACATTTGTTAAATGTATGCCATCTACAAAACAGTCTACTATCCTGTGTTGGTTTCCAATTTTATAATCTATTACATGTAGTAGAAATATACATCCATTTCCAAGTTGAATCTATCATTCATGTTGTCTCATTCAATTGCAATTTGCTCTCTATTTTACTAGCTTTTTTTTCTCTCTTTAAATTTTTATTTGGTCATTTCCAAACATTATTCATTGGAAACAAAGATCATTTTCTTTTCTTCCCTTATATTGTCTAGGGTGATTTTGAATTGTATTTCACTTTCTAATTCTTGCTGCTGAAATGGGTTAGAGATATATAGAAATGCTGATGACTTCTGCGGTTTTATTTTTTATCCTGCAACTTTGCTAAAGTTGTTGATTATTTTGATTAGCTTTTTGGTTGATTCTCTAGGATTCCTTATGTAAACCATCATATCATCTGCAAAGAGCAATAACTTAGTCTCCTCATTGCCAATTTTAATACCTTCAATTCCTTTTTCTTCTCTAATTGCTACTGCTAGTGTTTCTAGTACAATGTTAAATAATAGAGGTGATAATGGGCATCCTTGTTTCACTCCTGATCTTATTGGGAAGGCTTCTAGTTTATCCCCATTGAAGATGATGTTTGCTGATGGTTTTAGATACATACTGTTTATTACTTTTAGGAAAGGCCCTTCTATTCCTATACTTTCTAGTGTTTTCAATAGGAATGGCTGTTGTATTTTATCAAAGGCTTTTTTTGCATCTATTGAGATAATCATATGATTTTTTTCAGTTTGCTTGTTAATATGGTCAATTATGTGCATGGTTTTCCTAATATTGAAACATCCTTGCATTCCTGGTATGAATCCTGCCTGGTCATAGTGGATGACCCTTGTGATGATTTGCTGGAGTCTTTTTGCTAGTATCCTATTTAAAATTTTTGCATCTATATTCATTAGGGAGATTGGTTTATAGTTTTCTTTCTCTGTTTTTGACCTGCCTGGCTTTGGGATCAGTACCATGTTTGTGTCGTAGACTGAATCTGGTAGAACTCCTTCTTGGCCTATTCTGTCAAATAGTTTGTTTAATATTGGGATTAGTTGTTCTTTGAATGTTTGATAGAATTCATTTGTGAATGCATCTGGACCTGGGGATTTTTTCTTAGGGAGTTCTTTGATGGCTTGTTCAATTTCATTTTCTGAAATGGGGTTGTTAAGGTAATTTATTTCTTCCTCTTTTAGTCCCGGCAATTTATATTTTTTGTAAGTATTCATCCATATCACCTAGATTGCCATATTTGTTGCCATATAATTGGGCATAGTAGTTTTTAATGATTGCTTTAATTTCCTTTTCATTAGAGGTGAGGTTTCCTTTTTCATCTTGGATACTGTCAAGTGGGTTTATTTCTTTCCTTTTTTTAATTAGACTGACTAGTACTTTGGCTATTTTATTTGTTTTTTCAAAGTATCAGCTTCTAGTCTTATTTATTAAATCAATACTTCTTTGACTTTCAATTTTATTAATTTCTCCTTTGAGTTTTAGGATCTCTAATTTAGTCTTCATCTGAGGATTTTTAATTTTTTCACTTTCTAATTTTTTTAATTTGCATGCCCAATTCATTGACCTCTGCCCTTCTTAATTTGTTAATATATGAACTCAAGTATATAAATTTCCCCCTGAGTACTGCTTTGGCTGCATCCCATAGGTTTCCAAAGGATGTCTCATCATTGTGATTTCCTTCAATGAAGTTATTGTTTCTATGATTTGTTCTCTAACTGGTTTTGGAGAATCATATTGTTTAATTCCCAATTAATTTTTTATTTACCTCTCCATGTTCCTTTACTAATTATTATTTTCATTGCATTGTGATCTGAGAAAGTTGCATTTATTACTTCTGCTCTTTTGCCCTTGTTTGCAATGTTTTTATGCTCTAATACATGGTCAATTTTTGTGAATGTACCATGTAGTGCTGAGAAGAAGGTATATTCCTTTTTGTCCCTATTTATTTTTCTCCACATGTTTACTAACTCTAATTTTTCTAAGATTTCATTCACTTCTCTTACCTCTTTCTTATTTATTTTTTGGTTTGATTTATCTAGTTCGGATAGAGGAAGGTTCAGGTCTCCTACTAGTATAGTTTTTCTATCTATTTCGTCCTTGAGTTCCTCTAGTTTCTCCTTTAGAAATTTGGATGCTATGCCATTTGGTGCATACATGTTGAGAACTGATATTTCCTCACTGTCTATACTGCCTTTTATCAGGATGTAATTACCTTCCCTATCTCTTTTAACTAGATTTATTTTTACTTTGGCTTTGTCGGACATCATGATTGCGACTCCTGCCTTCTTTTTGTCATTTGATGCCCAATAGATTTGGCTCCACCCTCTTACTTTCACCCTATGTGTATCTACCTTTCTCATACGTGTTTCTTGTAGACAGCATATGGTAGGGTTTTGGACTCTAATCCACTCTGCTATTTGCTTGCATTTTATGGGTGAGTTCATTCCTTTCACATTCATAATTATGATTACTAGCTATGTATGTCCCAGCGTTTTGATTTCTGTTCCTTTACCTGCCTTTTCTTCTTTCACTATTTCCTTCTACATCAATGTTTGCTTTTGAACAGTCCCCCTTGTTCCCACCCTTATTTTACTTCCCTTTCTACCCCCCTCCACATTTATCCCCCCCTTATTTTCCCTGTCGTCTTTCTAAAATTAACCCCCAACTCCCTCCTTCTCTTGTACTGCTTCCATCCCCACCAGACCATTTGTTACCCTTCTACTCCCCTATAGGGTGCAAATCTATTCTCTGTCCCCAATGGATTGGATTGTTTTTCCCTCTTTGAGTCACTTTCAAAGCCTATAAAAGTTGAGTATTTCCTGTCTCTGACCTCTTTACCCTTCCAGTGTATTGATGTTCTCCCTGCTCCCACCATCAGCTTCTTTATGACATATAAATTTACCCCCATTTGTTTCTTTTCCCATTTCTTTTAATATTAACCTATTTTAATCTCTAGTTATATATATATATATATGCATACTCATGCATATGTATTTTTGCATGCATATATCTACATACCTATTTATGTCTTGTCTTCCATCATATACAGTTTGTTGCTGTTCCCTCTAAGTATACTTCTTTTTGCTGCCCAGCTAATAACAACAGTTTTTAAGAGTTACCAATGACCTCTTTTCTTATAAGGATACATATCATTTTAACTTATTGATTCTCTTAAAAATTTTTTTTGTTTTTCTTTTTTCCCTTCTTTTTTAATTACCTTTTGATGATTCTCTTGAGTTCTGTGCTTGGACATCAAATTTTCTGTTCAGGTCTGGTCTTTTCTTTACGAATTCTTGAAATTCTTCTATTTTGTTGAATGACCATACTTTTCCCCTATAAGAATATAGTCAGTTTTGATGGGTATTTGATTCTTGGTTATTGGCCTAGTTCCCTTGCTTTCTGGAATATCGTATTCCATGCCTTTCTTTCTTTCAGTGTGGATACAGCCAGATCCTGAGTTATCCTCACTGTGGTTCCTTGGAATCTGAATGACTTCTTCTTGGCAGCTTGTAATATCTTTTCTTTGGTCTGATAGTTCTTGAATTTGGCTATAACATTCCTGGGTGTTGTCAGTTGGGGATTAAGTACAGGAGGTGATCTGTGGATTCTATCAATCTCCACTTTTCCCTCTTGTTCAAGGATTTCGGGGCAGTTTTCTTTAATAATTTCCTGTAATATAATGTCCAGGCTTTTCTTTTGTCATGGTTTTCTGGTAGGCCAATAGTTCTTAAATTGTCTCTCCTTGAACGATTTTCTAAATCCTCTGTTTTGTGAATGAGATACTATTTTCCTCAATGTTTTCATTCTTTTGGTTTTGTTTTATAGTGTCCTGCTGCCTTGTGAGGTAACTTGATTCTAGTTGTTGTATTCTGGTTCTTAAAGACTGGATTTCATTCTTAGTTTTTGGTCTGCCTTTTCCTTTTGGTTGCATTTTCTTTGGAGGTCATCTTTTATCTTCTTCACCTCACCTTTCATCTGCTTTGCCTCATCTTTCATCTCCTTTGCCTCATTTTCCAGCTGGTTGATTTTGGCTTTCAAGACACTATTTTCTTTTTCTAGATCATTTATCTTAGTTTTTAAGTTCTTTTCCCAATTGTCTTCAGGCTCTCTTAATTGTGTTTTGAATTACATTTTGAGTTCTTCCAAAGCCTGTATCCAATTCTCTGGGATTTCTGATTTTTCCTTTGCTGGGTCATCCCCCTCTGTTTCATTGGCTCTTTGCTCATTACCTGTGCAGAAGCTGTCTATTGTAATTTCTTTCTTCTTTTTCTGTTGTTTGTTCGAGTTTACCCCTTCTTTGCTCCCCGTATTTGGCTGTGCTCTTGCTCCTCTCATTTTGTTTTGTTTTTGGGGCTGTCAGTCTCCCCTCATGGAGCTTTGTCAGTTCTCTTGGTACAGTCTCTAGGGGAGGATTGTTAGTTTCCCTGTCCTCTGGGGGCTTTTGATTGGATTGAGTACAATTGGGTTGGGCTGTATGTGGTATGAAGCTCTGAGGCTCTGAAGACTCCTGGAAGGCTGGGCCGCCCAGGCTCTCTCCAGTTCTCTCCAGCTGCTTCTCCGCTGTCCGCAAGTGCCTTTGCCTGCCTCCCTAACCTCTGAGGAGTTCTGATGGGATTAGTTTAACTGGATTTGTCTAGATGTGCCCCGAGGCAATGGTGAGACTGGAGCCCTATGAAGGGACCCAGCCATAGCCTGTTTCTCCCTGGCTTCCTCCCAGCTGTCCAAACTGGATGCTCTGAGCCCGGCGCCTCGCTGCTCACAATGTAGACACTTTTGATTTGAGTCCAGAAGGAGGGTTCCCTGCTTCTGTCCTTTTGTTCAGATTGAATTTCGGTGCCCTAGGAGCATTCAGTCTGTATCGGTTAAGGAAGGGTCTTCCACGAGGTCTGAACTTTTGCTTCTTGCTAAGCTGCCATCTTGACTCTACCCCCTATTTCACTATCTTTTAACAAGCCCAAGTTGTTCTGTGAGATGCTTGTGCATCCACATTAGCCTAATAAGCCAACTACTGGTATTTATCATTGGAATAATCCTTAATATTTTCATTATTTGTTTTCATTTTTTAAGAGTTGCCCATTTCTGTCATGACTTCCTTTTTTAGAATTTTAGTTTATGGGTTAGTATTTATACTTGGAAATTTTGAAATTGAATGCATGTATAACATTATGCATATTTAAAAGTCAATAAAGAATTAAGTGATTATTAGACATGGGACATTGCACTACCTTGGATTGTAAATTTGTATTAATTTATTTAACATATATTTTATGTAAGGATGTTTGAATTGAATTAGGGAATATAATATGAAATATATTAAATTATAATATATTTTATCTGTTATACATATAGTGTGTCTATATACATATGTGCATGTATATTGTATGTGTGAATATATCTACATACATGCACATATATATGAATACACAAACGTATTAGGCTTCTTCAGATTGTGAAGTAACACTATGTCAGAAACTAATTAGCTATGTGACCCTGGACAAATCACTTAAGGTCTATTTACCTTAATATACTGGAGAAGGAAATGGCGAACCAATTTGGTAATTTTGCAAGAAAAGTCCTTGTAAGAATCAGATACAACTAACTGGACAACAACAACAACAACGACAACAACAACAACAACAACAACAGTACCTCAGGTTGTATCCCAATAGTATCCCAAATGCTCGAAAGGATTGTAAGTTCTCTCCAAAGTATCCATCATTTTTGATAGAGGAAGGATACAAAGACTTGATTTATCAGAGACTGGGAGAACTGCAAAGGTTTACATCCACAGTGGGGATGGGAAAAAAATCTTGGAATCCTGAAGAAGAGGAGATTCCAGGAGGAAAACAGTTGGCTCTCTTGGTCTTGAGAAGGCAAAAAAGCTGGTTTGTTTGGAGTCTAGCTCCTGACCATTGAAATTGATACCTATTTGAACCCAACCATAATCCACTCAAGGATCCCCAAAGAAAGGTGGAAAGAACCTGAAAAAAGCAAGAAGCAGTTTTCAAGCTATATCATACCCCTGTGACTCCCTGGGTCTGGACATTGCTCAGTCATGATAAGACTAGAGTTCACCCAACCTGATCCTCTGGGAGACCAGGCTGTGAAGTGTTAGATTTAAAATGGTTGATGTCCTTAAACTGTAGTGAGTTAAAATGTTGGAAGATATAAATTGTGATAGATATAAGAGAGGGTGAGTAAATTTGACCACAGAAATATGTTTCACTACAGTGTCTTGGTTTTTAAATCAAATATAAGGTGGTCTCCAGGGAAATATTCCCAATTATTCAAATACCCAAGTCAACTGGGTTTATAGAGATTTTAATTAATACAAATGTGGAATTAAAGAAAAGAGAGAAAGAGAGAAAAAGGAAATAAGTATGAAGGGCCTTAAGCCAGCATGGCCTAGACCTGAGTCTTAAGAGAGAGAGATCAGTCAGTCAGTCTTTTAACACTCACCACAATGTCTGTCTAAGCAAGGATTATAGTGACACCAGGCCAGCTCCATCTCAGCTGACTTCACCAGAGAGAGTTCCAAAGGGCCTCTCTCCAGAGCCTCCAGAGGGACAGAGTCCCCTCAGAGGAGCTCCAGTGAGACCTCCTTAGAGATTGTCCTCCAAGAGTTTCCCTTCTCTAGAACCTCTCTCAAGAGATTCTTCCCAAGCAATCCTCATCAGAGATCCTCCAAAAAAGATTTTCTCTCAAGAGATCTGCTTTTTCTTATATAGGGGTTTTTCTCCTATGTCACCTCACTTAAGTCCTTACATCCACCAATCACTGTAGACGTTTTCCAAAGGACTGCCCATCTGAATTCTTGCTAAGTCAACAAATCTCCTCAGTAAATCTGAACCAGAAAAAATGCTGCTGTGTTGACTAATCTCCTCAGTAAGTCTGAACCAGTGAAAACACAGCTGAGTCAACTTATATCATTAAGAGAAAACTTGCCCAACCCTTTTAGGTACCTAGCATCTCATTGTATCAATTCTAAAAAACAGCCATGGCTCAAAGAACTCCTTGCCTTATTATAAGCATGGGTCCAAGTACTTTCTTTGTTTAGCAAGGAGTTTTCTCCCCTAAAGCAGTCTTAAGTACTGGTGGAGTAGAGGTCCTTCCCATAGCAAGGAGTTTTCTCATCAAAATGGGGAATGTTCCCAGTCCAATGGGGAAATTTTTAACATTCACAAGTCTGAGAAATTTCAAGGTTTACAGAAGTCTGAGTATCTCAACTTGGAGGGAAGGAAAGGAAACTTAGTTAGGCAGGGACCTCCTTTCACCTCTTCCTCTAGACCCCAAAACCCTGTAGCCATTTTTTTCTGCTTAACTCTGACCCACTTATTTATTAGAATAAAGACTGTTACCTACCATCCAGATTCTAATGTGAGTGAAGAAAACTAGCTCAACTGAGGGGAGAGACACTGATGTCTCTTTCTTTCACCAGGGAAAAAATATTTCAAATCACAGTTATTAGAAGAAATGGAAAGGGCAGGTTTAGTGAGGAGACATTTCTGAAGATGACTGAAGGAGAGAATAAACCCATCTCCACCCCCCTTCTACCTCCTGGGCAAATAACATCTAATCCTCACATTCCTTGCCCTTAACTGAAGGGGTTCCATTTCTCTCTCTCTCATTGATATCATCCAATCAATCCCCCCATTACAATTTTCACCAATGAAACCTTTCCACCCTATTATTGATACAATGGTTCAATATAAAGTTTCTGTTTGTTGACTCCACCATCTTTTGGAGGATAAAATTTTCATTAAAATAAGTTAAGAAGTCATATAAAATCTATTTTTTGGAGAAAATGAATTATATAAACTATCCAAATAATTGAAGTCTTCTATCAACTCTGGGCCAGACCTGTGACCTCTTTCTTTGACTTCTTCTCAACTATTGCCTCTTTTTAACTGTTTACTAGTTAAGTCACTTCCATGACAAAATCACTTCTCTTCTTACCTCCATTATTTTAACACAAATATTTGTACCATGTATATTTTATTCTTAAATATCATGCTTCCCATCTATGCATACTGTATTTTTTCACATAGATATGCCTATTGAGTACGCAATGTTCTGTCACTTTATTAAATGCCCCCTCCCCTTAATTTTTCTATCATCTAAATATGTCAGAGCCATATTTCAACCCTAAATTTTATACCACTAAATCTGAGTCACTTAATAAACTCAATCACTTAATAAACAATTAAATGCTTATTCTGTCTTGGGATTACAAAGAAAGAAAAGACACATCCTGTTCCTAAGGAGTTTACAATCTAATTGGGGAGATTTCACATTAACAAATAAGTATGAACAAGACATATAGAAGATAAATTGGATATAATCAACTGGCACTAGCATTAAGAGGATAGAGAAAATCTTATAGGAGATGAAATTTGTACTGAGATTTGAATTAAACCAGGGTAGATAGTAAGTATAGATGAAAAGGTAGAACATTCATGCATAAAGGAAGAGCTATCAATAAAATCTGGAGGAAAAAGATAGAATGTCTTGTTTGAGGAGCAGAAAGGAGAATAGTATCCCTGAATTACATATGTATTGGAGTATGATATATATTAAGATTAGAAAGATGTCTGGGGGGTGAGGTTTATGAAGGGCTTTGAACTCTGAGGATATTAATTTGTAGTCACATTAATAGGAAATCATATCTGGGGTTTATTGAATAGTAGGGTGATAAGGTAAAAACTTTAGGAATCCTTTAGGTATATTGCTTTGATAGCCACGAGGAGGATAGACTGAAGTAGGGAGAGAGCTGGGTCAGAGAGACCATTCAGTGAACTATTGTAATAGTCCAGATGTGAGATTATGAGGGCCTGTTCCAGGACAATGACAGTATCAGAGAGAAGAGTGAATATGTGAGATATATTACAAAAGTAATATAGTCAACAGTTAAATCTCTAAGATAATAAGGAAGTTCAAGTTAACTGATCATGTTAGAATCTCTTCCCTCTGACTTCTTGCCTAAATCTTCTGTTATTTGTGTTGAGGCTTTTAATAGTATAGACTCTTTTAATGACCTTCAAAACTGCATTTCTGTAAAATTCTCCTAGGTTTCTTAAAAGTTATTCTGACATCTTCCTTCATGCTACTCTACATAGTATATAGTATTTATACATAAATATATTCTAAAAATTTAAAGCTACCTAGTGAAATGAATTTTGTTAACAATATCTGGCAATTGGAACTTTCATAGTTAACTTGACTTCTTTTCTACTGGCTCTTCTATTATGACTTACACAAATAAGGAAAGGGAGGGAGAGAGAGAGGGAGAGAGAGATCGAAAGAGAGGCAGACAAACAGAAAAAATCAGAGACAGATTGCTCTACTTTCAGTGACATTACATTTCAATATAGGAAACATACATTTAGAGTTTTGAAGGGCAATACATAGGGAATCACAAAGGTGTTCCACAGAAAGTCATCTTTCAGAAAGGACAATATGATTAATTTGAATAATTTTACCAGAAATGGAAGAGAAATATAGGCAGTCATGTAGTTGGGATGATGATAGATGATCAATGCAAAGCTAATGCATCATCCAATCTAGGCTTTAGGGGCCAGTTAAATATGGTGGCCTAGGCAACCTTGAATTTATACAGTCACAAATCACTCCTAGATAGGAAATTTCAAAGATTAGTGGATTGATATTTTCAAGGATGGATAGTATGCATTCTACAGGATTACTTTAGACCTGTTTTATTGTCATTTGTTATCTTCATTTACTGTGCTATCATTTTTGTTTATATTATTTCCTCCACTTTCTTAATTCTGGAAAAACAAAGTGATGAATATGTAAACATTCATTGTTGTTCTAGGTTTTGAGCTAAATGCTAGATATACAATTATAAGCAAAAATAAAGACAGTTTATGTCTGAAGGAGTTTTTTAATTATATGGGGGAAGACTATGTTTAAAAATGATTCTGTATCACTCTAGTTAATTCTTCTCATGGTTCTCTCAATTCTTCATAATGTTTTCCCTTCAATTTTCCCTTCAAAATTCAAATATATTTATAAAACACAATTTGTTTATCCACTCTCTAATTATTTTGTCTATATTTTGATTCCAGCTTGGTGTCATTTCATATTGTAATGCTATAATATTTTTGGTCCATAGATCTTCTCTTGCTGTCATTATTTTTCTTGTGAGCTTCCATTCAGAAGAGAGATTGTTAGATAAAGTGGTTCTTGAACAACTGTGTAAATTTCTTTGCTTAATTCCATTACTTCCCCCATGAGGAATCTTCTGTTGAGATTACATATAAAAGAAAACTAGTGCTTCACAATAATTATATGAACCAGTGTTCATTTTATTTAATTTTTGTCTCTCAATTGATATTAGGTCAGTAATTTCTTGATATTATCCAGTGTTTGCATCATATATACTCCAGATTATTGGTTTTGAATTTGTTTTTAAAACAGAAGTATTTATTCATCATAATATTTTCATAAATACCTCTCTTCCCTTTTAAAAATAAATTTATACTTCAATCTGTTGTCATATACCTTAAAAACTTCTACATCGATTATTGATTCATTATGGTAGCTTAATATATTCATGAGACTATACTCTGCTGCTAAATTTAGAGTGGGGAAATTTTTTTTTATAATGTTGTGTTTGTATGTTGTAAATTATATATATATGTATATATATTCTAATCTACTTACTGGTTGTCTGCAATAATTTAAATGCATTCATAGAAACTACAAAATGTGCCCAAGGTCAAAATAGAGAATAAAGGACAGAAACAGAATATGAAGCCAGGTAGGAATTCATTTAATTTTTCACTGAATTGAAACTGAGATCAAGTGTATATTAATTTATTCAACAAACAAAACTGACATGTACCAGATAATATATTTTGTTGAGGATAAAATGAGAGTCTCTGCTCTTAAGAAGTTCTCAATATAATGAGACAACATGTACATAATCGTATTCATACAACATAAATTTAAAATAATCAATAGAAAGGAGGCATATAATTTAAACATAAATACACATACTGTATAATTGAAAATGTTACCCTAAAAAAGAACTACATTTCCCAGGAGCCCACTGATTTCTTGTCATTATGTACTTCCTGTGGATAGGGGCTATTAGGTGGGGAAGTAGAAGATCCCATCTCCTTACTTCCTGTCCTGAGCTGAGCTTAGTGGTAGTAAGGCAGGTGTTTGAATTGGCTGATCAGCCATGAGCATGTGGTTTTTATTTTGTATCTTCTTTATTCCTTGATTTCTAATGATCATTAATAAATATCTTTAAATATATGTTTATTATTGAAATTTAATTCTAACTTTTACAATGATGGCAACACTCATCAGAGAAGAAACTTTCAATTTTTTAAGATGGCCTAGATAAATTTTTTAAGCCATGTTTCTCCTGCCAAGGCTTTTCGCCTACCCCACCCACCCTCACAAACTCTGAACTCTCTTTGGAGCTGCTGCTTTTTTATTCATTCCCTACTTTTTGCCTGGTCACCCTCCCTACAGGCCTGGCTATTTTAAGTTTTAGAACTCTCAGCCAGCTGCTTGAGTCCTTCATTCCTCTTTCCTCCTTCATTCCTATTTCCTCACTGTTGACTCTGATGTTGCTGATACTGTTTCCTCCTTACCTTCTTGACCCAGATGGCTCATCCAACACTGACCATGGCCCCAGTTCCTGGCCTCCAGATCCTCCTCCCAATCTCCAGCTCAACTCCTAAATAAGCCTCCACCCTGACCTGGCCCTGATCTCTGTTGCTGCCGCTGCTGGGCTGATTGCTGTTGCCAAGAAGCTAGGAGTCCTTGGAGTTGCTCCTCAGGGCAGATGGTAAAAAAAAATAGGAGTGTCTTTTTTTTTTTCCTTAGGCAATGATTAGCCTCCTAACTCCCTCTGGAGAAGCTAGCATTTTACCTCAGGGGGGACAAGGAGAAGGAAGAGACACTTCCAAACAGGAAGTTGATTACAAACAAAACATATTTTATGAAAGAACAGTGCATTACCTATTTCAAACATCTTCCAGCTTTAGGATATTTTTTTCTTTCTACCACTGATCCTTTCACTCATTTTGTATGAGATTCAGGGGAGACATTCATCCCCCTAAAACCCTTTGCCATTTGGGCCTGCCCAGTCTCTAGGATTCATCCAGCTTAACATTCCTTAAACCCGTGTTTTCCCTTGCTATGGGAAATACCACAGCGCTGACAATAGGGATCAAAATTTTTAAAAAAGGAACTTTGAAGATCCTGAAGGTGAAGATTTTAAGCTTTTTTAGACTTCATTTTTTAAAATGAAAGTCTCTATATCTTACTATTTTTTGCTGATTGTTTTGTTGTTTTAAATTCATATATTAATGCATTTAATACTATTCTGTTACAGTGAATCACTTTAATCTACTGTGTTTTAACTACTGTTATATTTTGTTACCTTTCCTCTTTAACTATACTGAACATGTAAAGGCCATGAACAACTTTTTCTTCCATTTTGCCTTTGTTAAGTGTCACAGAGATGATGGATGAACTTAACCAGGCTTAACAACCTTTGGAAAATTTATAGATCTAAGAATTTAAATGGTAAATCTAAGGGATCTCCAAAAATAATTTTGATTAACTAGTGGTCCTTGAATGGATGAATTTTTTAAACTTATATTTTAAAAAATGCATTAAAGGTAGAGAAACAAAGAAATGTTCCTACTAAGTGTTTCTATGAAGTAGGAAGCCAAAAAGAGCTCCTGCAAAATTCTTCAGTTTAATTTACTTCCACCAGAACAATCTAGATTGCTTGTTCTTTGACCCAAATAGTTTTACTTTGTTTGCTTTGTTTAAAAATATATTTGCCAAGGTTAAAAAATTTGCTATACCTGTAAAAACTGTGACAAATATCCACCAGTTCATAGCTTTGTTTTGTTTTGTCATGTAACAATTTATATGAAATATGATAGTGGGTTTATTTGCTATTGTAATTAACTGGACTATTGTGAATTTTGGGGACTTTGGTACTCCGTTGAGAACATGCATTCTCTACTGTATTACTGTTTTATTCTGAAAATCCTTTGTACTCACATAGTAGTTAAGTTAAAAAGGAAATGGATCTCATTTTTTTTTTGGTGGGAATATTTTTCTTTTAAGTTTTTTTTGCAGTAATGTAAGTTTAAAATACATTTGCTATAATGTCAATGCATAACCCCAAAGCTTTAGACTATAAAAATGATGCCATTGATTGTTTAAAAAAATTATGGGACTTTGCTTAATGATTCTGTCTGATTCCTGGACAAGAGAATACAAAAGGCCCATTGCACAATGCCAAAGAAGTACAAAGCTAAACTATATAGTGCCAATCAAGCACAAGGTCAAAGAGACACCACTCCTGATGTGATTAATGAAAATTTTGAGCAAGAAAAGAGGATTTGAACTTTTGGGGGGTTTGAGCTTGTGGCTGTTTTACATGTATTAAAGGCAGGTCTTCCTTGTCCCACATTATACCAAGTATCTCAAATCTGACTCCTACCTGGTTCCTATTATCTAGTCCCTTTTCTGTCTTTCATGGTGTTGCAAACTTTCTAGAGTCCTGGCTACTGATTGGATGAATGCATAATTACTTAAATCATTTTACTTGGGTTCTAATTCAATGAACTGTTATAGATTTGTTTTTCTTTTACTTAGAATTTTACACAAAAGATTTTAATAGTCTATATTTCATCCAGAAATTATTTTTTATTTGGATTTTTTTTATTTTTGATTTCTCTTGCCAATTGACTCATACATCTCATAACTCAGCCATGCATCCCTAAGTGATCCCTGTGTTTATTAGTCACCTCCTAAGGGAAGTATGTATAATTATTGTTATTTTAAATTGAAAAGTTTAAATTCTTTTTTAGAGTAATTTTAGGTTAAGAAACATGATACCTCTCCAAATCCAGAAAGTGAACCCTTTGGAGTAGGCACCATTAAAATGCCTGCACAGACTACATGCTGCACCAGAAGATCCATAGTGAACTTTGGGATGTAGTGATTTGAACTGTGTGAGTTTCAATTCATTTGCTTTGTATGTATACTCTTATCCCAAAGGGGACTGCCCCCTAACTGGATTTTTGCCAATATTTTGTTCTCTTTTCCTTTTATCCCCAAATTATTGTAATTTCAAAGTTATCTATGTTTACAAGATCCATTGATGAGACTAGTCTTCCCTGGATCTCAGGAAGAAATGTATAATTGAAAACCTGTTACCCTTAAAAAAGAACTACATTTCCCAGGAGCCCACTGACTTCCTGTCATTATCTACTTCCTATAGATAGGGGATATTTTGCAGGGATGTGGAAGGTCCCAATTCTTTACTTCCTGTCCCAAGCTGAGCTTGGTGGTTTTAAGGTAGTTGTTTGAACTGGCTGATCAACCATGGGCACATGGTCTTTATTTCATTTCTTCTTCATTCCTAATGATCATTAATAAATCTCTTAAAATATAATATGTTTATTATTGATATTTAATTTTTAATGCTTATAATACATTATTCATGTATGATGGTATAAACTTATACATATATGTATAAATATACAAACTATATGTGTATATATATACTTTATATGCCTATAAATGAATTCAGAAGTATAAATATACCCAAATATAAACTTCTATATTTAAAATTTATATGTGTATATATTAAATTATATTTTAAATTCCTATCAATATACATATGCAAAATTATGTGTGTAAAATTGTATTTATGCATCTACAAATATATACATATATGCATGTATGTATGTATGATCTGTATATATGCAGGTTTATGTGTTTTTGTGGGCTTAAAACCGCACTATTCTTTTTTGTACATACCATATACAAAGAGCAGAAATGGAACATAAATATTCATAAGTTGTTCAAAGTATGAGGAATGTATGTATTCAATAATGTTTATTTTATGGATTGGAAATGGAAGCTTGAATTTTAAAAATTAATTTCTTACTTCAATATTATAGTTATCTTATTTGAATGAAGTGAATTTCTTATTGTTATTGTTATTCTGTCACATCTGACATTTTGTAATGTAATGGATAATAGTAATCCACAAAATTTTCTTGTCCAGAATACTAGAGTGGCATGCCATTTCCCTCTCCATCGAATTCTTTTTTCAGGAAATCGAATATTAAGTGACTTGCCTATCATCATACAGCTAGGAAGTGTGTGAGGCTGGATTTGAATTCACTTATCTCTTTAATTTATTTCTTTTTAATGTTTTTGCTTAGATTTATCTAGCTTTGTAAGGGTAAAGTTGAGGTCCCCCACTAATACAGTTTTACTATTGATCTCAGGTCTACATTCAGAACCTGAAGAAGTAGGGGGAGGGGGCTTGCAATGTGAATAATTTTGATTTTATTAAATTTAAAATTGTATACCAAATTAATGTAACTAAGATAAGAGGGAAAACAACATACTGGAACAAATATTTTATAGCATTTTTTTTCTGAGAAAGCTCAAATTTCTCAAATATTTAGAGAACTAAGTCAAATCTCTAAGAATATGTCACTCTCCAGTTGTCAAATGTTTAAAGGATATGAACAAGTAGTTTTCATATGAAGTCAAAGCTATCAATAATCATATAAAAATGTTCTGAATTGCTCTTTATTAGAGAAATGCAAACTAAACATTTCTGAGGTACCTCTTTATGTCTATCAGATTAGCTAATATGACAGTAAAGGAAAATTATAAATGTTGTAAGGGATGTGGCAAAATTTGGACATTATTGCATTGTTGGTTTAGTGTGAACTAATCCAGCCATTCTGGAGAGCTATTTGGAATTATACCCAAAGCACTATAAAACTCGGCATATCCTTTGATCTATTACTATGCCTGTATCTTTAAGAGATTTTTTTAAGTTGGAGGAAGGATCTGTTCCTACTAAAATATAGCAGCTCTTTTTGAGGTGGCAAAGAATTAGAATTTGAGGGGATGTCCATCAATTGAGGAATGACTGAACAAGTTATTGTATATGATGGTAATGGAATATTATTATGCTATAAGAAATAATTTAATTAAAGGGCTGGCAAGATCTATATGAAATGATGCAGAGTGAAATAAGCAGAATTAGGAGCACATTGTACATGGCAATATGTTATTATTTGATGAGCAACTGTGAAAATTTTAGGTTATCACAGCAATGCAATGTTCTAGAGTGATCAAAGCATAATATTTTTCATTTTAGTTTATCTTTTTTATTTTAGGGATTTGGTTTTATGAGTATTCTCTTGCAATAATGACTACTATGGAAGTAAGTTTTGCATGATACTACATTTATAACCCAGAACAAATTGCTTACCATCCCGTATACAAGAATAGGAAGGCAAGGAGAGAGAAAATATGTATAATCATTTCAGAAAACATATGTTAAATTATTTTGCAAGTGATTGGGGAAATATTTAAAAAAATAAAAAATTAAATATAAGTGGTAATAAAAAATAGAAAAAATAAAGACTCCAGACAATATAAAACACTAGTATTTTATGGAGGTTGGAAAAATAGTTAAACGATTGATCTGGAGGAGCAAAAAGTCAAGAATTTTAAAGAATCAATAAAAAAGAAGGGATATGGCTTAGTAATACCAGATCTCAGATTGTATTATAAAGCAGTATTCATCAAATGAATATGATTATTGACAAAGATATAGGGACCACTGGGATAGATTCAGCACACAATACACAGTAAAAAAATAGCCATTTTAACCTAGTGTCTGATAAAAATAAAGATTCAAGTTTTTGATAAAACAACTCATTATTTGGTAAACATTAATGAAAAAATCTGCAAAACTATATGGTAGAAAGTAGATATAGATTAACATGCCACACCATATAGCAAGATAAAGTCAAAATGGGCATATGGTTTAGAGCTAGAGAGTTATATCAAAAGCAAAAAAAAAATAATAGAAGTATGGGAAATTTTACTAATCAGGCATCTGGATAAGGGAAGAATTTATGAGAAAACAAAAAATTAAGAATATTATAAGATATAAAAATAAATAAAATATCTTCATACAAACAAAATTAATGCAGCAGTATAAAACAAAATAACTATACTGAGAGATAGAGAATTTACTAAAGATTCTGTGTTAAAGACTTCATTTCTTAAATAGAGTTGCATTTTTTAGAATAAAAATCATATCTTAAATGATAAATATTCAAAGGAAATGAACAGGCTGTTTTCATAAGAAGAAATGAAAACTATTTATAATTATTTAAAAATTGTTCTAACTCACAATTGATTAGAAAATGTAAATCAAAACAACTCATTACCTTGCATCTATCAGATTTAATAATTTGAAAGAAGATGAAATGTTGGAGGTGAAGAAAATAGGGGATATTACTGTATTGTTGGTGGAGTTGTGAACTGATCCAAATATGATGGAGAGAAATTATGTACTAATCCCAAAGGATTATAAATTTTTTCATACTCTTCATGCATGGAAAGAATCCCAAAGAAATTTTAAAAGAGAAAATAAATTCCTAAATGTATAAGTGCATACACACACACACACACACACACACACACACACACACACATATATAAGCTTTTTGTTTTGGCAAAGTATTGGAAAATAAAATGCCTTTCAATTAGGGGATGGCTGAACAAGAAATGTTATTTTATTATTATCAGGTAATATTATAATATATGATAAGTAGAATTATTTCAGAAAAATCTTGAAAGATTTACTTGAAATGAGATAAAGTGATGTGAGAAAAATCAGTAGAACATTGTACATAGTAACAACAATATTGTTTAATTCCCAGTTGTGAATGGTTTAACTATTCTCAGCAATATGATGACCCAAGACAATTCAAAGGACTTATGATGAAGAATGCTATCCACTTTCAGAGAAAGAATTAATAGAGTTTGAATGCATTTTGTAGCATACTTTAAAAAGTTACTTTCTTTTTCTTTTTGGTCTGTATTTTATTTTATAACATGGGTGATGTGGAAATATGTTTTGCATAATTACACACATATAATTTGTATGAATTTGCTTCAAGATGGTAACTGGAAGGAAATTAGAAAATTTGAAATTCAAATTTTAAAGAATGAATGCTGTAATTCTTTTTACACATAATGGTAAATATATACATATTTGTATATGCATGTATATATATACATATGATTTTGATGATATTTAACAATTTTCACTAATTGTTGAAGTTTTATACTTCCTTTAAATTTCCATTAAATTATACACAAAGAGCGCTAAAAGACTGTCTGCTCTTTGATCCAGCCATAGCACTTCTGGGTTTGTACTCCAAAGAGATAATAAGGAAAAAGACATGTACAAAAGTATTCATAGCTGCACTCTTTGTGGTGGCAAAAAAATGGAAAATGAGGGGATGCCCTTCAATTGAGGAATGGCTGAACAAATTGTGGTATATGTTGGTGATGGAATACTATTGTGCTCAAAGGAATAATAAAGCAAAGTAATTCCATGGGAACTGGAATGATCTCCATGAATTGATATAGAGTGAAAAGAGCAGAACCAGGAAAATGTTGTACATAGAGACTGATACACAGTGCCACAATTGAATGTAATGGACTTCTCTACTAGCAGTAATGCAATGATCCAGGACAATTCCGAGGGACTTATTAGAAAGAACACTATTCATATTCAGAGGAAGAACTGTGGGAATCAAAACACAGAAGTAAAACAACTATTTGATCACATGGTTCAATAGGGATATGATTGGGGATATAGACAAATGATCACCTTAGTGCAAATATCAATAATATGGAAATAAGTCTTGATCAATGACACATGTAAAACCCAGTGGAATTGCATATCGTCTATGGGAGGGGGCTAGGTGGACTGGAGGGAAGAACATGAATCTTATAACCATGGAAAATATTCAAAATTAACTAATTAAACTAAATAAATTTAATTTACTAATTAAATAAAATTTTTCCAAATTAAAAAAAAAGAATATCAGTTCCTTGAGGAGTGGTTGTTGTTTTTTTTTTGTCTATCTTTAGTGCATACCATATTATCTGGCATTTTTCTAATCTTTTTCTAAATTACACCTCCAATTCATCAATCTATTTTTTTATATTCTTCCTATAAGCATTTAGAGATACAAAATGTTTCTTCTATTTACTTATTTTGCTTTATCCCATAGGATTTGATATGTTGTTTCATTATTATCATAACAAGGGAAAGGTTGAGTGACAGAGAATAGGATTCAAGGGTGAATCTTATCTCATCTGTGCCAAACCAGACCTGGGTTGCCACAACCTTCCACCAAAGAGGGTTTGATTACAAATGTCTTTGCATTGGACAACTGATCAGGGATATAATCATCTTCCTTGCAGTTGTGTTCACATTAGGACTCACAGGGTATAATTTTGTAAATATACTCTTTGAGAAGAGAGATAGATCTTTTCAGTCGCTCTAATATTGCCTCAGACTCTCGTGTCAACTAACTCCAGGGAGGGAGAGATCTTGCCATCTTTCCCTCAACCTTGTTGCTTACTTCTCAGCATTCATATTTCCTCTTACCTCATTTCTCCTCAACCTTTTACTTGAGTTTATATCTTTCCTATAGGGCAAACCTATTGATCCTGCTCCATTTAAAAAAGAAGGAAGACTCACCCATTCCTCTCTTTTACAGTCTCTACAACTATAATCCTAGAAACTCATTAGATATTCAAAGATAGTAAATTTCCCATCATCATACATTAACTATTAAAGCAGGATTTGAATGCATGTCTTCCCAAGTCCATGATTCCATCAACTATAACACAAATATGTCTTCATTGCACACCAACAGTAGAAATTAATTTCAATGTGTATTGAGAACTAGCAATAATAGGGAAATCTACAGAAAATTTCTGAAGAATTTGATATTGCAAAAGAAGAAAGATTTAAAGCTGAAACAAACAGATCTTTGAAAATATATCTTTTACTCCTCTTAACAAATGGGGGACTAAAGAGACTTGGGAGATTCGTCAAGATTATAAAGAAATCCTAATTCTCTGACTCTGAACTCAGTACTTCACCATACCAACTCTCATTTGATTTGAACACTAAAATAGAAATACATTCTAGGGAAACACAAGACATACTTAGTAAATAGGTAGTGCTTTTGACCTGGCATGCACAGAAGATGAGGAACAATCATAGCTAAAGCTAAATGGGGAGATTAGAAACAAGAATCACTTGATTGTCAAAAAAGAAGAGGTAGGGGGTCTTCATTGCTTTCTATAATTAAGAGAGAGTCATTAGAGATTTTTGAACATGATAGCAACATTACTGGGGGTTATCATTAGAAAAGTTAAGCTCATAATTTTAAATTTTAAAATGAGTGTAAGAAGCTAAACAATTTTCCAGATGAGAAGTAAAGGAAGAGAAGCAGTTATATGGGATATTATTGGTGTGTGTAAGGAGAATGAACAGGGTAAGCAATCATGGAGAAAGGTTTATATGGAGCATGGAGGAAGCATTTGTTTCCTGTACCTGTAAGAGGTCTTCCCGCTCTGAGACTACATGAAGACAACATTTAAATATGAGCTTTCTAAAATATGATATCTAGGCTTGTGAATTTTATCATAATGAGAGAATAGTATGCAGTAGAAGGAAAAACAAAACTAGATGAAGCTTCTCTATGACAGACCATTGTATTTCTGAGAATTTAGCTTTCTGTGTAATTTTCCTTCTGAGCCTATATCTACATCCCACTATTCTTTATATAGACATGGACCTGTCTTACATTATGACTTGGGCTTGTATGAACAAATACAAGCATTTTCTTCTTAAATGCACCATCATCCAAATATCTCTTTCTGTTAAGTACACAAATTTCTATCATAATCCAAATTCATGATCTGGAAGTCATCTTTAACTCTTCCCTTTCCTTTATCCCCAAGCACATTCCATCAGCTGAAAAGGCCTCAACCACATGTCTTCAGCTAGTTACTTTGGCTCTACTCATATAGCTATGACTTTCATTTAGATTCATAGTCTTATTCAATTTTTTTTCCATTCATATCTCACTTTTCATGAATCCATTTGAGGTTTCCCTGGCAAGAATACTGGAGTAGTTTGTCATTTCTATTTAAAGACCAGGAACAGAGGCAAACAGGATTAACAGACTGTCCTGGTTACATAATTAAGGCTGGATTTGAACTCAAAAGATGAGTCTTACTCAATCCCAGCCCAGTGCTCTATCTTCTGAAAAATCTAGTTGTCCAGTTTGGAATCACATTTCCTTTCATAAGTAATGCCCTCCTTATTAGTTTCCTTGATTCCCTTTCTAATCCCTCCTTGAAATGGCTACTAAAGTTATCTTCTTATGGCTTAAGGCTAACATTGTGACTTTCTTATTAAAACAAACAAAATAATACTATTCTCTCTCCTCTTCCTATCATTTAGATAGCATGTTACATTTTGAAAAGTGCCTTACATGCTATCTCATTTGATCTTCACAAAAATCTTGGGAGGTAGATGTTATCATTATTCCTTTTTATCTATGAAGGAAGTGAGGCTGAGAGTACTTAAGTGACTTATTGAAGCTCATGCAGGTAATAAGTACCTCAGCAAATATTTAAATTCCAGGTATTCTGGACTCCTGGTCCAATTTACTGTACCAAATAACTTAATCATGTCAAAGCAAAACCCTGTAGTGACTTCCTAATTAAGCCAATCTAATATTAATAATGATTCATTCTAAATTTTAAATACTTTCATAATTCATCTTCAAACAACATTCATAGCTTCCCCATTCTAGCCAAATGAAACCACTAGTACTTCTGTATATATACTCACTATTCCATCTTCTACCTCCATGAGTCCAAATAAACTGCCTACTCCTTCCATTCTCTACTCCATCCTAGAGGCATGTACATAGTTCTATGGATAAAAACTGGACCTATAATGAGAAAGATATGAGTCAAATTACAACTGCTACTTATGTTATACTAAATAATACCTATAACTTCTGTCTGCCTCAGTTTCCTCAGTTAGAAAATAAGGATAATAAAATCTCACAATTCATAGGGTTGTTATAAAAGTAAAATATGTGTAATATCATTTAAATTATATATATATGTGCATATATATATATATAAACAAATGTGTGGTACTTATTAAAGAGTTGATTTCTTCCATCTTTCTAATCCCCTCCTTATCTTTAGAAATCACTGACTTCTCATGTATTTTCTTGGTTTTCAGAATATTCAGATTGCTTCCAGGAAGTTTTTTTCCTTCCAGGTTTGTTCATATACTATCTCTTCCTGGAAATTTTTATTATCTACCTATTGCTCTCCATAAATTAATATATGTATGTTCCTGGTCAGATACGTGTGTATATGTATATATGTATATAGATGATGTTTATATATAATATTTTAAGGGAGAAGCAGGGTAAATTTTTAAAGGGTTGGACTTGATTATTTAAGAGTTTGGTCACCAGGATTTTAATTAGTTCCAAAGAGATTTTATTTACAATTTCATTACAAGTGTAGAAAGAGTGAAGCAAGAAATCAGAGAGAGAAGAAGGTAAGATATCTAACCTAAAAACTAAGTAATTTATTCCAGGCCCCTGGCTCAAAAACTAAGCAGGGGAGTTTAGTCCTCAACTGGATAGGCCTCAGCCCTTGTAGCAAGATGTGGGGAAGCCTCTCCTGAGGCTAGTCTCCTCAGAATATATCCAGGAAAGGGCAAGCTTTTTCTTTCACCATGTATCAGTCCAGTCAGCAGATCCTTCTGCCCCTCTTCACCAGCCTCAACTGGAAAGCATGAAGAATTGCATTCTCACAGGAAGCTCCACTCCAAGACTCCTGTCTCCACTTCTGAAAATGAGGAACTTCTTCTCACAGGAAGTAACAGCCCCCTTTAAAGACATTTTCTCTTGTATCACTTCCTGTGCCTTCCCCTAATTCCATGTCTACAAATCATAGTTGACATTCTGTTCTAGGACTACCCAGAAGGCAGTTAGTAGATTCTGATTCATTATCCATTATCACACATGTGGTTCACAAACCTCCCAATCCATGATTAAATGGAATATTTACACTTTTGGTGATTAGATCTAAAAATGGGCAGATCTTCATAATTAATTTTTAAGTAGCGTGTTTACACTTATGGGGATTAAATCTAAAAATAGACAAGGGTTACAATTTAATCTTCAAAATCAGGGAAGAGCTAAAAATTTTCATTATTACAATCATAGGAGAGCCAAATCCAATCTTCACAATATTAATAGTATAATATTATATGATAATACATATACCCACACTCCAAATAGACCATAAGCTCTCTGAAATCAAGGACATTTTTCACTTTTATCTTTAAATTTGCAGAGTTTAATGATGTGCTCAGTGAAATATAAAGCACACTCTAAAGCTTTTTTTTGCCATTCCACTTTAGTAATCTACATTAGAAACTGCAGGACCTTGGCACTCTGGACACTTAATGTAAAGAAAATATAACAATGTCAAAATTAGTTATGAAAGATATCCCAACAATTCTGAACAGTAAACAGAGCAAATCCCCAACAATCTCCATTAATCCCTTTTATTTTTGCTTTCATGAGAAAAAGTAAACTAAAAATAACAATAATTTTTTTGTTAATTTAGGTTATTTTTTAAGTCTTTTGCTTTAATATCTCAGCCATTATATATATACATATATATGAGTGTATATATATATATATATATATATATATATACATATATATATATTCCTTCTCTTGCCCTCATCCCTAGTAACAGATTATTCAATCAATCATGAATTTATTACAGGTCTATTCTGTGCCAACAATTGTGAAAAACTTGGGGGATAGATTAATAAACAAAAGTGGTCATTAAAATCAATAAAGGCATTAACAATATGCAAAATATGTAAAGCAGATCTCCTTTTTACCAGAAAGAGTAAGATTAAAACTTATAATTTAAATTTAGTTATTAACGGAATATGTGACTAGCAATATTCTTCAATATAATGATTTTTGCTTCTGTCAGAGTATCAAGCTATACTGAATTTGGTTCATCGGATAATAATGTACAGCTTTACAAAATGTCTTCATATGCATCTAAATTGATTATAATAAAAACTCTATAAATTAAGTAAATAAGATATAGTCATTTGCATATTATAAAGAAGATGAAACAGACTTTTCCCATATCACCTAACAACTAGTGAAATTATAAGGTCTATAATTAATCACCTGATTTCTACTTCAGAAATAATGCAACAAAAGTCTCTCTTTTATATTTAGTGTGTGTGATTTTCACCATATGATAATTCCCTCTATTTATAAAAATCAGCAACTTACTCAAACTAATACTTCAAGACAGGTTGGGAATGAAAGTGGTTGGGAGAGTCAGAAAGTTATTATGTGTCAAAAGCAAATATCAAAACCAAGTCTCCTTGAGTATAAAGCTAGCCCTCTTACTTCTATGAAAAACTGCCTTTGAGTTTTATATTCCTTATCTTTGACATTTGGATTAAGAAAATTATATATTGTAAGAATTAATTTCTCGAGAATTTTCATTATTTTAGTAGTTTAAGAGAAATATGAAAAGAACAATGAGAAACTCTTCTTTCGAAAGAATCTGCAGGAATGAGTCCTTTCATTTTCTAATCTTAATCTTTAAATTGTGAGAATGTCAACAGGTTACTTCATTACATTTCAGCTGAGTATTATCCATGGCAACTGGGACTTTATGTACAGCAAGGCCTGTTTTTCAACATCTTATTGCAGAGATTTGATTTTATCCAATGTTTATATTTTGTTTCTTTTGCTTACCAATCTATTCTAATATACTTTCAAATTAGTGATGCATGCAACATTATAATGTACATTCATAAGTATATCTTATTTATATCCCCCTTTGCTTCACCAGAAGTTTGATAATAAAACTACCAGCATTTGGTGGCTCTATGGTTTCAAAGAACATATGATTATTATAGTAAATATTACATAAAATCTTACTAATTTAGATGATTCTAGGGTGTTGTGGGGAATTCTACAAATAAGTGAAAAGTTGATATTTCAATTATATGTAATTATAAAATGCAGTTATTTTTTAATTAACATTTAAAATTTATCAAGCATATGCTTATTATTCTCATCCCCAACTCTACTGCAAAAGAAATAAAATAAAAGCAAAATCCTTGTAACTAGTCTCATGAGTTAAAATGTACATTCCTACAGTGGTCATGTTAATATGTGAATCCCACACTCTCATCAGGGGTTGAGAATGAGATTGGGGTAGAAACTAGTTGGCTGAGGGAATTGGAATAAGAAAAGGCAATTAATTGGTGATATTTGTAGGATACTTATAATTCTTTATATTTAGATATTTAATTATATTTACCAAGTTGTAATGGATTTGGAGTTTCAAATATAGCAAAAAATAATGTTGAATTTAGAGTCATAATATCAGAATTTGAAACACAGTTTTGTCACTTATTATATCTGAGTGACTGTGGATAAATCACTTAAACTCAGTGGGCCAGAATATCTTGATATTTAATAGAAAGAAGTTGTACTAGATGACCTTTAAGGTCTTCTTTGTCTCTGAAATAAGGATCTTATATATCTATGAACTTTTGATATAATTTTATCCTTCTTTTTACAATCTGTGGGACTATAACAAAATATCTTACCTCTCTGGGTTTTCATTTCTTTATCTGCCAAATAAGGAACTCAGAACAGATGTTTTTTAAGGTTGCTTCTAGCTTGAATTCTAGGATCCTACAAATGCCTGTTTTTTCTAACTACAATTCCAATACACTTTACATTCATTCATAATTAATATGGACAAGTTTCCTGAAACTATTTCTCAAAATTATCCAATAGCTTTGTCATGTTACCTCTTTAATGGATACCTAGCATGAGTTGATACCCAAGGTTCATTTTCAAGATAGTCTTTCCCTCACCTTCACTGAAATGTAAACTGCTTTTTAGAGCTACTTTGTGTTTTTTATTATTGTTAATCAAAACTGACCATCCTTAGATCTTAGCATCCTTAGATGCTAAGTGAATTCTCTCATTTGTCAATATTTGCAATCTGATGTGATTCATTCTATTTGAAGGGAAATCTCAAGACTAATTTTAACTTTTAATAAAAGAAAATTTGATAATATTACATTAGTAGACTAATTTGTAAGTTCTATCCTGCTTTTTATTTGTAATTGAGATAGTAATATCATGTATTCTCAAAAGCATATGAGGACTTTATCACACATGATGAATATGTAATGTACATCATAATTTTATCATTTAATTACATACATCTTATCCACACATACCATAATGTGAAACACCTGAGAGAATCATGAGTTATTTAGCTTTATTTATCCTTCATTAATCTATATATAAGAATTTGTTGAATTAATAAGTGGATGCAATTGGTTTGCAATTTAGTTTTTATGGATCCAGATTAGAGTATATCTTGGTACTGCTTCTGTTGTTTTACTATATTGGTGCCTAGGGTGACAATGGGAATACTTCTTCAAGGTGTCATAGGTATATCCCAGGTGATGAAAGATATTATTACTATGAATTGATTAAACATAAGTAACTTCCAATTCCCAAAATACAAATTTTACTTTGAGATGAGATAATTAGCCTCCTTTCTTGTACTGAGACAAAATTCTCCATTTTCAAAAGCTGTTTGTTTTAAACAACAATCCTCATTTTCTTGAATTCTTTTCCTCCTCATATCAGTTTCCTTGGATTTGCTGACTTCTTTGTGGTCCAAGCTAAAATTCAACCTTCTTTGAATTTATTTATGTTTAATCAGTTTATATTAACATTTTAACCAAAGTAGTTGTCCCTTTATTGTTCACTGTCACATTAAAATAGAAAAATCCATAAACAAGCAGATAGTTACGAACTTTAGATATGATCTGACTGGAAATTCTTAACCATATACTAGGATCATGTTGATGAATATGTGGCACTTGTGTCCTGGTATGCCAGAGAGAACTGCTCTGTTCCACTTCCCCACAGCACCTGATAATATTGTTCACATGACCTGCCCTCCATCTAGCAGTCCAATGTCAGTACTTCTTCCCTCTGCTATCTGGGGTAATGGGGTGAAATTCACAGGTAGTTTTGAAAGTGCAATTTGTGCATGTGGCCTCTAAGAGGTTTGCCAACACTGCACTAGTGTTTGTCTCAAATCAAATTTCAAATTGCATGTTTTTTTCATTTCAAAATTTCTCCTGCTTAGTAAAAGTCATTGCATTTCTATAAAATGATAATGAAGAAATGACTAGTTTAAGCAGACTTAAACATTCAGCTACTTGCCCCTCAAAAAAGTTCTTTGGCTCTTCAGAACTATTTCTTTTTTGTAAATCAATATTTTTCTCATTAAACAATTGTGATAATTTCACAGCTGCAGTTTAATAGTCATATGCAAAAAGACTTTAAAAGAACCAAAGTATTTAGCAATAGACATGAATTAGAGCACTCATTGCATTCTACATATTAGGTGAAAATTATCTATTAAAATGCTAGGTAGAATGAAACTAATTTTAAGTGATTCTGTTTCTTTTTTCTTTTATTTTCCCCCTTTTGAAAAAAATAAACATTACTTGATTCAACCAAGAAAATACAAAATACAAGGTTTTAATTAAATACTGGTTGTGTTTTGGCTGGAACAGTACAGCAGTCCTTGAGACCACAGTGCACATTACTTTCTACTGCTTGAATTTACCTGAATTTGGCTATTTCCTTGAGTCATATTCTGAATCATTTTCCTCACTGATTTCTTCAGCATCAGCCTCTTTACTTTCTTTATTAGAACCACCATCATTATCTTCAATGGCTTGCAAGAGGCCTTTTCCAGTCTACTTTAATAATAGTGCCTTTTTCCAAGATCATCTACAATCTATCCTTTCAATATTTTTTTCAAAAATATCCTTTTAGTGTCAATACAGTTGTTTTCCTTTTCTCTTGACCACCTGATGATGAACTCCTTGAGATAACTCCCTCCCCTTTATGCTGTTCTTTGTATCTCCTGCACTGAGCACAGTATCTGGCACATACTAGGCACATAATAAATGTCTGTTGGCCTAAACTATAAATAAGTGACAATATCTAAATGTGGGATCTTAAAATAATATTTGAATGGAAGTAGTTTTGGTTTCCTCATTACCTATTTTAATACCTTCAATTTATTTTTCTTCTCTAATAGCTATGGCTGGTGTTTCTAGTATAATGTTAAATAATAGAGGTGAGAATGGCCATCTTTGCTTCGCTCCTGATCTTATTGGGAAGGCTTCTAATTTATCCCCATTGCAGATGATACTAAATGGTTTTAAATATACTTTTTATTATTATTAGGAAAGGCCCTTCTATTCCTATACTTTCAAATGTTTTCAATAGGAATGAGTTTTGTATTTTGTCAAAGAATTTTTCTGCCTCTATTGAGATAATCATGTGATTTCTGTTGGTTTGTTTATTGACATGGTCAATTATGTGAATGGTTTTCCCAATATCAAACCGTTCTTACATTCTTCATATAAATCACACCTGGTCGTAGTGAATAATACTTGTGATAACTTGCTGTAGTCATTTTTACTAATATTTTACTTAAATTTTTTGCATCTCTATTCATTAAGGAGATTAGTCTATAGTTTTCTTTCTGTTTTTGTTCTGCTTGGCTTTGAAATCAATACTATAATAGTTTTATAAAAAGAATTTGTTAAGACCTTCTTTGCTTATTTTGTCAAATAATTTGTAGAGTATTTGGATTAGTTCTTTAAATATTTGATAAAATTCACTTATGAATCCATCTGGCCCTGGGGATTTTTTCTTAGGAAGTTTCTTGATGGCTTGTTCAATTTCTTTTTTCTAAAATCAGATTACTTAAGCATTCTAATTCTTCTTTTGTTAATCTGGGCAATTTATATTCTTGTATATATTCACCCATTTTACCTAGATTGTCATATTTATTACCATATAGTTAGGCAAAATAGTTCTAATAATTGCCTCAATTTCTTCTGCATTAGAGATGATATCACCATTTTCATCTCTGATACTATTAATTTGCTTCTCTTCTTTCTTTTTTATTATTAGATTAACCAGTACTTTATTTTATTTGAGTATCAACTCCTAGTCCTATTTATTAATTCAATAGTTATTTTGCTTTCAATTTTGTTAATTTATTCTTTAATTTTTAGATTTCCAATTTAGTTTTTATCTGGGGATTTTTGATTTGTTCTTTTTCTAATTTTTTAAGTTCTAAGCCCAATGTATTGATCTCCTTCCTCTTGCTTTTGTTGCTATAGGCATTCAGAGATACAAATTTTCCTCTGAGTACTACTTTGGCTGTATCCCATAGGATTTGATATGATGTCAGATTTGGGACTCAGGCCTCAGAAGTACCCTCTGCCCCCAAGAGTGAATAAATCCAACCCTCACTCCCTGTTAAGAAGGATGATCAGGCCATTCATATCTTCAGTTTCCATCAGATCTCAATCACCAGGACTTCTTCTTCAAACCCTCAATACCAACTACTTGCTAGTAGCTTTAGTAGCTTTATTAGTAGTAGTCTCTTGGTAACCGAGGATGATGATTGCCTTTGTGTGCTTTCATCTATGATGTAGATGAGTGTGCACAAAAACACTTGTGCATGAAGGAGATTTAAGTGGAAAAGTCAATGCACAGAGACAGTCCCACCCTCTCATAATTGGAAGCCTGGGTCCATTGGCACGAAAAATCGTTACACCTGGAGATTTCCTCAGCTGCATTGGATGGCCATGTTGTCTTTTGTGCTCCAACACGCCATAAGCACTCCACAGTGCTTTGCTGTGTCACACTCTCAGCTGTTGAACCTTCTTATTGGTTTCTTCCATCTGTTCAGCCAAAGCAGTCTTCACATGCTGGGTGAGCAAAGCCTTAGTTCACCAGGGGTCTACGACCCAATGGCGACCCTCACAAGGTTTAGCTGGCCTGTCAAAGCAGTTGCCCTGGGTGTGGCCTCTGTTGCATGCTAGCAGCTACTAGGAGCCACAAATGAGAGCTGGGTGTCAGGTGAGGGTCAGAGGTTGGAGAGCTGCCCTAGGAGGGCACGACAAGCCCTCCATACCAGAGATACTACTCCTCCCTGAGCACCCCATACACCCCAGCTTTATTATATCAATGTAATGATAGTAAAGAGAGGGAAATGTAGGAAAAAGGTAGAGAGTAGCTTAATTTACTACCCTATTTGTTGTTTGGTCAATTGAAGCTCACTACAGACAGGGATTCCTTCAGATTCCAAGCTCTAGCCAGGAGAGGGGGAGAGAGAGAGAGAGGAGAGAGAGAGAGAGAGAGAGAGAGAGAGAGAGAGAGAGAGAGAGAGAGAGAGAGAGAGAGAGAGAGAGAGAGAGAGAGAGAGAGACAGAGAGAGAGAGAGAGAGACAGAGAGACAGAGAGAGAGAGAGAGAGACAGAGAGACAGAGACAGAGAGACAGAGACAGAGACAGAGAGAGAGAGAGAGAGAGAGAGAGAGAGACAGAGAGACAGAGAGAGAGAGAGAGAGAGAGAGAGAGAGAGAGAGAGAGAGAGAGAGAGAGAGAGAGAGATCCTTGATATGTCTGGCACCACCCAAGGGGGCAGTGCATGTGGGAACATTTTCCTATCTTGTTAGTTTTAACTTCCTTTCTTTGAGGGTTCTTCTATACTTGGACATCTTAATGGTAAATAACTTCCAGGTCACTGATTAGTGAAGTCAAAGAAAGCAACAAAATGGGGAGTGAAATTCCCTTCCCATACTCCCATTCCCTCCCCTTTCAGCTTCTTTTGATCTATTTTTTCCTCATTGGTACAGAAGCTGCCTTAGAATAAGAATTATCTTCCTTTTTTTTAATTATTTGTATTCCCAATGTTTTAGCGCAATTCCTGGCACACAATGTGAACTTAATAAATGATTTTGGACTGGCTGATTTTCAATATTAACCAATTATAACTAAAGAAAAGTCTATCAGCATGTATAAAGACATCTTATTGAAGCTGCTGTCATATATTCCTGAGGCTTTGTCAAAATGTTATCACAGATGTCATTGGGTTGTATCTATTATTTATTTCAGAACTAGATAGATATGCTCCCAAATCTTCCTTAACTATTTTAAGCATGAAGATTTTTAGAATCTGCAATGTATTGTGCAATTGGTATAGTCTAAATATATCTAAGTCTGCTTTGCCTTGATTACTTATGTCTCTGGATCTATGAGCCTCTATGAGCACCTTAGGGTGCAGATGTGAAACATTTCAACATTAGTCATAATAAAAAAGTGAAAAAACATACTTCAATGTTCACTCAGAGTTTATCTTTTGTCTCTCTGGAGATGGATATTTTTTTAAAATTAAAAGCCTAGCAAATGTCTTGTTTGATCATCATCAATCAGAGTAAACAGGTCTTTCCCAGTAGATCATCATTACAACATTGCTGTTACTATACACATTTATCTCCTGGTTATTCTCAATTAACTTTCCATAAGGTGACAAATTTTTGCATGGTCTTAATTTCACCTCTTTTTGCTTCAAGTATTCTGTTTGAATTTCAAGTATTCTATTCAGCTCTTTTCTTTTTATAAGGAACACTAGGGGCTCTCTATTACATAAAATGAACAATTTTTCCCCATACAATGGTATACTCAGTTTTGTTACATTGTTAATTTTGGTTGTAATCTTTGCTCCTTTGTTTTCCCATATACCATAATCCAATCCCTCCATTATTTTTACATGAAAACTGCTAAATATTATATGAATTTTACTGTGACTCAATGATATTTAAATTATTTCTTTCTGGTTTCCTGCAATATTTTCTTCTTGACCTAAGAGATCTGGAATTGGGCTATAATATTGCTGAAAATTTTCATTTGAGATGTTGTTCAGAAGATGGCTGATAGATTCGTTCCATTTATATTTTACTCTTTCGATCTAAGATATAAGGTTAATTTTGTTTTATAATTTTTTGAAATATTATGTTTTGGCCCCTTTTAAAAAAAATATGGCTTTTAGGGAGTCCAGGGATTCCTGAATTGTTTCTTTTTTATCTATTTTCCAGATCAATATTCTTCCAAGGAGATTTCATTTTTTTTCCATTTTTTTTATTCTTTTGATTTTGTTTTATTTTTTCTTAAGTATGGCCACTGTTCTCCTGGTCTGTGCTCTGCTCTTTATCTGGGAAGGGCTCCTATTTTCTTACAGGTGCAAGTAGTAGTGTTCCTCCTGACTCTGGTACTGTGCCCAGGTTTTCTCCTCCCTTGTGACTGAAACAAGGACTCTTCCCTGCTCTGGGACTTCAACCCAGAATTGTTAATGAGCAATAGATTTGCCAATCAACATTAGTTGCATCACTGAAAATTCTCCCTTCTCATTTCTTTCCAACCAGTTGTCCAAATGCCTTACTGTCTCTGAGTTGAGAATATCTAGAGCTTCTGCTGCTACCATTGCTTATGCTATCAATTCCTCTAAGGCCCATTTCTGCTACTTTTCCTGACTGTCTGTCTGTATAAGCTGAATCTTTCCTATTTACTTCCTAAGTTTTTTTAGGCAGAAAAAATGTTTCCCATTGATATTTTGTTTACCTTGTTCCTCTAAAATTAGATTTAAGGCATTATTACTAATTTGTTTTAAAGGGAATGTTGGGAGAGTTCATCTAGGTCTTTACTCTTCCATCTTGCATCAGTACTCTATCTTTTTAAAAGAGGTCATTTATATAGCTCTCTTTGTGATTTCAGGGAAAAAATGGGGAAGACCTCCAGTGCTGGATTATATTACTATAGTGAATTTGTGGGAGAAGATGGGTAAGTAAAGCAGAGATTGGCTAACTATGAATTCTAACTTGTATCATGAGAAGCTTTATCATATAACCTGAATTTTACTCAACAATTTCATATCTCAGAATAATGATATTATCTATCTATATTTCTATAGTCAGAGAGAAACTCAGTTGTTAACTGTAAATAAGAGGTGATAATCAATTTCATAAATGATTGATTTGGCTAATGGAATTGTGGGGATTTATCTGAAATATGAATTGAAGTTTTATTCATTCTCTTTTTTTGCTAGCAGGCAGATTTAGAAATTATATAGAATAAGGGAGATCATAGGAATTTCTTATAAATATTTAGCATGCCTTTTTTAATGAATACTTACTGTAAACATCGTTATGAGGAAGAAGAATGTTAGTTTAAGATAGAAATAGGAGGGAAGTTAGTGAGAAAATGCCATAATTGACAGAATTTATCTAACAGATTTTCAAAGATTTGAAGTGCTAATAGTCTTTATACTATAGTGAACACTTCTAATATTATGTGTGCATATCTGTCAGTCTTTTAGGTAATTTTCTTAGATTTATAAGGAGGTAATGAAAAGTGCCATGTTGACAGCAAGTCTAAATGTTAGATATTCTTTTTCCCCCTCAGTCCCTTTTTTCCTTTTAGGTTAAAAATCTCCTTTCTTTATTCTGTGCTTAGCTATGTTTAACAAAGGAATCCATGCAATATCTTATAGCTGGAATGTTTGTGTGTTGGAGGTATCAAACAATAAATGTACTAAATGCCTGTCCCTTTAACTTCTCCCAATATCCTGACAAAGCTTTCCACTAAATATATTAAAGCAGACCATATTCCTTGTGAGTAATAAAAAGGCAATGATAAATCATATTCTATGGTTATATCCAGTCACTGAACAGTGGAAAACAATGACAACTTAATCTGGATCAGTCAAAAAAATGGACCTGAACTGACAAGGTACCTACTTCCAACTTGCTCAGGTATAGATTTCTTTTGATTTGTTCAATTCCATCCAGTTCAATCTACTAAGCCAGGATGTATTAAGTAACCAAAATGTACCACCATTTTATTGGACACTGAGAATACAGATACAAAGAATTGGACAGTCTCTGATCTCAAGAAGTATATATAAAATTAATTAAAATTCAACAAACCTTTTTAAAATGCTTATTATATCTCTATGCTGTATTAAACACAGGAGATAAAAAGATAAAAATGGAAATAGTCTTTCCCCTCAAGGAATTTATATTTTATTTGGAATAAATAGAAATATATAGGTGGATAGGTAAAATATATAATGTTTTTAATGACCTAATAATGAGGCTGCATTGTTATGTTCTTTCTATTTTGAATTTTATATTTCTCTTCTATTTGAAATTTACATTTTGCAGTAATTCTTTTTACATCATACTTAAAGAATTGGCTGAAAATATTATTAGTCAGGGTATAATGGTGGGTATAATGTCACCAAATCCAATGGTGTTAAATTATCACTTGTGACTGATAATTCTCAGTAGCAAATTATCACTGTGTTCATCAGGGAGATTAACATTTATAATTACATTAAAAATACCCTAAATTAGTTCAGCCAAAGATGTTAAACATTTTGAATTTCTCTGTAAGCATGTTATAGTCAGTACTTACACAGAACAAAAATAGAATGACCAACATTCTACTTTCTTATAAGTCTCTTGTACTCATTGTATTATCCTAAAAGGGTCCTAAGCCAATGTTCATCTTGAAAAAGAGAGTATTAATGTGTAACCTGGAGACCTTGCCAATCATATTAATTTATGGAGGCATTCCTCAGTCTTAAGAGATGGTTCTTTTTTGTCATTTTCACAAAAGCTGTTTCTGAGGAAATATCACTTATTAATTAAACTTTTGGCAAATAAAATCCCAAAGTATTATGATATTGGCTTTAATATATAAAAAGAACAAGAACAAAACAGTTATAGGATCTCATTAATTTATATTACAACCTCTCTATCCTTTTTTACTTGAGCTCTACAACCTACCAAGGATCACTGAGTATAGTGATGAGGATAAAGTTGATATCCATTACCCCTCAATCTTGTGATCAAATTCATAAGGAAGTGAGAATACCAAAAATATTACTGCCTTTCAAGAATCTATGACTTTTTTATATGATCATACCTTTATATCTGAAAGGACATTTGAGGTCACCTGGCATTATGTTAATTTACAAATAACAAACTGAGGTCTGGAGAATTAAATAATAAAATATGACAATTGTAAAATACTTAGCACTATATGAATATGTATTTCCCTTCCTTTCCCTCTACCTCCCCCTTCACCTTGGGGTCACTAAGGCAATATCAGAATGAGGAGTAAAACACAATTCCTTCAAATTTAGCGTTAGTCCTTTTCACACTTTATCACTCTGTCTTTTAAAGCTCCTCTTCTTCAACCTCTTTTCAATATTTATTTAGTCATTAAGTTGGTGGCACAATGATTAGAGCAATTTACCCAGTCAGAAAAACCCGAGTTCAAAAACATACTTAAGCATTTACACATATTTACACATATTGTGTGACCTTGGGCCAGTCACTTTAAATTTTTCTGTCTCAGTTTCCTCAACTCTAAAATGGGGATAACAACAGTACATATCTCTCAAGGATGCTGTGGGAATCAAGTAATATAATATTTGTAAACTGATAACACAGTGTCTAGCATATTGAAGATGCTTTCTTCCCTTGCTTCCTTCCTTCCTTCTTTCTTCCTATTCATGGTATTATTTGGATAGGACTAAGACTGCTCTAGCTTGACCTTCATGCATGTTGAAACATATGCCAGAATTTCATGAAACTGTTATAGAAAACCCTGGTTCAAATCCTATGTATGATTCTTATACAATATGCATCTAGGAGAAAGTTCACTAAAGTCTCTAAGATTAAGTTACTCCAACTATAATTGTTAATTGCTCTTACCTCAAGAACTTACTACTAGTAATATTTTACCAGGTTCAAAGATTGGATGGAAGAGATGGCTCAGGGTTTAGTATGGTTGGGAAGAAGTGAGGGACTAGCAAACATAGGCATATTTGCATATATGGTCAGAGACTGGACATGGTAGATTGAGATAGAAGAAAGACTAAACACAGGAACTATATGAACACAACTACAAAACACTCGCCACACAACTAAAACTAGACTTGAGCAATTGGAAAAACATTAACTGCTCATGGGTAGGACGAGCCAACATAATAAAAATGACTATCCTGCCCAAACTTATTTATCTATTTAGTGCCATACCCATGGAACTCCCAAAAAATTTCTTTACTGATTTGGAAAAAAGCATAACAAAGTTCATTTGGAATAACAAAAGATCAAGGATATCCAGGGAAATAATGAAAAAAAACACTAATGAGGGGGGCCTAGCAGTCCCAGACCTCAAACTATATTACAAAGCAGCAGTCATCAAAACAATTTGGTACTGGCTAAGAGACAGAAAGGAGGATCAGTGGAATAGACTGGGGTAAAGCGACCTCAGCCAGATAGTATACGATAAACCCAAAGATCCGAGGTCTTGGGACAAAAATTCACTATTTGATAAGAACTGCTGGGAAAATTGGAAGACAGTGTGGGAGAGATTAGGAATTGATCAACACCTCACACCCTACACCAAGATAAATTCAAAATGGGTGAAAGACTTAAACATAAAGAAGGAAACCATAAGTAAATTGGGTAAACACAGAATAGTATACATGTCAGACCTTTGGGAAGGGAAAGACTTTAAAACCAAGCAAGACATAGAGAGAATCACAAAATGTAAAATAAATAATTTCGACTACATCAAATTAAAAGGCTTTTGTACAAACAAAAGCAATGTAACTAAAATCAGAAGGAAAACAATAAACTGGGAAAAAATCTTCATAAAAACCTCTGACAAAGGTTTAATTACTCAAATTTATAAAGAGCTAAATCAGTTGTACAAAAAATCAAGCCATTCCCCAATTGATAAATGGGCAAGGGACATGGATAGACAGTTTTCAGATAAAGAAATCAAAACTATTAATAAGCACATGAAGAAGTGTTCTACATCTCTTATAATCAGAGAGATGCAAATCAAAACAACTCTGAGGTATCACCTCACACCTAGCAGATTGGCTAACATGACAGTTATGGAAAGTAATGAATGCTGGAGGGGATGTGGCAAAGTAGGGACATTAATTCATTGCTGGTGGAGTTGTGAACTGATCCAGCCATTCTGGAGGGCAATTTGGAACTATGCCCAAAGGGCGATAAAAGACTGTCTGCCCTTTGATCCAGCCATAGCACTGCTGGGTTTGTACCCCAAAGAGATAATGGACAAAAAGACTTGTACAAAAATATTCATCGCTGCACTCTTTGTGGTGGCCAAAAATTGGAAAATGAGGGGATGCCCATCAATTGGGGAATGGCTGAGCAAATTGTGGTATATGTTGGTGATGGAATACTATTGTGCTCAAAGGAATAATAAAGTGGAGGATTTCCATGTGAACTGGAACAACCTCCAGGAAGTGATGCAGAGCGAGAGGAGCAGAACCAGGAGAACATTGTACACAGAGACAAACACACTGTGGTATCATTGAACGTAATGGACTTCTCCATTAGTGGTGGTGTAATGTCCCTGCACAATCTGCAGGGATCAAGGAGAAAAAAACACTATCCAAAAGCAGAGGACAAACTGAGGGAATAGATACACCAAGGAAAAGCAACTGCCTGACTACAATGGCTGAGGGGACATGACAGAGGAAAGACTCGGAGCAAACACTCTGATGCAAATACTAACAACATGGCAATGGGTTCAAGTCAAGAACACATATGATACCAGTGGAATCACACGTCGGCCACGGGGGGTGGGAGGGAGGAAAAGAAAATGATCTTTGTCTTTAATGAAAAATGCATGGAAACGATCAAATAAAATACTATAAAATAAAAAAAAAGAAAATAATTATGAAGAAAGCTAAAAATTGGAACTGTTGGTCATAGAAGAGAATGGCTAGATTTTTTTAGAGGGATTAATATATCTGCCATTTATCCTTATCATGTTATTTCTGGGTAGTGAATTTTTTCTGTATTTTCTAGGACTAAACTTTTTATATCTACCCAATCATATGCCACCTTTTATAATTCACCTAAGAAACCAAAAGTAAATAATTGAGATGACAGGTAGAAGTTTATGATGAAGAAAATGTTAGGGATCATCTTAGGTTCATTCTTCAATATGGAGCAGAGTGTTAGGGAAGTGAAATCCAGGAGCAGGTCAACAGAACAAGGGGCACTGATAAGAAATAAAGGGAAATGATTTGCCTATTACTAATTATAGTAATTATTTTGACATTTCTGAGTGTTAGAATGCTTTGAATTCATATTAGATTAAATTATTTTGTGTAATAATTATGGACCAAGAGAGTGCTTCAATGAACACATTTTCAAAAGTTTGGTGATAGATTCAAATGTACTTACTAAATACTAAGTAGTTGTATCTTCTGGAATATCATTTTCAATGTCACTGAATCAAAGTATTTTCTCTCCCAACATTAGTTATTTACTGTCTGTCTGTCTGTCCATTATTCTCTCTCTCTCTCTCTCTCTCTCTCTCTCTCTCTCTCTCTCTCTCTCTCTCTGTTCATCTATCTGTCTATCCATCTGTCTGTCTGTTGCTGTTTGTCAATCTCCATAGAGATGTGAGTCATTTTGCTAATCTATTTGGTTATATTGCATTAATATGCTCTGTATTACACACATGTACAAAAACATATATAATTTGTATGTTTCTTTTCATAAACGTAATTTATCTCAGTTTTACTGCATTCAAAGTAAAGCAAATTATTTTTCCCTTGGTTACAAATTATTTAGCAAAATGTCTATTGCTGTGACAACATTTAGGTTTTATAAGCAGACATATTTTATTGGTGATTGCAGTAGTACTTTTAAATTGTAGTTATATAATGCATATTATACTTTCAAAGGTGAAAATTTATTAAGTGCAGTGGGACCTGTATTAGGTGGTTATTTTCTTAGGTGGTTTATGGTAATAGGAGATTGCTGAGAAAGAATATGGAGAAATAAGTTAGTGAAGTCAGACTTTAAGTCCCTCCCCCTCCAGCCAAGTTCCCTTGTTCTCTTCAGTGGAAGCCCAGCTGGGATTTAGAAATAAGTAAGTTAACTGAAAATCTGATAAATAACTCACTCTCTAACTATGTTAAGAGCAGGGGTTTATTTTAAGGAAGGAGGGGGAAACAAGGGTTAGATAGGTGAGAGGAATTAGGAATTCCCTACTCTAGAGTAAAATCTTAAATTGAGTAACTAAATGATATAGTCTTATAAGAGGGATGTGGTTAACAGGTTTCACAGGCCTTCAGAGTCAATTGCCTGGGTTTCAGAGAAGAGAAAACTCCTGAGCTCTTCTTCGAGTGTCAGGAAAAAGAGTTTCCCTAAGCAATCTGTGTGTTCCTGTTTAACTGACTTCTCCAGGTCCCATTCTTCCTGGAATTCTTCCTTTATGGATGGATCTCCAAGATTCTATTTATTGCATCTGTTTCTCCTGGTTTTCTGCAGTCCTATTCTCTTACAATCTTTTACACAGACGCAAAATAGGTAACACAGTATGACAATATACAAATATTAATATGGCCGTGATCTATTAATATAACCTTAAGACAGAAAAAGACAGTGACTGTGGACTTTGGCTGCTAGAAGGAGAACAGTTCAACTTTTTCACACTTTTATCCCATTGGTAGGGCACAGTTTAATTCATAAGGCTTTCTGCCCAGATGAATATCTAAGTGCCTTTGTTCAAATTTCCTCATATGTAAAATGATGTGGTTGAACTATATGTCCCCTAAGATCTATTTCCATACTAAATCAATAAATCCATAATTTTCTGCATATCTCTTTCCTATAGGGATTCCAAAGAATGGCTATTTGGAAGACTTCAAAGAATAATTATTGCCACAGTCATTCCTAAACTATTATTAACCTCATACCTATAAAAGTGAAATTATACACACTCCCAAGCAGTGTGCTGTATGTATCTGAGTGTATGTATATCAAAATTTCTCTTATTCATGTTAAGGTAATGGAATTTTATTGGCCTATTAAAAAACCTTAGTTTGCTTATATCTTCCATCTGTTATCAGAAGTGATTGGGTCAGGGCACAAGTAATGAGTAGCTCTCTGTCAAGAACTTTCATGTTTTGGGTAAGTGTGTCTAAAGTGTCACTCTTGACAATGTATGCTTTTTGTGGCTTTTTTGCCTTTAAGTTCAGTAATACAACATCTGTAGTAGTCAAGCTACCATCCATATTGCATATTTTCTATCATCTGAACCTTTGATGTACAGTAAAGCACAGTAAAGTAATGGCCTTTTTTAGTCTAGGGGAAAATGATGCCATTTTCAGCCCATTATACTTTATATAATACTAAATATTTTTGTTGTTGTTTTCAAATGCAGTATCATCTAGGGTGATGTTAAACATGAAGACATTAAGCTATGCATTGAAGCATAACTAAAGTTATAAATTACTTTTCAGACTAATGATCTCATTAATCATACAGAATTCACTGACAGACTGGAAAAGATATTATCATACATAGATTCTTAATAAGACCAAAAATAGCATGAATTTACTTAAGAAATTAAAACATTGCAGGCAGTCTTCCATTTTTCTTCTTGTTTAAAGTATATCTACTTTTCAGGTTTCTTATATATTTGAACTTCTATAGGTATTTAGAGACATGAAATAATCCATTTGGACTAACTAATTCAAGTACATAATCCATTTAGAAAAATTTACACCTCACTAAAGAAATGTAGAAACTAAAATTAAAAAGAACCTTATGTAATCTAGTTTAACTTTATACTTTCTTCAGAAATCCTTTCTGAATTAGGCATAATGGAAAAGTATCCAACCTCTATTTGACTATATCCAGTGGCATGGAATTCACTATCTTACAAAATATTTTACTTCAGTTTTGGATGGCTCTGATATTTAGGAAGTTATCTCTCCATATTGAGTCAAAGTTTACATGTAAATTCACTCATTGGTTCTATTTCTGATGATTGGAGTTAAATAGATATCTAATCCCTCTTTCATATGATAACACTTGAAATAGCTAGGATCCACTCTCAATATATCCCTGAAATGTTCCATTTCCCAGAAGAAATGGTTATGGTTTTTTTTTTTCTAATTCTTTCTTGTAGAATATGTTTTTGAGGTTTTATTGCTCAGGAGTATGTTGAATCCTTTTAGTAAAATACAGTATCTTTGAAGGAAGGATTTATTTTCTAGTTTTTATCTTTCTTTCCATTGCACCCTGCCTGCTACAGAGATCACACATACTAAATGTTTACTAAACTGAAGAGAATCTTAATGTCTCCTTTCTAGATTCGCTCCACTAATCTCTGTCACTCTTAAAATGTGGTTCTCATGCAGTAGACTAGTATGTGGTCTGACCTGGTTGTAGCACATTTGAATCATATAATAATATGCCATGGCTCTTGATTTATCAAATTTTATGCATCTTTGATCAATAACAACTCTTTAGTGGCTCCAAGTAAATATTCTTAATAGCCTGAAGCACAAATGTTATTACTTTATGAAGCAAACGTGAACTTTAGACCATTTTGGTACCAACAGTTCATTTTTGCACCTCAGTGAATTTCTAAAATAAGTATATCATGACTCATTAACTACTAATTTTGATTAACCTTTAAAAATAATTCCCAAATTAGCCTAATATTTGGCAAAACATGGAATGCTCAGTTCATAAAAACTTTACAACTCATAGAAAATATTCAGTTTTCAGTACAATTTATGAAGGAAAAAATGATGTATTACAATATGAACTTTAAAGATATAACTTGCATCCTTTCAAAGTTTTGGGGTATTTTCTATAAGTTAATTGAGATAAGCCTGGTATGAGATATTTTTAAGGATTAAAACATAGCTACTATGAATTGTTAACTTCATAACATGAAATTATTTTCCTAATATGAAAACTAGAGTGTATTTAACTGCCATTTAGCTTTGTGACATGACATACCTGATTATCTTGAATCATGTAACATCTTAGGCAAGTCACCATTTTATATTTCAAAGTGATATAATAACCTAATGTGATTGGAAAAAATATACACCATTACCAATGTTATATTCTTGAAAATTATTACTTTGGAAATAAATGAAACAACCAGAATTTTTTGACCTATAGATACATTTGTTTATATTATATTATATTATATATTTGTATACATACATATATATGTTAACATTCAGATATACTCATATATAAATGTGAATAAGCTTAGATATACACATATATATACATATATAATTAAAAAAACTTTCACATTATTACTTTTTAAGTTGTTGTTTGAGGGGTAGGGATGCATCTAGAACTTTTATTTCTTTGATATATGGAATGATCCAGTAAATCATATACTCTTCCAAAAGTCATGCTCCTCCAAAATATGGATTTGAAACAGAATAAGATAAACTATAATTATTTTCTGTCTTATAGGTAAAACAAATTGAATGTAACATATATGGATGCTTATATGTATTCATTAGCATATATAGATATGTGTATATGTGTTTGTGCACACACAAACATAAAAATATATTTTAGTGATAAATTCTAAAATTTTACTTATGATTCCTTATTTCCTCACTATTTGGGATAGTAAACTAGATCTGGACCTTTCATTTCTTTGGTAAAGGAAATTCATCATGGAGAAATTCTGTTTTCCAATGCTCTTCTACAACCAGTAATGTTAAAGAGTTGTCTGCTGCCCTTGAGAAGTCAAGTGACTTACTTAGGCTTATATAGACATTCAACGTCAATGGCAAGTCTTATGTAAAGGACTTCATGACTCTGGGGTCTTTCTTGATCCTTCCTGGTAGTAGTGAGTACCTCATTCCCTTACAAAATAATTTTAATTAGTTTGAATATACCTAATGTGGACAGAAGTCAGAGCGTAGAAATATTAAGTTCAAATTTTACTTCTGACATGTTGGCTTTTAGTGACACAATTTAGCTTAAAATTGGTAGAGATCTCAGGAGAAATTTAAAAGAAAAGAAAAGAAGGAGGGATGAAGGAAGGGAAAAAAAGGAAAAATTAAGAAAGGAAAGGATGTATATACACTTATACTGGGCATTCATTCACTTTAAAGTACCTAAATTCCTTGAATTCAGGAACTGTTTCATTTTTGTCTTCATATCTCCAGGCCCTAGCATAGTTACTCTCATATAATAGTCACTTAACTAATTTGCTTGATTATTGATTTAAGGCTATTCATATATCCTTACCGGCTACTCCCAAACTATTTCTTTCCTATGTCTTGAAGAATTGTTTTTGTTTTTGTCTTTTGTGTTTTTTTTTAATGTATATGATCTCTCTCATATCTCTTAATTAGACTTCAAGATGTATAGGAATCATTTCTTTGAGTTTTCAATGCTTCTCGAAAACCTAAGCTCTTCAAAAATACGAAGTTTTTTACTAATGTAATAACTGGAAAAATTGTCTTGACACATTTTCCTTTCCTCAAAAATCAATTTTAAGGTATCTTCATAAAATTTTGTATTATAATTTATATTAGGACTATTTCTCTGTAGTGCCAATTAAACAATTATTTTTAAATATGAAGCAAATATAAATATATGTTAGAAGAATGTCAAAATGTGACCATACTTTAAAAGATATAATGAAATAAAAATTGATCATAGCTTTTCAAACATAATATATAAATAATTGGTTGGAAGGTGAAATCATTTCAAATTTGTATATGGTGTTATGTAGACTACAAACTTAAGGAATTATTTTCTTGAATTGAAGTATATTGGGCATATATCTGACTGATATTTAAACTGAACTCATTCATGCCATATAAAAAGTTTTGTGTAATGACCAAACCATCTTTGATACAGAAGAGGGAAGGAAGAAGAGATTAAAATATAAACAATGATGACAAATTCTCATTTTTGTCTTCAGAGAATTATAGATTTACAGTCACAAAGGACTTTAGGTTCTATCAAGTTGGCATTTCATTTTACATATGAGGGAATCAAGAAACAGAGAAGTGAGATGGTTTCCTTAGTGTCATGAAATTAGGAAGGATCTGAGTTATTTTAATTTATCTTCCTCAGTATTAATTCTGTGTTCTATGCAATAAATAATTTTGCCTCTTTTTTGTAAGGACTACAAAGAAGATGTCAAAAATAAAATAAAAACAGAATAGAGAGTGCAGTTCACAGTTTCTGAGAAGGAAGAGCAATCGTATAAAGTCTTTCCCCAGGACAGGATTTCATTAGGTTTGAAAATATCTGCATGTTGTATAGGACATTGTAGGGACCTAGTTATTGAGATAATACGAATGAACTTAAGGAATCTTCTATCTATCTATCTATCTATCTATCTATCTATCTATCCATCCATCCATCTATCTGTCTATCTATCTATCTATCTATCTGTGTCTCTATTACTAGCATGTTGATACATATATATATATACATATATACACATTCATATATATGTAATAGTAATACAAATACAAAGACGATGGGAGTTTATTAAGCTCACTTCTGAAGAGCTGGATTTATTTTGTGTAATATATTCGAGAAGGACTGATCATTAACAACATACTATAGTATCTCATTGTTTTATAGAGAGAGCTTTAAGTAACTATTTTAAGAATACTTAGAAAAGTTTTCTTAGTTATTATCTATCTGAAAAATCTTGGAGTCATCATTCTGATCCATCTCTTAATATCAATTCTGATCAGCCAAGAAACTTTTTAATTTCCCCCCATGTGCCCTCTTCATTCCCACATCTAATATGTAATACAAATTCTTATCTTTTAAAAAACTTCTATTATAGTTATCTCTTAACTTAGTCACCTTACACTCAGATTGTCCTTCCTTTATTTCTACTTCCAGATTAAGTTTTCTCAAACATAGCTGTGTTTTAATCACTCACTTAGTCTACTATACCTGATTTTTCCCCTTTTCCTAATGTAATCTGAGCCAGGACCCCCTATAAAACCCAGGTCTCTCTTTCCTTTTAGGAGAAGCAAACTGTGTCAAATCTGCCTCCCTTCAATGAACTCTCTGAGTTTCTCTTTTCCAGAAAAGAGAAGTAAATTCAATAGATGCAATGCTTGTAAAATCAGGAATAAACTTTATTAAGAAGGCATAAATGCCTATATAGCAGTTCAGCCTATTACTGAAGAGCTTAGTTTGAAACAATAGAAAATGGGTTTCCATATTTTTCAAACAAAGGGATGCAGGGAATACATTGATCCAGGTTGCTATTAGGGCATTATTGGTGGTGAATTCCAAGCATAACTGGGGTGGAAAGTCTCAGGAACAGGAGCAGTGACTTCTTGGTAATGAGCATAATTAGCAGAATGTTTCAAGGGTCCCAAGGTGAGTGTAATTGTCTCTGGAATTGTTCAGAGCTAGGCTAAACTTTCTTACAAAAGACCATTTTTAAAATTACTTAGAAGGCATGCATTAATATTTTATCAGATTAATTCAAATGTTTCTCATCAAGATCTAGATACAGTTATATGTTTTTAAAATGCAATTCTAAACAACAAAAAGTCATGAGAAATAGTTAGCTTTGACATTAACTAGTTTCTTTAGCCTGACATTCAAGGAACTCCAGAACATGACCCATATCTATGTGTATAATTTCTTCTTGTTGTGAATGCACTTATATAGGTACATGTTGTTCTTCATTAGGATGTAAGCTTCCCAATAGCATAAAAATTATTTTTGTATTGGTATCTGCAGAATATAGCAAAGTGTCTGACTCATGGCATGCATTTAATAATGGTCTGGTGGCTGAATGGATTTTTGTATGCCACTATTCAACCTGAACTTTATAATCTAGCCCAATTTGTCTTCTCAGTTTCCCAAACGTTATGTACTCTATTTTTTCATATCTTTCAACATGTTACTATTGCACCATTGTGTTTTTAATTGTGTTTTCATCACATTACCAGTATCAATAAAAAAGCAACAGCACTATTCCTAAACCAACAATATTTCCACAGTCACCATGCCAAAACTATAAAGAAAACACTAAAATATAATATATTTGATCCTGGGCTTTTCCTTTAACTCATGTTGGAGTTCTGATCACAAATACTATGTTCTCTTTTGTTGGGGAATCAACAGTTAGTACAATTTCAAACATTAGTGGCTGATATTTAAGCTGTGTCTCACAGACTCAAGTTGAAGTGAGGGAAAAAAAACACTAGAAACTAAGATAAAAGAAAAGTGTGTTTTTATGTTTTCTTCTCAGCAGAATGAGTATGCATGTGGGGACCCCTTTCCTAAGGGGAGGAGCCCATTTGATACAGAAATTATCCAGCTTTCATTGTTTGAAACTTGAGGAAGAGAAAATAATAAAAACAAGATTATTGCTTGAGGGACAAGTATAACAGCAAATTCTTGATAGTAACTCCTTGGAGTGACACTTTGGATCTTGAGGAGATAGACTGATAATAGTTATCTTATCTGGAAATATCTGGTACCCCTCCTGGAGTGATAAAGGTCCTCTTATCCGTAAAGGTTCCTGGGATTGTTCTCAGCCCAGGTCCAAGTGGTACAGTTGATAGGTCCCAGTTTCTCAAGTTTAGCTTATAGTTGGAAAGGATTATTGTTAAGAATAAGAAATCCCTGGAAAAACAGGAGGCTTGAACAAATCTAATTAATTATTTTAGTCAATATCCCTTTCTCAATTGCAAGGCCATTATAGGAAAACCTCCATCTTTTTATAATAATAATCACAAAATAATCACAAAAAAGATCTTTAAGTTATAGCACTACATATCATGAGAAACATTCCACTATTTTCCTTGTTATACACAGGTTACCCAAACTTAGAATAAAAACTTTGAGATTTAATAACTTAGACTCCAACACCCCAACTCAAGTTCCATTAAAAAATTCAGCCAACATCTGGGCTAATTTTTTATGCTGCTATTTATATTTCTCATCTGTAGGACTATCCCCTCTTCTCCTTCCATTAGGGTAAGGGTGAGAAGAGACATACAGCTGCCTTATTTCATACATGCACAATACATACAGGAAAAAAAAACAACAACTGAACCACATTTTGGCCAAAAGTGCTTAGAGTCTGATTTAGTTCATTTTTGCCAATTACCTTAACACCAACAGGCACCTGGTACACATTTTGATGGCATATATCCATCAGCCCTGCCTTCTAGGCCACTTGCTTGGGCAGAAACATATCTATGGTTTCCCAGTTTTACAGACTCCTGATTAAAGAGTAGTTCAGTTTTCCAAACACATGAAAGTTAGTCCTCAATTTCACTCACCCACCCAACCACAAAGCTGGGTCCATCCTGAAATTAAATGGATTCTTATGGACACTACACTTATGAAATTGTTGTAGCTGGTTACTGAGGGAACAGAAACTTTGAATCTTACTAGGACCTCCTAATATATCAACCTGAAAAAACACATAACCACCAAAGGAGTTACAAAAGGACATAGCTTTTACCAGGACATGGGAAAAATACTTGTGTGGCTTTCTATCTATCTGTATATCTATCTACCTATCTTCTTACCTACTTATCTCTCTATCACTTTATAAATAAAATTTATTTTTCCACTAAGTAATAGAATGATAAAGGAGAGGGCAGACTAAAAAAAGGCAATAGTTAGAAATACAAGAGTCTTTTGAGGAGAAGTTAAAACAACAATGTAATACCATCTCACAGCTACAAAAAATTATAAATACTGCAGGAGATAAGGAGAAAGAAATACATTGATTTGTCTAACCACAAATTAAAAAAATGAAATTAGACCTTCAAAGTTATAAGGTTACATATATGCATATATATATATATATATATATATATATATATATATATATATATCCTTTGACCCAGCAATAATAATAATAATAATATGTCTGTATCTCAAATCAGTATACAGAAAAGGAAGGGGACCTATATGCACAAAAAACCATAACAAATTTTTGTGGTGGCAAAGAACTGGAAATTCTCATCAACTGGGGTATGACTGAAAAAACTGTGATATTTTTGTGATGGAGTGCCATTATATTAGAGGAAATGATTGGGATGCCGGGGTGTCTTCAGGGGGAAAAATACAAAACAAAACATGACAAGACCTGTATAAACAGCAGCAAATTTAAGTGGGAAAAATCATTATGCACCACAGCAAAATTTTAATGATGATCAAGTATAAAATATAAGCTACTCTTAATCATTATGATCCAAAACAATTCAAAAAATTAAATGATGAAAAACAAATGCTATGTACCTCCAGAGAGAGAACAAATTAACTCTTGTGCAAAGTAAAATATAATGTTTTACTTCCTTTATTTTATTTTATTTTTTGCAATATAGCTAATATGGAAATTTTTGCATGATTTTACATGTATAATTGATATTATATCAACAACTTCCTTAGTAGATAGAAGAGAATATGAGGAGGAGGGAAAGAATTTGGAACTCAACATCTAAGAAGAAAAATATTAAAAATAAAGAAATTAAAATTACATAGCATTTGAAATGATAAGCAGACAAATGGATCCCAGTAAAAAGTAGATAAAATTAAAGTAATAAATAAGTCCATGTGGCAAAAGATTATTATTGACAATTGCAGCATTCATTATAGTTGAAAGATATAGCTCATGAAAATATAAACAACAGTTTGAGCCACTGTAGTCTTATTTCCTGCCTGTCATTGAGAAAATCATTTCCAAAAATTAGATAAACTTTTTTAAAAATAGATAATTAGGGGGTGGCAGAATCAAGATGACACCATAAAGGCAACAAACCTCTGAAAACCCTTCCTTACCAATTGCAAACTAAATGCTCCTAGGGGACTGAAAATCAAACCTAACAACAAGACAGAGACAAGGAACCCTCCTTCTGGACTCAACTTAAAAGGTAAGCCCCCAAAAGATGGAATTTGAGAACACTCTAGTTTAAGGGAAAGGAAGAAGGAAGGCCCTGGTACCCCTCTCCCACCAAGAGCGCTAAGCCTCCAGCAGCAGCTGGAAGCTTTTGGTTGGGAAAGTCGCTGGTCTCGAGGGAGTACCATGTGGGAAAAGCTGTCCCAGGCTCAGAGCATCCAACACAGGCAGTGGGGAACCAGATAGAGGAGAAACATAGAGCTCAGAGTAGAAGGCATCATTGCAGCAGCAGATATACTCCATATTGCTTCCCTCACTTCCAGTAATCCAGCCAGACTTAATCCTATCAAAGCATCAAGAGGACAGGGAAGGTCAAGTGCCAAAAACCCTCCCCCACAGACAGCCAGACTTAATCCCATCAAAGCTTCCAGAGGGCAGTGAAGCTCTAGCTCCAACACCCATCCCGGACAGAGTGCACTGAGAGATTTACTGACAGAACTCCAAGGGTGAAGGTAGAAAGAACAGCCCAAAACCACAAAAATAATGAGACAAGCAAGAGCTTAGGCAACAGGAGCGGGTAAAGAAGGGGTAAATATGAGCAAACAACAGAAAAAGGAAAAAGAAATTAAAATCGACAGCTCTTTCTCATCTCATTAGTTTTGTGGCAATGAACAAAGAGCAAATGGAACAAAGAAAGATAAGGGAACACTAAGCAAAAAACAAAAACAAAAACAAAAAGAGAAAACTCAGCAAATTGGATACAGGTTCTGGGAGAACTCAAAATACAATTCAAAACACAAGTAAGAAAGGCTGATGACAACTTTAAAAGCAATATAAGTCATCCAGAAACAGAAAACACTTTCTTGAAAGCCAAAATTAATCAGCTTGAACATGAGACAAAGGAAATGAAAGAGGAGGCAAAGAAAATGAAAGATGACATACAAAGAAAATCAGACCAGAAGGAGAAGGATGACCAAAAAGACAGGGATGAAATCCAGTCTTTAAGAACCAGAATACAACAATTAGAAGCAAGGGAGTTCACAAGGCAGCAGGATACTATAAAACAAAATCTAAAGAATAAAAAAAATTGAGGAAAATATGAAGTATCTCATTCACAAAACAGAAGATTTAGAAAATCATTCCAGGAGCGATAACTTAAGAATCTTTCGTCTACCAGAAGAACACAGCACAAGAAAAATCTGGGACATCATACCACAGGAAATTATCCAAGAACACTACCCCAATATTCTAGAACAAGAGGGAAAAGTGGCGATTGAAAGAATCCACGGATCACCTCCACAGAAACAATAAATTCATTGAAGAAAATGAAACTGATGAGACATCCTTTCCAAACAACAATCACACAATTATCTCAATAGATGTAGAAAAAGCCTTTGACAAAATACAATACTCATTCCTATTGGAAACACTAGAAAGAATAGGAATAGAAGGGCCTTTCCTAAAAATAAAAAAACAATATATTTCTAAAATCATCAACAAACATCATCTGCAATGGGGACAAACTAGATGCCTTCCCAATAAGATCAGGAGTGAAACAAGGATGTCCATTATCACCTCTATTATTTAACATTGTACTAGAAATACTAGCTGTAGCTATTAGAGATGAAAAAGAAATTTAAGGTATTAAAATAGGCAATGAGGAGTGTAAAAATAGATGCGAATCCTGGACTCCAATCCCCAGAATCCTTTGCTCCACTTCACCAGAGTGCTTTGTAATCTCACTGAATTCTCAGGCGAGCCGAGATCGAGAAGGGATTTAACCTGATTGCAAAGGCTTTTGTGGACTCTTTTGGACTTCCATTTTGGAGCAGATGTGTCTCTTCCATGATGTGAGATTATCTTGTCTAGGCCTCTCTGGCCTAGGCACATGTTTTCTTATCCTGTATTTTCTTTAATCCTTAATCTTTAATAAACCTCATAAAATATAATAATCCTTGCCTAGAGAAACTAATTTTTACCTGTCTCAGATGCCTCAGTCTCCCCTAAATTTTAATCTTTACAGTTTTGGTGACCTAATGGGAGAAAAAAACTCTCAATCTTCTGATTCTTTTCTTATCTTAATTTCAGCTTTTAATATCTAATGCCTAGAAATTTTTTTGAGCCACATTTCTCTAGTCAAGGTTTTTTTTTTTAGCCTTGCAAAGCTGCTGCTCATTCCAGCCATTAGATATCTAGCTCACAGGCTCGCTCGGGACCTGTTGCTCTTGCCACCCACCCCACACGGCTCAGCCTGGCTGCCAGCCGGCCTGCCTGCCTGCCGCCTCCATCTGCTTCGGACAGCCCCCAATTCGGCTCCTGGCCCTGCTTGCCTGTGTTCCTGTCATTCCTGGCCTACCCTGGTGTACCCGATCCTTGTTCAACTTAGATCCTTGGAGCAGATTGCTCAGGACACATTTCTACCAGCTGGTAACTAATGGCCACGTGGGCGGATCATAGCAGGGGAGAGAGACTACAGGGAGAAAAGAAACAGATTTTTCAAGCAGGAACTTAAAAGCAATGGGATATTTAGAAGGATACCTTTTGACTCTTCTGCTAATTTCATTGACTTCACCTGCATGTCAGGGAGAAGATTCAGCCCAAAGATTCAACTTTAACTTTGAAGTTGCAAATGGTTGGCTCAACGAACTGAGAGCCAGGCCTAAAGACATGCAGTCCTGGGTTAAAATCTGGCCTCAGATACTTCCCAGCTGTGGGGTCCTGAGCAGATCCCTTAACCCCCATTGCCTGGCCCTTACTACTCTGCCTTTGGACAATAGACATTTAAATGGATAATTAATTAAAAAAAAACACCTAAGGAACTTTAAAGACTGGAGGTTATGATTTTAAGGCATTTCAGATTCCAATGGCTTATCCAAATCTCTGTATTCTAATGCATTTTTGTTTAAGGTATAACTTTGTGATTTTAAATTCATATAATACTGGATTCAATATTATTCTGTTATACTGTTCATTTAATGTACTGTATTTTTAAATTCTGTTGTTTTTCCCCTATAACTGTGCTGAACAAATATTATTGAATAAGCCCATATATGAAAAAAAAACAGCTTTTTTCTATTTTTGCCTTTGTAAATTGTCACAGAGAATAGATGGACTTCAGAACTATTGCTATAACAACCTTTGGAAAATTTAATGTGCTAAATATCTCAACTGATTTTAAGGGTTTTTTAAATATGATTTTTGGAATTTTCTTGTAATAGGAATGGAATGGTGAAAAAATAAATACATTGAGGTATAATTGTCATTTTATTATATTGGCTTAAACAACTAATGGACTATTAATAATTCTTCAAACATTTAAATCTGTTTCCATTTGTGTGAAGTGTTTCATGATTATGTTCATATAGCTCCTGAATTTTTCATGGCAGGTAGACTCCCAATTTTACATTGTCTGCATTTATTTTAAATGGTACATCTCTTTCCATATCTTCCTAATGAACTTCTTTGTTGATAATTAGAAATACTTATGATTTGTGTGGGTTTATTTTATATCCTGAAACTTTCTTGATGTGGTTCATTATTACGACTATTTTTTTAGATGTTTCTTTAGTTTTCACTATGTACTCCATAATATCACCATCAAATGGTGATAGTTTTCTTTCCTCACTGCCTATATTCCTCAATCTTTTTATCTTTTAAATTATATATATGTATATTTCCAGTATAATATTTAATAACAACAGTGATTAAGGGAATCATGCTCCACCTCTGATCTTATTGGTAAGTCTTCTAGCTTATATCCATTGCAGATAATGATTACTGACAATTTTAGTTAGTTACTACTTTGTATCTAAAGGAAAGCACCATTTATTCCTCTGCTTTCTAATGCTTTTAATAGCAGTGAGTTTTGTATTTTCCCAAAAGTTCTTTTCTGCATTTATTAAGATAACTGTATTTTTTTTGTTGTTTTAGTTATTTATATGGTTAATTATGTTGAGATTTTTCTAAAAAATGAACAAGTTCTGAATTCCTTATGTAATTAACTACTGGTTGTACTGTATTATGTTTCTGACAAATTGCTATAATCTCCTTGATATTGTGTTATTTAAAATATTTAGATCAATATTCATTAGAAAACTCATTTATAGTTTTCTTTCTCTGTTTTTACTCTCCCTTGTTTAGGTATCAGCACAATATTTGTGTAAAGCGAATTTTTTAAGACTCCTTTGTCTACTTTTCCTAATCTTTTATTGGCATTAGAATTAATTGTTCTTTTAATGATTTGTAGAATATATTTGTGAGCTTTCCTGGTATTTTAAGTCATCCAATTTCTAGTTTTCTCATTGTTGTTGTTATATTCCCTAATCATTGATCTGCTCTTTCTCTATTTTATTGATATAAACATTGAGAGATGTAAATTTTCCAATAATAACTGATTTCTCTATATGGAAGAAATTTTGATATGTTAGCTCATTGATGTCTTTCTCTAAAATGAATTTATTGAATTTATTGTTTCTCTGATTTATTCTTAGGCACCTATTTGACTTAGTGTTATAGTATTGGCCTTGGAGTCAGGGAGACCTGAGTTCAAATCCAGTCTCAAATGCTTACCAGATATGAGAGTACTGGGAAGTCACTTAACCTTGTCTGGTTCAGTTTCTTCATTGTAAAATGAACTGGAGAAGGAAATGGCACACAACTACAGTATATTTGCCAAGAAAACCCCAAAGCGAGTCATGAAGAAGCAGACAGAAATGAAATTACTGAACAATGAAACACTTATTCTTTAGGATTAGATTACAGTGATACCTTGGTACTCATCATTAATCTGTTCCAGAAGGCAGGACAAGTACCAAAAAGGTCAAGTACTAAATCAATTCTTCCCATGATAAATAATATAAATTGAACTGATTCATTTCAGACACCCAGAAAATTCAGATTTTATAAGGCATTATATGATGTTCAGTTTTGTCTGCATTTCAAAATTCCCCTAAAGTGGTAAATGGTATTATAATTTCACAAATTTACAATTCTGCTTGTTAAAGCTTTATCAGAGTTATATTTTTAACAATGTTTGGCACTTCCAATGATTTTGCACATATTTATTGGATTAATGAAGTGAGAACATCCTCCTTTGCCTTCTCCTCACTTGAAAACTCACAGGCCACTATCTCCACTAGCCATTGCTGCACCCTTTTGTAAGAGGGAAATGCAAGAAAGCCTGAAAACCCAGTACTATGCATAAGGAAAAGCAAAAAGTTTGCAGGAAAGGGCTGGCATATGCACCAAACTGAGAAGGAATTCCAGAATCAGGAGAATGGATAAAAGGCAGAACCTGAAGACCTAGGGGGTCCATCATCTGTTGGACACTAAGAGAATAGGGACTGACTTCCTGTGGCCTTCTTGTGAAGGCTAGAGGGAGTTAACTGCCTTTCTTGACCAAACTTTCTCATCAAGCTTATCCTGAGCGGTTTTCCATCTCTTTCCCAGATATCATCTGGGAATTCTGTGAGCTGAGACATTCCTGTACCATCCTGAATTCTCTGTGTGTGAGCTGTGAAAGACTCAGTGACTCTACCAGTGAGAGGAATCCAACCAGCTTAACTGGATACTCTGTCCTCAAGTGGACTCCTCATCAAAATCTAGCCAGCCTTATGAACTCTTTACTAGTCACAACTCATTAGTGGACCAGTTAGAACAGGTTTAGTTAACTAGGTTTCTTTGGGTAGGGAGAGAGAGTAGAGAGCATAGCCATCAACTTCTATGAAGTCCACAAAGACTTTTAGGTTGAATTTGGGTGAAGAACTTAGATGATAAGATTTAGGGACTCCTCACCTCCAGTCCACTATCCCATCCTGAGAGATTGAGTATTGAAATAAATTAACAACTATCTTATAATTATCTGTGAAGTAATCAGATTGAATTGTACCAACAAAAAATGGTTAGACCTACCTGTGGCCTCCATCTTGACTCCAACCAGCTGAGAGACATCACTGGGTTTACAGGAAGTTAATAACCAACTACTTGAGCACCATACACTAGTTAGGTCAACTATCGCCTAATTATACCACTTTGAATTCCCTGTCACTGCTCAGTGATGATCTCTTCTTTAAAATCCTGAAATAACAAGTCATTTTTTTTTGTTTTGGCTAGAATAGACATGTTCTTCCTAAGATTGAAATTACAATTTCAACAAATTCTAGCAAATGCATCAAGTGCAAAGCAAACCGCTGAACAACACAGCAATTTTTTTCTTGTCAAAATTCATTGAATGCAAAATTTTATGAGTTCCAAAATGATCAAGTACCAAGGTTTAATAGTATTTAGTTGCCACTTAATTTTAAATAAATTATTTCACATTCCTTTATTTAAAATAATTTAATTGCATTTCTGTCTGAAACAAATGCATTTAATATTTTGATTTTTCTACACTTTGTTTTGAGGTTTTTATGCTCTAACACCTTGTCAATTTTTGTAAAGTGACATGTACAGCTGAGAAAAAAAATATGTTCCTTTCTATTTCCCTTCAGTTTTCTTCAGTACTATCACTTCTAACTTTTCTAAAACTCCTTTACTCCCCTTAACTTATTTCTTCTTTATCCTTTGGTTGGATTATTTTAGTTCTGAGAAGAAAGCTGAGGTCCCCAAATAGAATAGTTTTATGGACTTTTTTCTCCTATAACTCATTTTACTTTTCCTTTCCAGTCTGAATCAATTTCTGGAGTTCTTTCCAGTTCACATGAAATTCCTCCAGTTCACTTCTTTCAGTAAATTAGAGTCCCATCACCGTCAGATATCACAATTTATTCAACCATTCCCTAATTGATGGACACTCCCTCATTTTCCAATTTTTTTTCTGCCACAAAGAACACAGTTATAAATATTTTTGTACAAGACTTTTTCCTCATTATCTCTTTGGGGTACAGAGCCAGCAGTGGTATGGCTGGGACAAAGGATAGGCACTCATTTGAAGCCCTTTGTGCATAGTTCCAAATTGCCCTCCAGAATAGTTGGACTAATTCATAATTCCACTATTAGTGGATTAGTATCCCAATATTGACATCCTCCCCAACTTTTGTCACTTTCCTTTGTTGACATATTGGCCACTCTGCTAAGTGCAAGGTGGTACTTCAGAGTTGTTTTTATTTGCATTTATCTAATCAGGAGGAATTTAGAACACTTTTTTGTGCTTATTGATAATTTTGATTTCATGATGTGAAAACTCCCTATTCATATTGCTTGACCATTTGTTGGTTGGGGAATGGCTTGATTTTTTTTTTTTTTGTAAATTTGACTTAGTTCCTTATATATTTGGGAAATTAAACCTTTGTCAGAGAGATTTGTTATAAAAATATTCTCTCAGTTTGGTGCTTTCCTTTTAATTTGGATTGCATTGGTTTTGTTTGTATAAACCCCTTTTAATTTTATATAATCAGTCATTCATTTTTATATTTTGTAATGTTCTCTATGTATTGCATAGTCTTAAATTCCTATCTTTCCCACAGATCTGACAGGTATACTATTTTATGATCATCTAATTTGTTTATGACTTCACTCTTTATATTTGTCATTTATCCATTTTGAATTTATCTTGAGATCGAATGTAAGATATTAACCTAACCTAATTTATCTCATATTGTTTTCCAATTTTCCCAGTAGATTTTGTCAAATAGTGAGTTCTTGTCCCAAAATCTTTGATATTTGGATTTATCTAACACTAGATTGCTGAGATCATTTACCCCTAGTCTATTCTACTGATCCACCCTTCAGTCACTTAGTCAGTACCATATTGTATTAATGACCACTGCTTTATAGTACAGTTTAAGATCTGGTACTACTAGGCTCCCATGCTTCACTTTTTTCCCCATTATTTCCCTTGATATTCTTGATCCTTTGTTCTTCCAGATGAACATTGTTATAATTTTTTTCTAATTCTATAAAAAAAAGTTTTAAGTAGATTAATTTGAGTAGGATTTTCATTTTTATTGTTATCTCATCCAAACCATGAAAATTAATGTTTTTCCAATTATTTAGATCGTTTTAAATGTATGAAAAGTGTTTTGTGTAGTTGTGTAATTGTGTTCACATAAATCCTGTATTTTTCTTGGAAGATAGATTCCTAAATATTTTATACTGTCAACAATGATTTGAACTGGAGTTTCTCTTTCTAACTCCTGTTGATAAAATTTTTTTGTTGGAAATATACAGAAATGTTGATGATTTATGTGGGTTTATTTTGTACCCTACAACTTTGCTAAAGTTGTTAATTATTTCTACTGTTCTTTTAGTTGATTTTCTGGGGTTCTTTAAGTATACTATCATATCATTTGCAAAGAATGATATTGTAGTTTCCTAATTGCCTACTTTAATCAATCCAAATTCCTTTTTCTTCTCTAATTGCTATTTCTAGTGTTTCCAGTACAATATTAAATAAAAGAGGTAATAATGGGCATATTTGCTTCCCTCCTGATCTTAGTGGGAAGACTTCTAACTTATCCCCATTGCAGATGATACTTGCTGATGGTTTTAAATATATACTGTTTATTATTTTGAGTAGTGGTCCTTCTATTGCTATACTTTCTAGTGTTTTCAATAGGAATGGGTGTTGTATTTTGATAAAGGCATTTTCTGTAGCTATTGAGATAATCATGCGATTTGATTGTTGATATTTTCAATTATAAGGATGGTTTTCCCAATATAAAACCATCCTTGTATTCCTCATAAAAATTCCACCTAATCATAGTGAATAATTCTTGTGATAACTGTGAACTTTAGATTACTCCATCCTACTTAGTCTAACAAAATCAGGAATGTATACACCCATACTTAAGGATTAAGTATTTAGGAGGATGACCAATGACAGGCATGTGCTAGCAAATGACAAACAGAAATAGCTGACAGACCCCTGGGCAATACTAAGTCAAGCTTAAGTTACCATTGGTACAGGTGAGATGCAGGAAAATGATGTAAAACTGTTTATAAATTTCACGTTACTTCCTCTCTCCAGGCTCTTTCCCTGGAGAGGTGGCTCTGGCTGGCAATGTGCTAAGCGTTCCAACATCTTGGCATGGCAGAATCTATTGTCCAGTTTGGCAGTGAGTTTTCCTTGATACTATACTGGGAGAAGCTGAGTAGGTAGTTCAAGTGAGGCATCTTAACTAAGCTCTCAGAGTTTTTAGGCTGATTCCTTTCTCCTTTACCTTCCAATCATTATCCTTTTAAAAAGCCACTAATCTCCTTCAGGGACCTCAAGGTGGAGGACTTTGAACTCCCCCTGGCACAGACCAGGGGGGAGAAATCCTACACCTTTTCCCTCTCCCTTCTCCTTAATTTTTTCCTCTATATTAATTAAAATCACCATAAATTTCTGCTGACAGTTATTTTATTTGGGATATTCCTTGGCAATCAAAATCAATTTAGAATAGGTCACAACCCTAAAATTATTCTTACATAACTTTCTGTAGTCTTTTTACTAATAATTTACTTAAAACTTTTGCATCAATATTCATTAAGGAAATTATTCTGTAGTTTTCTTTCTACGTTTTTATTCTGTCTGGCTTTGAAATCAATTACTATAATAGATTCATAAAAAGAATTTGGTAAGACTCCTTCTTTGCTTATTTTGTCAAATAATTCGTATAATATTGGGACTAGTTATTTAAATGTTTGATGAAATTCACTTGTGAATCCATCTGGCCTTCAGGATTTTTTCTTAGGAAGTTCCTTGATAAAATTTCTTTTTCTGAGATGGGATTATTTAAATGTTTTATTTACTCTTTTGTTAATTGGGGCAATTCATATTTTTGTATATATTCACCCATTTTATCTAGGTTGTCATATTTATAGCCATATAGTTAGGCAAAATAGTTCTTAAAAATTGCCTTCATTTCTTCTTCATTAGAGGTGAGATCACCATTTTCATCTTTGATACTATTAATTTGCTTTTTTTTCTTTTTCATTAGATTAATCACACTTCATCTATTTTATTTGTTTTTTTTTCTGAGAATCAACTCCAAGTCTTATTTATTAGTTCAATAGTTCTTTTACTTTCAATTTTGTTAATTTATCCTTTAATTTTTAGGATTCCCAATTTAGTTTTTATCTGGGGATTTTTAATTTCTTCTTTTTCTAATTTTTTAAGTTATAAGCCTAAATTTTTATCTCTTCCCTCTTGTTTTTGTTGCTCTAGGCATTCATAAATACAAATTTTCTCCTGAGTTTTGTTTGGCTATATCCCATAGATTTTGATATGATGCCTCCTCATTATCATTCTCTTAAAAGAAGTCTGTAATTGTTTGTATGATTTCTTCTTTGACCCACCAATTTTGAAGAATTATATTATTTAATTTACAATTAATTTTAAATGTGCCTTTCCATGTACCCTTGTTAAGTATAATTTTATCTCATTATGATATGAAAAAGTTGCATTTATTATTTCTGTTTTTCTGCTTTTGTTTGCAGTATTTCTATGCCCTAGTAAATGGTCTTTCTTTGTATATGTACTGTGACCTGCTGAGAAGAAGGTATATTCCTTTTTATCCCAATTCAGTTTTCCAGATCTTTATTAACTATTTTTTCTAGCATTTCATTCAATTCTCTTACTTCTTTCTTTTTTATTTTTTGGTTCTATTTATCTAATTTTCAAAGGGGAATGTTTAGATACCCCAATACTATGATTTTACTATCCATTTCCTCTTTGATATCCTTTAATTTTTTTCTTTAGAATTCTAGATGCTATACCATTTGGTGCATAATTGTTTACTAATGGCATTACTTTGTTGTCTATAATACTCTAGCAAAATGTAATTTCCTTCTTTATCTCTTTTAATCAGATCAATGTATACTTTAGCTTTGTCTGGTATCATGATTGCTACTCCTACTTTTTTTTTTTATTTTAGATGAAGCATAATAAATTCTTCTCTAACCTTTTTACCTCGAAATCTGTGTATGTCATACTGCCTTCAATGTGTTTCTTGTAAACAACATATAGTAGGACTTTTATTTTAAATCCTCTTTTATTTTATGTTGAGTTCCTCTCTTTCACATTTAACATTTTGATTACTGTGTATTGCTCTCCATCATATTATCCCTTTTAAATCCTATTCTATTCCATTTCACTCTATTCCCTCTCACCAGTATTTTGCTTTTTGTGACCCCCCACTTCCCTCCATTATATTATCTCCTCCTTCCTTTGTCTTATTCCCCTACTACTTCTCTGTAGGGTAATAGAATTCTATATCCTACTGAGTATACTTGTTTTCCCCCTCTCTGAGCCAGTTAGGAGAGTAAAGTTTAAGCATTGCCTGTCACTACCTTTAATCTCCCTTCATAATTTTCTCACCTCTTTATATTATATAATTTAACTCATTCTGTCTCTTCTTTCCCTTTTCTCTCAATGCAACCCTTTCAGCCTTTATTTGATTTTTACATATATTTCATATGCATGCATAACATACCATACATGCATATTATTCAATATCATCACATTTACATATGCATCATATCATCATACTTCCCCATCCACTTTCTGGATAAATTCCTTCTATTTTCTCTACTACTAAGAGTAATTTTTGAAAATTATAGGTATCCTCTTTCCATATAACCATATAAATATTTTGACCTTGATGAGTCTCTTAAAATTTCTCTTTATTATTTACCTTTTTTGGCTTTTCTTGTGTCTTGTGTTTGGACTTCCTTTTTTATTTTTTTAGGTATGACTTATTCATCAGAAATGCTTGGAAATGTATCTTATTGAATATCCATTTCCCCAATGAAAGAATATATTTGGTTGTGCTGGATAGGTGCCTCTGTTTGTAAACCCAAATCTTTTACCTTCCTGAATATCATATTCCATGATTTCCAATCCTTTAATGCAGATAGCACTAGGTTCTGTGTGATCCTGTTGTAGCACCATTATATTGAATGGTTTCTTTCTGGTTGCTTCAAGATTTTCTCCTTAACTTTGTGGCTCTTGAATTTAGGTATTACATTCCTTGAAGTTGGCATTTGAGGATTTCTTTCTGCAGGTGATCTGTGAATTCTTTTCATCTAAATGTCATTTTCTTGTTTGAGGATCTCTGGAAAATTTCTTTCATAATTTCTTGTAGTATGATGTCAAGATTTTTTCAATCATGGTTTTTAGGTAGCCCATTGATTCTCAAACTGTCTCTTCTAGAACTATTTTATAGGAGAGTTGTTTTTTTCAATATATTTCATATTTTCATCTTTTCAAAAAATTCTTTTGCTTCTGGTTCATTGCTTCTTGTTTTCTTATGAAATCTTCAGTTTCTAGATGGTCAATTCTGATTTTTAAGGCCTTATTTTCCTCTCAGTTTTTGATTCTTCTTCAATTGGCCTATTTCTTCTTATATCACTTTCATATATGTTTCCCACTTCTCTGCCTCCTTTAATTGTTTTTACAAGATTTTGTTGTGTTCTTCAATAATCTGGGTCCAATCTATATTTTTATATTGGACTTTCAGTTTGTTTCCTTTATTTTTTTCAATGTCCCCTTCTGTGTCTGTGCCTTACTCTTTGTCTCCATAAAATTCTTGAGTTAGGGCTTTTTTTTGGTTTGTTTTCTCATTTTTCCTATCTAATTATAGTTAGACTTGGGTCCTTGAGATGCTGGTAGCTTAAAAAGAATTGCCTCAGGCTTAGGTGTAAGCTTTTGATCTCACTCTGATGTTGATCGAGTCATGGACTGAGTATTTGATCCAATCAGGCACACCCTTGATTGTCATAACTTGGAACTCTGCCATGAGCTTCAGGCAAAAAGATCAGTACTTAGTACTATCAGCCATCCCAAAGTGTAAACTAAGTCCTTATCTCAAGCCCAGATTAGAATTCCATGTCTGTGGCTCCAGATTTCTCCACGGGTTTGAAATTTCAAGAGGTATGGGTTGACTTCTACCATTATATTCCTAGGCAGGATCTCAGGATCTGGATATTGGAGTAGGCATAGGTTCCCAAACCTTGGCCAGCAGGGGTTGGGGTTGTGGCCTCCTCTTTGCTTGCTCTTCCCCCTTTATATAGCTTCTTTCTGCGTCTGTTCTCCTCTTACCCTGGTGGTTCTTTGCCTACCTTTTGAGATTTTTTTCTCAAAAGTTGTTTCACTCTGTCTCCTTGTTGATTCTTTCACTCCTATATTCCTTTTGTTGTGATATATTAATCTTGGTCAAAGAGGATTCTCATGGTGGCACAGTGCTGCTCTGAATTACTCCACCATCTTGGTTCCATCCCAGAAGTCCCCTGGTTCTACTTCTTAAAGAGTTCTTTCCTTCAGTGAATTTTTAATATCTCTCATTTTTCCATTAGGCCAATTTTACTTTTTATGGAATTCTTCTCTTCAGTGGGATTTGTTCATTTTTTACCACTTGGACAATTTTTTTAAGTTGTTATTTCCTTAAGTTTTTTTCTCTGTTGTCTTCTCTTTTACCAAGGTATGAATTTTCTTTTAATAATTTTCCAGTATTATTTTCCCCCAATTTTTCATTTGCCTGTTATTCTTAAAATCCTTTTGCATGTGTTACAGTGATTCTTGCTGGATTTGTTTCTAATTCACAGTTTTCTTTGATGTTTTTGTGACTCTTTTGATATCATTATCTTCTTCTGTGTTTACATCTTGATGTTCCATATTGCAATATTAAAACATTATGCTGTAAACCTCAAATTTCCTTAGACTTATAATTGTTGAAAATTTCACCATTGGGATATTTCATACTTGGAAAATTTCTTACTGATAGTCTATTGGAATGGGAACTCCATTGGCATGGGAGGTTCCTTCTCTTCCCTTCTTAAGATTACTTTAGGACAGAGACCCTTTGCTGAACAATGGAAAGGACTTTGACCTATGCTTAAGCATAGAACAGGAATTTCTTTGAGTCTTGATTGATTTTAGAATTGATACAATGGAGATACTTGGAATAAATCCCCACCCTATTCAACCCTAATAGGATTGAGTAAGGGCTGCAGCCTAGATCAAAATTTAATTATTCCAATCTCTACCATACTCAAGTTAACAGGATTTAGAAAGGGCTGTAACAAAGGAGTAAAGATTTAATCATTTGAAAAATATGACCTTCAACAGACATGTGCAAAAGCCAGAAACCTCTGGGCGGTCCTGGGTTAAGCAAGAGCCTCCATTGACAGGGAAATTGATGAAGAGTGATTGGTAGATGTGAGGACTGAGGGGAGGCAACTTGGATGGTTTCCTTAAAGATAGGAGGGTCTGGAGACTCGAGGGGTGGTGGAGTTTTTGGTTGGTGTGGTTCCTGGGCTCTGAGGAAGCTTGCTCGGAAGGAAGCTGAAGGTGGGGGCCTCTGAGACTGTTTCTCCATTTTGGACACGTGAGTAATAGGGACTGATCTTTTTTCTTTGCCCCAGCTATCTAAGGGCTTGGGCCTTTTGGCCCAGCCTAAACAGAAGGGGTATTTAAGCCCTATTCCCTTCTCTCTCTATATATATATATCTAATTCTTTTCTTACTCCTATTGTAATTAAACTCCAAAAAAGGCTGACGGCTGACTTGAGTTTTTCATTTAGGAATTACATAGCTGATTCCTTGGCGACCTTAAATTAATATATATATATATATCAGTCTTTTAAAGTGATTCCCTTGTAACAATGCTCAAGTATTTTTTTTTGTCATTTTCTCATTATCCAGCCTTTTTCTTGACCTTTACCTTTATATTAAAGTTATACTCTGCTCAAACAGTGAAGGGTGATTCTTCCCAACCTTAGGCCTTGATTAATGATGTTTTCAGAACTAGCTATGGAGGTATCTAGGCTTTTGGTGTTTCCAAGATGCTAAGTTTTAAAAAAGGTGTTGATTACGCTTTTGGCCTATCCTCTGATCTTTTCTCAGGAAAGGACTTTTCTCCCTGTAGCTAGCAGAAATAGCACTTGTAGGTTCAAATATGGCCTCAGACACTTCCCAACTGTGTGACCCTAGGCAAGTCACTTGACCCCCAATGCCTAGCCCTTACCACTTTTCTGCCTTAGAGCCTATACATAATATTGACTCTAAGACAGAAGGGAAGGGTTTAAAAGAAAAAAAAAAAGAAACACTCTTTCTTATCCTGGGACTATGACAAAGTCCCCTCTCCTACAACCACAATGGATAGTTATCCCCTCTGTTTTTTTAATTAAAAGCTCAATTCCCCATGATTTACCACAAGTAGTTACCTGCACACTAGAAGCATGACCAAAGTACTACTTGCTATATGACCATTAGTTCTATCCAGAGCCTTTTGTCTGTGAAACAATGACCTTTCCAAATTATGTATGATCAATACAACAGGATCCTAAACTCTGTGCCATCAAAGGATCTTCTGAATTTTTCTTCTCACCAGTTGTACAAATTACCCTCCCCAACTCCATGTACTGTGAGCTCCAAAAACTGCTGCTACCTTTAACATGGACCACAATGTGTGCTCCACTATAAGTCCAATTACCATTCCAGTGAGATAAACCTTTCCTGCTGACTTTCTAATTGTCTTTGGTAGTAAAATCATTTCACCTGAACTTTTATTCATTTCATCTCTCTATAATTTTGCCTGTGGCATAATTTAAGAGGTTTTTTGGGGGGGTAGGGTATCAGAAACTTTTAATCCTTCTCAACTCTGCCTATTTGGAGTCTAAATTTTTATAAATGATGAAAACATTCATAGTTTTATTCTTTAAGATTGAACAACTAAAGATCTCATAGAATTTAAAGCATCAACCATATATTTGAGATTGGTTAAGAACTGCCAATAAAATATGCTTAAATATGCAAACAATTCCCTTTATTTCCTTCCTTCTCACTACTATTTTGTAAGAATAATTCTAAAATATAATCTTATTCTAAAATATAAAATATAAAATTTGAAATATTATATATTTATATATGTATGTGTATGTATATATACACACACATATATATATAATGACTGTGATGAAGAAGGTCTCAAAAAGACATGTAAATATATCTGGCAACCTTACACAAAATTTAAAGTGAACAAATAAATAGATGTTATTCTTTTAAATCCTGGACTTCACAGAAATCAATTCTATGCCATACAATACTCATTTTTTATAACCATCAATGCTACTTTTCACATTGATTTAGTTTGTAAGGAAAAAGAATGAAATAAATTACATTTCAGATATTTTTGTAGTACTCTTAGTAATCTCAGCCTTAATTCTCAATTAAAATTTCTCATTTGTAAGTTCAATATTTTCCATCAAAGCTTTATAACTACAAATTTGGAACATCATAATATGTTTTTAAATAATTTAAAAGTCAACCAAAATAGAATGAAGAAAAACATGGAGGACAAGTCATATCCTTGATGATGGAACTATGGAATGCATGCCAAAAAGGGTATTCAGAGCCCTCTCTATGCACCTGCTGGAATCCATTACTAGAAAGATATAGGGACTTGGAGTGGAGCTGTTTCCTTCCTTCACTCCATTTGCCTGAGTATATCCTTCACTTCACCCACCCCTCTATGCAACAGCCCAATAAGAGCACATCTTCTCTTTTCTTTCCTGTGTAAGGCACTTGTGTGAGGTAGAGGGAGGATGACTCACATTTTGCATGAAGTTGTGGCACAGATGGCAGCATGTTGGGTCTGTGGGAAAGGTGATTCCCACAGGGTTATAGAGGATCTACATTTGAGAGGAGCATAGCTCACAGCATGGCACATAGCTGGAGGGGAGCAGAGCACTTGGGCCACTCTCTTCCCCCTCTCCACATGCACCTTTCATCACCCACTCCTCTGCCCAGAAGCACAATGGGAGTGCTTCATCCCTTCTCATCTGGAGTAAGGGGGAAGGCAGGGAGCTAGAGGGAAGGTAGGTACAGTACTCTCTCTCTAAAAGATTCACCATCACTAGGTAATATCATGTTATTAATGCCAACTTGTACACAGGAAGGTAAATTTATGGGGGACTGGTTAAGGACATCAGTGGTCAAATATAAAGTTGAAGCAATTACTGATTGATAGTATTTCTTATAATGTTAAGGAAGATCAAAAAAGTTCCTCAACATATTGGTTATTCTCCTAGTGGACAATTCAGGGAAGAATACTGACAATCCTATAGTATAAATAAAGATAGAAATATTTCAACTTCTATTTTAGAGAGATTACCAATTAAATCATAAATATGTTGAATTTTTCAAATTGACTCATTGTTATAATTAACCTTGACCTTATACATTTTAATCAGGGGTTTTATCTGGCTTTCTCTAATGCCTAGAATTTTCTCTCTCTTCATTTCTGTCTATGCCTTCCCTTTCTTTCTTTAAGTAACAATTAAAAGCCTATCTTCTGAGATAAGACTAATTGAGATGACTTCCGGTCAAGATGGTGGCTTAGAGAAAGCTAAAGTTCAGATCTCTGGAAACCCTTCCCTACCGATCTCAAACTATATGCTCCTAGGGAGCCGAAATTCAAAATGATCAACAGCATAGACGCTGGGAATCCTCCTCCTGGACTTGGACCTGGATCAAAAGGTACGGCCCCCCTCAAAAGCCAGAACCCAAGATCACTTGGACCTAAGGGGTAGCAGCACAGAGTCGAAGGCTCCGGGAAGCCACGGCCCCTCCCCCCTCAGAGAGCAGGGTCCTCTGAAACAACAGTAACCCTCAGGGCGGACAGGACAGCCTCAAGGCCAGCTATTCAGAAGGCAACTTTCAGAAAGCAACCCGACCCAGTCGAGGGGGCACCCAGTCATCAGGAAAACAGAGAGAGCCAGGGGAGAGTGTAACCTCCTGGCTAGATCGTTCTATCCGAGTCTCAGTGAAAGTCACTGCCCTCAGAGCTCCGGGAAGCCGCGGCCGCTCCCTTCTCAGAGAGCAGGGTCGTCTGAAACAACAGTAACCCTCAGGACCTACAAGACATCCTCATGAACTTCCGGAAAGCAACCCAACCCAGTCAACACCAGAGAGAGATAAGAAAAGCCAATCCTCCCCATTCAGAGATGGCAAACTCCACAGAAGCACAGAAATCCTAAAATCCCAAGAAAAATAAGAAGAAAGGGGAGACTTTGGACACATTCTATGGAGCAAAAATACAAAATACAGAGGAGATAGAATATGATACACAAGAAAATGCTCTGAAACCTTCCAAAGGAAATGGAAACTCTCCACAAACCCATGAAAAATTTGAATCTGAAATGACCAAAAAGATGGAAGCCTTCTGGGAGGAAAAGTGGGAAATAATGCAAAATAAATTCACGCATCTACAAAACCGGTGTGACCAAACTGAAAAGGAAAACCAGGCTTTAAAGATCAGAATCAGGCAACTGGAAGACAATGATCATGTAAAAGAGCAAGAATTAATAAAGCAAAGCCAAAATACCAAGAAATTAGAAGAGAACATAAAATATCTCAACGACAAGGTGACAGATCTGGAAAATAGAGGGAGAAAAGATAATTTAAGAATAATTGGACTTCCAGAAAAGCCAGAAATAAACACCAAACTCGACATTGTGATACAAGATATAATCAAAGAAAATTTCCCAGAGATTCTAGAATAAGGAGGTAATACAGCCACTGACAGAGCTCACAGAACACCTTCTACACTAAACCCCCAAAAGACAACTCCCAGGAATGTAATTGCCAAATTCCAAAGCTATCAAACAAAAGAAAAAATCCTACAGGAAGCCAGAAAAAGACAATTTTTATATAAAGAATGCAAATCAGGGTCACACAAGACCTTGCAAGTTCTACGCTGAATGATTGTAAGGCATGGAACATGATCTTCAGAAAGTCAAGAGAGCTGGGTCTTCAACCAAGAATCAGCTACCCAGCAAAACTCACTATATACTTCCAAGGGAAAGTCTGGGCAATCAACAAAATAGAAGATTTCCAACTTTTTGCAAACAAAAGACCAGAGCTCTGTGGAAAGTTTGATATCGAAAAACAAAGAGCAAGGAATGCCTGAAAAGATAAATATTAAGGAAAGTGGAAAGGAGAAAAATGTTATCTTCTTCTTTTATTCAAACTCTCTTCTATAAGGACTACATTTCTATCAACCTATGTATACTAACATGTGGGGAAAATGTAATGTATAAATAGGGGGTAAAGAAAGACCAAATAAAATAATCTTTCTCACACAAAGATTCACATGGGAAGGGGAGGGGAAGAAAACTCCTATAAGAAGGAGAGGAAGAGGGGGTTTTTTACTTAAACCTTAATCTCAGGGATATCAACTCTGAAAGGGAAAAACATCCAGATCCATTGGGATCTTGAATTCTATCTTACCCAACAAGGGTAGGGAGAAGGGAAAACCAAGGGGGGGGATGGGGAGAGGGAAAACAAAAAGGGAGGGAAAGAGGGGGAGAGGGGAGGGAACAAAAAGGGAGGGACTAAAAAGGGAAACATATCAAGGGAGGGGACAAGGGGGACTTATTCAAAGTAAATAACTGGACTAAAAGGTAGAGCTGAAGAAGAAAAGGTTAGAATTATGGAAGGATATCAAAATGCCAGGGAGTCCACAAATGACAATCATAACTTTGAACGTGAATGGGATGAACTCACCCATGAAATGTAGACGAATAGCAGAATGGATTAGAATCCAAAACCCTACCATATGTTGTCTTCAAGAAACACACATGGGGCGGTTTGACACCCACAAGGTCAGAATTAAAGGATGGAGTAAGACCTTCTGGGCCTCAACTGACAGAAAGAAGGCAGGAGTGGTAATCATGATATTTGATAAAGCCAAAGCAAAAATAGACCTGATCTAAAGGGACATGGAAGGTAATTATATTTTGTTAAAAGAGACTTTAGACAATAGGAAATATCATTAATCAACATATATGCACCAAATAATATAGCACCCAAATTTCTAATGGAGAAACTAGGAGAATTGAAGGAAGAAATAGACAGTAAAACCATATTAGTGGGAGACTTAAACCAACCATTATCAAATTTAGATAAATCAAATTAAAAAATAAATAAGAAAGAGGTAAAAGAAGTAAATTAAATCTTAGAAAAATTAGAATTAATAGACATATGGAGAAAAATAAATAGGGTTAAAAAGGAATATACCTTCTTCTCAGCACCACATGGCACATTCACAAAAATTGACCATACATTAGGTCACAGAAACATAGCACACAAATGCAGAAAAGCAGAAATAATGATCACAATTCTCAGATCACAAGGCAATAAAAATAATGATTAGTAATGGTACATGGAAAAACAAATTAAAAACTAATTGGAAATTAATCAATATGATACTCCAAAATCGTTTAGTTAAAGATTAAATCATAGAAACAATTAATAATTTCATCGAGGAAAATGACAATGGTGAGACATCCTTTCAAACCTTTTGGGATGCAGCCAAAGCGGTAATCAGAGGTAAATTCATATCCCTGAATGCTTATATTAACAAACTAGGGAGAGCAGAGATCAATCAATTGGAAATGCAAATGAAAAAACTCAAAAGCAATCAAATTAAAAACCCCCAGCAGAAAACCAAACTAGAAATCATAAAAATGTAGGGAGAAATTAATAAAATTGAAAGTGATAGAACTATTGATTTAATAAATAAGACAAGAAGCTGGTACTTTGAAAAAACAAACAAAATAGACAAATTACTGGTCAATCTAATTAAAAAAAAAGAAGGAAGAAAAGCAAATTAACAGCATCAAATATGAAAAGGGGGACAGCATCTCCGATGAAGAGGAAATTAAGGCAATCATTAAAAATTATTTTGCCCAATTATATGGGAATAAATATACCAATTTAAGTGATATGGATGAATCCAGCGGGGCTGGTTCAATATTAGGAAAACCATCCACATATTTGACCACATCAACAAGCAAACCAACAAGAACCACATGATTATCTCAATAGATGCAGAAAAAGCATTTGATAAAATACAACACCCATTCCTATTAAAAACACTAGAAAGCATAGGAATAGAAGGGTCATTCCTAAAAATAATAAACAGTATATATCTAAAACCATTAGCAAATATCATCTGCAATGGGGATAAACTAAACGTATTTCCAATAAGATCAGGAGTGAAACAAGGATGCCCATTATCACCTCTACTATTTGACATTGTACTAGAAACACTAGCAGTAGCAATTAGAGAAGAAAAAGAAATTGAAGGCATCAAAATAGGGAAGGAAGAAACCAAGTTATCACTGTTTGCAGATGACATGATGTTGAACTACCAAAATTCTTCTTCACTGATTTAGAAAAAAAAACCATAACAAAATTCATTTGGAACAACAAAAGATCAAGGATATCCAGGGAAATAATGGAAAAAAAAACACATATGATGGGGGCCTTGCAGTCCCTGACCTTAAACTATATTACAAAGCAGCAGTCATGAAAACAATTTGGTACTGGCTAAGAAACAGAAAGGAAGATCAGTGGAATAGACTGGGGGAAAGCGACCTCAGCAAGACAGTATACGATAAACCCAAAGATCCCAGCTTTTGGGACAAAAATCCATTATTCGATAAAAACTGCTGGGAAAATTGGAAGACAGTGTGGGAGAGACTAGGAATACATCAACACCTCACACCCTACACCAAGATAAATTCAAAATGGGTGAGTGACTTAAACATAAAGAAGGAAACCATAAGTAAATTGGGTAAATACAGAATAGTATACATGTCAGACCTTTGGGAGGGGAAAGACTATAAAACCGAGCAAGACATTGAAAGAATCACAAAATGTAAAATAAATAATTTCGACTACATCAAATTAAAAAGTTTTTGCTCAAACAAAACCAATGTAACTAAAATCAGAAGGGAAACAACAAAATGGGAAAAAAATCTTCATAGAAACCTCTGACAAAGGTTTAATTACTCAAATTTATAAAGAGCTAAATCAACCGTACAAAAAATCAAGCCATTCTCCAATTGATAAATGGGCAAGGGACATGGATAGGCAGTTCTCAGATAAAGAAATCAAAACTATTAATAAGCACATGAAGAAGTGTTCTAAATCTCTTATAATCAGAGAGATGCAAATAAAAACAACTCTGAGGTATCACCTCACACCTAGCAGATTGGCTAACATAACTGCAAAGGAAAGTAATGAATGCTGGAGGGGATGTGGCAAAGTAGGGACATTAATTCATCGCTGGTGGAGTTGTGAACTGATCCAACCATTCTGGAGGGCAATTTGGAACTATGCCCAAAGGGCGACAAAAGAATATCTACCCTTTGATCCAGCCATAGCACTGCTGTGTCTGTACCCCAAAGAGATAATGGACAAAAAGACTTGTACAAAAATATTCATAGCTGCGCTCTTTGTGGTGGCAAAAAACTGGAAAACGAGGGGATGCCCATCAATTGGGGAATGGCTGAGCAAATTGTGGTATATGTTGGTGATGGAATACTATTGTGCTAAAAGGAATAATAAAGTGGAGAAATTCCATGGAGAATAGAACAACCTCCAGGAAGTGATGCAGAGCAAGAGGAGCAGAACCAGGAGAACATTGTACACAGAGACTAATACACTGTGGTATAATCGAATGTAATGGACTTCTCCATTAGTGGTGGTGTAATGTCCCTGAACAATTTGCAGGGATCTAGGAGAAAAAAACACCATTCATAAGCAGAGGATAAACTATGGGAGTGGAAACACCAAGGAAAAGCAACTGCCTGAATACAGTGGTTGAGGGGACATGACAGATGAGAGACTCTAAATGAACACTCTAATGCAAATATTAACATAGCAAAGGGTTCAAATCAAGAAAACATGTAATGTCCAGTGGATTTACGCATCAGCTATGGGGGCTGGGGGGGAGGAAAAGAAAATTATCTATGTCTTTAATGAATAATGCTTGGAAATGATCAAATAAAAAAAAGCCTATCTTCTAAAGTAATCATTTTCTAAATCCTCTTAATTCTAAAACTTTCTTCTTTTAATTATTACCAGATTTTACACACACACACACACACACACACACACACACACACACACACACACACATATATATAGAGAGAGAGAGAGAGAGACTTTCTTCTCCTTATTTTTGTATACTCAACACTTAGCACATTATCCCCAGTGCCTGGCACATAACAGGTGCTTCATAAGTTTTTATTAAGTATATGGTGTTATATGTCTAAACATATATATATATATATATATATATATATATATAATAGTTTCTCAAAATTCCAACAAGTTATATGCAATCTCTTGTCCAAAACAAAAAATTTAGGAGTACCTTATCTATAAAAAATACAGGTTCAGATACCCGTTCTTATTCAGTGACCAAAGTCAGCAGGAATAGTTAGGAAGGCTACATATGCAGACTGATGCCTAGGAAAATATCTAAGGTTATCCTTTGAAGTACCTGTACTATATCAGTGACTTTTCTAAAAGCTATGGAGAAATAAAAATGTTTTCAAATAATTCTTCCTTAAAGATATAAAGGATAAAATTAGATTTTAATTTGTTACTACTGAAAACACTGGAAGTTTAAGTTGAACTAAGTACTAGTTTCTACATTGCTGTTTTCATTTCTTTAATTCTTACTTCAAATGGTGTATTGTCTTAAAAAGATAATGCTGATATATTTTTAATCTAGGAGAATAAAATAATTTACTAGCTATAAAAATTTTATTAAGAAAAAAAATCTCTCTCAAATTGGGACCTTCTCTAACATACTTTTTTGTATACTTTTTAAAATTTCAAATATCACAGAGATGCTAGTAGTATTAATAACAACCTGATTCATATGCCCAAAGGGTGTTAAAAAGATTATCTGCCCTTTGATCCAGCCATAGCACTGCTGGGTTTGTACCCCAAAGAGATAATAAGGAAAAATACATGTAGAAGAATATTCATAGAACTCTCTTTTTGGTGGCAAAAAAATTGGAAAATGAGGGGATGCCCTTCAATTTGGGGAATGGCTGACCAAATTGTGGTATATGTTGGTGATGGAATACCATTGTGTTCAAAGAAATAATAAACTGGAGGAATTCCATGTGAATTGGAATGACCTCCAGGAATTGATGCAGAGTGAAAGGAGCAGAACCAGGAGAACATTGTAGATAGAGACTAATACACTGTGGTACAATCAAATGTAATAAACTTCTCCATTAGTGGCAATGCAGTGATCCTTAGCAACCCAGAGGAATCTATGAAAAAGAACACTAACCACATTCAGAGGAAAAACTGTGGGAGTAGAATCACAGATGAAAAACAACTCTTTGATTGCATGGGTCAAGGGGGATATAATTGGAGATGAAGACTCTAAATGAACATCCTAGTACAAACATCAACAACATGGAAATAGATTCTGATTAAGGACACACATTATACCCAGTGGAATCGCCTATGGGAAGGATTGGAAGGAAAGAATATGATTTTGTAACCAAGGAATAATGTTCTAAATTGACTAAATAAAATTTTAAAAAATAACAGCCTGTTTCAATTTATTCACTATTATAAATAAAAACATAATACCATAGAGTGTTGTATAGATCTTGTGATCAACTCTGAAATTATTTCTGGTTACCCCTATAAGAAATAATATCACTCTCTTCTCAACTTTGATAATAGTTATCATCCATACCTTTTTTTAGCATTTGTGTCACCTACTATCTTCTTTATATACATTCTTAGTTACATATATGCTATAAATTCCTCTTGTGAAAGAATTATTTCTTACGATCTACTCTATCTAGACCAACCCATAACTAATTATTCCCTCTAACCATCTCTCCAAAATAGTCATCTGAGCTTCAACTGAAAAATAAATTATAAATGAATTTCCCTTATTTCCTGAGACAGATTATTGGAATTTTTAGATTGCTCTGGTTATTAGAAAGTTTTTGATCCAATCAATTTTATGTTTCTTTATCAATAATTTCCACCTTAGTAACAATTACTGCTAGTCATTTCTTCTGGATACCAATAGAACACATCTATTCTCTCTTCCACATAGCAACTTTTGAAATAATTGAATACAATAATGTTCATTCATTAACTTTCTCTACTTCAGGGAAATATCCCAATTCCAGATTTGCCCTCCTGACAGTTTCTATTCATAATATTAAAACATTTATAGATTGTTTTTTTCCTTAAATGTGAAATTCAAACAAAACACAATATTCAGGATCTGATTTGACTGGTACTGAGTACACTGGGACTTTCACCTTCAAATTTATGAACACTATACCAGCTATGAAGATTGAAATAATTGTTGCAGTTATTATTGTTATTTGAAGAGATGTTTGGTAGAGATAGAAAAGGGAAAGGTCAGCCCATAGTACATTATTAATTTGTATTTAATTTTCTGTCTATCCTAGTTTTTTTTTTTTTTCCTACACAATACAGTATCTAGCCATACCAAAATCATGGGCAACAAAACTTACATGTATATTTGCTCAGTTTCATCTTATTATATTGACCTTTTATTGTAATTCACCAAAATTCTTTTATTCAATGTATTTTATTTTTAATTTTGTAAATTTACCTTTTTTACAAAATTATACCAGTGCTACCATGTAATACATATTTCAAATTTCTATTGCTATTAAAGAAGACACATAGTACACATAGAAGGAAAGAAATCCTTCATGAAAGTAAAAAATAACAATCTGCAATCAAACTTCAACTATTCCTTCTTTGGCTTTAGATAACATTTTTTTTTATCATGTATCCCTTTTGGTTATTTTGAAACCTTGCATCATGAATAATAGTTTAGCTCCTCATAACTTATCATTGTGAAATATTTGCTACTATATGTAGTGTTTTCTGTGTTTTACTCACTTGATTGGTTTAGTTCATATAAATCTTACCAGGTTTTTCTGAACTCATCCTGTTCGTAATTTTTCATGGCATAATAGCATTTCATATAGCACATCTTATTCAGTCATTCCCCAATTGTTCAACATCCCTTTAGTTTCCAATTATTTGCCATTATGAAAGCAACTTCTATAAATATTTATTTAGTAGTAGATCCCTTCTGTCTATTTTTGATCTTTTTGAGGTACAGATTCAGTAGTAATATTAATGGGTCAAAATTGTATATAAAATTTTATAATCTTTTGAGCAGAATTCTACATTTCCTTCCAGTATGAATGTATCAATTCAAAGTTCCACTGAAAGTGTATTAGTGTTCAAATTTTCTCACATCTCCAGCAACATTTATCATTTCCCTTTTATGTCATCTTAACCAGTCTGATAGGTATAAGGTGATATTTTAGAGTTGTTTTAATTTGAAATGGCTCTTGTTAATAGTAATTTGGAGCATTTATGTACGAGTAAAGATAATTTTCCTCCATTTTATTTACTTCCTCCCCATTTATATTTTTTCTCTCTCTCTCATTTCAGCCTTTCTGTGTTTCTGAGTGTGTGCAAATATTTTGCAAATCTGACCACCACCCATTTATTTGTCCTTTTTGTACTTCCCTCATTTCTCTTTTTCCATCTCCCCTCTTACTTTCCTATAGATAAGTTAGCTGAGTATGGCTGACATCCTCAATTTTAATAAATACTAATAAAAGAAATATTCAAGCATATCTCACCAGCATCCCATCTTCTCCACTGTATTAACTCTTCTGTCTTCATGTGAGAAAATTTATCCCTTTCTATCTCTTCTTTTCTTTTCTGCCAGTGTGTTTCTGTTTCTTGTCCCTTGAATTTTGGGGGGGGCTATCATTCCATCCTATTCAGTTAACACCATTCCATATATATATATATTTCTTCTCACTGCTTTAATAATAATAAAGTTCTTAAGTACCTTAAGTATCTTATATATCTCAAGTATCACAAACATCTTAAGTATATTATTATTCCTAGGTAAGTATGTCAACAATTAAACATATTGAAACCCTTCAGTTTTCCATTTTCTGTTTACCTTTTTATGCTTCTCTTGATTTTTTAATTTTCTTATTGATTTTTCTTCTTTTTACTTTGTCAGGAAAGCCTGGAAGTGCTCTATTTAATTAAATATCCATTTTTTCCCTGGGAATATAATGTTCTGTTTCACTAAGTGATTTTTGGTTGTAGTCCTAGATTCTTTGCCTGTTGGCGTATTATATTTCATCCTTTCCTGAGCTTCCATGTAGATGCTACTAGATCTTGTGTAATTCTGAGTGTGATTCCATGATATTTTAATTGTTTCTTAATTTTTCCTTGGTCTGTGAATTCTAGAATTTGATTATAATTGTCCTGGGATATTTTATTTTGGGATCTCTTTAAGGAGGTTATTGGTCAATTCTTTCAATTTCTATTTTCCCCTTTTGTTCAAGAATTTTAGGGAAGTTTTGTTCTGCTGGTTCCCCTGGAACCACAATGCTACTCTTCCTTTTTATCACAGTAAGATGTTTCCCTTCTCCTTTCCCTTGAGAAAATTGATTTATTTGTGTGTTTGTGCATGTGTGTATGTGTAGGGGTTGGGAGTACAGAGTATCACTTACTCTATGATCTTAGCTCCTAGCATGAAACTTATTTTATTCAATCAACTGTTTTTCAGTGTGCTAGCTGACTTTCTCTCATCTTTACTCCAAAGGGATAAGTCAATTTAGCTCTTTAGATAGTGTTTACTAATTGGAATTAATTGGAACAGCACTGCTGGGGTTGAGGGCTATTCCTAGGGATGCACAATATAAGTTGATATTTAGTACAAGTGAATATTTAGACATTAATGATTACTGTTTATGTATTTGGAAGGAATACTACCATTTTTATCTGTTTCACATCTCTCCATTTCCTGATTTACCAGAAAAGGTGTATTGATGCACTAAGCCATAATTTACTATAAATGAATTCATATGCCTTAGCCCTAGCCCTATCTCCACCAAACATTTTAATCCTTCTCATAGAAGGAATTCTTTTAACCAGACATTTGCTGTGTGAACAAGTAATGACCAGGAGCAAAGAGAAATCTGAAGTTTGAAGAGATGCTGAAAAAAGGAGCAAATGGAACCTTCACAAGACCTGGGGGAATGGGATGGAATGCCATCCAGGCTCAAAAAGCAGTTGAAGCCAAAGTCCCAAGTTCTTCTTATCTGGGACTCTGGAGCTAGGTGCAAGAAATACCAATCTCAGTATCCTTTTGCTTGAACTGAATGAAGATCTCAATGCTCAACTGAAGGCAATCTTTCGGATTGAGACTTTCTTTTTCCCTTAGGGGAACCCAGAGCTAACCCTTGAAAGATTTTCCTTGGTCAAATCCTCAAGAGGTATATTAGGTAAGAAATCTTAGGAACTTTCCTCTTCCCTCTGCCCTTTCCTTTCCTCATTCTTTCTTTTTTTTTTAACCATTACCTTCCATCTTGGAGTCAATACTGGTAAGGGCTAGGCAATGGAAGTTAAGTGATTTGCCCAGGGTCACACAGCTAGGAAGTGTCTGAGGTCAGATTTGAACCTAGGACCTCCAATCTATTGGCCTGGCTCTCAATCTACTGAGCCACCCAGTTGCCCTACCCCTCATTCTTTCAACAACCCTATACCAGAATAAATTAGCTACTTTGAGTTATATCAGAAATTGATTCAGAGACTATGTAGTAATAGGGGAATTTCAATATATCAGTTAAGAAGGAAGTTGTGGGGGAACATACTCACCCTTTAGTCTAGTCTGACTGACTCCATTGGTAACAGTGTTCAGTGGTTCCTTCCCTTTCTAAGTCCCCCTTGCTATTACACTGGTAAATTTTTAACTACTTAATCTTAGGGGGGAAAATCATGTAGCCACAATATACTTTTAAGGTTAATCTGTATTAACATTTTCTCTATCACTTCCTTAAGTCTAGACAATCAAGAAAACAACAAATCAAGTCCTAATGTATTGTATTTGCTTAGTAACTGGGTACAAATTCTCAAACTGAGAATTTATGTAGATTTTTATAGTTGATATGAGTTAGCCAGAGCACACTCCTTTCTTTAAATAGCAATGCTATAAGAAGATGGATTCCAGTCTGGCTCTCACATTTATTAACTTTGTAACCTTGGACTAATTATTATTCATTATGAAATCTTGTCTTTTGTTTTTGTGTAACATAGTAGTGATATTTATGTTTTGCTACTTTGTAAGGTTGTTCTGAGTAAAGCAAATTGAAGCATATGAAGTTTGATACAAATGTGAATTATTATTATTATTACTTGCAGTGCATAATAGGCACTATATAAACAAGTTTTAAGTGGACTCCAAACCCATGCCAAATGGTGCTAACAGAAGAGGTTGCAGCTCTCTGAACAATAAACTCTTATCAAAGGATAGGAAGCTGATTTCTTCATTGGGGTAGAGCAGCTTCTTCTTTGCCAAGAGGCATCTAAAGCCTACATTTATGGTTGAACCTTGCTGCCAAGAGCAGAATCTATCTATAACTAACCATATTATTTGCTTAATGGGATGATTAGAGTATAAGAGCAAAGAAATCTACCTATTTGGCTAGGTTGCTTTCTAATCTATATTAATTAACACATAGGTGTATTTGTGTGTTTATTTTTTTTTCAGTAATCCTATATCTTCCTCTATCACCACAAGGAAATAGGCCAGGAAATATGCCTGGGCCATTGCCAAGGCAGCCACTAGCTACATAAGCAGAGTCATATTCAGGCTGAGCACATTTCAAATCAGGTAGCTTTCATTAGAAGTTGTGTTAGTTAGGACTATCAAAGATTGAGGTCGTAATGGAAGAGTCCCTTGATCCACTGTTTAATAAGAACTCAATAAGGAAGGAAGGGGGAGAAGGGCACTCCCCTTCACAAACTGGGAGCTAAATTGCCCTAATATGTGGCAGATTGTGGACTATTACCTCTGCCCATAAGTAAGATTACAATGATGGTTCACTGAAATAAACGTACCTGGAGTCAGAAGGTTGGAGTAAAAAAAGGCAATTTATTCTCTTCATGAAAGGGGGCACTTCAATGATAGACTCAGAAGTTCCAAATTACTAAGCAGCAAGCAGGCATTATATACCTAAGGCTCCTCCACTTCCCCTACACTCAACCTTGACTCACAATCTAAAACACCTGTGACTGGGTTGTAGCTTCTTCCAATCCAGTTCAGGTGAGCTAAGGGGAAGTAAAGGAGCTATTCATTGTCCTTTCTGTCCTCCATCAGTCTCCCTCCTAAATTTGTCTGGGAGTCTGCTCAATTAACAAAAGGTAACAAACTAGCCTTTGTGAGCTGAATGTTAATCCTGAGAAAAGAGCACTTAATTCTGTCTCACCAACCGATCAGAATTAAACTTATTTCTCTTTTATTTTAGACATGATATATTTTGGAACTGAATGCTATATAAGTATAATGACAGAGGTCAGTCCTATAAAAGAAATATGGGAAGAAATGCATCTCCTTCCTTTGCAAAAGTGAGAGTTTATGTTTCTGCAACAATGAATAGGAGGAGTTCAGATTTGGTTGATATATTCCCCCTGATTTTCATTTTATTTCTTTTTATAAGGAATGCCTTCCTGATCTAGAGGAATGACAAGGATATATTCATTAATGATAGTGATATAAAACCAAACTATATGCATATTTTTCAAATAAAATTTAAAAGTAAGTATATTAACATTGCCCCTTTTTAGACCTTCATTGCTAATTGACAGTCTCACTTCAAACATGTCCCTTCTTTGCCCCAGCAAAAAATCAATAAGCATAATAAACCAACATTGGTCACATCTGACAACATATACTTAATTTTTCATATAATTGAATGCTATGACAAAATCTAGCCCTGAAAAAGAGATGAAAAAAATGTATACCTTTTCCTCATTTGCAGAGATGTGTATGTGTGAGGATGATAGAGGGGTTTGGGTGTAGAACATTGTATATGCTGTCAACCTTTTTTGATGTCTTTAGTTTGGTTAGTGTTTAGTTAGTTTATTGTCATAATTCTATTGAGAAGAGCTAGGCATGTTTCATTAATAGTTTATTGAGGCAATAATTAGTCACTGAAATAAACATTCTGAAGTCCTTTATTGCTGTTATTGTTGTCATTGTGTAAACTATTCTCTTGGTCCTGCTATGCTCATTTTACAAAATCTATTTGTTTAAAGAAACTTACTTTGTTATGAAAGACTTTGAATCTCTGGTATCATGGAATCAAGCTCATTTCTCAAGTGCTTTCAGTTTTTGTTTCCTGGTCTGACTACAAATCCCATGTGGGTTAAGGGAGAAATCTAATAGCTGTATAGGTATGCAAAATTTCTTTGGATTGATCTTATCCCCTTTTTTTCATTGAATGAGTTTTCTTCATCTGAACCAGATAGAAAAACTTAGTCTGGGTTAGGGTCATATTATTTGGCATTTTACTAGGTCAGTATTTTCACAAACACTCGAAGCTGGCTATAAGAGCAAACCAGTGTAAAATTTGGAAACTGATGGGAAAACAATTGAAAATCAACATAATATTGATCATATTCTTGTTAGCAGAAGATAACAAGTTTATTTTTTCTAATTATCAGGAAGGCTTTTAAATTTGCCATTTGAGGCACAAGGGAAATGATAAAGAATGACCCAGATTTCTGCTATGTGACTATTTGAGACATTCCAAAATTAATTCCAGTTACTCAAGTGATTAGGATTTTTTCTTATTTGTTAATTTAATGTCTTCTGTATCTTTTCACTTTTCCATGGCTAATTGCTTTAATTGAAGACTTAGACAGTGACATTATGCTTCTTATATTATTTTCCTTGTTTTACAAGAAACATATTAAGAAATGAATTTTGATAGTGTTATATTTAATTGTTGAAATAGTTAACATTTGTTTTAAAGTGTGAACTTTACAAAAAAGAATTAATTTGCAAATGTAATCAGTCTAGCTTATGATTTGGGAATTTTTAAAAGCCTATAATCTCAGTAATCAAAGAGTTTTTTTAAATATCTATTTTTTTCAAAAATTCATTTTTATTCTTAAATAAGTGCCATGGCTTTGTCCAAGATACTGTAAAATTCTATAATTCCAGTAGAAGCTTATTAAATGTTCACTGAACTTGAATTTGACATACAATTCAATTAAGCATGCACTGATTAATCAATCACTCTCAGTGTATATGGAGTCAGGTACACAACAGGGAAGCACTTCTGATCCCTATCCCTTACTCCTAAAGTATATATAGTATTGTCATCATATTTCAGCATAAAAAATTATAAGGTGTTATACTAATTTTCTTTCCTGAATCAAAGTGACTAATCATTTGCATTCTTGAAGGGAAAAAAAAGAAAAGTAGACTTAAAAGGTTACAGATATTGTTCAACTAAATATTTAGTGTGCATATAGTGCATTCATTGGGAAGTAAAGCTGTATAATATAACTCAGTTTTGCTGTATCCAAAATGTTTCATTGTTTTTGCTTTTGGAAAATTCATCAAGTTCATTTAGAAATTAAGCATGCTTATTGGGAGATTTCCAGGTAAGATATACCAATGCAAAAAAGTCATACTGGAACACAGCTCATTCCAGTAAAATGAAAGTAAAAAATAGTATCACATCAAATAATAATAGAGAAATGAAAGGGAAATAATGGTAAGGACTTTCATGTAGATTTTTTAAAGATTTCAGAACTTTGACCAAAGTTACTATGTCTTGAAGACTTATGAGAGAAGCAATGAATTACAGAGATTCAGAATTTGATATACTTTTCAAGCAGTTTCAAGTTTAGTTGTGGATTTTTTTTTCTTTTATCAAGGAAAGGCCTTTCAGAAATATTATAGATGATAGCAGTAATGTTAAAAAACAGAAACAGTAGTAATAAACATTTCATTTGCTTTGAAATGAAGAAAGAAGGACGAAAATGAAAGAAGAAACATTTATTAAGCATCTACTGTGTTCCAGGCAATATATATGATCCCTTTCAATCAAATGAGCAAGTGAATCTGGAGGGAGACATAGACAATATGATTGTAAAATATTGTATTTAATTTCTTATAATTTTAAGTTTTTTTAATGATAGAGATATATGCATTTACTTATATTTGTACTCACACACATACATACACATTTAATGGTTCATATACAATCCTCTCTTTTTTCTGTTCATGTTTGTCAAATTTTAAATTTCAAAAAAAGAAAAATAAATATATCTAATGAAGATAAAAAAGGAAAAACAGGTTGGCTATGTATAATTGAAAATCTGTTACCCTAAAAATAAAAGAACTACATTTCCTGGAAGCCCACCAACTTCCTGTCATTATGTACTTCCTGTAGACGGGATATTAGGCAAGGACAGGGAGGGTCCAGCATGTCTTTGCCCCTGTTGGAGAGCATGGCTGTAGTGAGTGGGGATTTTGAAATGGCTAATCAGCCATGGGCACATGGTCTTTATTTTTTATTCTCTTTATTACTTGATTCCCTAATGATCTTTCACAAATCTCCTAAAATATAATATTTTATTATTGCACATTAAATTCATGTGCAAAAAATTACATTCATGGCATCCACTTGGAGACAAAATTCTCAATTTTTTAAGATAGCCTAGATACATTTTTAAGCCATGTTTCTCCTGCCAAGGCTTTTCACCCCACCCACTGACCCACCCTCTCAAACTCCAAACTCTTTGGAGCTGCTGCCTTTTTCTTTCCCTGCTTTTTGCTTATTGCTCTCCTTACTGGTCAGCTATTTTTAGCTGGGAGACTATGAGTGAAGAGAAAAGATGCTTCTCTCACCCATCTGCTTAAGCCCATGTTCCTCAGTTTCCTGCTGCTACCTCTGACATTGCTGCTCATGATTCTACTTGCTCTGGCTCCTAAATTCCAACAGCCTGCTTCTTCCTCATTCTGGTACTGCTGGCAATCCAGCTTCTTAGGTTGTCCCAGTCATCCATTCCTGATCTTCTTGATCCCAATGGCTCCTGCTCCACCTGCTCCTGCCCTAGCCCCAGCCCCAGCCTGGGTCCCCAGACTACTGGTAGTTGCCACTGTGTCTTCAGAACTAATAAACTTGGATCTTCTCTCTAGGCAATGGGAAAAACGCAGAATGCATTTTCCTTAGGCAATGATTAGCCTCCTAACTTCCTCTCCACATGGATGGGAAAACAAACTGTTCCCTAGCAATTTACCTCATGGGGGAAGGGAAGAAGGTACTCTTCCAAACAGGAAGTAAATTGTAAGCATGGATCATTCTCTGAAAGAGCAACCTTGCCTATTTCAAACAGCTTCCAGTTTTAGGTCACTTTTTGTTTCTATCATTCGTGAGTGCACGGATCCTTTCAATTATCTTGCCTGAGATTTAGGGGAGAAATTGATCTCCCTACAACTCTTTGCCATTTGGGCCTGCCCAGTCACTAAATTTCATCCAGTTTGAGATTCCTCAACCCCATGTTCTCTCTTGCTAAGGGAAATACCACAGTTCTGACAAAAGGAATCTAAATGGATAGAGAAAGGAATTATAAAGAGACTGTAGGTGAAAATTTTTAAGCCTTTTCAGACTCCATTATTTTATAAAAGTCTTTGTATTTTGTTGTATTTTGCTGATTGTCCATTTTAAGATTTAATTTTGCTGTTTTAAGTCCATATGTTAATGTATTCAATACTATTCTGTTACATTGATTCAGTTTAATCTACTGTGTTTTAACTATAAGATATTTCTGTTATTTTTCCCCTATAACTACTGAACAAAATTGTAAAATGTTACAAAAGTCCATAACCAACTTTTTCTTCCATTTTGGCTTTGTTATATTGTCACATAGGTGATGATGGACTCTGTCAACCTGGATAACAAACTTTAGAGAATTTAATGAGCTAAAAATCTCAAATTGATTTTAAGGGGTCTTTAGACATAATTAAAAGAATTTTTTTTCAATAACTCTAACTGATCATTTTGCCTACTACTGAGTTACTTGTAACAAGAGGTAAAGCATCCATTTTAGTAGCTAATGTGAAGAACTATTATAATTACCACCTCCTCATTTGTAAAAATGTGAATGGATGGGACATAATAGTCTCATACCGAAGGAGATGGGAAGTTGATCCCAGGGCATATAGTACCCCTGGATTGCTCCCAAGAGGGATCATCTCTCACTTATAAATTGTCATCTTACTCTACCCTTACACCAGAATGATCTAGGTTCTTGGTGACATTTTTAGACCCAACATCAACAGTACAGAGGTTTGGTTTTTTCTAGACTCCACTGCCACATTTTTGTAATGATGGCAGTAATAGATTTTTAAAAATATCTCAGCCAAGGTTGAAACATTAACAAATATCCATTAGCTTCTAAGGTTTTATTTAAATGTCATACAGCAGACTCATGTAAATCCTAATGATAGTGGGTTTGTTTGCTATTGTAATTAAATGGTCTATTAAAACTTTGGGGTTTTTGATACTTATTGAATGTGCAGTACTGTTCTTTATAAAAAAAAAAGTTACTTTATAAACAGTGGATCATGACCAAGTTTGAAGAGGAAATGGATCTCAATTTTGATGAGGAATATTTGTATTCTACTTTTTCTTAGCTGATACAGTGTGTCAATGAATGATTGTAAGCTATGTAATTTTGATTTTAAAAAACTACTTTATAATTGTTTTTGCTTGCATGTGCAATATACTCTTTCCAGTTTATTTTTTCTCTCCTTTTTATATTTGAAGCACATGTCACCAGTATTGAGATTTTCTTTAATTCTTTTTGATTTTGCAGTAATATCAATTAAAATATATATTTGCTATAATATTAATACATACCCAAAAGCTTTAGACTATGGAAACTTGCCATTTATTGATAAATATTATGGGTCTGTTATTAATGATTGTGTTTGATTCCATAAGAAGGAAACAAAAGAGCCATTATACAGTGCCAAGAAGTACAAGGTCAAAAAGAACCAAACCAATTCAGGTAGGATTGAACCCAGTGTGAGACTTGAGGTTGTGGCACTTGACATGTGATGTTAAGTTGTAGGACATCTTCTACCACACTCTTTGTGAAATACTCACAGACATATACCAAAGGTTGGCTATCATTCTGGCTCCCCCTATTCCTGAGAATGAAGGTAAAATCAGACCAGAGAATTACACATAAAATCTAGTCCTTTTTTCTTTCTTATAGTATGGCAACTTCCTTTAGTCTTGGCTACAAATGGATAAGTGAAATATTACTTCATTTGTCCTACAGACATGCAGGATAGAAATTACTCTAATTGGGGCCTGATTCAAGGACCTATTATAGGTTTATATTCCTTTACTTAGAATTTTTTCACATAAGGCTTTGATTGATCATATTTCAAAAGAGAGAAGTTATCTTCTCTCTTTTATTTGGATTTTTTTGATGTTTTATATTTCTATTGAGAATTCATATACCTCATAATGCAGCTATGCATGCCTAAGTGATCCCTGTGTTTTTCAATACCCTCTTTCATGGGGAATGTATTATTATTATTATTATAAATTTCAAAGTTTAAATACTTTTTGAGAGTAATTTTAGTTCAAGAAACATGCTACCTCCCCGAATCCAGAAAGTGAACTGTTTGGAAAAGGCACCATGAAGATGCATCCACAGACCATACACTGCACCAGAAGATCCAGAGTGAACTTTGGCATGTGGTGACTTGAATTGTGTGGAGTTGAATGCATTTGTTTTGTATATATACTCTTATGCTGAAGGGGACCTCCCCCAAAAGACTTTTTGTCAATGCGCCTTGCAATCATGGGTTTGTCCTTTTCCTTTCATCCCCAAATTACTGTAATTTAAAAGTTGATTATGTTAAGTGATCAAATTGGGGAGACAAGCCTCCCAAAATTGATCATCAGGGGAGAATATATAATTGAAAACCTGTTACCCCTAAAAAGAATTACATTTCCTAGAAGCTCACCAACTTCCTGTCATTATGTACTTCCTATAGACAGGGGATATTGGGCAAGGATGGGGAGGGTCCAGCCCATCTTTGGCCCTCTTGGCAAGCATGGCGGTGGTGAGTGGGGATTTTGAAATGGCTGATCAGCCATTGGAATGTGGTCTTTATTTCGTATCCTCTTTATTCCTTGATTTTCTAATGATCTTTAATAAATCTCATAAAATATAATTTTTGTTATTGAAACTTAATTTTAATTTTTACAGCTGTTTGACCACAACTATTTTAAGGAACCCAACCATAAGATTGAAGTCTTGAAAAATGAGTTTGTTATGTATCAATAAAGTATTATTTTTATTTGAATTTTGTAATGTGCAGTTTTATGTATAATACTGATACCACATAGAATATAATTGAGGTAAGCAATTATCTCCAGGGATGTCAATTAAGTTCATATTAAAAAAAGATCATAGATAAGTAAAATAAAATATTATTCTAATATATCTCCAATTCTTAGTTCTGAATCCTTTTAGCAATATCAAGTTCAGTTCTCCAAAGTATGAATAATTACATACAATAATGATATTATAACTATTCCGTAGTTATAACAAACATCTTTGTGAATAAAATGTTTTATATTAAGGAGGGTACTGAGAAAACATAAAATTTTGGAAATAAAATTATGGCTCTCATGACTTCATTTTATAATATATTCATTGTTCTTCATTCATTTTCAGTTGTGTCCAACTCTACAACCCCATTCATGATATTCTGGAAAAAGATACAAGAGGGGCTTGCCATTTCCTTTTCCAGTCCTTTTTACAGATTAAAAAACTGGGACAAACAAGGTTAAGTGACTTGTCCCAGGTCACAGAGTGAACAGATATTTTAGGCCAGATATAAACTCAAGACAATGAGCCTTCCTGACTATAGGTATGGCACCCTATCTACTGTGCCAACCATCTGTTCTCCATATATGCATATATATGTATGTGTACAGATATTTATATATTTTATTCTATTCCAATTCATGTAGGATAATATTCCTCTAGATCTCTGAACTTCTAGAGAAAATACAAAACAAAGCATTTAAAAGCCCCTCCATACTTCAGGAATATATATTTGCAGAATGAAACATTTCTTAAAGGAAAAGTTTGACTGACTAGAAAATATTGATGGATTTTAAAGTAATTTCAAAGTTATTCTAGAATACTGAAATGTTGGTAAGTGAATGTCTAGTTGTTAGGTCCATGCTTGAGGCTTTTTGAGCTTTGTTTTACCTCTCAAAGTTGAATTATCACAAGCCAAGCCAGATTAAGCCAGTTAGGTTCAGAGAAGATCATCAACACTTTGGTTTGTGTCCTGTTTTTTTCAACCACAGTAACATTGCAGAACATAACTAAATTAATAAAATCTTATAGTGGCTATGGACTTGCGGAACTAGAAGGAACAGATCTCTAAAAGAAATCATGTTTCACTGAAGTATTGGAAAAATTTTCCCTTATCTGTCATGCCCAGATAAAACTTTTGAGAAATGCTTCAGTTTTTATTTTTGAATATACATTTAACTGAAATCATACATTTTCAATTAATTGAGGTGATTGACTTGACTGGACATAATCTAATTGTGAATTATACATCAACAATCTTATGATTGATTTTTTAATCTGATTTACTTGGTACTATATAACTTTCAAAATTTCTAATATTTTTTCATTAATATCAATTGACTTACCAAAGTGTTACTCATTATATTTTAATGACCTTTGAATCCAAATTCAGTAATATGTATTTCTTTGATATAGTCTCCAATTATCCAATTATGCCTTAATGATCTTGAGCTAATTACAATGATCACATTAGAGCATTAAATTAGATAAATTAACATTTTCAATTTTTATGTAAGGTAGGTTTTAAAATTCATAAGTAAGAAGTCTTAAAATTATATATTTTAAAAGCCTTTTTATTTTATTTTTTCCCTTTGCTTTTTATAGAAACAAATTTTGACAACTGCTTTTTGACATCTTAGAATTAAAATTCCCCCCTCCTCCTTACCTTACCACACCCTTGAGGTGGTAAATAATCTGATATAGGTTATACTTTTACATTCATGAACATATTTCTATATTGTTCATGTTATGACAGAAGACATATCACAAATACAATAAAAATTTGATGAAGCAAATAAAATGTAAGATAGCATGCTTTGAGCTGCACTCATACTCCAACAGTTCCATGGGGAAATTTTGCTTTGCTTATAATGGTTTAGTCCTTCTTAGTTGATGATCATCTAATATTTTTATTACTATATAAATTATTCTGGTTATGCTCACTTCCATTTACATCAGCTCATATAAGTCTTTCCAGAATGTTTTTTAAGCCATCCTGTTCCTCATTTCTTATGGCACAACAATGATATACCACAACTTGTTCATGCATTCCCCAAGTGATTGACAACCCCACTACAAAAAGAGCTGCCAAAAATATTTTGATATAGATAGGTCCTTTTCCCTTGTCTCTGCTCTCTTTGTTATACACACCCAGTAGTGGTATTGCCGGATCACAGAATATGCATGGTTTTGTGGTCATTTGAGCATAGTTTCCTATTGCTCTCAAAAATAGTTTTATCACTTCACAGCTCCATCAAGAGTATATTAGTGTTTCAGCTTTTCCATATGTTTGCCACTATTTATCATTTTTCTTTTTCACTCATGTCAATCTGATGGATTTGAGATAGTCTCTCTGAGCTTTTTAAATTTGCCTGTCTCTAATCAATGATTATTTGAAGCATTTTTTGAAGTCTTTGAATATTTTAATTTCTTTCTCTGTGAACTGCATTTTCATATTCTTTGTCTATTTTTCAACTAGGGAAGGATTTTTATTCCTAAAAGGTTGAGGACTTCCAGGTTAACATGGCTGAAGTTTAGTTGCAGGACTTTCCCACTCCTCATCACCTACCAATATAGACTACCTAAAAAGACCAAAAAAAAAAAATTCAGATGAACAAAGGGTCTCCATAGTAAGGCACAGCACTGAAAGTACATCAGATTGGGGCATTTCCACACTATAAAAGGGTGAAATAGCTCCCACCAAAATGCAAGCCGATCAACCCTCCCCCATCACACCTATGGAGCCAGGGTCTGAGCCAGCATGCTAGAATCAGTGGGCCAGCAAGAGGCACCTATAGATCCTTGGCAGCTGATTAAGACCCCCCGGGTCCTACCCCTGAGAGTCACTAGACCTGAGACCTTAGCAGGCCAAAGAGCACAGACCTTGGGTGCAGAGATAGCACAGAGAGGGAAGACACATAGAAGAAGGTGTGGAGACACAAGAGTTAGCCTCAGGCAAAAACCATTCTCCTTAGCTCCATACACAGAGAGCCTGTCTTCCTCAGTTAGACTTCTGATTGGAAAGGGAAAGAAAAACCAATTTAGTGATGGCAAACAATGCCCAGAAAATACAACTTCCAACCATCAAGAAGATCAAGAAGAAGTCTCTGACCCTGGATACATCTTATGGAGAAAAAATCCAGACTACAGAGGAAACGGCACAGGACAATGAACAATTAAATGCATTCAAACCTTCCAAAAAAAAAAAAAACAAAACAATTTGACCACAAACTTGGGAATTTAAAACTGAGATTTTGAGGAAAATAGAGTTTTCACAAGAAAAGTTCAAAATAATTTAAAAAGAAAATAACAATCTAAAATACAGTAACTCCCAATTGGAGAAAGAAGCCCAGAAATCAAATTAAGTGATAAATAAATTAGAGAACATAATTAAACAGCTGGAAGCCATGAAAAGTAGGATAGGCCAAGGCAAAAAAAAATCAAAAGATTATAGTGGAAAACCAAAAGATTATAGTGGAAAACCAAAAGATTATAGTGTAAAACCAGTCTTTAAAGACTAAAAATTTGACTAATTTCTCTATAAATTTGAGAAATGTAGATTTCATTAAAGATACTTGCAATGAATATTTTTCCCAAATTTTATTGTTTTCCTTCTTGTCTTGCCTACATTGGTTTTGTTTGTACATTTTTTAATTTAATGAAATCAAAATTATTTGATTGATTTTTCATAATGTTCTCTACATTTTATTTGGTCATAAATTCTTCTTTTATCAAAATTCTGATGTAATTTTTGTTCCTATGGACCTCTAATTTGTTAATCGTGTTCACCCTTTATTGCTAAGTCAAATATTCAGTTTTCTTTTTTTTTATTTTAATGATGTAAGCATTTGTAAGTATGAGTTTTTCCCTAACTACTGATCTTGCTACATCCCATCAATTTTTATATCTTATTTCCTCATTATCATTTTAAAAATCATATTATTGATCATTTCTGTGACTTGTTCTTTGACACAATTATTTGGAGGATTACTTCATTTCTAATTAATGTTTACTCATTTTTGCTTTTGATTGAATATAATTTTATTGCATTATGTTCTGGAAAGTATGCATTTAATATTTCTGTTTTTCTACATTTGTTTCCAAAGTTTTTAAACCTTATTATATGATAAATTTTTTTGGAGATTGTCATGTATTACTGAGAAAAAGGTATATTCCTTTCTACTCTCATTTAATTTTCTCTAGAGGGCTAGAATACAAATTTTTTCTAAACTTCTATTTATCTCCTTAACTTCGTGTATTTTTTATTCAATTTGTCTGCCTCTGAGAGAGGAAGGTCAGTGTCCCCTATTTATTTCTGTATCATGTAAATATTCCTTTATGAATCAGGTTGCTTTGCCATTTGCTGCAACATGTTTAATATTCTTATTGTTTCATGTCTAAGGTGCTTTTTATCATGATGAAATTTCCTTCCTTATTTCTTTTGATTAGATTGCTTTTCACTTTTGCTTTGTGTGAGACCATAATTGCTAACCCTGTTTTTTTTTTTGGGGGGGGGGGTGTTGTTTGTTATTTTACTTTAGCTGAGGAATGGTAGAGTCTTCTCCAGGACTTTTCTTTTTTGCTTTTTGTTTCTTTTTTTTAAATATGATTCTTGCAGACAGCATGTTGGTTCATGATTAAAGCTCAGTTTCCTAACTTTTAAAAATATTATGATAATAATACTTGTATTTTAACATTATAATCTTTATCTCACAAGGTATAAGAAATAATACATGTAAAATTCTTAGAAAGTACTATGGAAATTTAATGAATAATGATGAGGAGGATATGTAGAATTAGGACCTCAAGTCTTGAAATTAAATTGGGGTCACATAAATGCTCTACTTCTATATGAGTGGCTAATTTGTATAATCAAAATACAACTATTAAGACATATCCATCTGTAGCAATTGTGGAGTAAATGAAATGGAAATAATTTTCAAAGCTAAGAAAATAATGCATATTTGTATTTATTATCAGTCTATCTCTATTTCTCCATGTGTCAGTCTCTGTGTCTCTCCTGTGCCTCTATCTCTTTGTCTCTTTTTGCGTTTGTTTATTTCTTTGAGTTTGTCTTTTTTACTCTGTCTCTACCTTTCTCTGTTCTCAGATAAAAGCACAAGCTCATTGTTCTCCCTGTTACAAGTCTCTCTGTACTCCAGTCTATCCTCCATTTAGCTGTCAAAGTGATCCTCTGTTATTCCTTTATTCAATAAACTCCACTGGCACTCTTATCACCTTGAGGATCAAATTTAAAATCTGTTTGGTGTTTAAAGCCTTTCATAAACTCCTCCAACATTCTCTCTTGTGAATAAATGTCTTAGTTGTCAACATCTGTCATATGTCAAACCTTCATCTGAGAATTTTGTTACTTTTTCCCCATTACTGACCACTTATTAAACTAAAATTTTGTGCAGAAAATGTTTATTAATTTCTTGTAATACAAGTGCTATATCTTATATTTTATTTAATTAAGAACACATCTCTTTCCCATAGCTGTAAAAAAGAATTGGAGTTATTGCTCTTCTATTTTTTTAACAGCATGATATTTAATATTAAGGTCAGGTATCTATTCTAAACTTGTTATATATTTCAGTGTACAATATTATTTTATATAAGACTAATATTGGACAAAATGTTTTCCTAAATTCCCACCAGATTTAATCAAACAGGAACACATTTCCTTACTAATTCTTTAGCATTCATTGAACACTGGGCTATTGAGTTCCATTATTTCTACTTCTCCTTTTTCTAGTTGGTTCCATTTGTCAGCTTTATTGTTCAACTATTATCAAATGTTTTTGAAGGATGTGTCATTCTTCAGTCACTTCAATCATGTCTGAGTCTTAATGACCCCATTTGGAGTTTCCTTGGCAAAGGTATTGCACTGGTTTCTCATTTTGATTTCCCACATATTTTATTTTATATTTATTTAGAGTATTTTTCCATGATTACATGATTCATGATCCCTGCCCCCCCCTCACTTTCTCCTCACTGCTCCCAAAGCTGACAAGCAGTTCTACTGACTTATAAATGCATCATTGTTCAAAACCCGTTTTATGTTATTCATATTTTCAGTAGAGTGATTCTTTAACATCAAGACCCTAATCACATCATTATCTCACTACATGGTTGATCATATATTTTTCTAATGGATTTCGGGTTCCACAGTTCTTTCTCTTGATGTGGAGAGTATTCTTTCTCCTAAATCCCCAGGATTGTCCTTTGTCATTGCATTGCTAGTGGTAGAAAATTCCATTACATTTGACTGTGCTGTAATGTATCAGTCTCTGTGTACAATGTTCTTCTGGTTCTATTCCTTTTGCTCTGTATCAGTTTCTGGAGGTCGCTACAGTTCAAATGGAATTCCTCCAGTTCTTTATTCCTTTCAGCACAATAATATTCCATCACCTACATATACCACAATTTATTCAGCCATTCCCCAATCTATGGACATCCCTCCATTTTCCAATTTTTTGCCACCACAAAGAGCACAGCTATGTATATTTTTGAACAAGTCTTTTTTCTTTATTAACTCATTGGGGTACAAACCCAGTAGTAGTATGGCTAGATCAAAGGTCAGGCATTCATTTAAAGCCCTTTGTGCATAGTTCCAAATTTCCCTACAGAATAGTTTGACCAATTCATAATTGGAAAACTATATGGGGAAAATTAGGTTCATCAATATCTTACACTCTATACCAAGATAAATTCAAACTGAATAAATGAAAAATATAAAGAGTGAAATCATAAATAAATTAAGTGAAGATAGATTAATATACCTGTAAGAGCAGTGAAAAAGGATGGGATTTAAGACCAAACAAGAGATAGAGAACATTGCAAAATGTAAAATGAATGACTGAATATATCAAATTAAAAAGTATTTGTACAAAATCAATACAACCAAAATTAGAAGGAAAGCAACATACTCAGAGAGTATTTTTATAATAAAACTCTCTGACAAAGGTGTAATTTCCCAAATACATGAGGAACTAAGTCAAATTTACAAAACATCAAGCCATTCCCCAATCAACAAATGGTTAAGGGACATGAAAAGGCAGCTTTCACATGATGAAATCAAAATTATCAATAAGCACAAAAAATGTTCTAAATCCCTCCTGATTAGAGAAATGCAAATTAAAACAACTCTGATGTACCATATACACTTAACAGAGTGGTCAATATGGCAACAAAGAAAAGTGATAAATGTTGGAGGGAATGTGGCAAAAATTTACACTAATCCACTGCTGGTAGAGTTGTGAATTAGTCCATCTATTATGGAGGACAATTAGGAACTATGAACAAAGGGATTTTAAATGAATGCCAGTTCTTTGATCCAGCCTTACCACTGCTGGGTTTGTACCCCAAAGAGTTAATAAGGAAAAAAAGACTTGTACAAAAATATTTATAACCATGCTCTTTGTGGTCACAAGAAAATAAAAATGGAAAATAAGGGAGTGCCCATGGATTGGGGAATGGCTGAATAAATTTTAGATTAACTTGAGTAGGATTCTCATTTTTATTGTTAGCTCATCCTACCCATGAGCAATTAATGTTTTTTCTAATTGTTTAGTTCTCGTTATAATTGTGTGAAAAGTGTTTTGTAGTTGTGTTCATATAATTTCTGTTTGTTTTGCCAGATAGATTCCTAAATATTTTATATTGTCCAGAGTGATTTTAAATGGAGTTTCTCTTTCTAACTCCTGCTGCTGTTTTGTTGGAAATATATAGAAATGGTAATGATTCATGTAGATTTATTTTGTACATTGCAACTTTACTAAACTTCTTAATTATTTCCACTAGCCTTTTAGTTGATCATCAGGGGTTCTTTAAGTAAACCATCATATCATCTGCTCACTGCCTACTCTAATCCCTTCAATTTATTTTTCTTCTCTAGTTGCTACTGCTAGCTTTTTAGTATAATATGGAATAAAAATAGGTGATAACGGGAATCCTTGCTTCACTCCTGATCTTATTGGAAAGGGTTCTAACTTGTCCCCATCACATATGATACTTTCTGATGGTTTTAAATATATATTGTTTATTATTTTGAGAAATGACCCTACTTTTTCCTAATCTTTCTAGTCTTTTCAACAAAAATGGGTATTGTATTTTGTCAAAGGCATTTTCTGCATCTACTGAGATAATCATGTGATCTCTGTTGTTTTGATTAATGATATGGTTAATTATGTGGATAGTGTTCCCAATATTAAACCAACCTTACATTTCTGGTATCAATTCTACCTGATCATAGTGAATAATCCTCACCATCACTTGCTGTACTCTTTTTGATAGTATTCTATTTCAGATTTTTGTATTTATTAATTAAGGAGATTGGTCTGTAGTTTTCTTTCTGCATTTGGTAGGCCTAGCTTTGGAATTTTATCACACCATATTTGTGTGATAAAAGGAATTTATTAAAAGTCCTTTGCTTATTTTGTCAAAAAATTTGTAAAGTATTGGGATTAGTTGTTCTTTAAATGTTTGATAGAATTCAATTGTGAATCCATCTGGCCCTGGGGATTTTTTCTTAGGAAGTTCCTTGATGGCTTGTTCAATTTCTTTTTCTGAGATCAATTGTTTAAGAATTATATTCACTCTTTTGTTAATCTGGGTAATTTAAGTTTTTATGAATATTCATCCATTTCACATAGATTGTCATATTTATTGCCATATAATTGAACAAAGTAGTTCTTGATGATTGCCTTACAACATATTTTATATGAGGAAACTGAGGTAAACAGGGTTAAAGGACTTGACTGGAGTCACACAGTGAATAAGTGTCTGAAACCAGATTTGAATTCAGCTTTTCTTGATTCCAGGCCTGCCACCTTATTCACTGTATCACCTAGCCACCCTTTGATGTGAGAAATGTTTTTAATTGTGTTCATATAATTCCTGTGTTTTTCTTGGCAAATAGATTCTCACACATTTTATATTGTTGAGTGATTTTAAATGGAATTTCTTTCTCACTCTTCTTGCTCAGATTTGTTGAAGAGATACAAAATTGATGATGATATAGGTGGATTTGTTTTATATACTGAAAATTTACAAAAAATATTAATTATTTTAACTAATTTTAGTTAATTTTTAAAAATTCTCTAAGTATATTATCATATCATCTGCAAAGAGTGATAGTTTAGTTTCCTTACTGCCTACTTTAATTCCTTCCATTTTTTTTCTTCTCTAATTGCTCAAGTTAATCACTTTTCAGCCTTTAGGTTAAGATCAAGTGTAGTATCTAATTGCTAAAGCCAGAATATCTACTACAATATTAAATAAAAGTGGTGGTAATGTGCATCATTGCTTCACTCCTGATCTGATTATGAAGACGTCAAACTTATTTTTTGAAGATGATACTGTGAATTTTTAAACTATTCCACCCTAATCAGACCATTCTTTAGAAGATCTGATTTAGTTATTTCCTGATCAATAACAATGGAGATACTTGGAATAACAGAATCAGGTCTTGGAAACTCTACATTCTCCTCCCTTCTTAGTTTAACAAGGTTTTTAAGGCCTGCATCAAACTCAAGGTCTAATGATCTAAGGAATGGCCTTCAACAGACACGTGCAGAAAAAAGGACAGACCTCTGGACTGTCCTAAATCAAGATAAGTCCTCATTAGTACATATGAGACACAGAAAAGTGATGTAAAAACTTTCACATATGGCACAACACTTCTTGTCCCTTTCTCTTTCCCTGGAGAAGTGACTCTGGCTGGCAGCCTGCTAGGTGTTCTGACATCTTGGGAGTGGTGGCAGTTATTGTCTGGGTTTTGGTGGTGAGTTTTGTCCTTGACCTGATTCAGGTTCAGGCATCTCAGCTGATCTCCTGTTCAGATTGATTCCTTCCTCCTTCACACTCTAAACCCTTACTTTCTAGATCTTCTAATCTTCCCACCTGGTACCAGCCAGGCAGAGGGAGGAAGAAATCCTTCTCCCTTTCATTCTCCCTTCTTCTTAATTTTATTACTATATCAATTAAATCACCATAAAATTTGGCAACTGACTTGGGTATTTTATTATTTGGATTTTTCATTAGGATTTTATGAATAAAATCCTTGGTGACCTAAATTAATTATACATCCAGTCTCAGCCATAATTTCCCCCTTTATAATACTTACTGATGGCTTTAAAAAATGCTAAATATTCTATTAAGGAAAGTCCCTTTCATTCATGTGCTTTCTAGTGTTTAAAATAAGAATGGGCTTGGTATTTTGTTAAAGACCTTTTCTGAGTGTTTTTTTTTTTATAAAATTGTGATTTCTTTTAGTTGGTTATTGATAAGGTCAATTGTGCTAGTAATTTTCCTAATATTAAACTATCCCTGCAGTCCTAGTATGTATCCCACCTTGTCATAGTGAATATTCCTTGTTATTTATTGCTGTAGTCTCTATGCTAGTATTTTAGTTAAGAGTTTTGCATCAATGCTCATTAGAGAAATTGGTATGTAATTTTCTTTCTTCATTTTTGGTCTTCCTGGCTTGGGAATAAACACTGTATTTGTATCATAAAAGGAAATTATAGGACTTCTTTGCTTCTTTTGCCAAATAGTTCATTTAGTATTGAGATTAATTTTTATTTAAATGTTTCATAGGATTCTATTTTAATTCATCTAGCCTTGGAATTTTTTCCTAGGGAAGGTCATTGATGGCTTCTTCAATTACTTTTTCTGAGATGGGATTATTTAAATATTCTATTTGCACTTTTGTGAATTTAGGCAATTTATATTTCTGTAAATATTCATCCATTTCACTTAATTTATCAGATTTATTATTATATATTTGGGAAAAATAGCACCTAGTGATTGCATTAATTTCCTCTTCATTACAGATGAATTCATAATTTTCCTTTGTGATATTGGTAATTTGATTATCTTCTTTACTTTTTTATCAAATTTATCAGTGCTCTATTTATTTTATTTGTTTTTTCATAGAATTAGCTTCTATTCATATTTATTAGTTCAATAGTACTTTTCCATTCTTGATATGGGGAGGTTGAGGTACCCTACTAGAATAGTTTTACTATCTATTTCATCCTTAAGTTCTTTAGTTTCTCCTTTAAAAATCTGGATTCAATGCCATTTGGTAAGTATGAGTTAAGTACTGATTATCTCTTTTAATCTTACCAATTTTTTTTTAGCTTTGTCTGGGATCATGATTGCTACCCCCACATTTTGTCTCTGTTGAAGCCCAATAGATATTGCTCCAGTCCCGTACCTTTCCTCTGTGTGTCTACCTGCCTTAAATGTGTTTCTTATAAATAATATGTGATAGGATACTGATTTTTAATCCATTCTGCTATCTACTTCTGTTTAATGGTTGAGTCATCCCATTTATATTTATAGTTATGATTACCATCTGTATATTACCTTCCATCTTGATTTTCCCTTTTAATCCTGCTCTTTCTTCTTTCACCCTGTCCCTTCATACCAGTTTCATGCTTTTAATCACACACCTTCATTTTCCCTCCCTTACATTACTCCTCTTCCCACCAACACCCTTCTCGTTCTCTTCCTATTTCTTGATAGGATCTTTAATTACCCCTCCTCAATGTCTCCATGAACTTTAGAATACTCCACCATATTTAGTCTAACAAAATCAGCAATGTCTACACCCATACTTAAGGATTAAGTACTTAGAAGGATGGCCTATGACAGACGTGCTAGCAAATGACAAATCACAAACAACTGACAGTCCCTGGGCTGTCCTAAGTCAAGCCTAACATATCATTGATACCTGTGAGATGCAGGAAAGTGATGTAAAACCATCTATATATTTCACATCACTTCCTCTTTCGGGGCTCTTTGATGGTGGAGAGGTGGCTGGTGGCAGCTGGCTGAGAGTGGCAGCATCTTGGCATGGTGGCTGCTATTGTCCGGTTTTTAGTGGTGAGTTTTCCTTGATACAGTACTGGAGGAAGGCTAGTAACCTTGTTCAGTGAGATGTCTTCTCTGAGATCTCTCTCAGTTTTAGGCGGATTCTTTCTCTTTTACCTGCCAAACACTATCCACTTAGAAGACTCTAATCTTCTTCAGAAACCTTGTGGTAGAGGATTTTGAACTCTCCCTGGTACAGACCAAGCAGGAGAAATCCTATACCCTCTCCCTCTCTCTACTCCTTGATTTCTTCCCTATATATTGATTAAACCACCATATATTTTCAGAACTGACTTGGGAATTTTTATTTGCGATATCCCTTGGCAACCAAAAATTAAATTTATATTATGTCACGACAGCCCAATGAATTTGGTTCTTCTTCCTTCTCTGAGTCAATTCCAAGGAGAGTAAGGTTTAAGTATTACCAATCGCCATTCGCATCCTCCCCTCCACTGTAATAGTATTTCCACACACTCACACATAACTTTATATGATAATATTTACCCCCATTATACTTCTCTTTTCCTATTTCTCTTGGTGCAATTCTCTTTTTATCCCTTAATTTTTTTTTGAAAATCATCCTAAATTGTTACTACTATACCCTCTCTCTGTGTATACTTTTTCTAACTACCATGATAATGATAAAAAAAATATCAAGAGTTAAAGATATTAAGTTTTCATGTAGGTGTATAAACAATTTGTCATCATTGAAACCGTTTTTCCTCTTTCTTATTTACTTTTTCATGGTTCTCTTGAATTTTTTATTTGGCCATCATTTTTTTTTTGTTTAAGTCTAGTCTTTTCTATAAGAATACTTGGAAATATTCTGTTTTATAAATGATCATGCTTTACTCTGAAAGAACACAGTCAGTTTTGATGGATATGTGATTCTTGGTTGTAAATCCCAATCTTGTTCCCTGGATTTCTGGAATATCATATTACAAGCCTTTCAGACTTTCAATATAGAAACTTCTAGTTCCTGTGTAACCCTGACTCCAGGATATTTGATTGTTTGTTTCTGGGTGGTTACAGTATTGTCTCCTTGGCCTAGAGGCTGTTGAATTTGGCTATAAACTTCGTGGAGTTTGTCATTTGGACATTTATTGCAGGAGGTGATCTATGGATTTTTCCAATTTCTATTTTCCCTCTTATATAAGGATATAAGATAGTTTTCTTGGATAATTTTCACAATATGATGTCTAGGCTGTTTTAAAAGGCATGACTTTCAGGTAATCCAATAATTCTTAAGTTGTTTCTCCTAGATCTTAGTTGTTTTTTTTTTTTATGAAACATTTCATTTTATTCTATTTTGCATTATTTTGATTGGCTTATTGTTTCTTGATGTGTCATGAAGTTATTAGTTTTCTATTTGCCTAATTCTAATTTTTAAATCTATAATGTCTTCTAGGACCTTTTGATCATCCTTTTCCATTTGAACCTTTCTTCATTAGATTATTTGCTTCTTTTTTGAATAGGTCAACTGTGTTTTTGTTTTTTTTTAACTGTTTTCTTCATTGGATATTTGTTCCTCTTTTTCTGGTTCTACTGATTTCAGTCTTCCTTATCTCCTATAATTCTTTGTGAGATTTTTTAAATACCTTATAATTAGAGTGCAGTAGTATTATACCACAATCATACTACAGATTTTTTAGTAATTCTGGAATTAATGGACATCTCTATAATTTTCAGTTCTTTGCCACTGAAAGAGAGCTGCGACAAGTATTTTGGGACATAAAAGTTCTTTTCTTTCTTTCCTGACTTTCTTGGGACTATGGGTACAGTTTTATAATTCCAGGGCCAAAATTTCAAATTGCTCTACAGAATAGTTATATCAACTTACAATTTCACCAGTAGTTAATTAGCATCCCCATCTTCCGCATCTTCTCCAACAGTTGTCATTTTGTCCTTCTGTCATTGTATCCAAACTTATAGATGTGATGATACCTCAGAATTATTTTAGTTTCAATTTCTCTAATACATAGTGATTTAGAGCATTTTTTCTTCTTTCCTTCTAAATTTAGCAACATTTGTCTTATTTATAAGAAAACTTTTCCATTTGTGTTTCCATGTTTTTATTATATGTAATTTTTAGTGAGTTATGGTCTGAAAAGGGTGCATTTAAAATTTCATTTTTTCTAAAATTAATTTTTGTTACCTAATTTATGGTTGATTTTTCTAGTTACCATGTATCTTTGTGAAGGAAGTAAACACTTTTCAATTTACATACAATTCACTCCAAATATCTTTTCTATTTTATTCTTTCCTATCCAATTTATTTAAGATTCTGTACATGTCCTTTACTTCTTCTATATTTATTTATTTATTTTAGATTAATTTACTTCTGAGAAGGAAAATTTCATGTCCCCTACAATTATTTTTGTTTTCTATTTTCACTTGTAACTCATTTAGATTTTCCTTTAAAAATCTGTATCATATAGCATAGTTCATATTGGTTAAAACTGCTAATTTTTCAGTATCAAAGGTGCTTTTTAATATAATATAATTTCCTGTTTATTTCTTTAGATTAAATCTATTTTATTTGTAACATTGTCAGATATCATGTTTTCTACCCCTGTTTTTTGTATCAATTAAGGTATTCTATATTTTTTCTCCAACTTTTTATTTGTTTTACTTTATCTATATCTCACTTTTAAGTGTTTTTTTTTGTAAACAGTATATTGTTAGGTTTTAGTTTTTGATTCATTCTGTTATACATTTCATGGGTTAATTGATCCCATTCATGTTCAAAATAGTTATCTATTTCCTTACATTCTATTTTCTTTAATTTTTTTTACCCAATCTTCCTGTCCTTTTGCCATATTCTTCCTCCAATATAGACTTTCTTCTGTTGACTACCTCTCCAATGGGTGCTTCTTTTAAAAATTCCTCCATTATCCTCTCCCTTCTCCCGTCTTGTTTTATATCAATCCAATCGTCTAAAAGTCCATCCCTTCTCCCTTTCCCCTTACATCTTAGTTCTTATTCTATTGACCCATCCAAAAGTCCATTCCTTATGCCCTGCTCTCCTTCCTCTTAGTCTCTTAAGAAGACTCAGCCTCTACTGATTTAGAAACAAACATAACAAAATTCATTTGGAATAACAAAAGATCAAGGATATCCAGGGAAATAATGAAAAAAAAAAACACATATGATGGGGGCCTTGCAATCCCAGACCTTAAACTATATTACAAAGCAGCAGTCATCAAAACAATTTGGTACTGGCTAAGAAACAGAAAGGAAGATCAGTGGAATAGACTGGGGGCAAGCGACCTCAGCAAGACAGTATACGATAAACCCAAAGATCCCAGCTTTTGGGAGAAAAATCCACTATTCCATAAAAACTGCTGGGAAAATTAGAAGACAGTATGGGAGAGACTAGGAATAGATCAACACCTCACACCCTACACCAAGATAAATTCAAAATGGGTGAACGACTTAAACATAAAAAAGGAAACCATAAGTAAATTGGGTAAACACAGAATAGTATACATGTCAGACCTTTGGGAGGGGAAAGGCTTTAAAACCAAGCAAGACATAGAAAAAATCACAAAATGTAAAATAAATAATTTTGACTACATCAAATTAAAAAGCTTTTGTACAAACAAAACCAATGTAACTAAAATCAGAAGGGAAACAAAAAAATGGGAAAAAATCTTCATAGAAACCTCTGACAAAGGTTTAATTACTCAAATTTATAAAGAGCTAAATCAATTGTACAAAAAATCAAGCCATTCTCCAATTGATAAATGGGCAAGGGACATGGATAGGCAGTTCTCAGATAAAGAAATCAAAACTATTAACAAGCACCTGAAGAAGTGTTCTAAATCTCTTATAATCAGAGAGATGCAAATCAAAAAAACTCTGAGGTATCACCTCACACCAAGCAGACTGGCTAGTATGATAGCAAAGGAAAGTAATGAATGCTGGAGGAGATGTGGCAAAGTAGGGACATTAATTCATTGCTGGTGGAGTTGTGAATTGATCCAACCATTCTGGAGGGCAATTTAGAACTATGCCCAAAGGGCAACAAAAGAATGTCTACCCTTTGATCCAGCCATAGCACTGCTGGGTCTGTTCCCCAAAGAGTTAATGGACAAAAAGACTTACAAAAATATTCCTAGCTGCTCTCTTTGTGGTGGCCAAAAACTGGAAAGTGAGGGGATGCTCATCAATTGGGGAATGGCTGAGCAAATTGTGGTATATGTTGGTGATGGAATACTATTGTGCTAAAAGGAATAATAAAGTGGAGGAATTCCATGGAGAATGGAACAACCTCCAGGAAGTGATGCAGAATGAAAGGAGCAGAACCAGGAGAACATTGTACACAGAGACTAATACACTGTGGTATAATCGAATGTAATGGACTTCTCCATTGGTGGTGGTGTAATGGCCCAGAACAATCTGCAGGGATCTAGGAGAAAAAACACTATGCATAAGCAAAGGATAAACTATGGGAGTGGAAACACCGAGGAAAAGCAACTGCCTGACTACAGCGGTTGAGGGGACATGACAGAGAGACTAAACGAAACTCTAATGCAAATATTGACAACATAGAAATGGATTCGAATCAAGAACACATGTGACACCCAGTGGAATCACACATCGGCTATGGGGGGTGAGGGGGAGGAAAAGAAAATGATCTATGTCTTTAATGAATAATGCTTGGAAATGATCAAATAAAATATTATTTAAAAAAATGATGACTCAGCCTCTCTCTTATTGTAGGTCCTCATTCAATTGTTTCTTTGTACATTAAGACTTTCACCTTTCTATATATGTTCTTCTCTCTTTAACACTTATCTGATGAGAATAGGGTTCCAGTAATATCAGCCTTCTTTGTAACAGCATGTAACAGCATGTAACTCATGCTTTTTATATGAGATCATTTTTTTTTCCATTTTACTTCTTCCTAACCTATGTTATTGCCACTTTTAGCTTATTACATTATATTCGACTTGACTCTAACTCTTCCATCTATATATTTTTTCAAACTACTCAAATAATGATACCATTATTATGGGTTATATATATATATATATATCCTTATTTCTTATAAAAAGTAAGAATTTGAGTCTACCATATTTATCTTCTCATAAAATATTCAACTGATTTCTCTTTTCCCCTGAATAATTGCTGAAACTCCTTTTGTTGATTAAGCATCCATTTTTTATACTCAGCTTTGCTGGTTATACTGTTCTTTGTTGTAAACTCAGTTTCTTTGTTCTTAGAAAAATTATGCTCCATGACCTTTATTCTTTTATTGTTGTTGCTATTAAGTCTTTTTTCATTATGCCTATAGTTCTATAGTCCTTAAATGCTTTTTAAAAAAAATTTCTACCCTTGTGATTTGTAGGATTTCTCCTTTACCTGGAAGTTATAAAATTGACAATGATGGCTTAGTGCTTTTATATCTTAGGGTCTATTTATGCTTGTGGTTGGTGAATCCTTTCAATTTTTGTACTTATTCTTTATTTCTAGAACTTGTAGACAATTTTCTTTAATAATTTCTAGAGGTATGGTCTCTAAACTCTTTTTTGATTAAAGCTGTCTTGTGATTTGCCATTTCTTACATTGTTTCTGCTCCATTTATTTCCTGAGTCAGATGCTCTTTGTAGTATAAGATATTTAATTGTCTCTTCTATTATTATATTCTTTTGATTTTGCCTTGCTATTTCTTGTCACCTTAGATGTCATTAGCTTCACCTTGTCTGATTCTAAATTTTTTAATGAGCTGCTTTCTTCTTTGAACTTATGGATTTCCTTTTCTAATTCGGTGATTTTTATTTCATATTTCTCTAACATTGCTCTTATTTTTTCTAGTTTTTTTAATTCTATTTGGTTTTTTAAATGTCTTTTTTAAGTTCTTACAAAAACTCTTTTTTTCACCTTGTCATTTGATCTTTTGTTTTGTTTTCTGTTTTTGAAGTAGATGTTTTAAATTCACTGTCCTTACATTTTGAAGAACTCTTTTCTCTGTTCACACAATAAATGCATATAATTTGACTTTTTCTCTTGAACTTACTCATAAAAAAAGGTTGTTGCCAAACCAGTAGGCTTCATTTTTCAGTTTTAGCTATAGTCAGGCTTCACTCCCAGTGTATAAGGGAGGATGCCTCAAGTTTCTGAATGTTTTTTAAGGTTCTTGCTTCCTCAGCCATACTTAGTTCTTCCAATTTCTCTTCCACACTTGGCACCGTATTTTTGTGTTAGATTTTATTATTAATTTTAAGGGTTGTATTGTTATTTTTGTTGTTAATTGGTTTATATTTCCTAGATTTTAATCTAAGTATCAATCACTTTACTTGTATATAGTATTAAAGAAAGCACTAATCCCATATCAAGATTAGGTCTATATCCCAAAGAAATCAAAGATGGGGGAAAAGGACCTACTTTCACAAAAAACAAATATTTATAGCAACTCTTTTTGTGGTGGCAAAGAACTGGAAACTTAAGGGATATCCATTCATTGGTTAATGATTGAACAAATTGTGTTATAAGGTTGTAAGGCATACTATTTTGTGCTAAAAGAAATTATTGAGATCATCACAGAAAAACCTGGAAGACTTAAATGGAATGAAGTAAAGTGAAATGATGAGAATCAGCATAATATTGTACATAGTAATAGCAATAAAGTACAATGATCAATTTTGAGTTACTTAACAAGTATCAATATTCAAGAATACAGGACATATCCAAGGGACTCATGATGAAAAAGCTTAGCCACAACCAGAGAAGGAACTAAGGAAATGTGAATGCACATTGAAGTATACCATTCTTCACATTATTTCATCTATGATATATTTTTCTTGTATAAGAAATATGTCTTCTTTCACAATATGGTGAACATGGAAATATATTAAATCATAACACATGTGCAAACTATATCACATTACCTGTCATTTGGGGAAGGGTTTTGGACTGGGAAGGAATAAGACATCAAAGATCAAAAAATTCAGAAAACAATTATTAAATTGGAAGGCACTAAGTGAATATTTGATCACCTCTTCATTAGGTATTCATGAAATAGAGATGACTTTGGCTCTTGAGGAAGGGCTGAACCATGAGCTTCCTTAATTTTATTTAATGCACCAAAATACATTACATCTTGGTCTTGGAGAGCTAAGAGAGATTATTGACCAATTAATTTATTGTTTGTTTGTTTTTTTTGCTAGCCAGATAAATAATTTGAATTTTTAAATGTAAAAAAAAAACACCACTAATGTAATATGGGGGGCTTGGGCTCCAGTTCTCTTCTTGCTTTTTGGCTTTTTTCAGTGTGCTACTGAAGTTATATATAAGTAAACTTGGGTAAGTGACTTATCCTCTCTAGGCTTTTGCTTCCTCTATTTTTCTGGCTGCATTAAGCCTGAAAACTGGGTGAAATGACCTCTTAAGGTCTTATTCTGCTCTAAAATCATTGATTCTGTGATGTCTGACACATTGATTTGGTTGGTAAACAAAATTGTACTAAAATAGAACATCCATCATGACTCCTGTGTAAATTAAAGATAATAAATCATTTTACATAAACTAAATTAGTTTTTCATTTGATTTGTCTGCAGTACATTTAATTATCTCAAGATCTTTTTTAATTACCTGTTTCTAACATTTAGCTGCTCTTATTTAATGGGCATGTGTGTTAATGGAAGTTAGTGAGTAATATTGCAAATACAAGGTCCTATTACTGTCTCCCATGCCTAATAATGAGTTGAAAAACTAAAAACACTGCTCATAAAATCATGTTATCTAGGTGATTTAAGAAAAAAAAGGATTTATGATCTTATATTGAATATGTTTCATTTCTACAAACACAATTATAGAAAATCCTTTCTGACTATAACCCACTATCTTTCCATTTCTCCTTGTACTTAATCCCTCTTAAAACAATAATTTATCCTCTCTATGACCTCTAAATGCTTTTACATAAAAGTCACTATTCCCTGCTCTGACCTTACCTTCCTTTCTACTCTGTCTGTACACCCATTTAGCATCACACTATTTGACTCTCTCAAATCCTCTCCCTTCTTTTCCTATCTTTACCTATTTTTTAGAAAACCATAAAATTGTGACTTGCCTTTTATAATGCAGCATGTTATTATGGAAAAATAATAAGAAATGTATTCAAACCAGTTTCTGATTCACACAGACATGTGTAGTATGATATTCTTCACTTTATTTCCTCAATTATTTTTTAGTATTAAGAAATCTTTTACAAAGTGAATATATATATAACATGATATATGTATATATGTGTGGATGTATATTATAGTTACACATATATATGTGTAACTTGGCCAAGCTACTTAAAATTCTGGAGACTTTTTTATCAAAATATTTGCTTGGGACAGTAAACGGCTTTCATAACATATCCAGTGACAAGTCTTTCAAGATATTGTCTTTTCCCTCAAATTCTTTGTCTTCCTTTTTACTAATTTTAAATTCCTTCTCCATTGTATATTTTGAGATTTATTATTCCTCCTTATGTAAAACTGTATAACCCTTTATTATACTTTATCCCATTGAGCTCAGACCATCTGTCTAACTTATTTTAGATGTTTATATTCTCCTCTGGTTCTCCAAATGCCATTAAATGTTGCCAACTTGATATTATCTGTACTTTGCAGCTTCACTCTATACTACATTATTCATAAAAATGTTAAAAATATGGGACTCAATGTATAATCCCTTTTTATTCTATTTGATATCTTTTCCTAATTTGATCACCCATATCAACAGTTAAGTCTGTAACATTTATGAGGACAGGATTGAAAGAGTTCAGAATTTTAAATTCAATGTGGCAGAGTAGAGGGAAATCATACTTTGGAACAGAAAAAGGTTCAAGTCCATTCCGTGAAACACACTGGCTGATTTAGCTTGAAAATGGAATTTCGCCTCTAAAAGCTCTCTGGCCAGTATTTCAGGATTACATATATCAGAGAGTTTGCCAAACCACCTACATAGAGGGAGTATTCTCACTCAATATTTCCCTCTACCAAAAGAATCAGGTCCTTCCTATTCCTTTTCTTTGGAACTTTGAGCTAGTTAAATCCTCATTGACATCATGACACTAGGAAAACCTATGTCTAATTCTTAAAAAGTCATTCTCAATACTCATTCTTCTAAATGGGAAAATTCAAAAGAGAAAGGAGGCCAGGCACATGGCATCATCAAGAGGTCTCAAACTGAAATAGAAATTGTACATAAGGATTCCTACAACTGCACATTGACTAATGTAACCACATATTAATATTATCTACAGTATATTGTCATTTTATTTAATTAAATATTTCCTAGTTACACTTTTATCTGGTTTTGGTAGCACTTAGGAATATTTGTGGACACTGTTTGACACCACTTCATAAAAGAAAATAATTCTAAAATAGGAGCAAGTTAAGAGACAGGTTAAATTCCAGTTCTACTGATAGCCAATTTGGAACATGGAACAATCAGTTTTTCAGGTCACAAATTTCTTGAATAAAAAGTAAGGAATTTGGAGGAGATTTAAAAATATATAAATCAATGAGCTTAATTAGTATTGCCTGTCTCTCTACATGAGAGGCAAATAATATAAAAAATGAGTATTGCCTGTCTCTTTACATCAGAAGCAAATAATACAAAAATTATGCTTTAGTATTTACTCTCAAATTCATTTCATTGACTCTTGGTTTTTCTAAAAGTTCAAAAAAGCTATTTTTTAAGTTGATGCCAATTGTTTTGTACATCAGTCACTTTCCAAAGTAACCATTCTTGCTGCCCATGAAATATCTACCCATTCTAATGGGGGGAAAATATAAAACAATAATCAAAACAATAACCAGAAAATGGACAAAACTGCACTTTTACTACGGCACCTTTTTACTAAGAGTTCAATATGTTCTAGTATGTATTCTCTGTAAACAATATTCATTGTGTAATCAGAAATCAATCGTCTTCTGGTGTTAGTTTGAGTACAATTTATACTTCATCTGGTTCTGACTCCTTTGCTTTATACCAGTTAATCAGTTCTTGTTTTCCTTTGACTTTCTCATATATATATATATATATATATATATATATATATATATATATATATATATATATATATATATATATATATAATATACATATAGCTCCTTATTTTAAAATCATATGCCATTACATATAATATATTTTTAACAACTTGTGTTTAGAGCCAAAGAGATTAATTTTTAAAAGGGTATGAATTAGAATTCACCAAAGTCCTTGACAAATGCTAATCATTATATTTTGCCAAAATGTAATTGCTAATTGGATTATTTTTCTAAATATGCCTACTAGTTTCCAATATCATTATATTTATATATAGATATATAGAAATCTGTATGTTTATACATACATATATGTTACATATATCTTCTCCAGTTTCATAATATATATTAATAAAATGTTATGTATTTAGATATCTATAGTATAATTTTTTAATCTGAAAAACTCAGAGTGTTGACTTTTTACTCTTTCATATTTATTTTTGTAGCATCCCAAGCATATTCACATCTATGAAATATAGATGACTGTATGATTACTGTGTCTCCAAGCATAAGGTTATACCAATGAGGCTTGTGAATGTAACCTTGAACTGACCATGCGGCCCTTGGCTAAGACAAACTCATTAGCATGCTCGGAGTCAATTCCCCGGGAAAGCACGGTTTGCAATGTACACGCCCAAAGGTGTTCCCTCTACCTTGCCACCCAATCTTAATTGTCTATACTTTGTGATGTGGTTACTACCTCTTTGGGAGTACCGCCCAAGCAGGACATGAATAAATTCAGAGGCAATCCCATGAACTTCCTCTTGGCCTTTCTCCCTTCCATGGAGCTCCACTGGGCTCCTCAATGACTATGTCTCTCTCTTCTTGACCTTCTCCTTCCCCGAGGCTGTAACCATCTCGGCCTGCATTCTCTATCTTAATCTCCTCAACCACCTTGTATTCCATTATCCTCATTTTCCGCCTTAAGGAAAATCATAGGGGTTGCCTGCCCTATCCAATCACTGATTTGTCCCTGTCTTTCATTTCCACCCTGGTTCTCGGTTCCTACCTCTCCTTGGGTCCCATCACAAAGGTGAGCCCCTTCCCTTGTGGGACCCTGCTGGTCAGGGAAGTCCATTAAGGAAAACCCCACACTTGGCACCCCGGATTTGGGAGCGAAATTCCTTTGTCACAGGCATTCAAGCACGTGCAACTTGAGGAGCGATCACTGAGGTACGGAATCACAAAGGCGTGACCTTGCAGGTGGCCTCTGAAGGTGAGAAACGTCTTTTATTTCAATTTCTTATTTTAGAAATTATCTAGAACCGCGGGTCTATAAGCCTCATCATATACTAGTCACCTTAGACGGTTAATGTCTCTGATTGAACAGAAAGGTATTGAGATCTCTGAAACATTGCTTAAATAGGCACTGAAGCAAAGCCTGAATTCCCAGCAAGGGGAGTTCCCAAAGTGCAGCTATGAGATCTGATTGGTAAAAGAAAAAAACGAGGCAGTATCAGAAAGAAAGACAAAATATCACAAGTCAGTTGGAATACTTGGGAAACTACAAGGATGGCCTTGATGGCACAACCTGTGCAGATTTTAGGCATCACAGGTGCTGGAAAGCCAAGCCTCAGCCTAACCCTAATTCTCAGAATGCCGAAGGTCCCTCCACCTGTGGAGGAAAAAGCCTCTGCTCGAACCTATCTCTTAGGGCAGATGGCCGAGAGAGCGCCATTGGCAAGTCTAACACTTTCTCCTAATCTTTCACTATGGAGGATTCCATTCTAAAAAGCGCTGAAGCCATGACGTTCAATGCGTTTGGCTCGCTGCTCCCTCCTCTACCTTTTAAAATGTGGGAAATGAGGCAAAGGGCGTTCAACGCAAAGCCATTTCAGCATCCCGATCATAAGGTAGAAGAATCTTTCCAAATTCAAGAGGAAGTCTCTTCCTCGGAAGCTTTCAGTCTTCTTCAGCCACCTTCATCCTTTAAGGCTTCTTGTCTTGTGCAGCCCGCCCCCTCCCCCGCAGAACTCTGCAAGCCAAAACAGCAATAAGGAGGCTACAGATAGCCCCCTGCAAAGGAGAAGCAGGATTTCTAGATTGTGCCATAGCATGCAAAAATATGGGAACCTCTCAGCATTACAGAGCTGATCAAAACTCTATAGCAACAAATTTTACACCAGATGATTGGAAATTAAGGAAAATATTACCTGCTGCTAAGAGCACATGGATTCTAATTACAATGCTACATTAAACAAGGAGGATTGACTTGTCTCTCAGTCTTTTGCTCTTCCTTTCACCAAAGATACTAACAATATACTTAACTCACTTCCTTTAACTGACTGATCTATCCTTGCTATCTCTCCCCTGTCTGTTGCTGCAGAAACAGACAGAAATATTTTATGTCAACCTCTGCCTCCACCCATGCTTAATGTAGTATTATGATCATTTTAAATTCATAGAAATAAGCAGGTAGAAATGTTTCTTCTACAAAACTTAGAAATGATTCCAATAGTACAGACGGAAGTTTAATTCAGCCTCTGGCCATCGAAATCCTGACTCCTATAGAAATTCAAAGCAGAGTATTAAGCTTCTAGCTAAAGCATAGGGGGCTAGATAAGACCAGAACAGACAAGTCCTAGAACCAAACCATTCTTATCAATTAAATATAAGTTCATGGCAAGAAATTTCTTTACTTAAACATTGCTTATTGCAAAAGTGAGGCAAGAAAAAAGCCAAAAATCATAACTCTGTGCCATAACACTTATCTACCAGAAGTTACCTGGCACAGGTGAATGGTGAAAGCTTAATGAGCAACGCTTAAACTTAGAGCAAACCTTAATCACTTTGGGCTACTAGCGTAAGCTTAAAGTGCTGTGAGGAGACGATCCCTCACATAAGGACCATAAGATCGTATCAAAGCATGAAAACTTCCTTAAGCACCTAAAGGAAGACCAGTTTAAAAAAAAGCAGAGCACGTGTTTGTCCTAACTAGGAAGCAAACAGACATTTTGCTCTCAAGAGGACAAACGGAGCAAAAAGACTTTCTTTTCAGCAAACCTTTCCACCAGTTTAACATTTCTAAAAGGAACAGGCCTTTTGAAGCTGCACCAGAGAATACAGGAGGAATATTATTTAAATGTAAAGGTATAAACCTGTTATGTCTTTCAAACAGATCTTTGCTAAAAGATGGTATTATTATGAAGCAAAATTTAAAAAATTAAATTGTCTTAATTTGGATTGGACATGGCAAAATTACATAAGAAGGTCCAATTGTATTTCTTATAAGGCAAAGTTTTAAAGTTAAAAAGTCAGAGAAAGACTTTTGTCATATGCTACAGGAGATATTTTATCTGTAATAATATTTTAAAAAGAATTATTGTTTAACTGTAGGCTAAAAAACAAGGTATAAACACAAATTTATCAAGGTTTTCAGAGGTAAATCCTCATGGACTCTTGCAACCATGTGACTCACTACCAAAACTATTTGGATCTGGAAAGGAAACTTAATTCAGCAGTTTCATAAATTGATCCTGCCATATAGAAGGCAATGCACCTACACCTCAGGTTACAAGTTTTTATGTCAAGTATTGAATATTCAAAATGAAAAATCAGTACAAATTTTTAATTGACCAACATCAATTGGCATATGCTTTAGAAAACTTTCATATATATTCAAATTTTAAATATGTAGAAATCATTAAATTTTTAAACAGGACATAAGGTCAACAAGGATAAAAATTAGCAGCCATTATTTAAAAACCTGTATAAAGTTAAAAAATTGTATGTAAAGCACATTACTGCTACTTTATCCAAAAAGCAAATTAATTAAAATTACTCAATATCAAAATAATATAGCATCAATTCTAAGTATGAGACACATTCTCAGCATTGCAAGGCATCAGAGTAAAAACAGTGCTGATAGGATTCAAATTGTTAATCAGTAATAAATTATTAAGGTTATTAATTAATTGGTAAACCAGCAACAGTGACCTATGTGTGGTTTAGAATGGGCAACACTACCACTTATTGAAATTGCATATATCAATCCTGATCATTATTGCAGTATAAAACCAATTACTAGTGTATAAGCTCAAATGTTACTTGCACTAGGTGGTCCATTTTGGCAACAGAATTTTATAAAACTCATAGGTAAAATTGATAATTCCATTCATATTATCAAAATCTTTTCAGTCATGAATTTAAATTTGACAGTTTAAAAATAATAACATCACTGCAATTGCTATGCTTACACTTACTGCATCTATTTAAGGTACAGCAGATATTGTTAAATGCACAGTATAAGTTTGTACAAAAGCAAAAGCTACATGCAGATAGGCTACTGCTCAAGATCACAGCACAAGCTGGTAAAATCAAATGTGATTTATAGTATAAGGCTTTTATGAGTATTGGTTCCTCATTGCAAAGCCAAGGTGTAATCACTATCAAAGGCAAATGGCCTTGAGGACACTGCTTTGAGCAGACACAGATCACTTGCACCCTCTGACACATCAGAGTGCCAAGTCCAGTATTCCTCAATATTTTATGCACACAAGTGAAATTAGCTACCAGTGCAAAATCCTGTGAATGTTATCATGTCACTCATGCACTTCAAACATGTGTCCGAACTAAATATTGTGGACTAAGGGAGGCATTACTACATGCCCCTATGGTATAAAAATCTAAAAGCTAATGTGATGGGAGATAATCACTCTCCTGATGTATAGGATTAAGCTCAAAATGATAAAGTATGCAAAGTTTTTACAGATCTTTTAAATAATTGGGCATATCTAACTATTCCAAAACAATTGTGGAGTAATAGTGCTTGTAACAGCAAAACATGGGCTGAATGGGATAATCCATGGCCTAAATGCAAGCAATTTCAAAAGGGCTCAAAGGAATTGATAAGTCCCAAACTCCAAACACAAGAAGGAGATATTTTCAGCCACTTTCTAATTTAACAAGACCCAATAAGGCTTTCTTTTGGGGTCGAGATCTTCTGTTTATTTTCTCAGATACCAGAAGTCCATGGAAGAAAACTGAAATGATCCAGCTGAAAGACAGTCTGCACAGAAAGTCAATGCAGATGTGCCTGGCACCATCCACAACATGGCACCAATGCCAGACAATAGGAAAAGCAGCCAATGAGCTGGGAAAAACCATCACTGCTCTATAGGCAGGTCTAATGCAATATCCACACAAATGTACTTGTATGAAAGACAATACCTAGAGAAAAATAACATTATTACTCACTAGCATTCTATTATGCCAGTATATGGGTATTTGTTGTAAGATCTAAGTTCATCATGTACCTGAAAACTTACCCTTTGAAGTATTTGTACAATATGTAACCTGCAATTATTTTAGTGGAATTGTTCCATGTTACCCAAATTTGATCAAATGAAAATCATACTATTGAAATATTGAAACAGTACAGTGAATACTGTCCAATTGTAACACAAATTGTTGCTATCATCCAAAATGTATGTATAATATTTATCTTATAGGATTCATTTTAAATTTGTAAGAACGAATTAGGTCTTCATTAGAATCAATCTTATTCAATATGTTATTGGAAAAGGCATTGAAGCTTTTAAAAAGAAAAACGGGGTGGAAATGGTATTACTAACCATCTATCTCTCCTACACCCCAGAAGGAATATAAGCTAATATTATTAAATCACAATTCTCATGTAATGATAAATGTTGCATTGTATGTTGTACATGGATTGGGCTGAATATTGCCAGCAGATTAAGACTGTCAGGGACCCAACAGGATGATAATTTTGGGTCGAGGTTTTGTTTGTATGTTTACAGAGAATGAAAACACCTGGTCACCCACCAAGCACGTCATGCCATGTGGCACGGGACCAGGAAGAGAAGCAGACGAGTACCATCTATGATGCCAGCTGATTGCATATCAAGCAAGCGGCAAGAAACCATTATTGGTGACTATAAAAACCAAACACTGACATTACACTACTTTTAATGACATTTACTATTCTACTTAAGAACAATTGTCATGCTGACATCCATTGGTCTTTTATAACTAAACCAATATCAAGCATGTCAACTTGTATGGACTAAACCCCACTCTCATATATTTATGACGTCAGATGGATCCCACACTCCAAAGACTTTATCATGGGATCAAAATAGAAACAGCTACAATTGTTCAAACACTAATGTATATCTTTCATTTTGGATATCTGTTATATATGTCAAAAGGAAATTTATTTTGTATGCATTGTAAAACTCCTTATATTGTAAAAAATTGGTCTATCAACAAGGGAATAGACATTGGTATGACTCCAAAGGAAAGGAGAGAGAAATTTTTCATTCATAGCACAAACCTAGCAACCGTAACCACAAAAATTATGTTCAATGCAAGAGATGCAGAATAGGAATGTTCAATGCACAGATGGTCCTGATGTCACTCTTAAAAAAGGGATGAGATATCAGGCAAAATGCACTTTAGAAATTTTTAATTAGGAACCAAGGTTATTGAAAATTGATCATCTATTCTTATTCTTACATAAATTAGAGATGAGGAAGATTTATTTAGGTCATCTAGTACAACTATGAAAAATAAGTTACATCAAACTGCATGATCAAGTAACTGTAGAAATTGCTTCTACATAGAAAGCAACTCAAGCTTCTATCACTCCAAACATTGGTTTGGTGGAATGAATTTTGCAAACATTGGTTATGTTATATTCTTGGTTATTATATTGATTAATTCATTTATAGCAGATTTAAATAAGGCTCATATAAGAAATATGCAGCCAGAATGTACAAAGTCATTTCATTAGCTTCATTTTTGTTATGTCTTCAACAAATCAAAATGTTATATTTATGGCAAAATTGATATTTGTATTAATGTTTGCACTACTGTTTGAAAAATGTAAAAGATGCTAATATCTTTGGTATGCTATTTAAAAAAAAGGGGGATAAGACAAAGTATTTTCAAGAACATTTTTATACCATTTTTATATCATTTTAATCCTATTGAGCAATTTTGATTTGATGCTCTCACTTTATTTTCTCTGAATATTTTGATTATACTATGTTGTTTTCATTTTTCTCTTATATTTTGAAAAATATTTCAAGTACTTTTAACACTCTAATCCTGAGCTATGAAGGTGCAAATGTTTCTCTTAATATGTACCCAACAGAATCAGATTACAAGAACATGACAGCAATTGTTAAAGTTACAGGTGACTATCCTGGGAAACCATCACTGATTGCATAAAAAGGGAATGCAAAGGACACCTCAATGGGCCAGACAGCCAAAGCCACACACACAGGCATATATTCCATAAGAGATGGATGTATGTGGGCTGCTGAGGTTGGAGGTCCTGGGACACGGTGCTTGACACCCTCATTCACAGGTGGCTCGGGTATCAAAGTCCAACCATATTGCCATGTGGCAGGCATCTAGGCGGGTATATCCCTAAAATGCATAATCAGTACAAGGGAGAAAAAGGAAATTCCCCTTCATATCCAGATGCAGTCATCTTTTATCTTGCTACAAAAGCACTGGCAACTTCTTGTAATCCTAACTGTGTGTGGGCAATAATCTAATGCACCCGTCCTATGTTCTATGGGACTACTACCTCAATAATTCAGGACAATCAGAGTGAAAACTATTTTCTCATTACTTTTGTCATTATTTTTAATCGTTTATGAAAATTTTCATCTTTGATTCTGATTGTTTAGTATTAAGAACACATTTTATCTTTGCAATAATCTTTATGAGCAAAGAGGAAGATTTTATTATTGTTGATAATCACAATCACTTTTTTCAGCCAAAGTTTTGGCAAAATATTTTGAATATCTATTTTTAATCACTTGAAGCATCAATTGGTGATGCTACATGATTTTTATATTTTTAATTTTGGTCACATTTCTATATCAACCACCTTTCATAAAAAAAAAAAAGGGGGATATGTAGCATCCCAAGCATATTCACATCTATGAAATATAGATGACTGTATGATTACTGTGTCTCCAAGCATAAGGTTATACCAATGAGGCTTGTGAATGTAACCTTGAACTGACCATGCGGCCCTTGGCTAAGACAAACTCATTAGCATGCTCGGAGTCAATTCCCCGGGAAAGCACGGTTTGCAATGTACACGCCCAAAGGTGTTCCCTCTACCTTGCCACCCAATCTTAATTGTCTATACTTTGTGATGTGGTTACTACCTCTTTGGGAGTACCGCCCAAGCAGGACATGAATAAATTCAGAGGCAATCCCATGAACTTCCTCTTGGCCTTTCTCCCTTCCATGGAGCTCCACTGGGCTCCTCAATGACTATGTCTCTCTCTTCTTGACCTTCTCCTTCCCCGAGGCTGTAACCATCTCGGCCTGCATTCTCTATCTTAATCTCCTCAACCACCTTGTATTCCATTATCCTCATTTTCCGCCTTAAGGAAAATCATAGGGGTTGCCTGCCCTATCCAATCACTGATTTGTCCGTGTCTTTCATTTCCACCCTGGTTCTCGGTTCCTACCTCTCCTCGGGTCCCATCACAAAGGTGAGCCCCTTCCCTTGTGGGACCCTGCTGGTCAGGGAAGTCCATTAAGGAAAACCCCACACTTTTAAAAAGCTTTTCATGAAGCCTCATAGACTTATAACCATAGGACCATGTTGGCAAATCTATGTACAGAGGGGGCTTCTCCCCTCCCCCTCTGCACCATGCTTGAGAACATTTCTCTCATCAGATAGCCCTCTCCCCATAGCCCTATGGGAGCACTTCCTCCCTCCCTTGTCTGGGGTAAGAGAGTGGCCTGAATGCCATGTGAGGGTTGCAATTTAGATACTGTATCTCTGAAAAGTTTGTCATAACTGCCCTAGCATATGAATTTTAAAAACCTATATTGTCTCATGGAAGTAAAGTAATTTAGGACAAAATTGTGAATTTGGTCAGAATATAGTACTCCTAATCCAGAGTAGAACAAAATGAGGCTGGAAGATCCAATTGAGCTAGACTGTACAATATTTTGTGCTCTTTTAAAGAGCTTATATTTTATGGATTATTTAATAAGAGAACAATAAGTGTTCTTGAATAAAGAAGTGGCATTAGTAGACCTGCGAGTTAGAAAGAAAAGTTTGGCACTTCTCTGAAAGATAATTCAGAGAAGAGATAGACCATGTAAGAAATTATAAGACCTTTATTTATGGTAGTGACAGTACAAGTGTAGAGGAGACAAATAAAATGAGAGAAATTATACAAGTGTATTATATAAAATATAGAAGGATCCTCCTGTAGAGTTGATATGTGATTATTTTAATGAAAGAATGAATTAATATTAATTAATTAATTAATTAATTATAAAAATCATTTATAAAACATTCATTATGTGAAAAGAGCTAGAGACACTCAGCTAAAGTAAAATAAACATAAATCCATAAATCAAAATATTTACATTTTATTGAGGAATCAAAAGATAAAACAAATGAACAGATAATCTTAGGAACAAGAAGAGATCATTAACAAGAAATACTAGAAAAAAGATTTGTGAAAAACTAAGCCTTGAAGAAAGGTAAGAATTGTAAGGGACAACAATAAGAGATAAGAACCTTCTAGATATTTAAGACAACATATGCTAATATGTGGATGTAGGGGATGATTTAGATACCACCAAACTACAGTTTGCCTAGAATCTAGAGCTCATGAATGAAACTAATACTTGAATAGAAGGCTGGATCAAGATTAGTAAGGACTTTAAATGACAAGTGCAGAATTTTTAATTTTATCCTTTTTTGGTCACAAACTCCTCTTAAGTAGAGGAGTGACATGATAAGCCAAGTTTTGGGTTGATTTTTTTTGCAGTGGTGTGGAGGATTGTAAAAATAGACTTGAATCCAGGACTTCAATCCCCACAAGCCTTTGCTCCACTTCCCCAGAATGCTTTGTAATCTCACCTGTGCTGAGAGCGAGATTGGTTATTTAAACCTGGTTGTGAATAGGCTCAGGCTCTTTTGTACTTCCATTTTGGAGCACACACGTCTCTTTCATGATGTGAGTTTATCTTGTCTAGGCCTCTAGCCTAGGCACATGTTTTTCTTATTCTGTATTTTCCTTAATTCTTAACCTTTAATAAACCTCTAAAAATATAATACTCCTTGCAGAGAGAAACTAATTTCTACCTACCTCAATATCCCCTAAAATTTTAATCTTTACAGGATGAACTAGGGAGGGAACAGATGACAAGACAGGAGCCCAGAGAATAGACTGTTTCAAATTCCCTAGAAACGATGAAGAGGACTTGAATTAGGAGGTAGTCATATTAATGAATATGATGGAATATAAGTGAGAAATGTGGTAGAATAAGAAAAGGCATATTTGGGATATGAATTGGGTACATATGCATATAGGAGTGTCAGGAGTCAAGGATGATTTTGAGTTTAAGAATTTAGTTCAGGGGTTAAGATGGCGGCTTAGAGAAAGCTGAAGTTCAGATCTCCGGAAAACCCTTCCCGACCGATCTCAAACTAGAAGCTCCTAAGGCGCCGAAATTCAAAACGATCAACAGCACAGACCCTGGGAACCCTCCTCCTGGACCTGGACCCGGTTCAAAAGGTACGGCTCCCCTTAAAAGCCAGAACCCGAGATCCCTCGGACCTCAGGGGTAGGAGCGCAGAGTCCAAGGCTCCTGGAAGCGGCAGCCGCGCCGGGCTCAGAGAGCAGGGTCTGAGGAACAACAACCCTCAGGGTCTTCTACCCAAGTCCCAGTCCAGGTGAAAGTTACTGCCTGGGGCTTCCGCTGCAAAGAGCCGGTCGGTCAAAGAGCCGGTTGGTCCGGGTGAAAGTTACTGCCTGGGGCCTCCGCTGCAGAGAGCTGGTCAAAACAACAGCAACCCTCAGGGCGGGCAAGACAGCCTCACGGGCTGGATCCTGCTATCCAAGTCTCAGTGAAAGTCTGTGCTCTCAGAGCTTGGGGAAGCGGCAGCCCATCCCCCCGCAGGCCGACGAAACAGCCTCACGGCCAGGGATTCTGAAGGCAACTTCCGGAAATCGAGCCAGGGGGAGAGTGTGGCCTCGTGGTCCGACCCTTCCATTCCAGTTCCAGTGAGGCATATTCAGTTTAACCCAGGGAACGCTCATAGAACCAACATCTGCCCAGGACTAAAGCCTCTGATCACCAGACAAAGACAAGAAAAGCCAATCCTCCACGTTCAGAGATGACAAACTCCACAGAAGCACAGAAGCCCCAAAATACCAAGAAAAATAAGAAGAAAGGGGCGACTCTGGACACATTCTATGGAGCCAAAATACAAAATACAGAGCAGATAGAAGAAGATATACAAGAAAATTCTCCAAAATCTTCCAAAGGAAATAGAAACTCTCCACAAACCCATGAAGAATTTGAATCAGAAAGGACCAAAAAGATGGAAGCCCTCTGGGAGGAAAAGTGGGAAATGATGCAAAAGAAATTCACGCATCTACAAAACCAGTTTGACCAAACTGTAAAAGAAAACCAGGCTTTAAAGCAAGAACTAATAAAGCAAAGCCAAAACACCAAGAAATTAGAAGAGAACATAAAATATCTCACCGACAAGGTGATAGATCTGGAAAACAGGGGGAGAAGAGAAAATTTAAGAATAATTGGACTCCCAGAAAAGCCAGAAATAAACACCAAACTGGACATGGTGATACAAGATATAATCAAAGAAAATTGCCCAGAGATTCTAGAACAAGGGGGCAATACATCCACTGACAGAGCTCACAGAACACCTTCTACACTAAACCCCCAAAAGACAACTCCCAGGAATGTAATTGCCAAATTCCAAAGCTATCAAACAAAAGAAAAAATCCTACAGGAAGCCAGAAAAAGACAATTTAGATATAAAGGAATGCCAATCAGGGTCACACAAGACCTTGCAAGTTCTACGCTGAATGATCGTAAGGCATGGAACATGATCTTCAGAAAGGCAAGAGAGCTGGGTCTCCAACCAAGAATCAGCTACCCAGCAAAACTGACTATATACTTCCAAGGGAAAGTATGGGCATTCAACAAAATAGAAGACTTCCAACTTTTTGCAAAGAAAAGACCAGAGCTCTGTGGAAAGTTTGATACCGAAAATCAAAGAGCAAGGAATACCTGAAAAGGTAAATATTAAGGAAAGGGGAAAAATGTTATCTTCTTTTACTCAAACTCTCTTCTATAAGGACTACATTTATATCAACCTATGTATACTAATATGTGGGGAAAATGTAATGTATAAATAGGGGGTAAAGAAAGACCAAATAGAATAATGGTTCTCACACAAAGATTCACAGGGGAAGGGGAGGGGAAGAAAATTCCTATAAGAAGGAGAGGAAGAGAGGGGGGGGGGTTTACTTAAACCTCAATCTCAGGGAAATCAACTCTGAGAGGGAAAAACATCCAGATCCATTGGGATCTTGAATTCTATCTTACCCAACAAGGGTAAGGAGAAGGGAAAACCAAGGGGGGGAGGGGGAGAGGGAGAACAAAAAGGGAGGGAAAGAGAGGGGGGAGGGGGAGGGAACAAAAAGGGAGGGACTAAAAAGGGAAACATCAAGGGAGGGGACAAGGGGGACTGATTCAAAGTAAATCACTGGACTAAAAGGTAGAGCCGAAAAAGAAAAGGTTAGAATTAGGGAAGGCAATCAAAATGCCAGGGAGTCCACAAATGACAATCATAACTTTGAACGTGAATGGGATGAACTCACCCATAAAACGTAGACGAATAGCAGAATGGATTAGAATCCAAAACCCTACCATATGTTGTCTTCAAGAAACACACATGAGGCGGGTTGACACCCACAAGGTCAGAATTAAAGGATGGAGTAAGACCTTCTGGGCCTCAACTGATAGAAAGAAGGCAGGAGTGGTAATCATGATATCTGATAAAGCCAATGCAAAAATAGACCTGATCAAAAGGGATAGGGAAGGTAATTATATTTTGTTAAAAGGGACTCTAGACAATGAGGAAATATCATTAATCAACATGTATGCACCAAATAATATAGCACCCAAATTTCTAATGGACAAACTAGGAGAATTGAAGGAAGAAATAGACAATAAAACCATACTAGTGGGAGACTTAAACCAACCATTATCAAATTTAGATAAATCAAATCAAAAATAAATAAGAAAGAGGTAAAAGAAGTGAATGAAATCTTAGAAAAATTAGAATTAATAGACATATGGAGAAAAATAAATAGGGATAAAAAGGAATACACCTTCTTCTCAGCACCACATGGCACATTCACAAAAATTGACCATACATTAGGTCACAGAAACATAGCACACAAATGCAAAAAAGCAGAAATAATGAATGCAGCCTTCTCAGATCACAAGGCAATAAAAATAATGATTAGTAATGGTACATGGAAAACCAAATCTAAAACCAATTGGAAATTAAACAATATGATACTCCAAAACCGTTTAGCTAAAGAAGAAATCATAGAAACAATTAATAATTTCATCAAGGAAAATGACAATGGCGAAACATCCTTTCAAACCTTTTGGGATGCAGCCAAAGCGGTAATCAGAGGCAAATTCATATCCCTGAAAGCTCATATTAACAAACAAGGGAGAGCAGAGATCAATCAATTGGAAATGCAATTGAAAAAACTGGAAAGCGATCAAATTAAAAACCCCCAGCAGAAAACCAAATTAGAAATCCTAAAAATTAAGGGAGAAATTAATAAAATCGAAAGTGATAGAACTATTGATTTAATAAATAAGACAAGAAGCTGATACTTTGAAAAAACAAACAAAATAGACAAAGTACTGGTCAATCTAATTAAAAAAAGGAAGGAAGAAAAGCAAATTCACAGCATTAAAGATGAAAAGGGGGACAGCACCTCCAATGAGGAGGAAATTAAGGCAATCATTAGAAATTACTTTGCCCAATTATATGGCAATAAATACACCAATTTAGGAGAAATGGATGAATATATACAAAAATACAAACTGCCTAGACTAACAGAAGAGGAAATAGAATTCTTAAATAATCCCATATCAGAAATTGAAATCCATCAAGCCATCAAAGAACTTCCTAAGAAAAAATCCCCAGGGCCTGATGGATTCACCTGTGAATTCTATCAAACATTCAGAGAACAGTTAACCCCAATACTATACAAACTATTTGACATAATAAGCAAAGAGGGAGTTCTACCAAACTCCTTTTACGACACAAACATGGTACTGATTCCAAAACCAGGCAGGTCAAAAACAGAGAAAGAAAACTATAGACCAATCTCCCTAATGAATATAGATGCAAAAATTTTAAATAGGATACTAGCAAAAAGACTCCAGCAAGTGATCAGAAGGATCATTCACCATGATCAAGTAGGATTCATACCAGGGATGCAGGGCTGGTTCAACATTAGGAAAACCATCCACATAATTGACCACATCAACAAGCAAACTAGCAAGAACCACATGATTATCTCAATAGATGCAGAAAAAGCCTTTGATAAAATACAACACCCATTCCTATTAAAAACACTAGAAAGCATAGGAATAGAAGGGTCATTCCTAAAAATAATAAACAGTATATATCTAAAACCATCAGCTAATATCATCTGCAATGGGGATAAACTAGATGCATTCCCAATAAGATCAGGAGTGAAACAAGGATGCCCATTATCACCTCTACTATTCGACATTGTACTAGAAACAATAGCAGTAGCAATTAGAGAAGAAAAAGAAATTGAAGGCATCAGAATAGGCAAGGAGGAGACCAAGTTATCACTCTTTGCGGATGACATGATGGTCTACTTAAAGAATCCTAGAGATTCAACCAAAAAGCTAATTGAAATAATCAACAACTTTAGCAAAGTTGCAGGATACAAAATAAACCCACATAAATCATCAGCTTTTCTATATATCTCCAACACAGCTCAGCAGCAAGAACTAGAAAGAAAAATCCCATTCAAAATCACCTTAGACAAAATACAATACCTAGGAATCTATCTCCCAAGACAAACACAGGAACTATATGAACACAACTACAAAACACTCGCCACACAACTAAAACTAGACTTGAACAATTGGAAAAACATTAACTGCTCATGGATAGGACGAGCCAATATAATAAAAATGACCATCCTACCCAAACTTATTTATCTATTTAGTGCCATACCCATTGAACTACCAAAATACTTCTTCACTGATTTAGAAAAAACCATAACAAAGTTCATTTGGAAGAACAAAAGATCAAGGATATCCAGGGAAATAATGAAAAAAAAACACATATGATGGGGGCCTTGCAGTCCCAGACCTCAAACTATATTACAAAGCAGCAGTCATCAAAACAATTTGGTACTGGCTAAGAAACAGAAAGGAAGATCAGTGGAATAGACTGGGGGAAAACGACCTCAGCAAGACAGTATACGATAAACCCAAAGATCCCAGCTTTTGGGACAAAAATCCACTATTCGATAAAAACTGCTGGGAAAATTGGAAGACAGTGTGGGAGAGACTAGGAATAGATCAACACCTCACACCCTATACCAAGATAAATTCAAAATGGGTGAGTGACTTAAACATAAAGAAGGAAACCATAAGTAAATTGGGTAAACACAGAATAGTATACATGTCAGACCTTTGGGAGGGGAAAGGCTTTAAAACCAAGCAAGATATAGAAAGAATCACAAAATGTAAAATAAATAATTTTGACTACATCAAACTAAAAAGCTTTTGTACAAACAAAACCAATATAACTAAAATCAGAAGGGAAACAACAAATTGGGAAAAAATCTTCATAGAAACCTCTGACAAAGGTTTAATTACTCATATTTATAATGAGCTAAATCAATTGTACAAAAAATCAAGCCATTCTCCAATTGATAAATGGGCAAGGGAAATGGATAGGCAGTTCTCAGATAAAGAAATCAAAACTATTAACAAGCACATGAAGAAGTGTTCTACATCTCTTATAATCAGAGAGATGCAAATCAAAACAACTCTGAGTTATCACCTCACACCTAGCAGATTGGCTAACATAACAGCAAAGGAAAGTAATGAATGCTGGAGGGGATGTGGCAAAGTAGGGACATTAATTCATTGCTGGTGGAGTTGTGAACTGATCCAACCATTCTGGAGGGCAATTTGGAACTATGCCCAAAGGGCGACAAAAGAATATCTACCCTTTGACCCAGCCATAGCACTGCTGGGTCTGTACCCCAAAGAGATAATGGACACAAAGACTTGTACAAAAATATTCATAGCTGCGCTCTTTGTGGTGGCCCAAAACTGGAAAACGAGGGGATGCCCATCAATTGGGGAATGGCTGAACAAACTGTGGTATATGTTGGTGATGGAATACTATTGTGCTCAAAGGAATAATAAAGTGGAGAAGTTCCATGGAGACTGGAACAACCTCCAGGAAGTGATGCAGAGCGAGAGGAGCAGAACCAGGAGAACATTGTACACAGAGACTAATACACTGTGGTATAATCGAACGTAATGGACTTCTCCATTAGGGGCGGTGTAATGTCCCTGAACAAATTTCAGGGATCCAGGAGAAAAAAAACACCATTCATAAGCAAAGGATAAACTATGGGAGTGGAAACACCGAGAAAAAGCAACTGCCTGAATACAGAGGTTGAGGGGACATGACAGAGGATAGACTTTAAATGAACACTCTAATGCAAATACTATCAACAAAGCAATGGGTTCAAATCAAGAAAACATCTAATGCCCAGTGGACTTACGCGTCGGCTATGGGGGGTGGGGGGGAGGAAAAGAAAATGATCTATGTCTTTAACGAATAATGCTTGGAAATGATCAAATAAAATTTTATTAAAAAAAAAATAAAAAAAAAAGAATTAATGACAATGGCAAAAAAAAAAAAGAATTTAGTTCAGTTGAAAAATAATAGTACTATATATAGAAATAGAGAAACTTGGAGTAGAGACAGATTTAGTTAGGGATGATGGTGTTTTCTCTTTTAATCCTATTGCTTTTGTAATACCTAAAAGTGATATAATTCAATATAACCAAAAGAATTCATTAATATGCATCTGACCATGTGAAAGATAACTAGGGTTAATTTCTGATTGAGTCAGATAACAGTCATCAGGCAGCAAATCACATTTGCCTTCCTATAGGCATGAAATAGACAATTATCACTGCATTACATTTACATTATTTGAAACAAAGTTGTCATGATAGTAAGTTTTGTCAAATGTTCAATTTTTTATTCTAAAAACTTGCATGTATTTATATAAAAGTTGCACCAAAACATTCAATAATTTTAACAATTGATTTGTATCCTGTCTTGTAAAGGATTCACAATCCATGAGCAAAGGGAGTATACTTCAGTTTGGAAAATGCTTTTAAACATATCAAATCTGTGCTGCATAGGAGAAACTGAGGTATATCATCCTAGGATAGATAGATTTCTATTATGGTTCTGTGGAGAGACTGTTATTTGAGAACCAGGCCTGATGATATCAGAGAAGATAATCATTAGAATGTTGGTCACAGAGTAGAATTTTTTTCAATTCTAGCAACATCTGAAGATTATTATTAAAGGAAGTGGAAGAAAGCATTTTAGAAAATGATTATGGCATTAAATTACAAAGAAACACACAAGGGGCCAGCAAAACCTCCTTAATACCATAATTTAAATAATAAGGAACTTTGACTCATTTTAACACATTATGCTCTGTGTTTATCGAGGGAGTATCCATACTAAGGTAATAATGAATCCTTGAAATTTTGAAGCATAAACATGATTGTGAAAAAAATAGTGAGTTTCAATTAATAACTCGAGTTCCAACTGAAACTCTTTGTAGCTAGCTTTTTGACTTTGTACAAATCATATAACTGCCTGCAGTCTTAGTTTCTTCATCTATGAAGTAGGAATAATAAAAGCATTTACCTTCAAGGCTTGTTGTACGAATCAAATGTATTTATAAATGTATTCTTTGAGCCTATATACTAGAATGAAGCCTCTTGGAAAGTAGGCACTGATTTTAATTTTGCGTTCATATTTCAAGTGCCTGGGACTGTTCACTGTGCATAGTAGGTGTATAAAATTTACTTGTTGTATTACATTGTCCTGTACTGCTTTAGATCAATATCCATTTAGAAGCACAGTATGTGAGTTGAAAGTTGAAGAATGTAATTGCTAGAAATATATACAGGCAGTAACCAGATACTTTCCACTTTAATTGTTTCAAAAATATATTATGTTATTTCACATTTTTGTTTTCACACTACTAGCTACAAATTAGTGTAGCATGAGGCAAAAGGATATTTTGTTCCTGCCAGTTATGGAGTGACCATATAAAATGGAAACATATCATCCATCTGCTATTCTTGTCAGGAGATTAGCATTTATTCATGAAATAGTAATGGATTTGGGTACCATGCAAGACATATTTGGGATAAGATTGGAGAAACGTAAAGTCATACACCTCCTACCTCTGACCATTGAGCCATATGCCAAAGATTAAATCCATGATTCCTGCCCAGTGGTAACTGCACCTGTTTACAGAGCTGATTCTGCCAGCAGAACTGGCAGTGGTTTTTATTTTAGAGGGAGAAGCTTGTTTACTCTCTTGGCAAATAAACTTCTGTTTATCTCTGTTTGAATTCCTGAGGTATAATTTTGCATTCAGTCATCTCCAACTAGGAAAAAAAATTCCCATTCACTTAATACTAAATGTTACATCTTAACTACCTTGAAAGATAGCAGCAATGTCATTCTGTTGAGGAGAGAGATGAGAGGAAGAATAGATAAAGCTCAAAAACCAGCTGCATTTGAGTATGTGTTTTAAGGTGATTGCTATTTTAGAAGGACATGGTACTCTGTAGTCATGAAATAAAGGAAACCTATTTATGATCTAATAAGAGGCAGTGGACCATTCACACTATCTTGATCTTGGGAAGTTTGGTTAAACCTGTAAACCCCAACCGAACACCAATCCACACTGCTCCAATTGCCTCTTCTATTAATTATAGGTTTAAAACTAAGTTATTTCTCAAATCCCTTCCAGTTTTATATCTCTCATTTACATTACTTTAAAAAGAAAAACATTACTTTTTCATCTTAGAATTGATACTAAGCATCCCTTCCAAGGCAGAAGAGTAATAAGGGACTAGACAATTGATGTTTAGTGACTTCTCCAAGATAACACAGATAAGAAGCGAGGTCAAATTTGAACCTAGAACCTTCAGTCTCCCAGGAGGCCTTACTCTGTCCACTGAGCCACTTTCCTCCTTATGTTACTTCTTTTTAAATATTTCATTCTTCACTGGTAGGTTTGGGGACTGCTGCCTTTCATTCTCTTTAGTGGTTGAAATTAGTTTGACATTTTATGCATTTTATTTATCCTGGAACCAGGAGCCATGCAGGTAATTGTCTTAAATCCTGAAGATATATTAAAGGATTATCATGTCCAACTCCTTCATTTTAGGAATGAGGAAAATTCAAAGGACTTAATGATTTGCCCAAACTCACACAGCTGGTAAATACTGAAGCTTGGGATATGTATTGGCATCTGCTACTGTAAGCAAAATCCTTGATCACTGACTAGTTTAAAAATGTCTCTTCTTTAGTCCATAGTTGATGGTCCTTTATGGGTCTTCCATATGTTGCGTTGACTTGTGTGTGATGTAAACAAATTGACCTGGTAAGAACCTGCTCTTGTCCTCCATTATTCCCATTGAGGTTAACTGGAGTCATTATGACTATTACAGAATAACATGGAAATTCCAAAGCTCTCTCAAAAATATTTGTTCTTTAAGAGCTTTAAATTCGTCATCAAGGATGCAGCTATGTCCTTATTCTGATCAGGCTTCCTCACAGTTTTGGACTGTCTGTGAACTGATGAAATGATGCTTCAAAGGGAGAGGACACTCAGCTTGATATTCTGTTTTGTTTCCCTTGATCTCTTGGAGATACACATTGACACACAAAAAGAGGGAAAATAGCAATGTGGTCAAGCAGCTGATGACTCATATGGCAGCCACACAAACAAGCTAATTAGGGATTGGCATTTGGAAGGGGCCGGTCCACAGTAGACTCATACTGTTCTAGTTGTTTTACCAAGAATACATATTTAGGGGCAGGGAAGACCAGATTTTTGTAAAATTTTTTGGCCAATGGCTTTTTTCCCCTCTATCAAGTACTAACTGTTTGTGCTAATAATTATAAGGATGAAAATGTGCTCTTTCTTATCAAATTAAGGTTATAGCACAGACAAATGTATAAAGGTCAAGTCAATGAGTTAGGAAAATTTGAGTCAGGTCCACACTAATTATGCTACCATGAGGAAGTTCCTTTATAAGGAAGAATCATATATTTAAAAATACAAGAGGGAATAAATAAGAAGCAGAGATCAAAAGAAATTAAGGAATTTACTTATGGTCACATCACTCTTAAGTATCTGAGGCAGATTTTGAACTCGGGTCTTCCTTATTCCAAGAATAAAGATCTATTCATCATATCACCCAGCTGCTGTAAGTAAATTTCTAAAACTCCAGATGCATCTTTAGGGAATGCTACAGAGAAGCAAAAAAGTTTCTATTAGTTGATTAAGTTATCTACATTAATGCAATTGTACATATGAACCCCTCTAAAAGAACGAAGAAAATAATCCTCATTGCATAGACTTGCATATTTTTCTTTTGGCTTTATTTTTATCGTTCTAGGTAATGACCACTTTCCTTCAACTTACTGTTAGTTACTAAAATATTCTACTATTAATCAGCAATCTTCCTGTCATTAGCTTGCTTTAAAATGATATGTAATTGACAGCTGCTGTAGGAACTTTTGGTTGGGAGCATATTTTTGTTATTTCATTTCAAAATTCAAAGGGCACCTTGCTGAAGAAGAGTAAGGAGCCAAAAATGACAGACAGAGCAGGTCAGTATCTGTTATCTCAATGGTAGGTTGAACAGCACCCCTGCCTTGGAAACTTTGAGTGCTTTTGGAAGCACTATGCAGCATTTGCACAAGCCTGCCAAAGCATGTGCTCACTTCCTTGATATGGTTTTCAAGTTCCTGATTTATTAGTTTGGCATTTGAAAGGCTGCAGCAGACAAACCGAATTCCATGACAGCTAACAGCTCTCTATTGTCAACAGACTTAGAGGGAGGGAGGGGAAGGTTGCTTGGGGTAGGTTTTTTGGTTGTTACCATAACGTGCTAAGTAAACATTCCAAAATTATATATACTCTGTTGAATGTCACCTCATGTTTGGGCTTCTAGGACAAAGTTAGCACCACACAGCAATTAATGAATTACTGCCTCTGGGACTTTTGAGGCAATTCACTTATCCCAATTCTGAAATCCACGTTCTTTTTCATTGAAAAGAACACCAGAAAATTGAAGGAAAATGGACAAATTGCAGACAATCTTAACTCCACAGATGTTGGAAAATGAATCAAAGAAGATGGAATTAGGATTGACAGTCAAACATGAGAAAATATAGTGTTTGGTTTGTTAAATATAGTTAATATTGAAGTAGTAAATTAAAATATTAAATTTGATGTAGTTTCTCCCATTTTAAGGATTTCTTTTCAAACATCAAGTTAGTTGCTACAAGCCATGAAGCTGAGCATTAGACTTCAAATCAGAAAGTTCTGGGTTCAAATCTTACCCTCTATACTTACTCAGGAAATAAATAGAAGCAAATAACTCACTTTATCCCTATCCCAAGAACATTGTTAATAACAAGTAAAATAGTGTATATGAAGTTCTTTGCAAATCTTAAAGCTTCCTATAAGTATGATTATTATTGATCTTTATTTGGAAAAGTCCATGATTAGTCAAATATGGAAAATTATTCTTGACTTAGAGAGAGGAACTTCCAGTTTGCATGAAAACTCTATTGTTCTCAAGCCAACAAATAATTAGTAGATTAGTCCTAAGGAATTCCCAAGTCACCTTACTGTTATTTTTTTTAGTACCAAATTCTCTCCCCTCATTAGTCCCTTCCACAACCATTATAAAGATAAGTAATATGATACCACTTAAAGTCATGCAAAATATATTTCCAAATTATTCATGTTGTAGAAAAGCAAGAAAAAATAAGAAAGTCAAAAAATGCTTCAATTTGCAGTTCAATATAATCTAAACCCATGAGTTCTCTCTGGAGGGGGAATAACATTTTTTCTTCATGAGTCTTTTGGAATTGTCATGCATCATTGCATTAATAAGAGTATGCAGTTTTTTTTTTCACAGTTGACTATCTTTTCAATTTTACTGTTACTATGAACAATGATTTCCTGTTCATCTGTACTTTCCTTGCACCAATTCTTATAAGTTTTCCCAGAATATTTTTTCTGAAACCATACCCTTCAATATTTCTCTTTTTAAATTTCTTTTCCAGGTTGCATGTCAATATGATTTTAATACACATTCTGACATTTTGCAAACAAGTTTCTTTCCCTGAATCCCTCCTGTCTCCCTACTCCAAGATGGCAGATAAAATGATACAGGTGGTAAGTAAATAATCATACAATATATATTTCTATGTTCATTATGTTGGGGAAAAAGACACATATTGCTTAAACAGAGAAAAATCCTTAAAGGAAATAAAGTGAAGAATGATATGCTTCAATCTGCATTCAGATTCTATTAGTTCTTTCTATAGTAGTGGGTAGACTTTTTCATCCTGAATCGTTGGAACTGTACTGGATTCTTGCATTGTTGATCATAGTGAAATCATACACAGTTGACCATGGTACATTATTGCATTTATTATATACAATGTTCTTCTGGTTTTACTCACTTCACTTTCTTTCACTTCATATAAGTCTTTACAGATATTTTTGTGATCATCTTGTTTGTCATTTCTCATGGTTCAGTATTCATATACCACGACTTGTTCAACTCTTCCTAAATTGATACACATCCTTTAAGTTTCCAGTTCTTTGATATCATGAAAAGAGTTGTTATAAATATTTTTTGTACATATAGATCTTTTCCCACTGTCTTTGATCTCTTTGGGATGCAGACCTAGTATTGGTATTGCTGGATCACAGTTTTATGGCTCTTTGGGCATGATTTCAAACTGCTCTCCAGAATGCTCATATAAATTCACAACTCCGCCAACAATGTAATAGGGTCCCACTTTTTCTATATTCCCTATGTCTCCAATGGCCTTCTAATTATTTCCCTGCCTTGTCTCTCACCCTTCTAGTCCACCTTAAATACTGTTGCCAAAGTGAATTTTACTGAGGGAAAAATTTGACTATGTTGTTCTCCTTTGACTTAATAAATCCCAGTCTCTAATCTGCCTCTATGGGGAGAAAAAAAGAAAGAAAAAGAAATTAATTACCTTAAAAACCCTTCACAATATGTTGCTAGCCTGTTTTTCTAGTCTAATTGTATATTAGTACCTATAGTTGAATACACTTTCCCTTTACCTCTGCCTCCTTAAAATATATCATTTTATTCCAGATTTCTCAAGTAGCACTTTAAAAATAAAGCCTTTATTGATCCCTCCAATTGCTAGTGTCCTGTTCTTGCTCCCAAATTACCTTATAGTTAAATATTTTAAAAGATATTTTATTTTTTCTCTTTAAAACACACTCATTCTACACATACAAACATGTATGTGTATATGTGTATATATACATATGTGTATATATATACATATATATAGTCTGCTTGTTGTCACTCTCAGAATAAAAACTTCTTTATAGGAGGAATTATTTCTTTCATTATATTTGTATTCCTCTGAACTAAGCATTGTACCTGCCACATAATGGATAATTAATAATATTTTAGTAATTAACTTATTTCTGAACATATTCTTCCCCAATCCATTCAGTAAGCCTTATAAAAAGAATGAAAAAGAAAGGGGGAATATATTCATAACTAACCAAATCATAAATTTAATCTGATAGTATGTTCTATACCTATTTTCCCTCACATCTGCAAAAGGCAGATTCATTTTCTAATCTCTTCTCTGGAGACAAGCATAGTCATTAGAAAGTATAGTTTCATTCCCACCCACCCCCATTTCCTTTGCTAGTCACATATAGTGTTTTCTTAGTTCTGCTTATTTCACTTTACAGTCATCCCTCACTATATTGTGGTTCACTTATAGCAGCTTCACTGTATTATGGGTTTTAAATATATGTGTATACACACACACACACACACATATATATAATTCTATATCACAGTTTTTGCTATATCATAGGATTTTGAGGATGAATATCATATTGTACACAATAAAAATGCAGTACATCACTACCACTTATACAAGTTTGCCAAGGTAAGAGTACAATATTGTTCTCAGAACAATATTGGCTGATGGAATGAAAGGTGACCAACCACAGTGCTCATTGACTCACTGTTTATAAGAGTGTGGGAAAGGTTTATAGGAGAGTGTGAAGAGTTTATAAAGCCTTAAATATATATATATATATATATATATATATATATATATATATATAAAATAAAATAAATACAATATTGCTACTTCACAGATTTTCATGAATTATGGTGGTTTCTAGAATTTACCTTCCACAATAGGTGAGGGATGACTGTACATTAATTAATACATGTCTCCCAAGATTTTTAAAAATTATTCATATTAATCAATTAACATTCATATCCATCATTATTTACAATATAGTACCATATCACTAAACTTATGTACCACACTTTGTTTACCCATTTATTAATTAATGGAATGGCTTTTCTAGATGAGAATACTTAAACAAAGAAAGATTTATAACTTGGCCAAGTCCCCATAGGGAGTAAATGGAGGAACTAGTATTCAAATCTGTATTCTTTTCACTGAAAATCTGCAGACATTTTGCTATTTCACATTATCGTCTAGCATATTATATACAGAAGTCCAAATCTTGGTGAAAGTATGAAGGGGAAGGATACTTTAAAGTATATTTTTACCATGCCTTTTAAATTTTTGTTATTAAGCCTTCTTTTGCATGACCTGCCTAGAAGCCTCACTTAGAGTACCAATTTATTATTTTAAATTTATTTTTTTCCTTAATGCAACAGTTATTTTTTCTCTCTCTCTCATCCTACCTTCCACCACCAATTGGTGAAATAATAAAAAGAAAACCTAGTACAAATAGATATTGTAAAACAAAATTAATTCCTACTTTGAATATTGTCCAAAATGTGTTGGTGTGTTTTGTACCTTAAGCCTATCACATCTCTGAATATTTATTTATTTATATTTATTTTCATTTGTTCCTTTTCCCTCCCAGTGATCCTCTTTAAGCACAGTTGGTTATTGCAGTAATCAGAATGTTCAAATATTTCAAGATTTTATTTTTCCCCAAGTTTTCTTAGTTTCCATAAAACTACATTTCATAATTTTTATTAGATGATATTGTATAATTAAACATCTGTTATCCTAAAAAAGAACTACATATGTTAAGAGCCCACTGACTTTTTGTCATTATGTACTTCCTGTAGACAGAGGATAAAGGGAGTAGGTGTTGAGGCTCCTCATCTCTGATATAGAATGAGCAGTGATAGTGGTGAGTGGGGATTTTGAAATGGCTAACCATCCATGGGCACATGGTTTTGATTTTGTATCTTCTTTATTCCTTGATATCTAATGATTATTAATAAATCTCTGATAATATAATATTTTATTAGAGATTTAATTTAATTTTTATAGTTGGTGACCAAAAGGGACAATAAACTCTCTCATTTTTTTAAGATGGTCTAGATAATTTTTGTTAAAGCCGCATTTCTCCTGCCAAGGCTTTTTGCCCATCCCACCCACCCTCGCAAACTCCAACTCTCTTTGGAGCTGTTACATTTTTCTTTTCCCATGTTTTGCCCAGTTGCTTGCTCTCCCTACTGATGGGACTATTTTTAGCTGGGAGACTCTTCACAAAGAGGAGATAAACTGATTCTCTCACCCAACTGCTTAAGGCCTTTGTTCCATGTTCCTCCTTTGTTCCTCATTCCTGGTTTCTCACTGCTGACTCTGGCATTGCTGTCACTGCTTCCTCCAGCCCCTGATCCCAATCACTCATCTGGCCCTCACTCTCAGGCCCCTAGCAGCTCTGTTCCTAAAATTGGCCTCCAACCAGACCCTGACCCCTATTGCTGTTGCTGATTGCTGCCACCAAGAAGCTTGAAGTCAGTGCAAATGGTAAAAAACTAGATTGTTCTTTCCTTAAGCAACAATTAGCTTCCACATGTCAGGGTATCTCAAGAGGGGGGAGGGCAAGGAGAAGGAAGAGACTCTTCCAAACAGGAAGTTGATTACAAGCATAGTGTATTCTATGAAAGAGAAGTGCATTGCCTATTTCGAATAGCTTCTACAATTTATGAGTGCACTGATGATTTTACTTATCTTACCTGAGATTCAGGGAAGAAATTCATCTCCCTGTAACTCTTTGCCATTTGGGCCTGCCCACTCTGAGATTCCTAAAACCCATATTCTCTCTTGCTATGGGAGATCCCCTAGTGCTGACCATAGGGATCTGAATGGATAGAAAAAAAGGAACTTTAAAGACACTGGAGGTGAAATTTTTGAGCCTGTTCTGATTCCTATGTTTTATAAAAGCCTATGTATTTTTTGTATTTTGCTTATTCTTTTGTTTCAGATTTAATTTTGTTGTTTTAAGTTCATATATTAATGTATTCAATTCTATTCTGTTACACTAAATCAGTTTAATCTAATGTGTTTTAACTTAGATATATTCTATTACCTTTCCCCAAAAATATACTAAACAAAATATTATAAAGCCCATAAAGAGCTTTTACTCCCATTTTTCATTTATTAATTGTCACATAGATGATGGATGGACTTAATCTGGCTACCAACCTTTAGAGAATTTAATGAGCTAAGAATCTAATGGTGATTCTAAGGGGTCTTCAAAAATAATTTTAATTAACTAATGGTTTCTGATTGGATGAGTTGTTTTTTATTTATATTTTAAATAATGCTGTATTAAAGGTAGAGAAACAAAGAAATGTTCCTACAAAAGTGCTTCTATGAAACAGGAAGCCAAAAAGAACTCCTGCAAAATTCTTCACTTTATTTTACTTCCACCAGAAGAATCTAGATTTCTCAGTGATGTTCTAGACCCAGATAGTTTTACTTAAAAATATATTTGCCAAGGTTGAAATATTTGCTACGTCTGTAAAAATTGTGACAAATATCCCTCAGTTCATAGTTTTTTTTTTATGTCATACAGTAACTTATATGAAATATGATAGTGGGTTTGTTTACTATTGAAATTAACTGGGTTATTGTGAATTTGGGGGACTTTGGTACTTCTTTGAATGTGCATTATCCACTGTATTACTGTTTTATTCTGAAAAGCATGTGTACTCACACAATGGTTAAGTTAAAAAGGAAATGTATCTCATTTTTTTGCTGAGAAACCTTTGTATTCTACCTCTCCTTGGCTGACACAGTGTGTCACTGATTGTAAGGTATATATTTTTGATTTTTAAAACTCTTTTATATTATTGTTTTTCCTTGCATGTGCAATATAGTATCTGAGTTTTGTTTTCTCTCCTTTTTGTATTTGAAGCATATGTCACCAGTATCGAGAAGATTTTCTTTAACTTTTTTGATTTTTGCCAGTGATATAATTTTAAAATATATTTGCCATAATGTCAATGCATACACAAAAAAAATTTAGACTATAAAAATGATGCCATTGATTGTTTCAAAAATTATGGGACTTTGCTTAATGATTCTTTCTGATTCCAGGACAAGAGAATACAAAAAGATTCATTGCACAGTGCCAAAGAAGCACAAACCTAAAACTGCATAGTACAAGGTCAATGCACAAGGTCAATGGGACCAAACAATTCAAATGGGATTGATGAAAATTTTGAGTCAAGACAAGAGGAGTTGAACTTGTTTGGGGTTTAAGGTCACAGCTATTTAACATATGTTAAAGGCAGGTCTTCCTTGTCCCACATTCTACCAAGTATCTCAAATTTGGCTCCTACCTGGCTCCTATAATCTAGTCCTTTTTCTGTCTTTCATGATGTGGCAAACTTTCTGTAGTCCTGGCTACTGAATGGATAAATGCATAATTGCTTAAATCATTTTAATTGGGCTCTTATTCAAGGAACTGTTATAGTTTTATTTTCTTTTACTTAAAATTTTTACACATAAGAGTTTGATAGTCTATATTCCATCCACAAACTATTTTCTCTTTTATTTGCATTTTTGGATGTTTTGATTTCTCTTGCAATTTATTCATACATCTCATAATTCAGCCATTCATTCCTAAGTGATCCCTTTTCTTTTCAATAACCTTCTTCAGGGGAGTATGTATAATTATTATTATTTTGAATTGGAAAGTTTAAATTCTTTTTGAGAGTAATTTTAGGTTAAGAAACATACTCCCTCTCTGAATCCAGAAAGTGAACTGTTTGGAGAAGGCACCATAAAGATGCTTCCACAGACCACAAACTGCACCAAAAGATCCAGAGTGAACTTTGGCATGTGGTGATTTGAACTGTGTGAGGTTGAATGCATTTCTTTTATACATACACTCTTATGCCGAAGGGGACTGTTCCCTAACTGACTTTTTGGCAATGCGCCTAGCAATCTTTGGTTTTGTTCTCTTTTCCTTTTATCCCCAAAATATTGTAATTTCAAAGTTGGTTATGTTTACAAGATCCATTGGAGAGACCAGTCTTCCATGGATCTCAGGGTGGAATTTATAATTGAAAATCTGTTACCCTGAAAAAGAACTATATATCCCAAGAGCCCACTGACTTTCTGTCATTATGTACTTACTGTAGACAAAGGATAAAGGGAGTAGGCATTGAGGCTTCTCCTCACTGATGTAGAATCATCAGTGATGTTGGTGTGTGGGGATTTCAAAATGGCTAACCAGCCATGGGCAAGTGGTTTTTATTTTGTATCCTCTTTATTCCTTGATTTCTAATGATCATTTAATAGAGATCCATGAAATATAATATTTTATTTTTAGAGATTTAATTGTTACAAAAATATGCTATTACATTCAAAGATAATACTTTGTTTAGCTATGCCCCATTAGCAGGGCACCATTTAAGTTCCTAGGTCTTTGGCATTACAAGGGAAGAGGTGATTCATGCTACATATATTTTGATCATATAAGCTCTTTTCCTTCAATGATCTCTTTAGAGTATAAGCTTAGTAGTGATATTACAACTCTGGGCCTTTTCTTGGTCAGCTCTTTTCTTCTTGAGAAGATTTCCCCAAGATATTACAGGAAACAAGAAGGAAAAGGGCAAGTGGACATGGTGGAAAGTTGGAATTATCTTTCACTCCCATGCAGTTACTTATAAATATACAATATTCACAAAACTCAGAACTGGATGTTTGAATGTATGATTATATACAGGTATGTGGATATATATGCATATGTGTTGTATATGTGTATATATATGTATGTTTTATGTATGTTTTATATAGATGTATATAGACATAATATAAACCTATATTTTATGACTATATGCACAAATGCACATGTGATGCTTTAGATAGATAGGGACTACATAATATAATATTCAGGGAATGGGTATCATGAAATAGTTTTAGAATGTTTACAAATAGGGAATGTTAAGTTTTTATGAGGGCTACATATTTTACAGAAACTCAAATAAATGTCTATTTACACATATAAGAAATATCCAAAAATAGAATGGCCTGCCTCATGAGGTAATGAACTCTCCCTCTAAGGTAATTGAGATGATCACTTATATTTGTACAAGTATCATTCAATAGCATCTAAGCTCCTTGATGGAATAGATTATTTCATTTTTTCTTTTGTATCCCCCTTTTCCTAACAGAGTACCCAGTACAAAGTGGCTGCTGTAAACCTCAAATTTCCTTAGACTTATAATTGTTGAAAATTTCACCATTGGGATATTTCATACTTGGAAAATTTCTTACTGATAGTCTATTGGAATGGGAACCCCATTGGCATGGGAGGTTCTTTCTCTTCCCTTCTTAAGATTACTTTAGGACAGAGACCCTTTGCTGAACAATGGAAAGGACTTTGATCTATGCTTAAGCATAGAACAGGAATTTCTTTGAGTCTTGATTGATTTTAGAATTGATACAATGGAGATACTTGGAATAAATCTCCACCCTATTCAGTCCTAATAGGATTGAGTAAGGGCTGCAGCCTAGATCAAATTTTAATTATTCCAATCTCTACCATACTCAAGTTAACAGGATTTAGAAAGGGCTGTAGCAAAGGAGTATAGATTTAATCATTTGAAAATATGACCTTCAACAGACATGTGCAAAAGCCAGAAACCTCTGGGCGGTCCTGGGCTAAGCGAGAGCCTCCATTGACAGGGAAATTGATGAAGAGTGATTGGTAGATGTGAGGACTGAGGGGAGGCAACTTGGATGGTGTCCTTAAAGATAGGAGGGTCTGGAGACAGGAGAGAGTGGAGTTTTGGAGCGGTGTGGGTCCTGGGCTCTGAGGAAGCTTGCTCTGAAGGAAGCTGAAGGTGGGGGCCTCTGAGACTGTTTCTCCATTTTGGACATGTGAGTGAAAGGGACTGATCTCTTTTCTTTGCCCCAGCTATCTAAGGGCTTGGGCCTTTTGGCCCAGCCTAAACAGAAGGGGTATTTAAGCCCTATTCCCTTCTCTCCCCTTTCTCTCTCTATATATATCTCTAATTCCTTTCTTGCTCCTATTGTAATTAAACTCCAAAAAAGGCTGACGACTGACTTGAGTTTTTCATTTAGGAATTACATAGCTGATTCCTTGGCGACCTTAAATTAATATATATCAGTCTTTTAAAGTGATTCCCTTGTAACACTGCTTAATAATGTTTATTTATTGATTGAAGAAATGGTCTAGAATAAGATTACTTTAAGCTCTGAAAAATTGTCATTCTTTGAGGATGAACAATTCTACTCAATTCAACAAAGAGTCATTAAGCTTCTACTACTGACCAAGGACAAAAAAGAATTTGCCTCTGTGCTTGAGGAGTTTACATTAAACTAGGAAGGATACAACATGTTATCAGTAAATAAATACAAATTTTATACAGATAAATTATAATAGGGAGAGAGGACTAGGAATTAAGGTGATTAGAATGAACTTGAATGATTCTGGCCTTGGACATTTTCTTTGTGATTTTGGTCAGGTCTCTATAACTCTAGATTTCTTTATACCAAAAAATGAAGGAGTTTAATTGATGATTGATGATCCTCTCTGATTCCTCATGGATCTGAATTCTGTGTTGATAGAAAACACTATTTTGTCATAAATCTAATTTCATAACAATTCTATAGCAAATTTTTTTTCTTGGCAACTCAGTAAATATTTTAATTGTTTTTAACCATTACAAATTCTGGACAAATCAGATGTGCAGAGTGATGTTAAAAACTTCATGAACAATCTGCCCCTTGCCTTTCTCACAGACACAAAGTCTTTTATGCATGCAATGCCATGATTCATCTTTCAGTGTGGTGCATGTTTCCATTGACATTTAAAAGGTGAATGGAAATGCAGATGCCTCAAAATGACAGGGAAAGGAACGTGAGACATGACAAGGGGACAAAGTAGGTAATTGATGTTTCAGATGTTTCAAATGTCCAAATTTTAGTCTCAGTTTTAGGAAAGGTTCTTGTAGTTGAAAAACTTTTAAGTAGAGGGGAAAAATTATTGAAGGAAAAGGAGCAATCTGTCTGTCAGTATCAGTGTCTATGGGAATGTGTGTGTTTCTGTCTGTCTATCTACCTGTCTATTTATCTCTATTTGTTCATTCATTTGCTCATTAATTCTATTGTTTATTTGCTTGTATTTCTCTGTTTGTTTTGAGGCTGAATCTCCTTATCTTATCTAAACAAGAAGTGTACTAGTCATTGTTATACCCAATCTGACTACTGTTAATTACTGGGACTTAGTTTCATTTCTGACCAGGATTTATTTGTTTGTCCACTTTTAGGCAACTTTGTGTTCCCAGTTTCCTGGAGGCTCTTTATATTGGTGCCTAACTTAATGTAGATACTTGTTTGATTTTTAACTGCATTTAATCTCAGTAGTCCTGGACTCAAAAGACTCATCAGCCTCAGTTTCTTCAGTTATATATGTGCCATAGCACATTTGACTTCTTTTTAATATTAGGTTTTTTTTTTTCTGATATTGAAAAATGTTAGTGAAATTGATGAAAATTCTTTTCTTTTATAATCAACTCAAAAATACCATCCCCTACTCTAATAAAAACTTTCATCATATTGTGTTATCTTTTATACTAAAATTATGTTTATCGATCAACAAACATAATTACTTCACATTTCTACATGAAAAATCTTAATTTCTTTACAATATGACCCCAGACTCCTCAACAAATAAAATTACTTCCCTCCAAAATAGGTACACTAATGAACTCTTGGTGGAGTTGTAAACTAATCTAATCTCTCTGGAGAACAATTTGGAACTGTTGTCAAAGGGGTATAAAACTCTGAATTCCTTTGACTGATAATAATATCTTTATTAGTTCTATACCACAAAGAGATCAGAAAAAAAAAGGAAAAGAAGCCAAGTGTAAAAAAAATATAGCAGATCTGTTTATGGTGACAAAGAATTGGAAACTGAGAGGATGTCCAAGAATTGAGGAATGGCTGAACAAGTTATGGCATATGACTGTGAAAGAATATTATTAGATTTTAAGAAATGATGAAGGAGGTAGGTACTAAAAAACAGAGAAGTCTTGTATCAACTGAAGTGAGCAGAACCAGAAGAACAAATACACACTAAAACCAATCTTATGTTGATAAACAACTCTGAAAGACTTAGCAACTTTTATGAAAACCCTGATATATGATCATTTCAAAGGATGCAAGATGAAATATGCTATCTATATACAAATAGAGAAATAATGTACTCTCAGAGCAGAATAAAGGGTTTTTTCTTTCTTTTCTTCCTCAAAACATGGTTAATATAATATGTTTTGCACGATTGTAAACTAAGTCATAGTTTATTTATAGTATATTTCTTGCCTTCTCAGTAAGTGTGGGAGAGTCTGGAAAGAGTGTTAGAATTTGAAACTCAAAATAATACTTTAAAAGTGATTTCCAGGACTTCTGCTTCTTAGAACTAAGATACTTTGTGAGGAATGAACCCAACTAATGTCTAAACATACACACACACAAAAGGAAAAAAAAATATTACAAAATTAAGAAAAGCAGGAAGGAATCAGTTCACTGAGGTGAGAAAGGATAGCATCACAGCACATGTGTCATTGGTGAACCAGTAGAGACCAGCTTACCACATGGGGCCTAAAGAAATGTACCATTAGGACCATCTCACACAACATAACTTGGAAGGATACCAGTGGGACAGCACACAAATCAAATCAAACCAAGAACAGATATAGGTAGGACTAAGTTACCCAGTGTGGCCAGGAAAGATACAAGTGGGACCAGCTCACCTAGTTCAGTCTAATAGAGAGTGAAAGCAAGACCATTTTCTATCAAACATATCCCCAGAGAAAGATTCAAGCTAGATCAGCCAGCCTAAAGTGACTTTGGGGGGTAAAATAGGATTGAGAACAACACATCTCCTGAGACATTGCTCTTCCTGGCAACAAGGACAGAAGAATCCAATTAGACAAAACAGTTGCCAGGAAGTCAGCATCCCCACACCCCCTACCATTTGCACACTGTGGAACACAAAGACACTTGGGCACACTTCAAACACCAAATCAAACTATACTGCATGCTTGAAATAGAACTCACTCTACACAAAAAGCAAAACAGAATTTCAACACATAGAAAAGAAAGGAAAAAAAGAAGGAAGAAAGTAGGAAGGATGGAATTAAGGGAAGATGGAGAAGGGATGGGAGAGAAACGAGTAAGATGAACAAAATACAAAGGAAAAAAATCTCACCTTAGAGCATTAATTTAGTGACAAGGGTTGTGTACTAGAAATCCACTGATTCAATATAGACAATTTAGCTAAATAAAGTCAAAAAGCCAAATTTATCCAAGTCAAGGTAGAAAGGTAGATTTTATTGAAAGAGGGCCAAGTCCTCCAATAAAAGTGTTCTCTTACACATATTACATTGTTGGACCCTGGAAAGAGACAATGTCCAGAGTCAGAGACCTGGTTTATATATTGAGACAGTAACAAAATGAATATTTCCATACAAGGTTGATGACATATCACAAGACACAACATAGACCTTATTAAGAAACAGTTACCCAATTACAAAGCTATTTGATTAGTTCATTTTGGAAAGTCCATATTAGTCTAAAGGCCAAACCACAAGGCAATATCCTTATTTAGGCAGATAGTGATGACCATTACCATAGACTCAACTGATCTAGGGAGAAGGATGGATATTTCCAAACAGGGAAGGGTGCATGAGGTTTGCACTATATTGGGACATGAGACTCAGATGGTCAGTATTTTATGATAAAATTAAGTACAAACTTATGGAAGGGTTAGAAATCCCCTTAGAAACAGATTTTTATGCTTTATTTAAAAAACCTTATAAAATCATGAATTCTACTGATTGTATTAAGATTATAATGGAATTTATACTAATAACTTTAGAATCACAATATTGATTATCTTAAACCTATCATTATCACTGAAATCCAATCAAATATAAGGGGGTAGGGGATCTGTCTTTCCAACACAGGGGAGGCCAGAATACAAAATGAAGAGGACAATAATGACAAAATGGAAATTTATGGAGCTTCAATTACATGTTTAAAAAGGTTTCAAAACCAAAAAGAACTATTTGAAGAACTTGGTGTTTTAAAGTTCAAATAAGAGAAATAACAGAGTGAAAAGGTTGGAAAAAATCAGGGAAAAAGCAAAAACAAAATAACTTCCAAAAAGGTTGAATAGGCCAAATGGAAAACAAAAACAAAGTCTTAAAGAAAAAAATGATTTCTTAAAATTAGAATTGTTCAAATGGGAGCTAAGGACCCCATCAGAAAGCAGGAAACAATAAAACAAAGTTTAAAGGATGAAAAAAGAAAAGAAAATCTGAAATACATCATTGCAAAAAAACTGACCTAGAAAATGGATCCAAGAGAAAGAAATCATTTTTAATCCTTTTCTTCTGTATTAGAACTGATACTAAGTATTTGTTTTCAGGAAGAAACAAAGCAATTGAGGTTAAATGACTTGCCCAGGATCACATAGCTAGAAATTGTCTGAGGTCAGATTTTAGACCAGGACCTGCCACATCTGGTTCTGACTCTTTATAAATTGAGCCACTTCACTGCCCCCAGGAGAGAAAATCTAAGAAGCTTTGGAATAACTGAAAATCATGATTTAAAATAAAAGAGACTAGATATCATATTAGAAGAAATCATCAGGCAAAACTCTCCTGATATACTTGACTGAGAGTGGGAAATTGAAATTGAAAGAATCCACAAATCACATCCTGAAAGACACCCCAAGAAAAAATACTACCAGAAATGATATAGCCAAATTACAAAACTCTAAGACTAAGGGGAAAGTACTGTAAACAGCTGGGGGGGGTAAAATATTATAAATCCACAGTTAGAACTAAACAAGAAAAATCTGCTTCTAGTTTAAGAGCATGAAAGGCATTAGATATGATATTCTGAAATACAAAGGATCTAAGAGACAATCAGAAATTACCTACTCTGTGAAGCTGAACATAATCCCCATGGGAAAAATATATTTAAAGAAAGAGGATTCCTAGGCATTTCTGACAAATTGAACAAAACTAAAAAGAAAATTTTATGATCAAATTCAACCCTCAAGAGAAACATAAGTTAAAAAGAAAAGTTAAAATTTAAGGTATTAAATAAGTTCAAACTGATTACATGATTAATAGGCAAGGTGATAATTAAGGTACTTAAGAGACATATGAAATTAAAGACACTTAGGGTACTTAAAGAACCAAAGATGATACTTAAGGAAGTTATTACCATTAGGAAAGAGGGGAGGGGAGTATATATAGAACAAAGTAAGGGAGTAAGTTGAATGGAATGGGATGGTCTCCTCTCAAAAATTAACATGAGGACTTCCAGGTAAGCATGGCAGCAGTCTAAATGTGGCTCATATACTCTTCCCAGCACACACTGAAAACAACTACCCCAAAATACCTTAAGAATCATTTTCAGAGGAGTAGAGGAGCTATAAAGTGGGGTGCAGCATTGAAGTTGTGTGGGATTGGGGCTTTTCCAGTCTATAAGAGGGTGAAAGGGCTTCCACCCAAACACGAGCCAATCGCCCATACCCCACCCCCACCTACAGAGCCAGAGCCAGGGCCAGCTCATGACAAAATGAACGAGCAAGGGACACCTCTGGAATGAGTAGGGGGCACATCTGTGTCCGTGGGAGATGACTATGACATCAAGGGAACCAGCCCTGAAGCCAGCTAGGTAGAAAACCCCAGAACACAAGAGAGCACAGACCTTAGGTGCCCAGAGCCAGTGCACCTGATGAAGCCAGGGACTGAGCGAGGAGTGTCTCTGGAATGAGCAGGGGCATTTCTGGGTCCTTGGGAATTGACTAGGATTGCAGGGGACCCACCCCTAAAAGGAGCTAAACTGGAAAATCAGGCAAGCAGGAGAGCACAGACCCTGAGAACCCCCCTGGAGGGTGGCACCTAGAAAATCCTCAAAGAATTGCAGAGAATCTTGAGCCTGCCTCTGTTCCTTAACTCCATACACAGAGAACCTGCCCAGCTGACTCAGATTTCCAACCAAAGAGGGAATTGAAAACATCCAGAAAAAATGGCTAATTGTGCACAGGAGCCTCAAAATCCTTACCAAAAAAAAAAAGAAAAAGAAAGCTGTGACACTCGAGAATTTTTATGGAGGAAAAACCCAGGCTACAGAGGAAATACTGGACAAAACTCAAAGCCAAAACCAAAAAGAAAAAATGGAAATTGTCCACAAGCCCTGGAATATTCTCAAGTGGAGCTTATCCTCAAAATGATGAAAGCCATCTGGAAAGAGAAGTGGGAAATGGTTTTCAAAAATGAAGAAATCATAGCTAAATGCCAAAAGATTAAAGCAGAAAACTAAAAGATTATGACAGAAAACCAGGCCTTAAGGACAAGAATTGAGCAACTGGAAACCAATGATCTTGCAAGAGGACTAGAATTAATGAAGCAAAGTCAAAAGACTGATGAAATAGAAGAAAGCATAAAATATCTCACAGACAAGGTGATAGATCAGGAAAACAGATGAAGGAGAAACAATTTGAGAAGCATTAGTCTACCTGAAAATCCAGAAGTAAACAGAAACCTTAACACAATACTACAAGAGATCATCCAAGAAAACTGCCCTGAAGTTCTTGACCAATGGGGCAAAATTGATATTGAAAGAGTTCATAGAACACCCTCTACACTAACCCCCCCCCAAAAAAAAAAAACTCCCAGAAGTGTAACTGTAAAGTTCCAGAGCTTTCAAGGTAAGGAAAGAATCCTACAAGAAGTCAGAAAGAAACAATTCAGATACAAAGGAGCACCAATCAAGATCACACAAGACCTGGAAGTTTCAATACTAAAAGATGGCAAGGCCTGGAACACGATATTCAGAAAGGCAAGAGAACTGGGTCTTCAACCAAGAATCACATATCCACAAAAACTGACTATATACTTCCAGGGGAATATATAGGCATTCAACAACATAAAAGATTTCCAAGTATTTGTAAGGAAAAGACCAGAACTAAGTGGAAAGTTTGATATTCAAACACAAAGATCAAGAGAAACATGAAAAGGTAAATATGAAAGACAGGGAAAAAGAGAAAAATATTTTATTTTCATTTTTTATTCAATCTCTCTTTCTTAAGGGCTACAATTAGACTAAATTATATATATATATATACATATACATATATTAATATTTGGGGAAAATATTATTTGTAACTCTCAAAAATGTTTTCACTATTCTAGTAAATAGAAGAATAATTCATAGGAAAAGATTGGGGTATTAAAGGCTTTAAAATGATATGGAAAAAAGGGTGAGGGGCAATCAATGATGGTAATAAGACATACTTGAAGAAATAAAATAAATATAATAATCTTTGTCACACAAAGATACACATGGGAAGTGGAGGGGAAGAATACTCTTATAAGAGGGAGAGGAAAAGAGTGCTAATAGTTGATACCCAAATATTATTCTCAGTGAAATCAATTCTGAGAGGGAAGAGCATCTAGACCCATTGGGATCCTGAAGTCTATCTTATCCTACAGGGTAAGGAAGAAGAGGAAACTGCAGAGTGTAGGGGGAAGGGAGCTCTAAAAATAAAAAGGGGGAGGGAAGGAGAGGGAGGAGGGTATTTAACAGACCCTAAATAACAAAAAGGGAACAAAAAGGGAGGCACCAGAAAGGGAACCATATCAAGGGAGGGAAATAGGGAGATTGACTAAAAGTAAACCATGGGTTTAAAAGGATATAGCAGAAGAAGAAAGGTCAGAACTAGGAGAGGATATAAAAATGCTAGGGAATTCAAAAGTGATAATCTTACCTTTGTACATGAATGGGATGATCTCACCCATAAAACATAGACAAATAGAAGAGTGGTTTAGAATCCCGAATCCTACCATATGTTGTCTACAAGAAACACACATGAGGCAAGTAGATATTCACAAAGTCAGAATTAAAGGGTGGAGCAAGACCTAATGGGCCTCAACTTACAGAAAGAAGTCAGGAGTTGCAATAATGATATCTGACAAAACCAAAGTAAAAATAGACATAATTAAAAGGAATAGGGAAGGTAAATACATCCTGATAAGAGGGAGTATAGATGTTGAGGAAATATCACTAATCAACATGTATGCACCAAATGGTATAGCATGCAAATTTCCAATGGAGAAACTAGTAGAACTGAAGGAGGAAATAGGTAGTAAAACTATATTAATGGGAGATCTGAACCTACCACTATCAAATTTAGATAAATAAATAAATAAATGAATAAGAAAGAGGAAAAAGAGGTGAATTAAATCTTAGATGAATTAGACTTATTAGATATACGGACAAAAATAAATAGGGACAAAAAGGAATACACCTTCTTTTCAGAAGCACATGGCACATTCACAAAGATTGACAATATACTAGGTCATAAAGACATGGCATACAATTGCAGAAAAGCAGAAATAATAAATGCCACCTTTTCAGATCATAAGGCAATAAAAATAAAAGTCAGTAAGGGTACATGGAGAGCTAAATCAAAAACTAATTGGAAATTAATATGATTCTCCAAAATCGACTAGTGAGACAACAAATCATAGAAACAATTAATAATTTCATTGAAGAAACTGACAATGGTGAGACATCCTTTCAAACTCTATGGGATGCAGCCAATTCAGTACTAAGGGAAAATTTATATCCCTGAGTGCACATATTAACAAATTAAGGAGGGTGGAGATCAATGAATTGGAAATGCAAATAAAAAAACTTGGAAGTGAACAAATTAAAAACCCCAGAAGAAAACAAAACTAGAGATCCTAAAAATTAAGGGAGAAATTAATAAAATTGAAAGTTATAGGACTAATGAACTAATAAATAAGACTAGAAGCTGTTTAAAAAATATAGACAAAATAATGGTCAATCTAATAAAAAAGAGGAAAGAAGAAAATCAAATTAACAGTATTAGGGATGGAAAGGGAAAACTCACCTCCAATGAAGAGAAAATTAAGAATCATTAAAAACTATTTTACCCAATTATATGGCAATAAATATGCCAATCTAAGTGATATGGATGAATATTTACAAAAATATAAATTGCCTAGATTAACAGAAGAAATAGAATTCTTATACAATACAATATGAGAAAAAGAAATTGAACAGGCCATCAACAAACTCACCAAGAAAAAATCCACAGGGCCTGAAGGTTTCACAAGTGAATTCTATCAAATATTCAAAGAACATCTAATCCCAATACTATACAAACTATTTGACATAATAAGTAAAGAGGGAGTCCTAACAAATTCATTTTATGACACAAAAAATGGCACTAATCCCAAAGCCAGGTAGGCCAAAAACAGAGAAAGAAAACTATGGGCCAATCTCCTTAATGAACATAGATGCAAAATTCTTAAACAGGATACTAGCAAAAAGACTACAGCAATTCATCATGAGGGTTATTCACTGTGATCAGGTGGGATTTATACCAGGAATGCAAGGATGGTTGAATATCAGGAAAACCATCCATATAATTGACCATATCAAAAAGCAAACCAACAAAAATCACATGATTATCTCAATAGATGCAGAAAAAGCCGTTGACATAATACAATACACATTCTTATTGAAAACATTAGAAAGTATAGGAATAGAAGGATTTTTCCTAAAAATAATAAACAGTATCTATCTAAAACCATCAACCAACATAATCTGCAATGGAGATAAACAAGATGCATTCCCAATAAGATCAGGAGTGAAACAAGGATTCCCCCTTATAACCTTTATTATTCAATATTGTACTAGAAACAATAGCAGTTGCAATTAGAGAAGAAAAATAAATTGAGCGTCTTAAAATTGGCAACGAGGAGACCAAGTTATCACTCTTTGTGTATGACAGAATGTTCTACTTAAAGAATCCTAGAGAATCAACCAAAAAGCTAGTGGAAATAATCAACAACTTCAGCAAAGTAGCAGGATACAAATAAACCCACATAAGTCATTGGCATTTCTATATATCTCCAACACATAATAGCAGCAAGAATTAGAAAGAGAAATTCCATTCAAAATCACATTAGACAATATAAAATACTTAGGAATCTATTTGCCGAGATAAACAAAGGAACTATGTGAACACAACTACAAAAGACTTTCCACACAACTAAAACTTGATTTGAGCAATTGGAAAAACAGTAACTGTTCATGGGTAGGACGAACCAATATAGTAAAAATGATCATCCTACCCAAACTTATCTATTTAGTACCATAACCTTCCAAAATAACTTTGTTACTGAACCAAAACAAAACAAAACATAACAAAGTTCATTTGGAAGAACAAACATTAAGGATATCCAGGGAAATAATGAAAAAATAATACAACGGAAGGTGGCCTTGCCGTCCCAGAACTCAAACTATATTATAAAGCAGTGGTCATCAAAAAAACTTTGGTAATGGATAAGAGACAGAAAGGAGGATCAGTTGAATAGACTTGGGGTAAGTGAACTCAGCAAGACAGCAAGACAGCAAGTCTATCATAAACCCAAAAACCCAGGTTTGGGTACAAAAATCCACTATTTAATAAAAACTGCTGGGAAAACTGGAAGACAGTGTGGGAGAGATTAGGTTTGGTTCTACACGTCACACCCTACACCAAGATTAACTAAGAATGAGTGAATGACTTAACGTAAAGAAGGAAACTATAAGTAAATTATGTGAACACAGAATAGTATACATGTCAGACCCTTGGGAAGGGAAAGATTTCAAAACCAAGCAAGACTTAGAAAGAGCAACAAAATGTAAAATAAATAATTTTGACTACATCAAATTAAAAAGGATTTGTACAAACAAAAACCAATGTAACTAAAATCAGAAGGGAAGCAACAAATTGGGAAACAATCTTCATAATGAAACCTCTGACAAAGGTCTAATTACTAAAATTTACAAAGAGCTAAATCAATTGTACAAAAAATCAAGCCATTCTCCAATTGATAAATGGGCAAGGGACATGGATAGGCAGTTTTCAGATAAAGAAATCAAAACTATTAATAAGCACATGAAGAAGTGTTCTAAATCTCTTATAATCAGAGAGATGCAAATCCTCACACCTAGCAGATTGGCTAACATGACAGCTATGGAAAGTAATGAATGCTGGAGGGGATGTGGCAAAGTGTGGACATTAATTCATTGCTGGTGGAGTTGTGAATTGATCCAACCACTCTGGAGGGCAATTTAGAACTATGCCCAAAGGGTGATAAAAGACTGTCTGCCCTTTGATCCAGCTATAGCACTGCTGGGTTTGTACCCCAAAGAGATAATAAGGAAAAAAGACTTGTACAAGAATATTCATAGCTGCACTCTTTGTGGAAGTCCTCCTCCTGGACCTGGACCTGGATCAAAAGGTACGCCCCCCCCCCAAAAAGCCAAAACCGGAGACGACTTGGACCTAAGGGGCAGGCAGAAGGAAGGTCATAGGACCCATCCCCCCCAAACCAGAGTGCCGAGTTTGAGGCAGCAGAGGCAACCTCAGAGCCCCATGGCCTGCTATTCTGAAGGCCACATCCTGAAAACAACCTAACCCAGTCGAGGGGGCACCCAGACAGCAGGGAAGCAGAGAGGGACAGGGGAGCTCATAACCCCCTGGGAGGAGCCCTCGGAGCTCCGGGAAGCCATGGCCCCTCCCCCTCAGAAAGCAGGGTCTTGTGAAACAACAGCAACTCTCAGGGCTGGCAAAAGGACCCCAGGGCCGGCTATTCTGAAGGCCGCTTCCTGAAAACAACCTGACCCAGTTGAGGAGGCACCCAGACAGCAGGGAAACAGAGAGGGACAGTGTAGCTCGTAACCCCTGGGAGGAGCTCTTGGAGGTCCGGGAAGCCGCAGCCCCTCCTCCTAAGAGAGCAGGGTCTTGTGGAACAACAGCAATCCTCAGGGCTGGCAAAAGGGCCTCGGGAGCCGGCTATTCTGAAGGCCACATCCTGAAAACAACCTAAACCAGTCGACGGGGCACCCAGACAGTAGGGAAACAGAGATATGTGGGAGCTCATAACCCCCTGGCTGGATACTTCCATCCGAATCTCAATTCAACCCAGGGAAAGCTAATCTTCTTATCAGGAGCCCTCACCCTGAGCTCAGAGAAGCCATGGCCCCTCCCCCTCAGAGAGCAGGGTCTTCGGAAACAAGAGTATCCCTCAGGGCAAGCAAAAGGACCCAAGGGCCGGCTATTCTGAAGGCTGCACCCTGAAAACAACATGACCCAGTCGAGGGAACACCCAGACATCAAGGAAACAGAGAGAGATGGGGGAGCTCATAACGCCCTGTCTGGATCCCTTCATCCCAGTCTCAGGTCCCTGCCTCAGGGCACACTCAATTCAACCCAGGGACACACCAGCAAGTCCTGGCTTCCCCAGGAAGACAGAACAACAGCTTCATAGAAAGGACAATCTGCCTGGGGCTAAAACCTCTAAACACCAGACAGAGATAAGAAAGCTAATCTTCTCCACTCAGATAGAGATAGCAAACTACACTGAAGCACAAAAGCCCCCAAATCCCAAAAGAACAAGAAGAAGGGGGCAACTTTGGACACATTTTATGGAGCAAAAATACAAAACACAGAGGAGACAAAATAGGAAACACAAGCAAATGCCCCGAAACCTTCCAAAGGAAATGGAAACTCTCCACAAACCCATGAAGAATTTGAATCAGAAATGATCAAAAAGATGGAAGCCTACTGGGAGGAAAAGTGGGAAATAATGCAAAAGAAATTCACGCATCTACAAAACCAGTTTGACCAAACTGAAAAGGAAAACCAGGTCTTAAAAAAAGAACTAATAAACAAAACCAAAAGGCCAAGAAATTAGAAGAGAACATAAAATATCTCACTGACAAGGTAACAGATTTGGAAAATGGAGGGAGAAAAGATAATTTAAGAATAATTGGACTTCCAGAAAAGCCAGAAATAAACAGCAAACTCGACATAGTAATACAAGATATAATTAAAGAAAATTGCCCAGAGATTCTAGAACAAGGGGGCAATACAGCCACTGACAGAGCTCACAGAATACCTTCAACACTAAACCCCCAAAAGACAACTCCCAGGAATGTAATTGCCAAATTCCAAAGCTCTCAAACAAAAGAAAAAATCCTACAAGAAGCCAGAAAAAGACAATTTAGATATAATGGAATGCCAATCAGGGTCACACAAGACCTTGCAAGTTACACTCTGGATAATTTTAAGGCATGGAACATGATCTTCAGAAAGGTAAGAGAGCTGGGTCTTCAACCAAGAATCAGCTATCCAGCAAAACTGACTATATACTTCCAAGCAAAAGCATGGGCATTCAACAAAATAGAAGATTTCCAAGTTTTTGCAATGAAAAGACCAGAGCTCTGTGGAAAGTTCGATATAGAAAATCAAAGAGCATGGAATACCTGAAAAGGCAAATATGAAGGAAAGGGAAAAGGAGAAAAATCTTATCTTCTTATTTTACTCAAACTCTCTTCTATTAGGACTACATTTATATCAATCTATGTATACTACTAACATGTGGGGAAAATGTAATGTGTAAATAGGGGGAAAAGAAAGACCAAATAGAATAATCTTTCTCACACAAAGATTTACACGGGAAGGGGAGGGAAAGAAAACTCTTATAAGAATGAGAGGAAAAGAGTTTTTACTTAAACCTTACTCTCTGGGAAATCAACTCTGAGAGGGAAGAACATCCATATCCATTGGGATCTTGAATTCTATCTTACCCAATAAGGGTAGGGAATTCTATCTTACCCAATAAGGGTAGGGAAAAGGGAAAACCAAGAGGGTGGGGAGAGGGAAAACAAAAGGGGAGGGAAAGAGAGGGGGAGAGGGAGGGACTAAAAAGGGAAACATATCAACAGAGGGAATAAGGGGGACTGATTTAAAGTAAATCACTGGACTAAAAGGTAGAGCCGAAGAAAAAAAGGTTAGAACTAGGGAAAGTTATCAAAATGACAGGTAGTCCACAAATGACAGTCATAACTTTGAACGTGAATGGGATGAACTCACCAATAAAATGTACACGAATAGCAGAATGGATTAGAATCCAAAACCCTACCATATGTTGTCTTCAAGAAACACACATGAGGCGGGTTGACACCCGCAAGGTCAGAATTAAAGGATGGAGTAAGACCTTCTGGGCATCAACTGACAGAAAGAAAGCAGGAGTGGTAATCATGATATCTGATAAATCCAAAGCAAAAATAGACCTGATCAAAAGGGATAGGGAAGGTAATTATATTTTGTTAAAAGGGACTTTAGATAATGAGGATATATCACTAATCAACATGTATGCACCAAATAATATAGCACCCAAATTTCTAATGGAGAAACCAGGAGAATTGAAGGAAGAAATAGACAGTAAAACCATATTAGTGGCAGACTTGAACCAAACATTATCAAAATTAGATAAATCAAAAAATAAATAAGAAAGAGGTAAAAGAAGTGAATGAAATCTTAGAAAAATTAGAATTAATAGACATATGGAGAAAAATAAATAGGGATAAAAAGGAATACACCTTCTTCTCAGCACCACATGGCACATTCACAAAAATTGACCATACATTAGGTCACAGAAACATAGCACACAAATGCAGAAAAGCAGAAATAATGAATGCAGCCTTCTCAGATCACAAGGCAATAAAAATAATGATCACTAATGGTACATAGAAAACCAAATAAAAACTAACTGGAAATTAAACAATATTATACTCCAAAATCTTTTAGTTAGAGAAGAAATCATAGAAACAATTAATGATTTTATCGAGGAAAATGACAATGGCAATACATTCTTTCAAACCTTTTGGGATGCAGCCAAAGTGGTAATCAGAGGAAAATTCATATCCCTGAGTGCATATATTAACAAACTTGGGAGAGCAGAGATCAATCAATTGGAAATGCAAATAAAAAAAAAAACTCAAATGCGATCAAATTAAAAACCCCCAGCAGAAAACCATACTTGAAATCCTAAAATTTAAGGGAGAAATTAATAAAATCGAAAGTGATAGAACTATTGATTTAATAAATAAGACAAGAACCTGGTACTTTGAAAAAACAAACAAAATAGACAAAGTACTGGTCAATCTAATTAAAAAAAGGAAGGAAGAAAAGCAAATTAACAGCATCAAAGATGAAAAGGGGGACATCACCTCCAATGAAGAGGAAATTAAGGCAATCATTAAAAATTACTTTGCCCAATTATATGGCAATAAATACACCAATATAGGTGATATGGATGAATATATACAAAAATACAAACTGCCTAGACTAACAGAAGAAGAAATAGAATTCTTAAATAATTCCATATAAGAAAATGAAATCCAACAAGCCATCAAAGTACTTCCTAAGAAAAAATCCCCAGGGCCTGATGGATTCACCAGTGAATTCTATCAAACAATCAGAGAACTGTTAATCCCAATTCTATACAAACTATTTGACATAATAAGCAAAGAGGGAGTTCTACCAAACTCCTTTTATGACAAAAACATGGTACTGATTCCAAAACCAGGCAGGTCAAAAACAGAGAAAGAAAACTATAGACCAATCTCCCTAATGAATACAGGTGTAAAAATCTGAAATAGGATACTAGAAGGAGACTCCAGCAAGTGATCAGAAGGATCATCCACTATGATCAAGTAGGATTTATCCCAGGGATGCAGGGCTGGTTCAATATTGGGAACACCATCCACATAATTGACCACATAAACAAGCAAACCAACAAGAACCACATGACTATCTCAAAAGATGCAGAAAAAGCCTTTGATAAAATACAACACCCATTCCTATTAAAAACACTAGAAAGCATAGGAATAGAAGGGTCATTCCTAAAAATAATAAACAGTATATATCTAAAACCATCAGCTAATATCATCTGCAATGGGGATAAACTAGATGCATTCCCAATAAGATCAGGAGTGAAACAAGGATGCCCATTATCACCTCTACTATTCGACATTGTACTAGAAACAATAGCAGTAGCAATTAGAGAAGAAAAAGAAATTGAAGGCATTAAAATAGGCAAGGAGGAGACCAAGTTATCACTCTTTGCAGATGATATGATGGTCTACTTAAAGAATCCTAGAGATTCAACCAAAAAGCTAATTGAAATAATCAACAACTTTAGCAAAGTTGCAGGATACAAAATAAACCCACATAAGTCATCAGCATTTCTATATTATCTCCAACACAGCTTAGCAGCAAAAACTAGAAAGAGAAATCCCATTCAAAATCACCTTAGACAAAATAAAATACCTAGGAATCTATCTCCCAAGACAAACACAGGAACTATATGAACACAACTACAAAACACTTTCCACACAACTAAAACTATACTTGAGTAATTGGAAAAACATTAACTGCTCAAGGATAGGAAGAGCCAATATAATAAAAATGACCATCCTACCCAAACTTATTCATCTATTTAGTGCCATACCCATTGAACTCCCAAAATATTTCTTTACTGATTTAGAAAAAAACCATTACAAAGTTCATTTGGAAGAACAAAGGATCAAGGATATCCAGGGAAATAATGAAAAAAAAAAAACACAAATGATGGAGGCCTTGCAGTCCCAGATCTCAAACTATATTACAAAGCAGCAATCATCAATACAATTTGGTACTGGCTAAGAGACAGAAAGGAGGATCAGTGGAATAGACGGGGGCAAGAGGCCTCAGCAAGACAGTCTATGACAAACCCAAAGACCAGAGCTTTTGGGACAAAAATCCAGTATTTGATAAAGACTGCTGGGAAAATTGGAAGACAGTGTGGGAGAGATTAGGAATTGATCAACACCTCACACCCTACACCAAGATAAATTCAAAATGGGTGAATGACTTAAACATAAAGAAGGAAACCATTAGTAAATTGTGTAAACACAGAATAGTATACATGTCAGACCTTTGGGAAGGCAAAGATTTTAAAACCAAGCAAGATATAGAAAGAATCACAGAATGTAAAGTAAATAATTTTGATTACATCAAATTAAAAAGCTTTTGTACAAACAAAGCCAATGTAACAAAAATCAGAAGTAAAACAACAAATTGGGAAAAAATCTTCTTAGAAACCTCTGACAAAGGTTTAATTACTAAAATTTATAAAGAGCTAAATCAATTGTACAAAAAATCAAGCCATTCTCCAATTGATAAATGGGCAAGCGACATGGATAAGTAGTTCCCAGATAAAGAAATCAAAACTATTAATAAGTACATGAAGAAGTGTTCTAAATCTCTTATAATCAGAGAGATGCAAATCAAAACAACTCTGAGGTATCACCTCACACCTAGAAGATTGGCTAATATGATAGCAAAGGAAAGTAATGAATGCTGGTGGGGATGTGGCAAAGTAGGGACACTAATTCATTTCTGGTCGAGTTGTGAACTGATCCAACCATTCTGGAGGGCAATTTGGAACTATGCCCAAAGGGTGACAAAAGAATATCTACCATTTGATCCAGCGATAGCACTGCTGAGTCTGTACCCCAAAGAGATATTGGACAAAAAGAATTGTACAAAAATATTCATAGCTCTGCTATTTGTTTTGGCCAAAAATTGGAAAACGAGGGGATGCCCATCAATTGGGGAATGGCTGAACAAATTGTGGTATATATTGGTGATGGAATACTATTGTGCTAAAAGGAATAATAAAGTGGAGGAATTCCATGGAGACTGGAACAACCTCCAAGAAGTGATGCAGAGCGAGAGGAGCAGAACCAGGAGAACATTGTACACAGAGACTAATACACTGTGGTATAATAGTGTAATGGACTTCTCCATTAATGGTGGTGTAATGTCCCTGAACAATCTGCAGGGTTCTAGGAGAAAAAACACTATTCATGAGCAGAGGATAAACTGTGGAGTAGAAACACCAAGGAAAAGCAACTGCCTGACTACAGAGGTTGAGGGGACATGACAGAGGAGAGACTCTAAATGAAACTCTAATGCAAATATTAACAACATGGCAATGGGTTCAAATCAAGACATATGTGCTACGCAGTGGAATCACACATTGGCTACTGGGGGTGTTGGGGGGGGAGGAAAAGAAAATGATCTTTGTCTTTAATGAATAATGCTTGGAAATGATCAAATAAAATATTATAAAAAAAAGAAAAGAGGTCATTGGTAACTCTTAAAAACTGTTGTTATTAGCTGGGAAGCAAAAAGAAGTATACTTAGAGGGAACAGCAACAAATTGTATAGGATGAAAAGACAAGACATAAATAGGTATATAGATATATGCATGCAATAATACATATGCATGAGTATGCATATATATATATATATATAACTAGAGCTTAAAATAGGTTAATATTAATAGAAATGGGAAAAGAAACAAATGGGGTTAAATTCATGTGTCATAAAGAAGCTCATGGTAGGAGGGGGGAGAACATCAATACACTAGAGGGGTAAAGAGGTCAGAGACAGAAAATACTCAACATTTACATGCTTTGAAAGTGACTCAAAAAGGGAAAAATATTCCAAGCCATTGGGGCCAGAGAATAGATTTGCACCCTATAGGGGAGTAGAAGGGTAACAAACAGTCTGGTGGGGAGGGAAGCAGTACAAGAGAGGGAGGGAGTGGGGGGTTAATTTTAGGAACACTACAGGGAAAATAAAGGAGGGGATAAATAGGGAGGGGGGTAGAAAGGGAAGTAAAATAAGGGTGGGAACAAGGGGGACTGTTCAAAAGCAAACATTGGTGTAGAAGGAAATAGTGAAAGAAGAAAAGGCAGTTAAAGGAGCAGAAATCAAAATGCTGGGAAATACAGAGCTAGTAATCATAACTCTGAATGTTAATGGAATGAACTCACTCATAAAAAGCAAGCAAATAGCAGAGTGGATTAGAGTCCAAAACCCTACCATATGCTGTCTACAAGAATCACATATGAGAAAGATAGATATGCATAGGGTGAAAGTAAGAGGGTGAAGCCAAATCTATTGGGCATCAACTGAGAAAAAGAAGGCAGGAGTCGATATCATGATATCCGACAAAGAATAAGTAAAAATAAATCTAGTTAAAAGAGACAGGGAAGGTAATTACATCCTGATAAAAGGCTGTATAGACAGTGAGGAAATATCTGTACTCAACATGTATGCACCAAATGGCATAGGATCCAAATTTCTTTTTTTTTTTAAACCCTTACCTTCCATCTTGGAGTCAATACTGGGTATTGGCTCCAAGGCAGAAGAGTGGTAAGGGCTAGGCAATGGGGGTCAAGTGACTTGCCCAGGGTCACACAGCTGGGAAGTGGCTGAGGCCAGATTTGAACCTAGGACATCCCGTCTCTAGGGCTGGCTCTCAATCCACTGAGCTACCCAGCTGCCCCCTTGGATCCAAATTTCTAAAGGAGAAACTAGAGGAACTCTAGGATGAAATAGATAGAAAAACTATACTAATGGGAGACCTGAACCTTCCTCTATCCCAACTAGATAAATCACATGAAAAAATTAATAAGAAAGAGGTAAGAGAAGTGAATGAAATCTTAGAAAAAATACAGTTAGTAGACATGTGGAGAAAAACAAATAGGGACAAAAAGTAATATACCTTCTTTTCTGCAGCACATGGTACATTTACAAAAATTGACCATGTATTAGAGTATAAAAACATTGCAAACCAGTGCAAAAGAGCAGAAATAATGAATGCAACTTTCTCAGATCACAATGCAATGAAAATAATAATTAGTAAGGGAACATGGAGAGGTAAATCAAAAATTATTTGGAAAATAAACAATATGATTCTCCAAAACCAGTTAGTTAAAGAACAAATCATAGAAACAATTAATAACTTCATTGAAGGAAATCACAATGATGAAACATCCTTTCAAAACCTATGGGATGCAGCCAAAGCAGTACTCAGGGGAAAATTTATATCCTAGAGTTGATATATTAACAAATTAAGAAGGGCAGAGGTCAATGAATAGGGCATGCAAATTAAAAAATTAGAAAGTGAACAAATTAAAAATTTTCAGATGAAGACTAAATTAGAGATCCTAAAACTCAAAGGAAAAATTAATAAAATACAAAGTCAAAGAAGTATTGATTTAATAAATAAAACTAGAAGCTGATAATTTGAAAAAACAAATAAAATAGCCAAAGTACTAGTCAGTCTAATTAAAAAAATGAAAGAAATAAACAAACTTGACAGTATCCAAGATGAAAAAGGAGACCTCACCTCTAATGAAGAGGAAATTAATGCAATCATCAAAAACTACTATGCCCAATTATATGGCAACAAATATGGCAATCTAGGTGATATGGATGAATCCTTACAAAAATATAAATTGCCTAGACTAAAAGAGGAAGAAATAAATTACCTTAACAACCCCATTTCAGAAAAAGAAATTGAACAAGCCATCAAAGAACTCCCTAAGAAAAAATCTCCAGGTCCAGATGGATTCACAAATGATTTCTATCAAACATTCAAAGAACAACTAGTCCAAATATTAAACAAACTATTTGACAGAATAGGCCAAGAAGGAGTTTTACCAAACTCATTCTACAACACAAACATGGTACTGATCCCAAAGCCAGGCAGGTCAAAAACAGAGAAAGAAAACTATAAACCAATCTCCCTAATGAATATAGATGCAAAAATCTTAAATAGGTACTAGAAAAAAGACTCCAGCAAGTCATCACAATGGTCATCCACAATGACCAGGCAGGATTCATACCAGGAATGCAAGGATGGTTCAATATTAGGAAAACCATCCACATTATTGACCATATTAACAAGAAATCACATGATTATCTCAATAAATGCAGAAAAGCCTTTGATAAAATACAACATCCATTCCTATTGAAAACACTAGAAAGGATAGGAATAGAAGGGCCTTTCCTAAAAATAGTAATAAAACCATCAGCAAACATCATCTGCAATGGGGATAAACTAGATGCATTCCCAATAAGATCAGGAGTGAAACAAGGATGCCCATTATCACCTCTATTATTTAACATTGTACTAGATACACTAGCAGTAGCAATTAGAGAAGAAAAAGAAATTGAAGGTATTAAAATTGGCAAAGAGGAGACCAAGCTATTACTCTTTGCAAATGATATGATGGTTTACTTAAGGAATCCTAGAGAATCAACCAAAAAGCTACTCGAAATAATCAACAACTTTAGCAAAGTTGCAAGATACAAAATAAACATGCATAAGTCATCAGCATTTCTATATATCTCTAACCCATTTCAGCAGCAAGAATTAGAGAGCAAAATACCATTCAAAATCACCCTAGACAATATAAAATACTTAGGAATCTATCTCCCGAGACAAACACAGGAACTATATGAACACAACTACAAAACACTTTCCACACAGCTAAAACTAGATCTAAACAATTGGAAAAACATTGATTGCTCATGGGGAAGACGAGCTAAAATAATAAAAATGACAATCCAATTTAGTGCCATACCCATTGAACTACAAAAAAAACTTCTTTACTGAATCAGAAAAAAAAAAACATAACTAAGTTTATTTGGAAGAACAAAAGATCAAGGATATCCAGGGAAATAATGAAAAAAATGCAAAGGAAGGAGGACTTGCAGTTCCAGATCTCAAACTATACTACAAAGCAGTGGTTATCGAAACAATTTGGTACTGGCTAAGAGACAAAAAGGAGGATCAGTGGAATAGACTTGGTGTAATTGATCTCAGCAAGACAGTTTAAGACAAACCCAAAGACCCCAGCTTTGGGGACAAAAATCCATTATTTGATAATAACTGCTGGGAAAATTGGAAGACAGTGTGGGAGAGATTAGGTTTGGATCAACACCTCACACCCTAAACCAAGATAAATTCAGAATGGGTGAATGTCTTGAACATAAAGAAGGAAACTATAAGTAATTTAGGTGAACACAGAATAGTATACCTGTTAGACCTTTGGGAAGGGAAAGGTTTTTAAACCAAGCAAGACTTAGAAAGAGTCACAAAATATAAAATAAATAATTTTGACTACATCAAATTAAAAAGCTTTTGTACAAACAAAACCAATGTAACTAAAATCAGAAGGGTAGCAACAAATTGGGAAATAATCTTCATAAAAACCTCTGACAAATGTTTAATTACTCAAATTTACAAAGAGCTAAATCAATTGTACAAAAAAATCAAGCCATTCTCTAATTGATAAATGGGCAAGGGACATGAACAGGCAGTTCTCAGCCAAAGAAATCAAAACTATTAATGAGCACATGAAAAAGTTTTCTACATCTCTTATAATCAGAGAGATGCAAATCAAAACAAATCTGAGGTATCACCTCACACCTAGCAGATTGGCTAACATAACAGCTATGGAAAGTAATGAATGCTGGAGTGGATGTGGCAAAGTAGGGACACTAATTCATTGCTTGTGGAGTTGTGAATTAATTCAAACATTCTGGAGGGCAATTTGGAACTATGCCCAAAGGGTGATAAAATACTGTTTGCCCTTTCATCCAGCCATAGCACTACTGGGCTTGTACCCCAAAGAGATAATAAGGAAAAAGACTTCTACAAGAATATTCATAGCTGCACTCTTTGTGGTGGCCAAAAATTGGAAAATGAGGGGATGCCCTTCAATTAGAGAATGGCTGAACAAATTGTGGTATATGTTGGTGATGGAATACTATTGTGCTAAAAGGAATAATAAAGTGGAGGAATTCCATGGAGACTGGAACATCCTCCAGGAAGTGATGCAGAGCGAAAGGAGTAGAACCAGGAAAATATTGTACACAGAGAATGATACACTCTGGTACAATTGAAGGTGATGGACTTCTCCATTAGTGGCAATCCAGTGTCCTTGCACAATCTGCAGGGATCTAAAAATCACTATCCACAAACAGAAGATAAACTGTGGGAGTAAAAATACCGATGAAAACCAACTGCTTGACTACAGGGGTGGAGGGGATATGATGGAGGAGAGACTCTAAACGAACACTCTAATGCAAATACCAACAACATGGAAATGGGTTTGAATCAAGAACACATGTGATACCCAGTGGAATTGAGCGTTGGCTGTGGGAGAGGTGGTGGGAGGCGGGGAGGGAAGAAAAGAACATGATCTTTGTTTCCAATGAATAATGTTTGGAAATAACCAAATAAAAATAAAATAAATAAATGAATGAATAAATAAATAATAAAGAAAGGGACATTAGGCTAATACATAGGCAATTCGTAGAGAATTATTGTTCAGTGGTAAAAGACTACTTTAAAGCTAGCTGTTCTAATTTGGACTCTATGGACCTTGAAGAATTGAGGAGAGTAGCAGCCTATGTTTATAAGGGTCATAAAAGACCTGAGGAATACAATATGTCAGTGGAAGACATAAAGAAAAAAATTGAAATGTTAAAGGGACAATTGAAAAATAAGGGAGAGACCATAGCCACTTTGCAGGAATCCACAGATAAATCATTAACATTCCTTTTCTATGGGAAGATTGGCCATGCAATGATGGTCTGTAGAAGCTTGGTACGGAAAAAAAGAATAATAATAGCTTTAGAAATTATAACTATAGAAATGACTATGATAATGATCATAGAAATCTCAACATTAGAACTGATAGAAATAGCTATAATAACTATAGGAATCATAATGCCAATCAAAATAATGACAGTGCTCCAAATGAGGAAAATTATAATACCCAACACAATGCCCAACAACAATATATAAAAAAATGGAGCTCGTCCATGCTATTATCTGGGTGAAAATACCCATCAGCATGTGGATCCCAGAAAACTCCACAAGCACCTTTATGAAAGTGTGAAGCGGGGGTGGGGGTGTAAGGGCCTTGGAATCAAAAAGTGAAACCTTTGATTTTCCAGACCCTGATATTTTTTTCTTTTTAAATATTATTTTATTAGGTCATTTTCAAACATTATTGATTGGAAACAAAGATAATTTTTCCTACCCCTCCTCCAGTCACCCCTCCCATAGCCATCACATGATTCTTCTGGGTATCACATGTATCCTTGATCTGAACCCATTTCCATGTTGTTGGTATTTGCATTGGGGTATTCATTTAAAATCTCTCCTCAGTCATTTCCCCTCAACACCTGTAGTCAAGCAGTTTCCTTTCCTTGTTGTTTTTACTCCCACTGTTTGTCCTCTGCTTGTGGGGGGTGTTTGTTCTCCTAGATTCCTGCAAATTGTTCAGGGATAATGCATTGCCACTAATGGAGAAATCCATTATGTTCGATTGAATCACAGTGTATCAGTCTCTGTGTACAATGTTCTCCGGGTTCTGCTCCTCTCACTCTGCATCACTTCCTGGAGGTTGTTCCAATCTCCATGGAATTCCTCCTTTTATTATTCCTTTGAGAACAATAGTATAACATCACCAACATATACCACAATTTATTCAAGCATTCCCCAATTGAAGGGCATCCCCTCATTTTCCAATTTTTTGCCACCACCAAGAGCTCAGCTATGAATATAATTGTACAAGTCTTTTTCCTTATTATCTCTTTGGGATACAAACCCAGCAGTGCTATGGCTGGATTGAAGGGCAGAGAGTCTTTTATCACCCTTTGGGCATAGTTCCAAACTGCCCTCCAGAATGGTTGGATCAATTCACAACTCCACCAGCAATGCATTAATGTCCTAACTTTGCCACATCCCCTCCAACACTCATTACTTTCCATAGATGTCATGGTAGCCAATCTGCTAGGTGTGAGGTGATACCTCAGAGTTGTTTTGATTTACATTTCTCTGATTATAACAGATTTAGAACACTTTCTCTTGTTCTTATTAATGATTTTGATTTCTTTGGCTGAGAACTGCCTGTTCATGTCCCTTGCCCATTTATCAATTGGAGAATGACTTAATTTTTTGTACAATTGATTTAGCTCTTTGTAAATTTGAGTAATTAGACTTTTGTCAGAGGTTTTTGTTATGAAGATTATTTCCCAATTTGTTGTTTCCCTTCTGATTTTAGTTACATTGATTTGGTTTGTACAAAAGCTTTTTAATTTGATGTAGTCAAAATTATTTATTTTACATTTTGTGACTCTTTCTAAGTCTTACTTGGTTTTAAAACCTTTCCCTTCCCAAAGGTCTAACAGGTATTCTATTCTGCGTTCATCTAATTTACTAATAGTTTCCTTCTTTATGTTCAAGTCATTCACCCATTCTGAATTTATCTTGGTGTAGGGTATGAGGTGTTGATCCAGACCTAATCACTCTAACACTATCTTGCAATATTCCCAGCAGTTTTCAACAACTATATGATTTTTGTCCCAAAAGCTCTGGTCTTTGGGTTTGTCATAGACTGTCTTGCTGAAGTCATTTACCCCAAGTATATTCCACTGATCCTCCTTTCTGTCTTTAACCAAATTGTTTTGATGACTACTGCTTTATAATATAGTTTTAGTTCTGGGACTGCAAGGCCACCTTCCTTTGTGTTCTTTTTTATTATTTCCCTGGATATCCTTGAACCTTTGTTCTTCCAAATGAACTTTGTTATTTTTTTTCTAATTCAGTAAAAAAAGGTTTTTGGAAGTCCAATTGGTATGGCACTAAATTGAAATATAAGTTTGGATCGGATGGTCATTTTTATTATATTAGCTCATCCCCCCCATGAGCAGTTAACATTTTTCTAATTGCTCAAGTCTAGTTTTAGTTTTATGGAGAGTGTTTTGTAGTTGTGTTCATATAGTTCCTTTGTTTGTCTCAGCAGATAGATTCTTAAGTATTTTATATTGTCTAAGGTGATTTTGAATGGAATTTTTCTTTCTAATTCTTGCTGCTGTGGTGTGTTAGAGATATATAGAAATGCTGATGATTTATGTGGGTTTATTTTGTATCCTGCTACTTTGTTGAAGTTGTTGATTATTTCGATTAGGTTTTTGGTTGATTTGCTAGGATTCTTTAAGTAGAGCATCATGTTATCCACAAAGAGTGACAGCTTGGTCTCCTCATTGCCAATTTTAAGATGCTCAATTTATTTTTCTTCTCTAATTGCTACTGCTATTGTTTCTAGTACAATGTTGAATAATAAAGGTGATAATGGGCATGCTTGTTTCACTCCTGATCTCACTGGGAATGCATCTAGTTTATCCCCATTGAAGATGATGTTTGCTAATGGTTTTAGATAAATAATGTTTATTATTTTTAGGAAAGGCCCTTCTATTCCTATCCTTTCTAGTGTTTTTAATAGGAATGGATGTTGTATTTTATCAAAGTTTTTTTTTTTTTGTCTATTGAGATAATCATTTGTTTTTCTTGGATTGTTTGTTGATATATTCAATTATAAGGATGGTTTTCCTCATATTGAACCATCCTTGCATTCCTGGTATAAATCTTACTTTATCATAGTGAATGACCTTCCTGATCACTTCCTGGAGTCTTGTTGCTAGTATCCTGTTTAAGATTTTTGCATATACGTTCATTAAGGAAATTGGTCTGTAGTTTTCTTTCTCCATTTTTGATCTGCCTGGCTTTGGAATCAGTACCATATTTGTGTCATAGAAGGAATTTGGTAGGACTCCCTCTTTGCTTATTATGCCAAAAAACTTGTATAGTATTACAATTAGCTGGTCTTTGAATGTTTGATAGAATTCACTTGTGAATTCATCTGGCCCTGGGGATTTTTTCTTAGCGAGTTCTTTGATGGCCATTTGGATTTCTATTTCTGATATGGGATTATTTAAGAATTCTATTTCTTCTTCTTTTAGTCTAGGCAATTTATATTTTTGTAAATATTCATCCTTATCTCCTAGATTGACATATTTATTGCCATATAATTGGGGAAAGAAGTTTTTAATGATTGCCTTAATTTCCTCTTCATTGGAGATAAGGTCCCCCTTCTCATCTATGATACTGTTAATTTGCTTTTCTTCTTTCCTTTTTTTAATTAGATTTACTAGTACTTTGTCTATTTTGTTTGTTTTTTCAAAGTACCAGCCTCTAGTTTTATTTATTACTTCAATAGTACTATCACATTTGGTTTTATTAATTTCTCCCTTAATTTTTAGGATCTCTAATTTGGTTTTCCTCTGGGGGGTTTTAATTTGTTCATTTTCAAGTTTTTTGATTAGCATTTCCAATTCATTGATCTCTGCCCTCCTTAATTTGTTAATATATGCACTCAGGGATATGAATTTACCTCTGATTACTGCTTTGGTTGCATCCCATAAGGTTTGAAAGGCTGTCTCACCATTGTCAGTTTCTTCAATGAAATTATTAATTGTTTCTATGATTTGTACTCTAAAAGATTTTGGAGTATCATATTATTTAATTTCCAACTACTTTTTGATTTGGCTCTCCATCTACCCTTACTGATCATTATTTTTATTGCCTTATGAACTGAAAAGATTGAATTTATTATTTCTGGTTTTCTGCATTCATTTGTCATGTTTTTATGAACTAGTACATGGTCAATATTTGTGAATGTGCCATGTGCTTCTAAAAAAAGGTTCCTTTTTGTCCCTATTTATTTTTCTCCATATATCAACTAAGTCTAATTTTTCTCAGATTTCATTCACCTCTTTTTCCTCTTTCTGATTTATTTTTTTATTTGATTTATCTAAATTTGATAGTGGTAGCCTCAGGTCTCCCACTAATATAGTTTTGCCAACTATTTCCTCCTTCAATTATACTAGTTTCTCCATTAGAAATTTGGGTGCTATACCATTTGGTGCATACATATTGATTAGTGATATTTCCTCATTATCTATACTCCCTCTCATCAGGATGTATTTGCCTTCCTTATCCCTTTTAAAGAGGTTTAATTTTACTTTGGCTCTGTCAGATATCATGATTGCAACTCTTGCCTTTTTTCTATCAGTTGAGTCCCAATAGATCTTACTCCAACCTTTAATTCTGATCTTGTGAGTATCTACTTGCCTCATGTGATTTTCTGATCTTGTGAGTATCTACTGGTCTCATGTGTGTTTCTTGAAGACAACATATGGTGGGCTTTTGGATTCTAATCCACTCTGCTATTCATCTGTGTTTTATGGGTGAGTTCATCCTATTCACATTCAAAGTTATGATTGTCACTTGTGACTTCCCTGGCATTTTGATCTCCTCTCCTAATTCTGACTTGTCTTCTTTTGCTATATCCTTTTAAACCAGTGGTTTACTTTAAATCAGTCTCCCTAGTCCCCTCCCTTGATATGCTTCCCTTTCTAGCCCCTCCCTTTTTGTTCCCTTAAGTTTTTTATTTTTTAGGGTCTGTTAATTTCCCTCCCCCTCTCCTTTTCTCCCTTTTTGTACCCCCCTGCTAGCCCCCTTAATTTTCCCTTCTCCCTTACCCTGTTGGATAAGTTAGAATTCAAGATCCCAATGGATCTAGATGCTCTTCCCTCTCAGATTTGATTTCCCTGAGAGTAAGGTTTAAGTAGTACCAATTATCACTCTCTTCTCCTTCTTATCAGAGAATTCTTCCCCTCTCCTTCCCATGTGTATCTTTGTGAGACAAGGATTATTCTATTTAATTTATTTCTATTTCTTCAAGTATATCTTGATACCATCATTGATTCCCCCCTCCTTTTTTCTTTCTTTTCCCCCTTTCTCCATATCATCTATATGCCCCAATCTTTCCCTATGAGTGGTTCTTCTAATTACTCTAATTATGCATACAATTTTTGAGAATTACACATAATATTTCCCTACATATTAATATTTATAATTTGATCTAAATGTAGACCTTATAGAAGAATGTTTGAATGAAAGAAAAAATATTTTTTTTTCCTTTTCCCTGTCTTTCCTGTTTACCTTTTCATGTTTCTCTTCCTCTTTGCATTTGGATATCAAACTTTCCACTGAGTTCTGATCTTTTCCTTACAACTACTTGGAAATCTTCTGTTTTGTTGAATGCCCATACTTTCCTCTGGAAGTATATAGTCAGTTTTGATGGATAGCTGATTCTTGGTTGAAGACCCAGCTCTCTTGCTTTTCTGAATATTGTATTCCAGGCCTTGCGGTTGTTCAGTGTGGAACTTGCCAGGTCTTGTGTGATCCTGATTGGAGCTCCTTGGTATCTGAATTGTTTCTTTCTGGCTTCTTGTAGGATTCTCTCCTTAGCTTGAAAGCTTTTGAATTTGGCAATTACTTTCCTGGGAGTTATCTTTTGGGGATTTAGTGTAGAGGGTATTTTAAGAACTCTTTCAATGTCTATTTTATCCCCTTGTTCTAGAATTTCAGGGCAGTTTTCTTAGATGATAACTTGAATTATGATCTCAAGATTCCTGTTTATTTCTGGCTTTTCAGGTATACCAATACTTCTCAGATTGTCTCTCCTTCCTCTGTTTTCCTGATCTGTCACCTTGTCAGTGAGAAATTTTGTTTTTTCTTCTAATTTGTTAATTTTTTGAATTTGCTTCATTAATTCTTGCTGTTTTGCAAGATAATTGTCTTCCAGTTGCCTAATTCTGGTATTTAAAGTCTGGTTTTCCTTTTCAGTTTGGCATTTCCTGCTTTTTGAGGCTTCCAGCTGTTTCTCCAAATGGAAGTTCTTGTCCCTCAGATTGTTAAATTCTCATTGCATTATTTCTAATTTTTCCTGCCAGAAGGCTTCCATCTTTTTGATAACCTCCAATTTAAATTCTTCAAGAGCTTGTGGACAATTTCCATTTCTTTTGGAAGGTTTTAGAGTATTTATTTTGGTTTCTTCTTCTGCTATTTCTTCTGTTTTCTGTATTTCTGTTTGTCATCTCTATGGTTTCCCCTTCCCTTTCCAGTCAGGCATCTGAATGGGGAGGGCTGGCACTCTGTGTATGGATCTAATGATAAAGGTTTTTTGCCTCAGGCCACCTCTCAGTTCTTTGCAGCTAGGCTATCTTCCCAGGGGAGCCCAAGGTCTGCCCTCCCCTGCCTGCTGGCATTTCTGGTATTACTGCTCTCAGGGGTGAGACTTGGTGGTTTTAGTCAACTCCCAAGACCTATAGGTGCCCCTTGCTCACTTCAGGGACACACTTCTCACACTTATTGATTATGGTGTACTGGTTCTGAGTGCCCAAGTTCTGAGCTCCCCTTGCCTGCCTGCCAGGGTTTTGGGTGTTACTGCTCTCAGGGGTAAGTCCTTGGTGATCTTAGTAGATCCCCAGACCTGGAGTTGCCCATTTCTCATTCCTGGTGAACCCCTCCCTCACTTGTTGGTTGTGGCATGCACTGACTTTAACTCTGGATCCATAGCTGGGGGGGGAGGGTATGTCTGCTTAGCTTTTGGTGGGAGCTTTTTCATTCCTTTATAGTGTGGAAATGCCCATATTCCACATACCTTCAGTGCTGCTCCCTGCTGAAGATTCCCTCTATTCTTATGAGACTGGTTTTTTGGGGTCTTTTGAGGTCATTTGCATTGTTGGGTCTGAGGAGGGGAAGCAACCTGCCTCTAATCTGCCACCATGCTTACCTGGAAGTCCCCAGGCCCTGATATTTTAATGCCAGTAATCCCTATATATGGTGCCCCACATAGTATCGAACATCATGTAACTTTAAAGGTAAAAAATTCATACTATGATTGCCTTTTGGACACTGGAGTGTCTAGGTCAATTTTGTTAAGCAAACCAGATGCAAAGTATGACTCTATTGGCTTTCTAAATGTAGTAGGTGTATCAGGAAAACTTTTAAAGGTCCCAAAACTTTCTCCTCACGTGGTATGCATGGAACCCCTAACTGTTAAACATTCTTTTCTTTTAATGTCTGGATCTCCCACAAACTTGTTGCAGAGGCATTTACTATGCAAACTACAAGGTACACTAATCTGCACCCCAGATGGCTCCTTATCATTGCATGTACATGAGCAATATTTCAAATTACTCGCTGTACTTCTCTCAGAGAGCCAGGAAGCAAAAGAGACTTCCACCTTTGAAATACCTACAGATATACTGGAGTCTCTTTGGGCCACATCTTCTGATGTAGGCATACTTAAATCAGCTATTCCTTTGCTGATTAAAACTAAATCTAGCCCTCCTCCTTCTATTCCTCAGTATCCCCTCTTAATAGAGGCAATTGAGAGTATTAACCCAGTAATAAACTCAGTAATTGCACAGGGAATAATAATCCCTTGTAAATTTGAATACAAGCCCATCCTGCCCATTAAAAAAAAACAAAAAGGGGGCCAATGCCAAGCTCCTCTATAGATTTGTACAGGATCTGAGGGCTTTGAACAACCAAGTTATAAAGAGACACTCTGTAGTTTCCAACATGAATACTATTATTTCCTCTATTCCTAGCACAGCTATATACTTTACATTAGTAGAATTGTGCTCAGTTTTTTTTTCCATTCCCATACATGAGAACCCCAGGCATATCTTTGCTTTCACCTAGAAGGGCTTGAAAAATACATGGAGTCATCTTCCATAGGGTTACATGGAAAGCCCGAGTTTATTTGAACAAATTTTGAACCGACACAGAACATAAAATATTTAAAAATAGTAAATTAATTAAATATGTAGATTATCTACTCTTGGCTTCAGAAGATACAGAAGCATGTCAGGAAGATAGTAAACACTTTTTTTTGGAATTGCACAAAAGAGGACATAAGATCTTGAAGGATAAATTTTAGTGGTGTCTCCCTAAAGTACAATATTTCGGGTTCAATCTCACTGCAGGTGCCCGCTTTATTTCTCCCAAACAAATTGAGAAAATTCAAAATTAAAGTGCTCCTACCACTAAGAAACAGTTGAGAGCAATTTTAGGAGCAACAGGGCTTGTATACAAAGGATTCCTTGCTATGGGGAAATTACTAAACCCCTTATAGCACTAGCAAGGGATTCAGTCCCTGAACCCCTCAAAGTAGAGTCAGAACACCTGTCAGCTCTATCAGATTTAAAACAAGCTATCCTGTTTTCCCCCTCTCTAGGCATCCCAGATTGCAACAAGCCATTTACTTTGTATGTACATGAGAGAAGAAGGGTAGCTTCAGGTGTTTTAACTCAGACTTTGGGTCCTTCTCAGCTCCCAATTGCTGATTATTATACCCAACTGAACCCAGTCGCAACAGGAACACCACCATGTCTTAGAGGAGTAGCTGCTACAGCCTTACTAGTAACAAAAACTGTTGATCTAGTTTTGGGATGCCCATTAACAATTATGTTCCCACATGAGGTAGAAGTACAGTTGCTACGGAATAGAACACAGGCATTGTTGGATGAGTGAATTACAAGGTATGAAATAACCTTGTTAAATAGTGGAAACACTACCTTGAAACACTGTACAACCCTTAACTCTGCCACCTTGCTTCCAGATTTCCCAACTTCATGAGAACCATTACACAGTTGTGAAGGACTTGTGTCCATGGCAGAAAATCCCCAGGATAATCTCTTGGTCACTCCCTTAGACAATCCAGATCTGTCTTATTTACTCTTTTATTAAAGATGGAATATGCTACACTGGAGCTGCTATAGTCTCAGAATTTACCACTGAGTAGTGTAACAGTTAAAATTTAGGAATATGGGGAGACTGAGGCAGGTAGAAATTAGTTTCTCTCTGCAAGGAGTATTATATTTTTTCGAGGTTTATTAAGGATTAAGGATTAAAGAATATATAAGTAAGAAATATGTGCCTAGGCCAGAGGCCTAGACAAAATAACCTCACATCATGGAAGAGACGCCTCTGCTCCAAAACGGAAGTCCAAAAAGACCCCCAAAAACCTTTGCCACCAGCTTAAATCCTTCCTCAATCTCAGCCCACCTCAGAATTGCATGAGATTACAAAGCATTTTGGGGAAGTGGAGCAAAGGCTTGTGGGAATTGTAGTCCTGTATTAGAGTCTTTTTTTACAGTAGTCAGCTTCACTGCCCTCTAAAATTAGTGCTCAAGGCACAGAACTCATAACTCTGAAACACACCTGTATAATTGCCAAGGACAAAAAGGCAACAATTTATACGAATTCTAAATATTTTGGCATTTGTCACTCAATTGGGATGCTATGGCTCCAGAGAGGATTTTTAACTTCAGCTGGAAAATCTATAGCTAATGCAGAAATTATTAATGAAGTTCTTTCTGTTCTCCAGCTGCCTGAAGCCCTAGTTGTAGTTCATTGCTCTGCCCATATGGGTGCCACTGACCTTTTCTCTAGGGGAAATGATTGAGCAGATGCTGCTGCAAAGCTAGCAGCCATAGAAAGGGCTGAAATAATTTTAACATTAACAAACACTGATGACTTAAATTTATCACTTTCCTATAATGAAAAGGAAGTGGAAAAATGGAAATAAAATTTCAAAGCAAAACAGATTAATGGAGTATGGGTGTCATCTGAAGGAAAACCCCTGTTCCCTAGAAGTTTCTATCACCAAATCTGCAAATCTATTCATAAAAATGGCCACTTTGGCACCCTGGGCATCATGGACTCTATTAAGAGAATATGGATAGCCCCTAGTATTACTGCTATAGTCTCTAAAGTGTATACAGCCTGCTCCAACTGCCAAGCATATAACCCATGTGCCTTTTGTGGCAAATCCTTTGGTGGATGTCCTCTGGTTTACATATCTTTTGAGCACCTACAGATAGATTTCATAACAATGCCAAAGGCCGGACATTATAAACTTTGTCTGGTCATAGTAGATCAACTGACCAGATGGCTGGAAGCATTTCCTCCAATTAGAGCCACAGTGGCTTTTGTTCCTAAGGTACTTTTAAAAGAAATTATTCCTTGCTTTGGCCTGAAAGCATGTATTGATTCGGATAGAGGAAGTCATTTTACTGATTCTGTCCTAAATCAAATATATTCTTGCTGGGAGATAACTCTCAAATTCCATGTTTGATATCATCCCTAGAGCTCAGGCCAAATTGAAAGGATGAATAAAGAACTTAAAACTATGATTGGCAAATTATGCACTGAGACACATTTAAATTGGCCTGAAATTCTTTCTCTGGCCCTATTTTATCTTAGAAGCAGGCCTAGAAGAGACCTACACATTTCACCATTTGAGATGCTTTTTTGACATCCACCTATATAGGCTAAGTCTTTCTCCCCTGCATATACATCAGTATTAGGGGGAGATACTACTAGTGCTCACTATATATAGGAATTACAGCACAAACTGTGTGAATTCCATGAATCTGGAGCTACAGTACAAGTCAGACCACTAGACTTTTCTCTTCATTACCTGAACCCAGGAGACAAGGTGTATATTAAGATTTTCCAGTATACTGGACCAACTTAGCCTTCCTGGGAAGGGCCATTCCAAATATTGTTAACTACTCCAACTTCTATAAAAAAGGACTCTTGGATTCATTGCTCACATGTGAAGAGAGCATCTTCTGTTGAGACTGACTGTACCCTATCACATGCATTGGAGATAATAATCCATTGACAAGTGGATTATGTTTTTTGAGAACACATTGAGTTCCTGATCCCTCCCTTGTTTTTATTATTGCTTTTCTTTTATTTTGATTAAAATATTTGATTTTTTTCCTTTTTTTCTCATTTCTTATTCTAAAGGTACATACAATTAATATTTTTCTGCAGTAATATAAGTTATATATATATATATATATATATATATATTCTTGCTACAATATCAATGCATACCCATAAAGCTTTAAATTGTGGGAACCTGCAATTTATTGATAAAATGTTATGGGACTGTGATTAATGTTTGTGTCTGATTCCAGGAAATGGAATAAGACAAGGAGCACAGACTTAACCTGAATAGTGCCAAAAAAAGCATACAGGTAATTAAAAAAAATAACAACTAGTATGAGACTCGTTTGTGATGCTTGACATATGTTAAGCCATAGGACTTCCTTGTATCTATACTCTTTGTGAAATTCTCAGACAAGTGCCAAAATTTGACTATCATCCTGGCTCCCTATATCCCTGAGAATGTCAAAAAATCAAACCAGGGAATGACATTTCCCTATCAATATAAAATTCTAGTTCCTTTTCTTCTTATAGTATGGCAACTTCCCGTAGTCTTGGCTGCAAATGGATAAGTGAAATAATACTGCATTCTGTCCTACGGACTTGTGGGATAGACACCACTTTAAATTGGACCTATACAAGGGCCTGTTAGAAATTTATTAAACCAAAATAAGGGCATATTTTGAATTTTTCTTCATTTTTTCCCTTTTCTTATGTTTTTGATTGCTTTTCTCTTTTTTTGATAATTGACTCACACACCCCCATAACTCAACATTGCATCCTGAGCTGAACTGGATGCTTTTTAACACCTACTTGAGCGGGGATTGTATTTTAATGAAAATCAAGGATTTTGAAATTTTGTTCAAGAAAGATCTTCAAGGAAGAAGCTTGCTAACTCCTAAATCCAGAGAATGAACTGTTGCAGAAATATGCCAGAAAATCTACACTATATCAAGAAGATCTGGAACAAACTTTGGGTGTGGTTTATTGAACTGAAGTTTGATTAAACATTTATTGTAAATGTATACTTTTATACCAAAGGTGACTTCTCCTAATTTGGCTTTTTGTCAATGTACCTAGATAAACATTGCTTTTGCTTTCTCTCTTTTCTATTCCTCCCTAACTATTGTAATTTCCTCTTAGAAATTTAATATTGTATATATCTGTAGTTAGAAGTGCTTTAGGACTACAAGATTATTATTTTAAATGATCAATTTGGAGACTAGTCTCTCAATGACCATCAGGGGATATTGTGAATTTTAAAACTACTCCACCCTACTCAGACCGTAATTTAGAAGACTTGATTTAACTATTTCCTGATTATAACAATGGAGATACTTGATCAGGAATGTCTTGGGAACTTTACATTGCTCCACCCTACTTATTCTAACAAAGTCATGAATGTCTGTACCCATAGTTAAGGATTAAGTATCTATGAAGATGGCCTTTGATAGACATGTGCAGAAACAGCTGACAGACCCCTGAGCTGTCCTAAGTCAAAATAAGCTACCATTGGTATAGATAAGATGCAGAAAAGTGATGTAAAAGCATCTATATAGGGAGTGTCACTTCCTCTCTTCACTCTCTTTCCCTGTAGAGGTGGATCTGCTGATTTTCCTGTGAGCAGTCCTGGACGCCAGTTCAAACCTGGAATTCAGACTGGAGGAGCTCACTCACAAAGCTTCCTTGAGATGGTCTCGTGGTGAGTGATAAGACTGACTTCCTTTTCCCTTGGGCTCAGGGAGGTCCCTTTGGGCAAGGCCTTTAACTCCTCCCTGACTCAGTCTGAGCCAGAGCAGTTTAAATTAACTCTTTCCTCTCCCTCTCTCTTCTCCTTAATTCCTTCTCTCTGTATTAATTAAAATCACCATAATTTCCTGGTTCTTGAGTATTTAATTATTTGGGATTTTCACTGGTGACCAATTAATTTAGATTTTTAAGTCACAATTCTAAATTATCCTTTACATAGCACAATTTGTTAATCCATTCCCCAATTGTTCAGTTCTGTCCCAAATTCATTCATATTTAGAAATCACTCCCAAATTCCATGTACCATATCATCCCTGGAGCTCAGATCATATTGAAAGAATGAATAGAGATCTTGAGACTATGATTCAAAAATTGTGCATGGAGACTCATTTAAAATGATCTGAAGTTCTCCCTCTAGCTCCATTTCATCTTTGAAGCAGGCCAAGGGGAGATCTACACATCCCACCATTTGAGATGCTATTTGCACATTCACCTACACAGGCTAAGCCTTTTTCTCCTGCATATTCGTCATTGCTAGGGGGCACACTTTTCTTCATACATACAGGACTTGCAAATCAAATTGCTAAAACCCATGAATCTGGAGCTACAGTACAAGTAGGTCCTATAAACTTTTCACTTCATGGACCAAAACCAGGAGACTAGGTGTACATGAAGAACTTCCACCACACTGGAGCAACTCAACCTGCTTGGGAAAGTCTGTTTTAAGTACTATTAAAAACTCCAACAGCTATCAAAATTGGAGAAAAGGACTGTTGGATTCATTGCTCACATGTAAAATGTGTACCTTCTATTGATATTGATTGATAGTATCCTGTCACATATACTGGAGACAACAGTCCATAGAGAAGTGGACATTTTTGGTTGACACCTTGAATTCCTGATTATTTTTTGCTTTTCTTTTTCTTTTTAATAGAATATTTGATATTTTTTCCTTTCTTATTTCTTCTGCTTCAAGTACATATAATCTATATTTATCTTTTTATTTTGCAATAGAATGTTTAAAATATCAATTAGCCCTAATATCAATGCATACCCAAAAGTTTTAGATTATGATTAATAATTATTTCTGATTCCAGGAGAAGGGATCACAAAAGATCCATTGCACAGTGTCAACAAACATGAGGTCAAGGAGACCAACAATCCTTAATTTATGAGATCTGCATCAAGATTGAGGACTTGTTTGAGGTTTGAGGTAGCAACTGTTTGTCATATGTCAGAGGTAGGTCTTCCCTGTGCCATGTTCTTACAAGTACCTTAGTTTGGTTGCCATTTTAGCTCTCCTATCCCTGAGAATGAAGGTAAAATAAGACCAGGTTTATTAATTAGAATGTGGGCCCTGGACTACATTTCCCACCATTCCCTTTTCCCTTTCCTGTATGTGCATCATTACATTGATTGAGGTTTTGATTTTGGTTTCCCCCTATCCACACTCTCTACACTCTGGGCTCTCTGACTGGACCCATGTGGAGGAGGGGAGCAGCTTGTTCAGTTTTCCTAGCTTTTTACTTTCCCTTTGTTTAAGTTGAATTTTAATAAATAGTATTAAATATAATACTTGGAGTATTGGATATTAATTTTAATCTTTATATCTGGAGACTCTGGTGGGACTAGAACTCAGAGCTTTTATTAAGGCCAGCAGATTCCTGCCCTGGCTGCAACCAAGCTTGCTCCTTCTCCACAACCTCAGCAGTTGCTTCCAGGAGCTGTTGGTGATAGGCGTTCAAGCCCCACAGTTTGTCCAATCCTCAGCTGTTTAAAAGTGATACTGGTTTGCAGGCAAAACTTCTCCTGCAGGAGGCCCAACCACACCTAAATGGCTAGGCTATGGGCTCACCCCACCCACCCACTCCTTCTTTTTCAAACCTCTGCTAGCTCGCACAGTTGAAACACCCTAGGCCTGGCTCCAGCTGAAGCTGCTGCTGCCCCATTGGCTATTCATATTCCTACCATCTCTGCCTGCAGTTGGCCCAATAGCTGGGCACTGCTGCTACTCCTTCCAGCCCTTCTCCACATTTTGCTGCTTGACTGTTGCCACACCTACGTCAGTGCCAGCTGGTGAGTATAAGCTTCCCTTCCCCAGCCCCAGCCAGTGAGGAAGGTAAGTCCCTTTCCTTGCAGGGCAGCTGGTTATCTCCTGACCTCTGCCAGGCTCTTTGCTTTGTCAGAGTAGGATGGGGGGTCCTGGCCCTCTTTCAACCACCCCAGCATAACTCCTGAAACCTCTCCCTGCTTTACCCTAACCTTCCTTATTTCATTTAAAGAGACCTGCAATTCTACATCTGGCCCTATTTTATTTCAAAAGCAGACCCAGAGGTGATTTACACATCTCACCATTTGAGATGCTATTTGGACACCCACCTATTCAAACACAACCATTTACCCTTGCCTATACCTCACTGTTAGGAGGGGATACAACCATTGCTACATATATCAGATAATTACAAACAAAATTTCAAGAACTCTATGACACTGCAGCTGCTGTTCAAGCAGGCCCCATAGATTTCTTGTTTCAAGATTTAAACCCAGTTGATAGTGTGTACATAAAAAAATTTCAAACATACCGGATCAGCTGAACTTGCTTATGATGGATCATTCCAGATCCTACTAACTACAAAAAAAAGCCATAAAAATTGGAGAGAAGGACTTATGGATTCATTGTAGCCATGTAAAATGAGTACCTTCTGTTGATGATTAATAATTGCTTGTACTGATTGTATTAGGCTATTGATTGTGATAAGACTTCTTTATTGCTGGATTTGTACTATTTTGTTGCACTTTGTTTGGTTGATCCTTGTACTTGCACAAATTGCCTTGTAGGACAACACATATACTACCTCAAAGAAGAAAATCTGCATTCATGACCTATATTGACCTGATGTGCCTATTGTAACATTTTGTGCTTTTGTAATTTTTTTTCATTTTCTTGAATGTATTATTACTTTATCTACCTCATTTGCATTCACATTGTTTTATCTATGTCATTTGCACTCTTACCATGGATCATGGAAAGTTGAAGATGAAATGAATCTTAGTTTTTGAAAACTAGCCTCTATACCTCTGTAATTGTGAAATAAACACATTTTAATATTTTATTTTCTTCCTACATGTGTCATACAGTATTTGATTTTTTCCCTTCTTTTCTTATTTTTTTGTCTTTGAAACACGTCACTAGTATTGAAAAGGTTTTTAACTGATTTAGTTTTTGCAAATAGAATAACCTAAGATGTCCATTTACCTAGTGTAAGAGGTAAGTTTAGGGGTTTTTGATTGAATATATTATACTAGTGGTCACCAGAAATTAATTCAAATCCCAATGAAAATACTCAAGTAAGTTTGGGAATTTTATGGTGGTTTAATATAGAGGGAAGGAATTAAGAAGAAGAGAGAGAGAAAGGGATATAAGAATTCTCTGGTCTAGCCTAAGCTAAGGGGAGTTCAGAGAACTCAGCCATGAGGCCTCCTCAGAAGATTTAAATTAGCTCGGCTTCCAGCCACGAGGCCTACCCTGAAATGAGGGGCCTCCTAAGAGGATAGTGCTTTTAGGAGGTAAAGTAAAAAGGAATCAGCCTAAATTACTCACCAGGTCACTCAGGAAAGATGCCTATTTTTATATTGCTTCCTGCATCTCACATATACCATGGTAGATTAAGCTTGACTTAGGACAGTCCAGGCGGTCTGTCAGTTGTTTCTTATTTGTCACTTGCTATCACATGTCAGTCATAGGTCATCCTCCTCAACACTTCATCCTTAAGTAGGGGTGTATACATTCCTGTTTGTTAGGATTTTAAAGATTTAATCAGGGAGGAGAAAATATAAAATTCACACTAGCAAATAAAAACATACTCAAAAAGTTTTGGACTATAGCAACCTGTCACTAGTTATTTAGCTATTATGAAACTTTTGCTTGATGACAATGTCTAATCCAAGAAGAAATGGAACACAAGCAGCACAGAACTTGACCTGCAAAGTACCAAATGAGCACAAAAAGGTAAAAGAAAACCAAGTCTATCTTAAGGGGATTGATGACATTCTGCACAAAAATCTCAATAACTAGGTCATGTGTGAGACTCAAGGTTGTGGCTGTTTAACATGTGTTAAATGCAGAACTTCCTTGTACCACACTCTATATCAAGCACATAACATAGATTGTTCTACCCCCATTTTCCAGAAAAAGCAAAGAAAAGGGTTGAACAAGGGAATTCTATTTACCATTTGTCTCAAGAGCTATTCTAGCTTTCTATTTTCTTTCATGATGTGTCAACTTACTGTAGTCCAGGCTGCTAAACTAGGTTAGTGACTGATTTTTGTTGCATACTTTTGGGATATGGATCACTACAAGAACCTGTTGTGAGATGTGAAATATTTTTCTTTTTTTTCCCCTTCTTCCCAGAATTTTTTCAAGATTTCTTTTTATATTCTATATTTCATTCAGAGGTTATTTTTTTAATTTCTTTGACTTCCTTGATATTTTTGATAATTGATTCATATGCCTTATGACTTGACCATGTATCCCTGTGTAATTCCTATGTGTATCCCTGTATCATCCTTGGGGGGGTAATGTATTATTATTTTCCTCAGGGGGGACTATGTTATTGTTGTGAACTTTGACTTGAATGTGAGCCTGACTTAGAACAAGAGACTATCTCCCAGAATCAAGAAGGCACTATGAAGATGCCTATAGAGACCACATGCTGCACCAGAAGATCCAAAGTGAATTTTGAGATTTGGCAAGCTTGAACTTTGAGGGTATTGAAATGCTTTTGTTTTGAATGTACACTCTTATGCCAAAGCCCCCTAATTGTTTTTTGTCAATGCCCCTATTATTAGTTTTGTTAATTTTGTTTTTTTTTATTTTCCTCTTATCCCCAAATTATTGTAATTTCCCTTTTAAAACTGTAATATTTTATATACCCGTAGTTCACGTTATAAGTTAGTTATGTTTTCATAATCCATTGGGGAGACATGTCCCAAAGGATCACAGGGGGTATATTAGTTAGAATGTGTACCCTGAACTACATTTCCCACCATCACCTTTTCCCTTTTCTGTATGTGCATCATTATGTTGATTGTGGTTTTGAGTTTGAGTTCCACCTGCCCACACACTCTCTCTCTCTCTCTGGGCTCTCTGGTTGGACCCACTTGGAGAAGGGGAGAAGCTCGCTAGGTTTCCTTAGATTTTTACTTTCCCTTTGCTTCAAGTTGAATTTTAATGAATAGTATTAAATATAATACTTGGCATATTGGATATTAATTTTAATCTTTACACAGGGAAACATACTTCCCTTTTATATCAAAATATAGTCCTTTTTTTCTCTCTCTTATAGTATGGCAATTTTCTATAGTCCTGGCTGCCAATTGGTGAGTGCAATATTACTGCATTTGTCCTGCAGACTTGTGAGATCAAAATTATTTTAATTGGATCCTGATTTAAGAACCTCTTATGGATTTGATACTGTTTACTCAGAAATTTTAATATTTGGGTTTTGATTTTGATTTTTTTCTCTCAAAATTTAATTTTTTTCTACTTTCATGATTTTTGTTTTTCTTTTGATACTTGATTCGTATACCCCATAACTCAACCATATATCCTGAGTTGATCTGGGTGTTGGTCAACACCCTCCTCAGAAGGGATTTTATAATTTTCTTAAAATTCCAGAAAAAGTTTTCTGAGAAAAATTTCTAGAAAAGAAGCTAACTCCTCAAATCAAGAAAGAGAACTGATAGAAGAAAGTGCCATGAAGACACCTACACTGCATCAGAATATCCAGAATGAATTTTTAAATATAATTGATTAAATTGAAGGGGGTTGAACACATTTATTCTGAATGTAAACTCTTATGCCAAAGGGGACTGTCTCCTAATTGGCTTTTTGTCAATGTGCCTAGCACATATTGGTTTTGTGCTCTCTCTTTTATTTTCCTCTTATCTACAACTATTGCAATTTCCTCTTAGAAAGTGCAATATTGTATGCACCTTTAGCTAGAAGATCTTTAGAGGTATAAGTTGGTTATGTTAAAATGATTCATTGGAGAGGTTAGTCTCCCAAAGAATCACAGGAGAGACTGTGAAGAGTGAATCAAACTCTATTTGTCTATCAGTTGGAGAGTTTTAAGTTAATCAATCAAAAACATAAGTACCCTCTGGTTAGTTCCTTACCAATCACTAAGTATGACAGATCACAAGTCACTTGATAGACTAGCTGAAACTCCAGAGGCCACCCCCCCCAGAAGTGCTAGGCAAATTGAAAATTATGATTGGTTCCCATGAAGTGGGGAAGGGACAGGAAGTGACATAGACAAAGGACTATAAAAATTCCTAAACTTTGTGTTTAAGGGGCTTCTTTAGCCTTCTCCTTTGGAGTTCTTCTTTGGTGGACAGCTCCTTGGAACTTTTGGACTTGGACTTTGACTTGGAGCTTTGGGCCTTTCTCCTGGAGTTTTCAGCTTTGGGACTTTAACTTTCAACTTTGGAGCTCATTGGAGTTGGGGACTTTTTTGTTGGGTTCAATGCTGCATAAGTGAGCTTAGCTCATGAAGGATTTTTCTGCATTGGGACCTTGCCTGGATCCTGCCTGGCTTGCTGGTGTGACTAGGATTCCCACATGGAGATTGGAACTCTGTCCAGGAGAGAGCTTCATTTCACCAGATCAGCATTTAGGCTAAGCTAGGCAGTCTCCTTGCCTCTTTCCCTTCCACATTTCCCTTGTTTTAGTAATATTCCAATTAAAAAAATTGTTAAAAGCTTCTAACAGCTTTCCTGACATAAGGGAAAATAATTGGCAATCACTTTTTTATAACACTTATTTAGTCGAAATACCAATTTAACCATTTTACACAATAATATCCCATTAGCCTCACATACCACATTTTGTTCAGTTATTCCTCAATTGAGGGACATCCCTTTAGTTTCCAATTCTTTGCTACCACAAAAAGTGCATCTATAAATATAACAATCAGGTCTTTCTCATTTTTTAAAAATTTCTTTGGATCTCAAACTAGTAGTGGTATAGCTGAATCAAAAGGTTTGTATTCTTTTAAAGTCTGGTGAGCATAATTCCAAATTGGCCTCCAGAATGGTTAAATCAATTCACAACACTACTAGCATTGCATTAGTGTACCAGTTTTACTGCATTCCCTCCTTTTCCTTTATTGTCATATTGGAGGATCTGATATAAGGTGGCATCACAGAATTGTTTTAATTTGCATATTCCTGATCAAGAAGGATTTAGAGCACATGTTCATGTATTTATCAGTAGCTTTGATTTCTTCAACTGGAAACTATGTATTCATATCCTTTGGCCATTTAACAAGGGCAAATGACTTGAATTCTTATAAATATGGTGTAATTATTTATATATTTGAGAAATCAGACCTTTACGAAAGAAATTTGCAATTTTTTTCTGACAAAGGTTTAATTTCACAAATATATGAGGAACTAAATCAAATTTACCAAAACTCAAGCCATTCCCTAATTGACAAATGGTCAAGAGACACAGACAGTTTTCACATGTCAAAATCAAAACTATCAATAAGCACATGAAAAAGTCTTTTAAATGTCTCCTGATTAGAGATATACAAATTAAAGCAACTCTGATATAAGGGGTAGAAATGTAAGGATTTTTTTATAAAAGGTTGGACTGGATTATTCAAGAGTAAGGTTGTCAGGAATTTTAATTAATTCCAAAGAAATTTATTTTAACAATTTATTTATAAAATATAGAAAGGGTGAAAGTAAGAAAATCAGAGAGAGGATAGGGTAAGATATGTAGGCTACACACTAAGTATTTTGCTCTGGCCCTGGCTCAACCCAGGCATGGATAGTTAGTCCTTAGCCTGAGGGGTCTCAGCCTTGAGCTGAGGATCTGGGATTGCAGGGAGCTTGTCTCAAGATGGCAGGTCTCTTTTGAGGCTAGTCCCTTCAGAAATTCCAGGAAAGGAGTCAACATTTTTTCATTAACCACACATGGTAGTTCTAAAAGAGAAGCAGTTTGAGATCTCAAGTCCAAGCTTCTCCAAAGTCAAGTTGAAGATAAAAGAATGAAGAGAAGTTCACAGGAAGTACTTGGCATATTTGTAGATCATTTCTTTTTGTCACTTCCTGTGACTTTCTTCCATTTGACGTGTACCAATTACAGCTAAAGCTTTTCTTAGCATTGCCCAGGGGGCAGTCAGTTGATTGTTATTTCTCACCCACTATTGCACACATGAGTCACAGACCTCCCCCACTCAAGTGTGATTGGGGTGTATATACTTTTGGTGATTAAATCTAAAAAGAGGCAGGGGAGAGTTAATTTAATCTCCACAAAACCTTAAACCCAGGAGACTGGCCAATATGGCACCAAAGGAAAGCAATAAATGTTGGATGGAATGTGGAAAAACTGGGACACTAATACACTAGATGTGAATTGACCCAACCAGTCTAGAGGGAAATTTGGAACTACACACAAAGGGAGTTAAAAGACTGCCTGCCCTTTGATCCAGCCATACCACTGCTAGGTTTGTACCCCAAAGAGATAATAAGGAAAAATACTTGTATTTATAGTTGCTCTTTGTGGTAGCAAAAAAATGGAAAATGAGGGGATGTTCATTGATTGAGGAATTGCTAAATAAATTGTAGTATCTGATGGTGATAGGATATTCTTGTGCTGAAAGTAATAATGAACTGGAGGAATTCCATGTGAACTGGATAGACCTCTCAGAATTTCTGTAGAGTGAAAGGAACAGAACAAGGAAAACATTGCATACAGAGACTGATACATTAAGGCACAATTGAATGTATTAGATTTTTCTACTAGTAGCAATGCAATGATCTAGAACAATCCAGAGAAACTTATGAGAAAGAACGCTATCCACATCCAGAGAAAGAAGAGTGGAAACAGAAACACAGAAGAAAAACATATGATAGGTTACATAGTTTGATATGGTTATGATTAGGGTGCTGCCATTAAAAGATACCACTATTGCCAATATGAATAACATAGAAATAGGCTTTGAACAATGATGCATGTATAACCCAGTGGAACTGCTTGTCAGCCCTGGGAAGAGGTAGGAAAGAGTGGGAGTGGAGGTGGGAGTGAAAGTAGGAAGTCATAAACCATGAAACCATGGAAAAATATTCTTAATAAAAAAATAAAAAAGAATAAAATATTTCCCAGTTTGTTGCTCCCTTTTTAATCTTGGTTGCATTTGTTTTGTTTCTACTAGACCTCTTAAATTTAGTGTAATAAAATTATTTGTTTTACACCTTATAATCTTTTCTATCTCTTGTTTGTTCATAAATTCTTCCATTCTCCCTAGATCTCAGAGGTGAACTATTCTATGTTCACTTAATGTACTTATAATATCACTCTTTATGTTGAAATCACATATATATTTTGATCTTATCTTGATATAGAGTGTAAGATATTGATCTAAACCAAATTTTAATTTAGAATATTTTTCCATGGTTACATGATTCATGTTTAATCCCCCTCTCCTTTCCCACCTCAGCTGATGATCAATTCCACCAGGTTTCACATGTATCATTGATCAAGAGCTATTTCCATATTATTGATAATTTTACCAGGGTGATTATTTAGAGTCTACATATCCTCATCAATCCATGTGATCAAACAGTTGTTTTTCTTTTGTGCTAAACCTAATTTTTGCCATACTCTTTTCCAATTTTCCAAGCAGTTTTTGTCAAATAGTGAATTCTTTTCCTTAAATCTGGGATCTTTGGATTTATCAAACACTAGCTTGCTGGGGTATTTTAGCCCTAGTGTATTCCATCGATCTACCCTTCTATTTCTTAGCCAGTACTGGACCATTTTGACTATTACTACTATATAGTACAGTTTAAGATCTGTCACTTTCAGGCAACCATTATTCCCATTCTTTTCAGAATTCCTCTTGATATTCTTGAAGTTTTGCTCACCCAGATGAATTTTATTATTAATTCTAGTTCTAAAAAATAGTTTTTTGGTAGTTTGAGAAGCATGACACTGAAAAAGTAAATTTTTTTAGGTAGGATTTTCATTTTTATTACATTTGCTCAGTCTATATATGAGCAATGAATATTTTCCCAAGTGTTTAGATCTAATTTTAATTGTGTGAAAGGAATTTTGTAATTGTATTCATATAATTCCTCCATTTGTCTTGATAAATCAATACCCACATATTTATATTGTCTAGAGTGTTTTTAAATGGAATTTCTCCTTCTGACTCTTGCTGCTGAATTTTGTTGGAAATATATAGAAACACTAATGATTTATGTGGTTTTATTTGTATTCTGCAACATTGCTAAAGTTAATAATATTTCAAATATTTTTATTTGATTTTCTATGATTCTCTAAGTAAACTATCATGTGCAAAGAATGATAGCTTAGTTTCCTCATTGCCTTCTTTAATCCCATGTATTTATTTTTTCTTCTCTAATTGCTAAAGCTAGATTTTATAGCATAATATTAAATACTAGTGGTTATAATGGACATCCTTGATTCTCTCTCTTTTTATTTTTATTTTTAATTTGAAAAAATTTATTTACTTAATTTAAAATATTTTTCCATGGTTACATGATTCATGTTCTTTTCCACCCCTCCTTCCCCCACAATTCCACTGGGTTTTACATGTATCCATGATCAGAACCTATTCCCATGTTGTTGATGTTGCACTAGGATGATCATTTAGAGTCTACATCCCAATCACATCCCCCTTGACCCATGTAATCAGGTAGTAGTTTTTCTTCTGTGTTTCTACTCCTCAATATCTTCCTCAGAATGTGGATAGTGTTCTTTCTCATAAGTCCTTCAGAATTGTCCTGGATCATTGCATTGCCACTAATGGACAAGTTCATTACATTTGATTGTACCACAGAGTATTAGTCTCTGTGTATAAGGTTCTCCTGGTTCTGCTCCTTTCACTCTGCATCAGTTCCTGGAGATCATTCCAGTTCACATGGAATTCGTTCATTTCATTATTCCTTTGAGCACAATAGTATTCCATCACCAACATATACCATAATTTATTCAGGCATTCCCCAATTGGAGAGCATCCCCTCATTTTCCATTTTTTTGCCACCACAAAGAGTACAGTTATGAATAAAGAATATAGTCAGTATTGATGGATAGGTAATTTTCTTGGTTATAAGCCCAGTTCCCTTGCCTTCTGAAATATCATATTCCACACTTTCTGGGCCTTTATTGTACAAGCTGCTGGATCCTGTTTAAACCTGACTGGGGCTTCATAATATTTGAATTGTTTCTTTCTGGCTGTTTATAGTATTTTCTCCTTTGCCTGGGAGGTCTTGAACTTAGCTATAATATTTCGGGGAGTTGTCATTTGGGGATTTATTATAGGTAGTAATCTGTGGATTCTGTCAATTTCTATTTTACCTTCCTGTTCAAGAATATCATGGAAGCTTTCTTGGATAATTTCTTATAAGATAATGTCTAGGCTTTTTTCTTTTGACCATGACTTTCAGGTTATCCACTAATTCTCAGATTATCTCTCCTGGATCTATTTTCCAGGTCCACTTTTTTCAGTGACTATTTTATATTTTCTTCTATTTTTCATTTATTTTGTTGTATTTTTTCTTATTGTCTTGTGATATCATTAGTTTTTTTTTTGTCCAATTCTAATTTTTAACGAATGAATTTCTTCCATGACCTTTTGATCCTCTTTTTCCACTTGGTCCATTCTACTTTTTGCAGCAATCTTCTTTTTTTGCCTCTTTTCCATTTGGTGATTTTTTTCCCAAGAAATTTTTTCTTCATTGTTTTTATTTTCTGTACCTCTTTTTCCAGGTGAAAAATTTTGATTTTGTGAACTGTTATTTTCTTTTTCCATTCCTTTCATTTTCCCCAATTTTTTTAACATCTCTTATTTGAGTTTTGAATTCCTTTCTGTGTTCTCCCAGAGCTTGAGATCAATTCATGTTTGTTGTTTTCTGTATTGAATTTTTACCTGTGGTTGCTTGATTCTCACCATTGCTCTGTTTTTTTCCTCTTTGTCCTCATAGAAAATTTCAAGGATTAATTGTTTCTTCTGTGCTTGCTCATTTTTCCAAATTTTTTACCTGTGGACTGGGAATTCTGAAAGCTGCTCTCTGATTCTTTCTCCTCTGAGGGCTTACAAGATTAGACCCTCTGAATTCATTTTGCTTTGGGGCTAAATCCTTACCATAGCAATGGAAACTTGAAAGGGTCTAGAACTACGGACTTCTGGACATCATTGTGAGCTGGTGCCAGAGCCTAATACTTAAAAGGGTGGGTCTGAGGTGCTTTTCTTTTGTATAACCCATGTCCTGGGAGCAGGAAATTGGCATATATCTAGTTCCATAGTGTGAGGGGGAGCTGGTTAGCCAGCACTCTTCTGGGTGCAGTTTTGCTTCTGGTTTGCTCTTAAAATTTAATTAGCTAGGGACAGTTTTGCAACATTTATAATTATTTACTTTGTTATTTAATTACTAAGCAAGGTTATAGCTAGAAATTCTTAAACCTAGGTCAAATTCATTGGAGTGACCGGCAAGATTGAGGAGGTGAAAAAGATAAAGAACAGAAGAAACATATCGAACATCAAAATCCTCACTCATACCAATATTGATCCTAAACATGCAGCGAGTACTTTAAGATGTCCTTCTTTTGCCTAAAAATATCTTGATCCCATATAAATGACTGAAATGTCTATGCAAGGCAAACTCTGATGTTCATTAATATTTCCCATTTATAATCTTTTAAAAACTAAAACTGACAGAGGAAAACCAGGTCATAAAAATCAGAAATGACCATCTAAAAACTAATTATTTAATGCGAAATCAAGAAGTAAGAAAGCAGAATCAAATTGTATAATTGGAACTCTGCTACTATAAAAACTACATTTCCCAGGGGCCCACTGAATCCCTGTCATTATGTACTTCCTGTAGATTGGAGATAAATTCAGTGACCCTTCCTGCTTTGACTCTTTTTGGCTTCTTGTCTTGAGCATGGTGGTGGTAAGTTTGGAGGTTTTGAACAGGCTGATTAGCCATGGGCACATGGTTTACTTTTTATATTGTTACTTTTTTATTTCTTTCTTCCTAATGACCATTAATAAATCTCTAAAAATATAATAATTTTATTATTTGAGATTAATTTTAATTTTTACAAAATGAATGAAGAATTAAAGGAAAACATCAATTATCTTATCAGAAAGAAAAAAAAAACTGACCTAGAAAATAGGTCTAGGAGAGGCAATTGTACTAGGAGGGGATCAGTAAACAAAGCTCGAAAGGTCTAAGAGAGAGGGGACAAATAAAAAGAAATACTATTTCTTCTCTTGGGTAGAGCGACACAAGGGAAGGTGAGAGATTTGATCAAGATCCAGAGCTGAAAGGTAAGGAGGAAATCCCTTTCAGTCTCTGGTATCTAGTTACTTCCCTTGATAGATATTATTCTGATCCCCTTAGTACATTAGATGAATAAGATGTTCAGTTTCTTCTGTATTAATAAGATCTATTAATTCTTTTTGGTATTTAGGAATGGTAGGTTTAGGGTAGAGGGAAATTAGGAAATCCCTAATACCTATTTAAACCTAAATTCCCCTCAGAGGTTGAGTACTCAGGTCTGGGGAACCTGAGTCCCTGGTGAGATTGTGAAATCAGGCTGTTGTATTTTTCCTGATATGGAGGGATGTACAGATATTGAAGAGATCAGGAAAAGTCTCTATCCACTACTGAGGAAGGGATAGTTAATCTGATTTTCATCAGATAGATGAGGGACACAACAGGTTGAGATCAGCAAGATGCTCCTCTCTCTTCAAGTTCAAAAGAAAGAAAATCCAACTGCTGATCTCCTTTTATTGGCTAGAGGTTCTAGCCCCATCCTCCATTGACAGCAGAATTGCATTCTTTTCCTACAAGATTTTTTCCTAAAATCCAAGACCTTGTAATGCACTATGTAACTCTTTCATCCACAACTCCCCTCTTATCTGTAGTTCAGATTCTACCTGACATCTGTACCAAAGCCCAGTACTTACCTTAGTTATAAAGCCTATTCTGTCTATCCTATATAATATACTCTTCTAAATATTCCACCTCCCCCCAAAATAACAAACCTTATCCTGCCTTAAATCTCCTACTCTGACTAATTTTATATCTAAGATTAGGATTATAGGAAAGTGGGAGGTAGGAAAGTATTTTAAATACATGAGTATTTTCAACACAGTAACAATATTTCAACAGTGTAACACTCTCTACAACAATCTAAAGTTATCTTATCCCAATGAACAATTACAAATTTATAACTATGAAATCATATGAACTTTTCTAACATCTATAGTATTAAAAATTCTTTGTTTGAAAAAATCATATCATAAAATATGATATTAATCTGTCCCTAGTCTATCTCTAATTCTAAACTTCCCTGATGTAATCTTTCCCTGACTGTTTATGATTAATATATTAGTCTTCATATGCTATGTGTTAGTAGTTAGACCATTAACATTTTACATATGTATATGTATCCTTTCTATACAAACATTACATATATATAAATACATATTACATATATATGTATGTAATATATATGCATATATATATATATGAGTCCTGTCCAGAAGTCATTCAGACAAGAATTCTTGTATTTTCTTGCCTGTATGAGTCCTGAAGAAGCTCAACTGTACAGTGTAGTTTATATAGTTTGATCTTATCTACTATGCAACCAAAAATATACATATCAGTGTGTATAAGTATTTCTGTACTAATTGTGTACTTTTGGATCTATACTTACTCCTTTTATTTTTGAATCCTCTTATTTTAACTGCTGAACATTTCCTCCTCATATATTGTTATGTGTATGCACATGGAATTTCCTAAATGTGATATTAATGTGTGTGAGGATCAATCTTATGTGAACTATTATCATCAGTTCTTGTTAAAATTCTTTTGTTGTCCTTGATGTTGATTGAAGTAATTCCATTTGTTCGGTGAACTTCCTCTGTATAGCATATATACTTGTCTGTTGTCTCACCTTTAATGAAGTTCTGTGTTCTCTGTTGATTGTAACATATAGGATCATGCATGCATGTAAGATTATCATGTGCATGTGTATAATATTGATTTTTCTTTTCATGTGTATGTAAGATTTCTTTGTGTGTACTTTTAAGTATCATACTACATGCATCTTCATGTATGTGTGTATGTAATATATCGATTCTGTAGTTTATTGTAAGAATATTTCTATTATATGGTTTGGAGATAGAAGTTTTTTGGTTGTTGAGTTAACATTTCATTGTTGATCTAGCAGAGATTTGTGATGTTACATGGAGCTACTTCTTGATATTCAGATTACTACATGTATACTTGTTTGTGCAGTACTTTATTATATTTTTCTTTACTCTTATTGTTCTTATTTATAGGGGCAAATTCAGTAATCTCTAGGGCATTCGGTGTTTCTTCAGATTCTGGTATTTCTCTTGAAATTTCTTCTAGATATACTTCTGGGTTTTCCATTGTGCTATCATCATGGGCATAATGATGTTTAACATGAGAGGCATGGTACCACTGATCTTTACCTATTACTTTGATGGTTGTAGGAGTAGTTAAGACTACCTCTAGTGAACCATTTAATCTAGGCTCAGTAGATGTATCTCTGACAAAATTCTTCACATACACTTTATCACCTGGTTTGATATTGTTCAGTGAGAAATCTAGTAGTACTCTTTGAAGTAATGATCCTAGATTCCTGAGTTCTTCCAGCCTTTCTTGTGTTTCTACCAAATAGGTGTGGAGCTGGCATTCTCCTCTTAGCATGAATATGTAAGATGTTTTAGTGGTCCATCCATGCCATAACAGTTGTCCATAAAGAATTTCAAATGGGGAAATATGCAAGCCTCCTCTGGGCCTGGTTCTAATGTGGAATAGAGCCAAAGGAAGAACATCTGTCTATTTTAGGGGTGTTTGTGCACAGAGTTTTCCTATGGTTGTTTTTTAACGCTTTATTCATCCTCTCTACCTGACCTGAGCTCTGTGGTCTATAGACATTGTGTAGGCGACTCTTAATACCCAAGTTCTTATATACTTCTTGCAATATTTGTGATGTAAAATGTGAACCCCTGTCTAAATCAATAACATCAGGAATACCATATTTAGGAATTATTTCCTTCAGTAGTGTTTTCACTGCCATGGTTTTGTATTGTTATTCTTAACTGGATATGCCTCTATCTATCTAGTCATATGATCCACAATTACAAATGCATACTTGTATCCCTTGTCACAAGGCATATTAATGTAGTCAATATGCAAACATTGGAAAGGTGTATGAGTTAATGGTCTCCCACCCAATGCTTTGTTCTTGAAATGACTTTGATTGGACTTCCTACATATATCACATGCCTGACAAACTCTAATAACATTCGTAGATATCCCTGGGGCTATCCAAAATCTTCTGATTTCATCCAACATGGAATTAACTCCATAATGACCTCTGGAGTGAATCATATTACACAGATGTTGATAAAGGTTTCTGGGCAATATTGGCTGTCATCCTTCTGCTAACCATATTCCTTTCACTAATTTGGCTTCAAGGTGTTTTTGCCATGACTGAATTTCATCTCTATGGTATGCTTTTTTAATATCATGCTTTTCCACAAGAGAAAGATTCAAAACACAGAAAGGACCAAATCTAGCTGCATATCTTGCTGTTATATCAGTCCTATGATTTCCTTGGGATATGTTGTCCTTGCCAGAAATGTGTGCCTTGCAATATATCACAGCTACTTCATTTGACAATTCTATGGATGCTATTATACAGGATATGAGATCTCTGTATGCAATTTGTTTTTTTTCCCAGTTGATGTTACAAAAGCTGTATTTCCATGTATATGCATTTGCATGTAAAGTTGCAAAAGCATAATTTGAATCTGTATAAACATTTGCCTGTTTGCCTTGTGCCAATTGCAGTTCTGTCATTAGAGCTTTTAATTCAGCACCTTGGGAGCTGACATGACAGGTATTGAAGCATGACATATTGTCGTATCATTGGTCACTACTACTGCACCTGTGACCCTTTGTCCTCTAAAGATGTATGAGGATCCATCAGTATACAACTCAATTTCTGGATTCCTAAGATATATTTCTTTTAGGTCATCCCTTATTTTATGTATTATTTCTATAACTTGGGTGCAGCCATGTAGTGGTTCTCCTCTCAAAGGCAAATCATGTTTCAGAGTTTCTGAGTTTAGAGGTACACATCTGTGAATGGTCAGATTATCATTTCCTAGCAAATTGATTTCATACTGAGATAGCCTAGCAGATGTGAATGCATGCATACCCTGTGATCATAAAAGTTTTTCAATTTGGGGAGCAGAATATACATGTAGCTTACATCCCAGTACTATGTCATTTGCTTTTTTCACCATGAAGGTGGCTGTAGCTATATTCCTCAAGCAATGTACCATTCCCTGTGCTGCCTTATCTAATATCATACTGTAATACACTACATGTCTCAAATTCATTCCTAGATATTGTGCCAGTACTCTGGAAACTATGCCCTGAGCTTCATGCATGTACAGATGGAACTCTTTGTCATAATTTGGTATCCCTAATGATGGGGCTGTTAGAATTGCCTGTTTCAACTGTGACAAAGTGTGTAGAAGTTCTTTTGTTAATTGAAGTGGTTCTTCCACCTTTTGTCAAGTCAATTAAGCATTTAAATATGTTGGTATACCCTATGACATATTGCTAAGAGAAACCTGCCATCCTAAGAAATGCTCTAAGTTGTTTTTTGTTCTTGGGATTCCTAGCTTTTGAATAACTGCTATCCTTTTTCTAGAGATTTTCCTGGTGCCCTTTTCCAGGATAAATCCTAAGTATCTAACTCTCAGGAGAACCCACTATAGCTTCTTCCTAGAGACCTTATGTCCTCTCTTATACAACTCTATTAGCAGCTTTTTAGAATTCCTCCAAGCATGTTTTTAGATTGGGTGATTCAAGGAATAAATTGTCAACATAGTGTATTTTGCTGTGCTTGAATTTTATAGTCCCTAGGTCTTTCTTAAGCAATTGCCAACAAATGGACATGCTCTTGCAACAGCCTTGAACTAAACAAGTCCAGCAGATCTCATTTTTTTCCCCATGAAAATGCAAAAATATTTTGTGAGTCAGGGTGCAATGGGATTGTGAAATAGGCATTGCTCAGATCTATCATGGTGTACTAGCACACATTGGGGGACATCTGTGTAATGATGCCATTTGGTGATGGTGTTATGGTGTGTGTCTTCTTAATAAAGTTGTTGACTGCTCTAAGATCCTCAACAAATCTCCATGAATATGTCTCATCAGAATTTTGTTTGTTTTCTTGATGGCTAATATTGGGCTGTTAAATTCTGACACTGTAGTTCTTAATATGTCCTGCTCCAATAAGCTATTGATTATAGAAGTGATGCCTACAATTGCTTCTTTACTGAGTTTATACTGAGGTATCTTAGGAGGTATGCCATTCCTGCCTTCTATTTTTACTGGTGTTGCTGATTGAATTTTACCCACATCATTTTGGTGTTTAGCAAATACTCCTTGTGGTATATCTTCGGGTATATTTTACATCGATGTTACTGCTTGCTGCTGTTCAATTGTTTCATCTAGTTGTCCCAGAAATAATTAAGGATAGTGCTTGAGAGACTGCTTAGGTAGATGTAAATACATGTTCCCAGATTGTTCACACTGCAAAGTTGCTCTTATTTTACACAAAAAAATCACATCATAAGTAGTTGTCTGGACATCCAGGAATTAAAAGAAATGTATGGTCAATGGACAGAGGACCTAGTTTTATCCATTGTGCTCTTGAACTCTGGGACTTGTTGTATCTCCCCAGTAGCTCCTGCCACTGAAACCATACCCTCAATAGTAGTATCTCCTAGGAATGACTTTAACACAGATTGAAAGCACCAGTATCAATGAGAGCTTTGTATTCCTTCTTTCCCACTTTAAGCCACACATATGGTTCAGGTGTGTCTGTTGTTGAACCAGTTGTCATGTTGTTAATGTGCACTGCCCCTATGTTAGCTACTATTTCTGTGGTTGGACTAATTGAAACTTCCTGGCTTAAACTACTTTCTGTCTGTTTCTTGTCATCTGCATCTTTTCCATATATTCCTATGATAAGAAATTGTGGTTCAGGACTGAGTATAGCTCCCAGCTTATTTTCCAGCATGATATGAGAGACAGGGTCTGCATTTAGAATGTTGGCATATGCTAAGCTGCTTGAAGACTTACTCTCTTCTTGCTTTATTCTACCCATGCTTTCAGTTGTTGTTGCACACTTTGGTACCAGGGCTAACAAATCTTGTTTGTGTAATTGTATACTCATATTAATCCCTTTCTAAAGCCTTCACAGTAAGATCTGGAGAAAATCAAAAATGCCCATTATCACCTCATTTATTCAATATTGTACTAGAAAGTTAGCAGTAGCAATTAGAGAAGAAAAATAAATTAAAGAAATTAAAGTAGGCAGTGAGGAGACTAAAATATCACTTTGTAGATGATATGATTGTATACTTAAAGAACCTCAGAAAATCAACTAAAAGGCTAGTAGAAATAATTAACAACTTTAGTAAAGTTGCAGGGTACAAAATAAACCCACCTAAATCATCCATTTCTATATATTTCCAACAAAACTCAGCAACAAGAGTTAGAAAGAGAAATTCCACTTAAAATCAATCTAGACAATATAAAATATTTAGAAATCTATCTGCCTAAAAATGTAGACATTATAAGAACACTTTTCACACAATTAATATTAGAGCTAAACAATTGGGGGAAAATGAGAGTAACTGCTCCTGGGTAGTGTGAGGTAATAGCATAAAAATGACAATCCCATCACATGACTATCTCAATAGAGGCAGAAAAAGCCTCTGACAAAACACAACACTCATTCCTATTGAAAACATTAGAAGGAATAGAAATGAATGAGGCTTTCCTAAAATAATAAATAGCATATATTTTAAACCATCAGTAAGAATCATCTGTAATGGGGATAAATTAGAAGTTTTTCCAATAAGATCAGGAGTGAAGCAAGGATACTCATTATTGCCTCTATTATTTAACATTGTACTAGAAACTCTAGCAGGAGAAATTAGAGAAGGAATTTAAGGCATTGTAGACAGTGAGGTGACTAAACTCTCATTCTTTGGAGATGATATGATGGTATTCTTAAAGAACCCCAGAAAATCAACTAAAAGACAAGTGTAAATAATTAACAACTTTAGTAAAGTTTCAGGGTTCAAAATAATCCCACATAAGCCATCAGAATTTCTCTATATTTCCAACAAAACTCAGCAGCAAGAGTTAGAAATAGAAATTCCATTTAAAATCACCCTAGACAATATAAAATATTTAGGAATCTATTTAGCAAAGAAACACAAGAATTATGTGAATACAACTACAAAACACTTTCTATATAATTAAAACTAGATCGAAATAATTGGAAAAAAACATTAATTGCTCATGGGTAGGACATGGTAATATAATAAAAATGACAATCCTACCAAAATTAATTTACTTTAGTGCCATACCTATCAAAAAAAAACAAAAAAAACCTTTTTATAGAATTAGAAAAAAAATTATAACAAAAGTTATTTGAAAGAACAAAAGATCAAGAATATCAAGGGAACTAATTAAAAAAAAGGGAAAGATGGGGCCCTAGAAATACCAGATCTCAAACTGTAGTATAAAGCAGTGATCATCAAAACAATATGGTACTGGCTAAGAAACAGAAGGGAGGATCAAAGGAATAGACTTGGGGTAAATGTCCTCATCTAGATAGTATACAATAAACCCAGAGATCCCAGCTTTGGGGACAAAAAAAAAAACATCATTTGACTAAATATCCTGGGAAAATTGGAAAACAGTATGGGAGAGATTGGTTTAGATAAACATCTAATGCCCTACAATAAGATAAACTCACAATGGATGAATGAATTAGATATAAAGAAGTAAAATATAAGTAAATAAGGTGAACATAGACTAGCATACCTTTCCAATAGATGGAAAAGGAAAGATTTTAATACCAAATGAGAGATAGAGAATATTACAAAATTAAAAATGAATAATATTGATTACATTAAATTAAAAAGGTTATGTACAAACAAAAGCAATGCAACCAAAATCATAAAGGAAGCAACAAATTGGGGGGGATTTTTATAATACAATCCTCTGACAAAGGTCTAATTACTCAAATTTATAAGGCGTTAAATCAATTGTACAAAAAAATAGTCAAGCCATTCCTCAATTGGTAAATGGAGGAGCAACATGAATAGGCAGTTTTCAGATGAAGAAATCAAAACTATCAATAAGCACATGAAAACATGTTCTAAATTCCTCCTGATTAGAGAAATGCAAATCAAAACACCTCTGGGGTCCCACCTCACATCTAGCAGTTGTCCAATGTGAAAGCAAAGGAAAGTAATAAATGTTGGAGGGGATGTTAAAAAATTGGTTCACTAATACACTACTCATGGAGTTGTGAATTGGTCCAACCATTATTAAGGGCAATTTGGAACTATGCACAAAGGCTTTAAATGAATGCCTGCCCTTTGATCCAGCCATACCCCTACTTGGTTTCTACCTCAAACAGATAATAAGTAAAAAGACTTGTATAAAAATATTTTTAACTGTTCTTTTTGTGGTGGCAAAAAATTGGAATGTGTGGGGTCTTCTTTAATTGGGGAATTGCTAGATAAATTGGGTCATATGTTGGTGATGGAATATTATTGTACTGAAAGGAATAAAGAAATGGAGCAATTCCATTTGAACTGGAAAGACCCTCAGGAATTGATGCAAAGTGAAAGGAACGGAATCCGGAAAATATTGTACACAGAGAATGATATATAATGGCACAATCGGATGTAATGGACTTTTCTACCAGTAGGAATGCAATGGTCCAGGACAATCTGTGGGAGTAGGGGTCTGGCCCGCAGCCCTCCCACAAAAGGAAAGATAGAAGGTTGACCTTGGGGAAAGGACTGAAGCCAAGGAGATGGATAAGAAGCAGGCAGACACACATGTAATATTTAACAATTGAGCTCTACAGAATAAGCTCAGCTACTTAGCTTTCACTAGCAATGAACCAGTTAAGTAGCTTCAAATTAACATATGGGAGTAAGCAATGAACATGAAAATTAGCTGAAAGAAAAGCCACGATCCCTTACAGCCTGGGCTACAGGTAAGGATCAGTCCCGCTTGAGGAGAGGAGATCAAGAAAGAAATCACCGGTTCCTTAGAGCTGGTACTCTAAGCACGAACCACTTAAGGATAAGAGATTGAGGAGGAAAGGTCTTTCAGGAAGAGAGAAAGAGAGATAGAGAGGGAGGAAGTTAAAGTTGAGCTTGGCCGGAGGCCAAGCTCCAGGAAAGACAGAGACAGGTGAGGGGTGATAAGGTAAAGAGAGCTGGCTCCCTGTTGATGCTCCTATTTATTATTCTTGAGATGCAAATGAACACAATACATATGGATGAATACATAGTGGATTGCCATTGGTCAATTATAAATTACGACAAGGTATAGGTGTGGTTTGTCTCAGCCAGGAGAGCACAAAGAAACCTGATTTAGTGCCTAAACCTGGTGGATACTGGGATCAAGGGTCAAAGGCTTTACTTGCCATGCGCAGGACTGAGCACGTGCTCTCCTAAGACAATCTTTACATTTTAACTATTTCCCTTGATCATAGATAGGTGTGGACTGCTACACAATCCAGAGAAACTAAGTAGGAATACTATCCACATCCCGAGAAAGAACTGTAGAACCAGAAATGCATTAGAAAAATATATGCTTGATCATATAGTGTGATGGGGATGAGATTAGGGTTTTAATGTTAAAGAATCATTCTACTGCAAATATGAATAATGTGGAAATGGGTTTCAAACATACATACAAACATACATATATATGTATGTATACATATATATGTATATATATATATATATATATATATATATATATATATATATATATACCCCAGTGGAAGTGCTTGTCAGCTTTGGGAGGGGGGAGGGGAGAGCAAGGCGTGGAGGGATAATGAATCATGTAAAAATGGAAAAATACTCTAAAGAAAAAAAAAGAAATGCAGCTTGGCTGAATCACTTTAATGGTTAGGGAGACTTGGTGATATTTTTGTCTCTCTATTTTACAAATAAATAATTATAATTCAATATAGAGTGTCCAAGATTCATTTTAATTAATACTTAAATGTTACTATTTCTACATATACAATATTGCATAAATAACATAAATTTCTTTCCAAACCCACTTATACTTCCCTAGTTCAAATTCTTTATTACCTCTCAACCTGGTCTATCATATGAATACCCCAGGTGGTTTTTCTGCTTTCCACATCCCCTTAGCCATTTTCCATTGTTTATATAATGGCAATAATCATCTGCTTAATACTTAGATATAGTCATATTACTATCTTGATCAAAGGAAATTTAATAAGGAAAACAAAACAAAAATTTCTTTAGTTCCTAATTGTCCAGTGTGTGACTTTTGATTAAATAGCTTTTTGAAATTTGGGTTCTCCACAATTAAGTTCAAAATTCCTTTTCTAATATTATTTTACCTTATAGAGTTTCTAGTACCTAATAGGTACTTAATAAATAAATATTTTTCATTAATTGCTATTTGCTTTTACTTTATATGGATATCAAAGATTAAAACTTTCTGCCTGTAGGCCAAAAACAGCCTATAAACAATCAGAATGTGAGTTGAATAATTTTGAAATATAGTTGGGAAATGATAATAAAATAAATGAAAATGTAATATATACAATATATATTTAATGTTATTTAGTGGTTTAAAAAACAATATTCCACCAGCTGGAAAGCTGGTGTTATTTAATTTTGAAACCACTGTCCTATACAGTAGTCAAATAGGAGTATTTGGCAAACTTAAGGGTATACATCTGGAGATGAATGGGACTAGAATTCATGGAGCCTAAACTATTAATTTTACAGATTAGGAGACAGAGTGTTAGAGGGGTTAAGTATATTGCCCAGCTCCCCATAGCTAATAAATGTGAGGTGTGATTCAGACCATGGTCTTACTGACTTCAAGTCTACTGATCAATCCACTAGGCCCATGTTGGCAAATCTATGACACATGTGCCAGAGGGGGAGCACTCAGAGCTCTCTCTGTGGACATTTATGCTGTTGCTCCAGCACAAAGCTGACCAGACTTTGTTACTAGAAAATCAGATGGACCTGGAGTGGGGCTACTCCTCTTCCCCTCTCCATACAGTTTGCAGTTTGGGCATTCAATCTCTAAAAGTTTGCCATCACTGCACTATGACATATTGTCTCACTCTGAACACATTATGATCATTCCTACCTCTATACCTCTACAGTCAGCATGTCAACCAGAAACTGTGCCTTGATATATCAGTCTATTGAAATCATCTACTTCATTAGGGCTCAGCTTAGGTTTGTTTTCTCCATGAAATTCTATCCACTTCTCTTTTGTATTGAGCATGTTATAATTAGTCTAACTTAACACACATAAGAAAATAAGATTCTTGAAAGAAGGGACAATGTTTTGGATCAATTCGTGCATAAACATCTATGTATTTTGAACATAAAGTGGTTTGTAATATAATGAATCATACTATATATATATACATATATACATATATATATATATATATATATATATACTTAAAGGTTGTATGTGTGTGTGGGTATCCCATGAGAAAAGATAATTGTTGTCTACTACTTTTTAAATTAAATGTTTTAAAAGAAATAAAAACATATGATAAATATTATATGTATTGGGGAGGTTGATTTAGAATACCTAGCATAATGCCTTTCACAATAAAAGATAATTGAGTTGAACTTCCCTTTGTTGAATGTATCAAAGTAAAAATCTAAATAGTAAAATAGGACTAGTTGAGAATATGTGATATTCAATGAAGACTGGGTATAGTGTTAGATATAATTTCAGGCATTTTGTAACATTTTTCCATAAAAGAAATTGTGAAAATCCTTAGGTTTTATCCTAGCAGAAAAAATAATTAAAAAGGACTTTTCTACATCACTCCTATTTCCCTTAGTCTAACATGTCCTTTGGGCCATTAATATAAAAGATCTATAACTTAATTTTGTCTATAAAAGCTTAATAGTGACTCTTAGCCATGACTCTAGTGGAAAGATTCTTACTGGACCCTATGCAGCAGACATACTTATTGTCTATACTTCTTCAGATGAGATGTTTCAAGAGATTTAAAAATCCAGCTTTTACATTTGGGGCATCAGGAGTATGCATGTGTTTATTTGAGCCTTGCTGAGTATAAATCAGGCACACCATTTTATGTCTTTGGAGCAGAATTGATAATATTTCACTAAAATTTTATTCTCTCAAACAAAAGAGAATGATTGAGAAAATGAATAGAAAAATAGGTTTACATTCCTTTCCACTTTGCTGTTTTCAAAACCTGTTCTATTTAGTTACCTCTTTTCTTCACTGAAGGGAGGGGGGTAAGAAATAATAGGCTCTCCCAAGGGTTTAGAGAAAAAGAAAAAGAATCACATTGAAAAGAAAGACCATCATTATTTGGTAATACAGTTGATTTGGGGGAACACTGAATTGTGGATTAATGCTGTTTGTTGAAATGATGAAGACTTAAAAGTCAAAGAAAAGCCACAAATCACCATAGCAATAATCACAATAATCAGAAAACTTTTATGTCCCTTGTTACTTATATGCTGGTCACCATTTCTTTGATAGACCCTTTCCAAAGTCTTTTTTCAGTCTTTTCATACCAGGAGGTAATCTCTGACTTTAATTATATTTCTCTGTGGCTGTTGTACTTTTCTTCTCTCAGAACTTTTTCTCTTCACGTATCCACATTTTTGCACAAAATTATCTCATTCAATACTGCCCTGAGTAAGCCCACCTCAACCTTCCCTGAAATTTAAGCAGACTTGATGTGTAAAAATATAAACTTATACAAAAAATAAGTTAAACAATATCTGTTTGTCTTGCAATAGGTATCTTTATTTCCCTCAGGATTTGCAACAGTGTTCTATTAAATAATCAAAATTCCTGTTATTTTTAAATGTAATTCAAGTAGCCAGTAGTGATGGTTTACAACCTTCTCTAATCCTTGATACTGGAGTAGCTGAGTCTGGTGGATATCTTAAGTTTGTGAGTTTTGAGTTGCTGTGTGTGCTATGCCAATCAGGTGCCCATTCTAAGACAAACAGCAGTATTGTGAGTTCTCATAAAGGGAAGCAAGCAGGCTAACTAAAAAGGAATGAACTTGCAAAGTCTGGAAATGAAGTGGGTCAAAGATCCTGTGCTAATCTATAGAGAATGCCTAAGCTGAGTGCAGAGCAATGATATTTCATATATCTGTGACAAGGACAAAGATACATTCTTGAGTTTGCTTATACCTAAAAATGTTGTCTTTAAGTGTATCCACATAAGGATATCCCAGGTACAATTTAGAAAATAACTTTTTTGTTTCTTCCTCTCACATTTACACCACAATTTTTCCAAGTCTTCATCACAAGCAGCAATTCACACAAAGAAAGGCAAGAAATTAACCAAATATTTTTAGGAGGAAGTTTAATTTTTTGATATACCTTTTTAATTCTCTTTTACTTCCTTTATACTTCTGTAGTGAAAGTTTTGTTCATGAACAAAAATTCGAAGATATCTTGGAAGAAGCAAAATATATCCCAATTTGACATGTGCAATAAAGATCAAAGAGTCACAATTTTATAGTCAGTAATACTGTCAATCGAATAAGCTTGTACTTTGTGTCAGCCATCGTGCTAAGCAATGGGTATATAATAAAAAGACAAAAGCAGTCCCTGCCAACAAAGAGATGAAAATTTGAATAATTGTTTTGGGATTTAGTCAAACAAGATAAATCCCAGGTGTACAAAGAACATTTTAACTTGTAAAAGGTTTAAGTATAAACGTTGTGAATGGGAAAGCAAAGGACCATTTCCACTCTGTTTTTAAGGAGAAAATTCTGCTTAAACTTCTCAGATTGGATTAAGAATGTGAAAAGTGATGAATATTTAAATATGCCTTTTTAGATTACATTATGGAGTGTTAGTGTTAAAATCAAATAAGGACAACAGTGTTGAAAAACACTCAATATGTCATCCAAATACAGATCTGTTAGTGTATAAAGCTGTTACTGAGGATCTGAAATTATTGATTGGAATGATTAAAGAACCCCAACCCCTCTCTTTCTCTGTCTTTAATCTCTGCTTTCTCTGTCTCTTGCCTTTCTTTTTCACTTTATCTCTGTCTCTTTCTCTGTCTGTCTGTCCCTCTCTCACCACCACCAACAGGTTAGAAGATTTCAACACAAACATTTATGGAAGAATTTGTTTTGGATTTGACTGGTTTGAGCTGAGACTTTTTTTCACTTTTCTAAGCTGGAAAACTGGGAAGCTAATTATATAGTGCAGATCAACTTGGGAAATTGTATGCCTGATATCATTGATGGCTCATTCAATTGAGCAAACTTGGATCCCTAAAGTTAACCAGAGATGTCATATATGTTTTCAGTCATCAAAACAAGCTGCTTTGCCAATATTCACTCTTGGGTCCCTCAGAAAATTAGTTGGTGGTAAAATCAATAGGAATGTCCACCCAAGGTTAATCACTCATCACTCCTCTACAAATAAAATATCCTCCCTAATTATATTTAGCAGTCTGTTCTCTTAAATTTGAGGCAGGTGATATGTTCTTAGAGATATAATAGTATATAAATAATATCACAAAATTACACATATAAATTATATATGTATTTATTTGTATGAATTCATAATCATAGCAAGCAATATATAAAGTAATGTGAGGATCAGATTCTTAGATGTCTATTAGGAAAAAATCACACTTCAGTGAATGGCAATAGCAACTGAGGACTGACTAGTTGAGGAGATATGATGGCAGGCAAATAATTACAATGAGTTTAAAATTGGCCAGGTGCTTCAAAATAATGAGGTGAGCACCTTCTGGAAGGCAAAGTGAATAATAGAGGGAAAATCTGCCAGAAGATTGTTGATAATGAAGAAGTGAGCCACAATCATTGAGGCAAACTAGCCATTTCCTGGCTTCATAATTATTATTTAGCTACCAAAATTCTTATTAGATATAAAAATAAACAGGTGTTGAATTGTCTTCTGAATATTCCCCTCCCAAACCCTAATTCCTATAAAAAATTTTACCTTTTTTGACATAGAAAACTCAAAGCAAAACAACATCAAAAACCCTCTCATTACTAATGCTGGATCTTAATTGGGCATTGCTAGAAATATTGTTTTTTGTAAATTCTCAAAATTCAAGTTTCTCAGCACTCTGTTAAGGGAAGTTCTACCCTTTTTCATAGTTTCCTTCTTCATCTTTTCCCCTAAACTTCTCTCACAGAGAATGTTAAAAGAATCCTCAGAACCTAAGGTACAGAACAATTTTCTTTTTGAAGGTGAATGAATCAATGGTTGACAAAAACTTAAATAATTATATTATCCTATTCCCCAGGGATTCATTCAAAATTTAACCCCATCATTGACCCTAAGCTTACTTTCTGATATGGGCTCATAACATATATATTGTATTGGTATGCAGGAAATAGTTTTGCTTTGGAAAATTACAGGGAAGATGAGACACAGAGGAAAAAATAGAAATATCTTTTCCAGAAGTAGTAAGTAAAAGATGATTCCATTATAGTTTCAGAACCAGAAAGAAGAAAGGGCATAAGCCTGGTGTCATGTAGCTAGAAAAGATGATCTGAAAGTAAAGTGAAACATTGCTGGAACAGACTTTAAAGTAAAGAAACATATAATTTATCTTTAGTGCCTAGGTTTTTTCAAGGCATGAGAATTAAAAAAAAAAACCTAATCTAGTATTCCCAGTTCCTTTTTTCAAAGAAAGATCAATTGGGAACTTAAGGTGTATTGTCTATAGTTGAAATTCCAGGGAATAAACTTTGTGAAATATTTATATTAGGTGTAATATTTTAATATTACTTTATGTGTAATTCAATTGAACACTAAGCAATGGCAAAATTTCTCATATCATTTTCTTAAAAAAAACAAAAAAACCTTTGCTCTCCATCTTAAATTCAATATTGATTCTAAGGCAGAAGAACCATAAGAGCTTGGCAATTAGGATTAAGTGATTTGTCTATAATCACACAGTAAAGAAGTGCCTGAGGACTAATTTGAACCCTGGACCTCCCATCTCTTGGTCTGATTCTCAGTCCTATGAGTGACCTCGCTACCCCCGTATCATTTTCAACAGTATACAGATGTCAAAAGATAATGGTAGATACTTTGGAGGTGTAATCATAGAACTATATAATATTTTCATTGGAGATCATCTAGTCTGCATTTCCCTGAAAAAGAGGAATTCTATTTATAGCATACCAGTTAGGGAGCCATCTATCTTCCATTTAAAAATTTCCTAGGTTTGGGGAGTTCACCATCTCTCTAGGCAGTACATTTTATCTGAGGCCAGTTCCAATTTTAAGAGAGTCTTTCCCTATATAAAGCCAAAATCTAATTCCTTATAATGTTTATCATTGGTCCTAGTTTCCTAAGATAATAGTCAAGAAATTTCCTATGCCAAAACACTTTAAACTTTCTCTACAATTTCTCTAAGAAAGTTGTTTAGACTATTAAAAGGCTAATCTGTCCAGGCTCACATAACCAGCATAGCTCAATTGTAGAACTTGAGTCTATGTTTTCTTAGCCTCAAATAATAAAGTTCTTTATCCATTTCTTTATGGTGTTTCAGACAGTCATAGAGTTAAACAATAGAAATATTACCAGCTATGGTAATACTAATCCACTTATATAGTGCCTTGCATATAATTTTATTCTATGCACTATTTACAAATAAAAAGAAACATTCATTATGCCTTTGAGGCTCACTCTTCACTTTTTATACAACATTTTGACTTAAAATGCCTCAAAAATCATATTCACTTGTCCCTATGTCCTATTTACTATGCCAAAATAAAATACATGTTTACAAACAATACTAACTTAAATGCTTGTATGAAAGAAAACACTTTAGGGGAATCTTCAACCTTGGACAAATTTGTGAAAACTTCAAGAGTTTTAGTGGCCTCAGTTTTGGGATACAGCTTCTCTACTGCCACTTTGTTGGCATTTTCTTTTGATGCTTTTTGAGATGACGCACAGGTAATTTGCTCCATTGCTGGATATAACTTGACAAGTGCAATGTATTTTATGCTGGCCTTCTGTGAAAAGCAATGTCCACTTCAATGACTCCAAAATAAATCAGCTCAACTCCTGGATATGAATGATTCATCTGATTGTATCACCCAGCTGCTGACTGCATTGGCTCTCCATTCTCTAATATAATGATTTCTAAATCTTGAAGCCATATGTTTCCATGGGATAAGCAGTGCATAAAGAACACGGATTCATGGAAGGATGGGATTAAAAAAAAAAGACAAAAAAGCAATAACCAAATAACACTTGCTTATATTTAGTTTACAGCCAACATGCTATGTCTTTTAATACCATGGTAAAGATAAGAACAGTCAATAATCAAGTCACTGTGTGTTTGTACACACTATATTATATATCCAAGTAGTAAATGTGTTGGAGTCAGAAGTATTCAAAGAACAGAAAGCAGACTTCCTAACATTATCTAAAATTTTCAACAAATATGGAAAAGCCTCTGCTTCTACAAGTTAATGAGGAAACTAAGTGACATTAAGCTAAAATAACAATGTTATGACAGTTTGAATTAGGTGCTCTGTGGCTGGGGCCAGTTTCTTGTTTTGGGTGATTCTGAGAATTAGTAATGTCTGCAGTGAGAGACCAGTGACCTCGTTTCAATAACATGTTTGCCTGAAGGTTATCTCCTAGTTGCAGAGGTGATTATTTATTAACTGATTCCATTTTTCTCCAGCAAGAATTACTGTGATGTTTGAGTGCTAATTCAGAAAATTAAAAATATATAAATTAAGGAAAAGAGGAGGTAGTACAAAATATTCTCTGCTTTGAGTAAGCTTAAAAGGCAACAAGCAGCTTGAGAGTTGTCCATCAGAATGCCACTTTCAGATAACTGAACACAAAGTCAGGGCCATGCAATGAATATAAATGCACAGATGTTAAGCTAAAAATCAGATATTTTTCTAGAGACAATTTCTGTTTCAGCAGTAATAGAGGTTAGACAATTGCTAAACCAAACAGATAGTTTGCATTGTGTCTGTAGGCCACTAAATCTGGACTCTGAAAGAGATGAGATAACAACAGCAAAATCTTTCCTTGGATGGAATATTATTCTCATATGTCTCTACTCCCTACAAATCTTTGACGATCATAAGTTATTGGCCCCCATATTTAGGGAAGAGGTTAGTTAGGATTAATAACAGTTGCAATCTTTCAAAAGTCTAGGGAAAAGACAGTTTAGTAACTAGAAGACAATAATTAAAACACCTTTGATCTTTAGAGTGAGTATAATACCTAACCTGCTCTATTTCCCCTCTAGGTAGTGGATATATTCACAAAGCCTGATATTTACATGTTGCAGTTTCTGTCTTCCCTCAGTCTACAGTGAAGATACACTTGGGGCCACTTTCCCTGAGTGGTCTGTAGTATGTACCCTGGATGCAAAAATTCCCAATTCTGGCTCTGATTCCAGCTTGGCCAGAGTTTTCTTGGCCATAATTTTTTCCAAAATGTGTTTCCTTGATTTGAGACCACAAAGTAAAATCAAAGTATTAATACTTACACTTTTCATTTTTCTCCTAATGATGCTTTTAAGAATTTCATTTCTTTACTTGGCTTCCATATTATAATGTTTATTTATATTGAGCTTACAAAACCTTAGTTCTTTTCCATATAAACTTACTTCTACATGTTTCTAGTATTTGTAGTTGATTATTTTTAATAAGGGCATTTTTTTTTCATTTGTCCTAACAAAATGTCATCTGATCATGTGTCCATCATTCTAGCTTGTTATTTTTATTTGAATTTGATTTGGCCATGCAGTCATTCAGTGTAGGAGGCATCTCTTTTAACTTTCTGTCATCTTAAATTTCTATACTAAAATAAATTAATCTGTGTCTTATCTAAGACATTGATATAAGAAATTAGTGTTATGGAGGCATGCATATCTTTCATAAAGACTGTCTTTGAGATTGACTTTAGTTATCTTCATCACTAGTCTCTCTCTAAAGTCAATCAGCCCCAATAAATAATCCCCAATCCAATTAATTATATAATTTAGTTTCCTCTCCAACTTTTATACATAAATACATTTATAGATTTGCATCTAGTATCTTGAAATTAAAAATCTTAGTAATTCATGTATATGTATACACACATAAATAAAGTATAATTTTTTGGAAAGGGGAAAACAGTTAAAAAAAGATTTCAGACTGACACTTTAATTAAATTATTACAGGACTCTGTGGGATTCTGAATTGATAAATTCTTTAGGGAAAATTTTGAACTCATTATGTCATTATCTTCCCACTAAAGGGGAAATTATCTTAATTCTACATTTTAAGTGAACAGAATTTTAATCTAAAGTTGTGACAGAATGGACTTTTTTCTTCACATTTTCCCTCACTTGTGTATAATTAGATTTTTCTCCCCAGGACTCTAAATCCCAGCTTCCCATGTTCCTTCTCCTGTTTGTGCTAATGTAGGGAGGATATAAGTTTTGTGTAGCTTCAACCCCTCTCTCTTTCTTCCTGTGATTGCAGCTGTGGATGCTGGCTTTGGGCCAGTCAGGAGAACTTACTTGGTCTTATTTTTGTTAGATAATTAGGTTTTTATACTTCTATTTCCTTTTTATTCCTTCTACTTCAATTGATTACCAAGAAACTTTATAAAATTAATAATTGGAGTCATTGATATTTATTCAAATCTTACACTTGGAAGTATCATACATAAATACAGATATCAATTTTTATATATCTGTAAACTCAGACTTCTCATCTTTTTCCAGAGATTATTACAATGACTTCCTATACTACTAGACCTATACAACACATAGATCATAGGAAGTTGGACAGGAAAATGAGCCATATGTGCAAAATTATTCATAAAAAATTTTTGATTCCACAAACTGGAAAACAAATGCTGCCTGTTGACTATAAAATGGCAAGATAATATTCAAAGGCATAGTTTCAGAGCAATCAAAGAAGTAATCTAGAATGAAGTTTAAAAAGAAAAGAATAAATTTACAATAACAACAATGTAAAAGTTAACAACTTTAAAAGACAGTAATTGAAATAAAAGAAGTGACCAATCATTATTAAGAAGAATAAAATTGCCAAATTTCTCACAGATAGATAATGGAATAAACATGATGGATAAAACATATTTTTGGACATTATTAGTGTTGAAATTTATTTTGCATTATTATGCAAAACAAATATATATGTTATAGTGACTTTGTTTTTATTTTAGAAAAGACAAAAAAGATAAACAATTAGATGAATTATCTTTTTAAGGAGGAAAGAAAACTGATAAAATAAAGAGTAGATGAATCTTAATGAAGAGAGAAAAATTAAATAAAAACATAAAATATACAAATTGTAATAAAATAAACTAAAAATTAAACCAAATTAGGTTAGTAAATACCAAATATAAATGCATTTTTACAAAGCATTAATAGCAAAAAGAAAAAGAAAAACTAACTGAGCTAAACATTAAAAAAGAAACTTATCACAGGGTTCTGGGGTGAGAATAAACTCTCAGATGAGAGATACATTATTCTACTAAGCAATTAAAGAAATAATTATAACCATGTTACATGAAATGTTTTTCAATTTTTCAAAAAGTTACTCATAAGCTCTCTTTATGCTTGTAGTATAGAATGAAAAAAATTAAGAGAAATATATCTGGTATTAATAATCTTAATTTAAAACAACATTAAGACTTTTGTACAATTCAATATACACCAATGCTATAGCAATAAATCAAGTAATATTTATTGAACTCATTATTGGATGCATGCCAAAATACAGGAATATTTCAACATTAAGAAAATAGTAGCATAAAATAATTTAATAATAAAATCAATGAAAATTGCATGGTCATATAGCCACAAAAATGTATTTACTAAAAATCAACATTCATCTCAAAACAAGGAATTGAAGGTACTGAGTACAATAAAATATATTACATTAAATAATAATATTATCACATTTTATCTAGGAAAACATAACTATTCAGAAGAAGACGAAGAGTGAAATAGGTTATCCATGGTCTCAGAGTAAAGTGAGCTTAAAGAAAAAGGAAAAGGGAGAGAGTTGGAAGGAAAATGGGTGAGGGAAGAAGAGAGAGCATGTAACAAATACTTATAGTGTTCATGACTAATATAATACTAAAAATCCTAAGCTTTGTAAAAATGGAGATTTGAACTCCAGACTCAATCTCCAGAAGTCCTTGATACTTCCTACTTTTCCCTATAATTTTATCTGATCACAATTTATTATTTAAAGGGTTCTCTGCCTCTCAAGAGCTCTCTTCCTCTACTCAGAGATTGCAACATGTTGTAAGTAGGCTGTGAATGGGCTAATCGTGCCCTAGGCACATGTCTTATTATTTTGTATCCTAGATTTCTAATAACCTTTAATAAACCTCATAAAATATAATATTTTTATTACAAGAGACTAATTTAACTGTTACATTTAATGACAACCACTAGATTGGATGAGAACTTCTCAATTTTTTTAAAAAGATAGCCTACATAATTATTTCTAAGCCATGTTTCTCCAAGGCTTTTTAGCAAAGCCTCTTGACTCAGTTCACTCCTGCCTGCTTGCCTGCTTGTCTGCACTCTTGCCTGCAGCCATCAGCTTCAAACCTTCTTGATTCAATATCTCTCACCTGGTCCCGGCACTGCCCACCCTGGCTCCAGCTCCGGCTCTGGCTCAGGCTCCTGGCCTCCAGCCATCTCTCTCATCTGGCCCAGCCCTGGCCCTGCCCCAGAAACTCTGGCCTCCAATCCAGATCGCTGCTGGTAGCTGCCCCAATTTCTTCAGGGCCACAAACCAACTGGTAAAAATGGGGGTGTTCTTTCTTTAGGCTACCATTAGCCTCCACATGGACTGGGGGCAGGGGATAATAGGGGGGTGAACAAAGAGAAAGAAGAGACTTTTCCAAACAGGAAGTTACAAGCATGGCTTATTTAAGAGGATATCTTTTGAGTGCACTGTTACTTTTACTTATATCCCCTGTGAATCGGGGAAAAAATCAACTCCCTGAAATTCTTTGGCCCAATTTGAGATTCCAAAAATCCACCCTCACTATGGGGAGGAAGCTCAGTGGCTCAGTGGATTGAGAGCCAGGCCTAGATACGGGAGGTCCTGGGTTCTAATCTGGACTCAGACACTTCCTGGTGGTGTGGCCCTGGGCAGGTCATTTAACCCCCATTGCCTACCCCTTACCAATTTTCTGCCTTCTTACAATAGGCATCTAAATGGATAAAAAAACAATAAATGTTAAAGAGACTAGAGGTTATATTTTTAAGGCTTTTCAGACTCCAATATTTTATAAAAAATCCATGTATTTCATTGCATTTTACTGATTGTTTTAAGATTTAATTTTGTTGGCTTTAAGTTCATATATTTCTGCATTAAATACTATTCTGTTACACTGAATCATTTTAATATACTGGGTTTTTAATATTGCTCTATGCTATTGCTTTTCCCCTATAACTATACTGAACAAATATTATTGAATAAGCCTATATAAAAACAGCCTTTTTTTCTGTTTTGATTTTGTAAATTGCCACAAAGAGGATAGATGGATTTATAAAAACTGGTTAAAATTGTATAACAACCTTTGGAAAATATGAGCTAAATATCTCAAATTGATTTTAAGGAGTCTTCTAGACATGATTTTTAGATTTTTTTTTACATTTCTGGTCATTTTGCCTGCCCCTAAAAGGGGGTAAGGTCCATTTTAGTAGCTGAAGTGAAATACAATTATAATCCCCACCTCCCACATTTATAAAAATGTGAACAGATGGGACATCACAGTCTCATACGAAGGAGCTAGGAAGTTAATCCCAGGGCATAAAGTACCCCTGGAGCACTCCCAAAAGAGGGGCATCTCCATTTACAATTCTTCAGCTCACTTTACCCAACATCAACAGTACAGAGGTGTGAGTTTTTCCTAGACTCTTATGACACCTTTTTGTAATAATATGTAGATTTCTTGATGTGATGATATTCTAAACCCAAAATAAGTTTTACTTTATTTAAAAGTATGTTTGGCAAGGTTGAAACTTTGCTACACCTGAAAAACTTGTGACAAGTATCCATTTCTTTAAATGTCATACAGCAGACTCATGTAAAAATGATAGTGGGTTTATTTGCTATTGTAATTAATTAGGTTATTGAGAATTTTGGGGACACTGATACCTACATATTTGTACTACTGTTCTTTATTAAAAAAAACCTGTTACTTTGTAAAATTCATTTGCTTGTACTCACAGTGGATCATGGCCAGGCATGAAGAGAAAATGAATCTCATTTTTGGTGAGAAAGCCTTGTATTCTATATTTTCTTAACTGACACAGTGTGTCAATGATTATAAGCTATATTTTTTAGTTTAAAAACTCTTTTATTATTATATTTTTCTTGCATGTGCAATATACTATTTCAGTTTTTTATTTTTTCTCTCCTTTTTATATTTGAAGCACATGTCACCAGTATTAAGATTCTCTTTAACTTTTTTATTTTGCAGTAATATAAGTTTAAAATACATTTGCTATAATGTCAATGCATGCCCCAAAAGCTTGAGAGTATAAAAATAATGTCATTGATTGTTTTAAAAATTATAGGACTTTGCTTAATGATTTTATCTGATTCCAGGACATCAAAGAGAGAGAGAGAGAGAGAGAGAGAGAGAGAGAGAGAGAGAGAGAGAGAGAGAGAGAGAGAGAGAGAGAGAGAGAGAGAGAGAGAGAGAGAGAGAGAGAGAGAGAGAGAGAGAGAGAAACCAATCCAGGAAGGATTGATGCACTTTTAAGCCAAAACAAAGGACTTGAACCTAGTGTGAAGACTCAGCATTGCGATGCTTAATATATGCTAAGACATAGGTCTTCCTTGTATCCACACTCTTTGTGAAAATACTTATAGAGGAGTATCTCAAATTTGGCTCCTACCTGGCTCCTATAATCTAGCTCATTTTCTGTCTTTTCTGGTATGGCAACTTTCTGTAGTCCTGGCTACTGACTGGGTAAATGCCTAATTGCTTATATCATTTTAATTGGTCCCTGATTCAAGGACCAATTATAGATTTATTTTTCCTTCACTTAGAATTTTTACACATAAGACTTTGATAGTCTATATTGCACCCAGAAATTATCTTTTTTATTTGGATTTTTCTGATGTCCTTTTAATTTCTCTTGCCAGTTGATTCATATACTTCATAACTCAGGCATGCATCCCTAAATGATCCCTGTGTTTTCCAATCACTCTCTTCAAGGGGGGAGTGTAAAAATATTATATTAAATTGCAAAGTTTAAATTCCTTTTGAGAAGAATTTTAGGTTAAGAAACATGATACCTCTTTGAATCCAGAAACTGAACTGTTTGGAGAAGACTCCATGAAGATGCTTCCAGACCACAAGCTGCATGAGAAGATCAAGAATGAACTTTGGGTGTGGTTGATAAAACATTTGTTTGTATGTATACTTTCATGCCAAAGGGGACTGCCCCCTAACTGGATTTTGTCAATGTGTCTAGCAATTATTGGTTTTGTTCTTTTTTCCTCTTATCCTCAAGTTATTGTAATCTTTAAATTGATTATGTTTTCATGATCCTTTTGGGGAAACTGGTTTCCCAATAATGATCAAAGGGGGGGGGTAAAAATGGAGATTTAAACCCCAGACTTCAATCCCCAGAAGTCCTTGGTACTTCCCAGAATTCACTATAATCTCACCTGAGTCTCCACCTGGACGAGATCACAATTTGTTATTTAAAGGACTCTCTGCCTCTGAAGAGCTCTCTTCCTCTACTCAGATTGCAACATGTAAGTAGGCTGCGCATGGGCTAATCATGCCCTAGGCATGTGCCTGGTTATTTTGTATCCTTGATTTCTAATAATCTTTAATAAAACTCATAAATATAATACTTTTATTACAAGAGATTATTTTAACTGTTACAGCTTAGTAATAAAAAAGGGATAAAAAAGAAAATAAGGAAATAAAAACTGGAAAAGGGGGAAAATAATGTTTACTTATAGATGATATGATGTTTTCCTTAGTCCAGGAGAATAAGCAAAAACATTAATTGAAATAAAAATAAGTAGCTTATACTGTAGTAAGCAAAGAAAGATTGCAAGATGATTCTGCAAAACAAATTGCATTTGACTGACAGGGACAAGTGATAGAGAATCACATGAGAGCCTAGGTCAAGATTCTAAGGTCCCAACTGAAAAAATACAGACTTCTGAGAGAACCTTTGGCAGTTAGCTGTGATCCATCATTATATAAGATTTCTGGCCCTTTGTGAGATACCAGCTTAAGAGGAGGAAAACTGCTTTTATTGGCTGCTGGCAGCCAGACTTAAGACCAAAAAGAATCATCATTTATCTGCTGGACCTACTTTGGATTTTACCTCTGGGATCTTGACCCATTTACTGGACTCTGTTTTATGAGGTTCTGTTGGGTGGGGGAGGACTTAACTTATTTAACTTAGATGAGTTATCCATTAGGATAGTATTAAGGGAATTGATGTTTGGAAATAAAATTAAGAACTTTTCCTTCTCCTTTGTTACCTTCCTTCCTCTCCCATTCCCATCAATAAACTTAAAATATTTAGATGTTTCCCTCTTGTCTCTTTCCCTAAAACAATCCCATAATTGCAGTTTTGCTGAGCCAGCTAGGTTATAGTGGTTAATTATTGTTAATTATATGTTAAAGTGTCAGTTAAGTATAGAAAATTTACTTAAGGAAAGTTCACTTGAGCCAACATTCTAAAGACTCTCTGAGCTACCAAGAGCCGAGGGGGAAGGCCTGGCGGAATTCTGCAGGCTTGGCTTGCCTGGAGAAGCCATTTTGACTGCACCACATGCTTCCGGTGGCCATCTTGGAGTGGCCATTTTGAAAAAAAATTTTTTTTGTATTTTTGAAATTTTGTAACAGCTTATATGTTGTATGTAATGAGGGAGGCCTGAGCAGGAAATGGCCTGCCCTTGGAAGTTCAGAACCACAAATATGCCAAGATCCCAGCAGCAGTGGGTACCAGATAAGAACTTAGAGGCCAAGAAGACCCCAGTAACATAAAAATGTTAAGGTTCCAAGAATAGTATGTAACAGATAAGGGCTGAAAGGAGCCATACATGACAGCAATGTTCCAACAATGGTATGTAAAAGATAAAGGACTGGAAGGGGGGCTATACATGCTGGAGGGTATTTAAGGCCCAGCCTTCAGGAGGGAACTCGGAACTCTCTGGCTGAGTTTCCACTGGTGTGCGCCAGTACAATAAATGACCCTCTTGCTTGATTGCATTGTCTACAGGTCTTCCTTGGTGGCAGGTGAAAACCCAGACTCTAACAGTATATTGGACATTGTAACACTACCTATACTATAATAATTATTATTTAATGGTTGATGTAAACATGTCATCAGACATGTTAGAATTTTACTGTTAATATGGGAGTGTATGTTGTACATCCCTTATGATATATGTGTGGGTTTCCCTACTATATGACACTGTATATTGGAATTTGATTGTATGAAACCTTTTATGGAAATGAAGTTGATTGATGTATTTGCTTCTGTTCCTCTAACTGTGATCTGTGGTTTTGTCTTGTATAAGTCTTGTGCTTCTGTGTTTGGTTTTGGGAAATGGCTAAAGGTCCTCATTGCATGGTTTAAGAAGGATTCCGATTTAAAGGTTATGATAATCCATATGAGATACCAACTTGATAATATGGGACATTTTATAAAACAACTTATATAAAACTGGTGTATGGAAAGAATGTTGATAATAATAACAGCAATGATATCAATAATATAAAACCATTAAATAGTTAAGAGCAAGAAGAGGCAACTGGAAAAGTTCATCTATATCCCCTTAGAGATCTACCAGTATTAACCAAGAATGAAGTACACAAAGTACAAACACATAAGAGATTTTCCACAGAGGACCTTGAATCTGTAAAGAGGAGAACCTCTAATTTTAGCGATGAGCCCAATAAAGTTATTAAGGAGATGCTAAGGGCAATAGAACTTTATGTCCCAGATTTTAATGATTTTGCACAACTTATGAAAGAGGAACTTACAAAGAGAGAGAGGAATAAGTTCATTGAGGAGACTAGATGAGACCCTATTTTGCAATCATGGCCAGAAAATTTAAAGCTTGATACAGAAGATGATGGGGTATATGAAGAATTTATTGAAGCTGAGGATGTCATATTGGAGGTCATGGGGAGATACACAAAAAGGCTTAATGCATGGTCCACATTTGAGACCATTAAGCAAAAAGTATCAGAAGCCCCTGTGCTTTTCCTAGAGAGAATAACAAAGGCAGCTGAAACTCTCCTGGGAATGGATACACTCTATTCCCAGGTGAAGGCACCATTGCCCACATCAAGTATACTTTTGTAAAGAATGCTGTTCCAAAGTTTAGGTAATTCTTTAAATCCAATTACCCAGATTGGGAAGAGCTTAAATTGGAGGAATTGAGGAGAAAGGCCACATATTTAACTGATGACCCTGAAGAGAAAAATGATGAGATTCCATTATAGAAGATTTAAAAAGGAAACTGAAGGAATCTGAATTAAAGGCAAAAGAAAGTGAGATTAAAGAGGTAAAAGCAGTAGCTGCTTTGAGATCTGTGCAGCCAAGATATAATAATAACTATAGGCCTTGTGAAAGAAGATCACGTCCTAGGCAGTGTTTCCTTTGTGACAGGATTGGACACCTATACATCAATTGCAGATTCAGAAACCAAGTCAGAAGGCAAATGAATAGGAATGATGGTTTTAATAGACAACACAATAACTGGAGTAACAATCATTATAATAATTATATTAATAATAACCAGTGGAATAATAATAATAATCAAAACAGATATATAAAATCAATGCCAAAATGCCTGTTGTCTGTAAACCTTAAAATTTCTTAGACTTATGAATGTTGGAAATTTCCCCATTGGGAAATTTCATACTTGAAAAATTTCCTACTGATAGTAAGAACTCTATTGGAATGTGAACCCCCTTGGCATGGGAGGATCCTTCTCCTCCCTACCTAAGACTACTTTAGGACAGAAACCTTTTGCTAAACAAGGAAATGACTTTGACCTATGCTTAAGCATAGAACAGGAAGTTCTTTGAGTCATGATTGATTTTAGAATTGATACAATAGAGATACTTGGAATGACAGAACCAGGTCTTGAAACTACAATCTCCACCCTACTCAGACTAAAAGGATTTGGGAAGGGCTGCAGCAAGGATCAAGATTTAATTATTTGAGAATATGACCTTCAACATATATGTGCAAAGGGGCAGCCCTCTGGGCAGTCCTGGGTTAAACTAGAGCCACCATTGGCACAGGGGAGACATCAACAGTGATTGGTAGATGTGAGAACTGAGGGGAAGGAACTTATATGGTTTCTTTAAAGATAGCGGGGTCTGAGGACTAGGAGGAGTTGGAGAGGTTTTGCTCTGAGAGGTTGTGCTCTGAGAAGCTTGCTCTGAAGGAGGCTGGAGGTGGAGGCCCCTGAGACTGTTTCTCCATTTTGGTCACATGAGTGATAGGGACTGATCTCTTTTCTTTGCCTCAGCTATCTAAGGGCTTGGGCCTTTTGGCCCAGTCTAAACAGAGGGGGTATTTAAGCCCTAATCCCTTCTCTCTCTCTCTCTCTCTCTCTCTCTCTCTCTCTCTCATACCTTTATTCCTCCTGTTTGTAATTAAAAACTCCATAAAAGCTTGACTGCTGACTTGAGTTTTCATTTAGGAATTACATAGCTGAATTCCTTGGCGACCTTAAATTAATATATATATATCAGTCTTTTAAAGTGATTTCCTTGTCACATATCAGGGCCAACAAGCACCAGATGTAGCAACAATGCAATCATGGGTAAATTCTGGAGCTAGACCAAAGTATAACCAAGTAGTAAAAGGTGATCAGAAGAAGGGTGCCTGTGCCTTATGAAGTTTTGACCTAGCTACATAGAAAATGAATCAAGAAATAATGAGTGTGGTATAAATGAAAATGAGTTGAGGATAAATAAAATTGAGTGTAATGAAAATAAAATAGATGGCGTTAGAAATGAATTAATTAATTAAAAATATAATATAATTAGTGTAAATAATTATACAAAGAACCTTGTAATATAAATATAAAAGGGAAATTCTAAGGAATGTAATATAAGAGAAATTACTGAGGAATATAATCTGAATAATAATAATGAAATTGTGAATGAGAACAATGATACTAAGATGGAGAAAATATGGACCAATGAGAGTAATATAAAACCTGGTGATACAAAATCCTGGGAAACTCATGTAATTCAAGCAGATGTAAACTTGTATGGACAGGAAATGACTGAGATTTGTGCTGATGTTATTGTGCTTGCACCAGGTCTGTAAATCTTCTAACCTCCAAATAGCACTGAACCCTATGTTTCTGTATCTAGGGGATCAGGTATATGATCTTTTAGTGGATATGGGAGCCAGTAAATCAGTTTTTCAAAGTCTTCCTAAAGATTGTAAAGCTGTTGGTATTATGGAAGTGATTGGAGCTACTGGAAAACCAGAGAGAGTAGCAAAATTATAACCTAAAATGATAACTTTAGGTCCTTTATCTGTGGAGCATGCATTTCTTTGTATGCCAGAATGTCCAATGAACCTTCTTGGTAGGGATTTACTTTGTAAATTACAAGCAACAATTCAATGTACTAACAATGGGAATATATCATTACTACTCCCAGAAGAATCTCTGAAAGCTTTCCATTGCTGTTCTTAGATTCAGTCAGTACAGATAATGGGTTGGATTCCATCTATCCTATTCATGAGGATATCCCAGAAAATGTATATTCAAAATCTTCCACCGATGTAGGTCTATTGAAATCAGCTACTCCAGCAAGGATGAGAACCAAGGAAGGACCAGTTCCTTGTGTTCCTCAATGCCCTTTGAGTAAAGAAGCCAAAGAAGGTATCAGATCTATCATTGAGTCCCTAATTAAACAAGGGATCATAATACCATGCTTCTCAGAATATAATACTTCCAATAAAAAAAGCCAAAGCTAGATCAAAATGGCAAAATCATCTACAGATTCATTCAAGATCTTAGATCTATAAATGATTATGGAATAAAGATACATCCTTTAGCACCAAGCCCAACTGCTATAATAGCTTCCATCCCAAGTGAAGCAAGATATTTCACCATGGTAGATTTATGTTCAGTGTTTTTCTCAATACCAATTCACAAGGATTCTCAAAAGAGTTTTGATTTTATATGGGAGAAAACCCAGTGGACTTGAACTCATCTTCCACAATGTTTCAGTAATTCCCTGAACCAATTCTCACAAATTTTGAACAGATAACTTAAAACAATGACATTCAAGGAGAGTAAATTAGTACATTTTGTGGATGATATCCTCATAGCATCTCCATCTGCTAAAGTGTGTTTAAGGGATAACAAGATTCTTTTGATTGAATTATATAAATGTGGACATTAAATCTCTAAGGTAAAACTTCAGTGGGTATTTCTGCATGTTGAATATCTTGACTTTGTGTTGTCAGAGGATTACAGAAGTATCACTCAGAAAAGAATAGCTGATATCCAGAAACTGAGTGCACTTAAGACCAAGAAGCAACTCAGAGCTGTTCTTGGAACAACTGGTTTCTGTAAACAATGGATACCTATCGGTAGTAAACAATGGATACCTGCGTATAGTGAAATTACTAAATGTTTAACATATCTAACCAGGAATACAGAACCAGAATCTCTGAAACTCAAACCTGAACATCTATAAGCCTTAAGTAAGCTTAAGGAAGTGATTTTATCTGCACCATCCCTTGGAATTCCAGACTATACTAAACCTTTTCAATTGTTTGTGAATGGGACTAAAGGAATTGCTTCTGGTGTACTGACACAGACTTTAGGACAAAGTTATCGTCCAATTGAATACTATAGTTGTCAGCTAGATCCAGTTGCTGCTTGTATAGCTCCTTGTCTAAAGGGCATAGCAGCTGCAGCTGTGTTAGTCCAGAAGTCATCAGATTTAGTTTTGGGATGTCCATTTACTGTATATTGTTCACATCAAATAGAAGCAATAATGAGGAAATTTCTTACTCATACATATTTAGACCAATGAATATCTAAGTATGAAATTATACTTCTAGGTAGTGAAAACATTGAGTTGAGGAGATGTAGTGTATAAAATCCAGTTACACTTCTTCCTGATTTGCCAAAGAACGGTGAACCATTACATGAATGTACAGAAGTAGTAGATCTAGTGGATATGCCTAGAATAGATAGATTTAAAAGACACTCCAATTGAAAGTACAGACTTAATTTTATTCACAGATGGCTCTTCGTAGTTGTGTAATAGAATTCAATGTATAGGTGTTGCAGTTATCACAGAATTTGAGACACTGTGGTATGGCTCATTACCTAGTAACCTTAGTGCTCAAGGTACAGAATTGATCACTTTAAAGCAAGCATGTCTTCTGGCTTATGGTAAAAGTGCAAATGTTTATACAGACCCCTGTTATGCTTTTTCTGTTTGTCATGCTACAAGAAAGATCTGGAAACAACAATGTTTTATTACTACATCGGGAAAAGCAATTGCTCATGCAGAAATAATAACAGAGTTGTTTGCTGCTATCCAGAAGCCTAAACAGTTAGCAATAATCCACTGTAGAAGTCATATTTATGGCAAGGATTCAGTTGCTAAAGGAAATCATAGAGCTGATATAACTATGAAATTTGCTGCCAGGAATGCTCCACTGTATGTCATGAACTCATCAACTATAAGATCTGATGATCTAGAAAAAGCTCATATAGACTCAGAAATACAAAAATGGAAGGAGAAGTTTGGAGCAAGAAAATAACATGGCATATGGGTAGCAGATACTGGAAAACCATTGTTACCAAAAGACCTGTATACCTATTTTCTTCAAGCCATCCACACAAAAGGTAATTTTGGTACTCAAACTGTAATTGACACCATAAGGAGACAATGGATTCCTCCTGTAATAAAAGCACTGTAGCAAATAAGATATTCTTAAGCTATTCTGTTTGCCAAAAATTCAATCAAGGGGAATTATGAAAGAAAGGTTTAGATGATAGACCTTTTTAGCATATTGTCCATTTGAGAGTCAGCAAATTGATTACATCAGCATGCTAAAATCTGGAAGATAAAAGTTTTGCTTGGTAATTGTTAGCAGATTGAGCAAATGGCCTGAAGCTTTTCCATCAAATGTAAATACAGCTAGCTTTATGGTGAAAGTGTTGATTAAGGAAATTATACCTTGATTTGGAGTACTACCAATCATAGACTATTTTAAGGGATCTCATTTCACCCAAGACATCCTGAAAATAGTCTATGAGAATCTAGGAATAACACCAAAATATCATGTTCCTTATCACCCACATTGTTCAGGTCAGGTGGAGCATGTGAATAATGAACTAAAGACTATGGTGGGGAAGATCTGTGCTGAAAGTCATTTAAAATGGCCAGAGATTCTTCCCATAACTTTGTTTTAACCAAGTACAAGACCAAGAACAGATTTACCAGATTTATCATCCTATGAAATGCTCTTTGGACATGCTCCACTACATGCAAAAACTTGTAAGACAGTATATACATCTCTCTTAGATTGTCATCTTGTTTCTTACTTAAGTGCTTTAGAAGAAAGACTCAAAGAATTACATGATATGGGAGTATTAATTCAAACTGGTCCTTTGGATTATTCTCTTCATAATTACAAACCAGGAGATATGGTATATGTCAGAAATTTTGCTAAAGCATCAGCAAGGCAAGAGAGTTGGTTAGGTCCTTACACTGTTTGTTAGTTTCTCCATTTTCAGTAAAAGTTTTGTGTATAGATTCATGATATCATTGTTGACATATAAAATTAGCACATGATATTAATAATGAAAATGTAAAAATCATCGAAGAAGAAAATGAAGAAGAGATTGTAGGAAGTTAGAATTGTCAGTTAAATTGAGTCTGCAGTCAAAAAGATCAGTAATGAAAGGACCATTCCTGTGGAAGTGAGTATAAGAGGACAATGTAGATGAAGAGGAGAATTCAGGAATTAAGGGACATTGTTAAATGACTGGAAATATAAATTTAAAGGCTTTGGGAAATTTGCAATGAAGAAGATTAATGAACTAATGAATTAATACTTAAGGGTAATGTATTATAGCACAAAATAACATACCACTTATTCACACACAAACATAAATATATTTACTACTATGTAATTGCAGAAGAAGAATTCTTCAAGGAAGAGCAGATGAGAAGAGAAGGAAAATTCCAAAGTAGTAGTAAGTATATATCGCATGCAACAGTAACATAACATTAACATAATAGTAACACTGACATTACACTAGCAAAACAACATAACAAAGCAAAAGTAACAACATAAAAAAAAACATGAACATGGTTAGGTTACATTGAATCACTACTTAAATGAGTGAAACAATGTATAGTTAGGGTACTAACATTCTTATAATTAGTTAAAGATAAATTAGTTACTACCAAAATGTAGTTAGGTACTTCGATTTAGTTTAAGTATAGAAATCTAGTTAGAAGAATTTTGGAAATGGGATTAGTTAGGTAGGATTAAGTAGATAAGGCAATTAGATACTGACTTGCACTACATCATATATTACACAACACAAATGATATGACATCACATATCAAACAAAATTGTAAATGCATATGTAAATATATGTAAATAGTGTGTATAATAGGATTGTAAATTAATTATATTATAGTGAATGTATATGTATTATATACATGTAATGTATGTGTAAATATGAAGTATATATAAGTGTATATATGCATACATGTACATACTGTGTGTGTACTATATGTGTAATTTATGTACATAGCTCACTTATATGTATTGTTACATGCATTTGCATAAGTGACTTTAATGTTTGGTTTGTTTTTCAGTGTAAAACTTATGCAATGTTGTGTTTATTGTAATTAATTTTTTTTCTCTAAGTTAGATGTTAATATACTGCAATGGTAGTACCATGTTCTGTATTAGCTTATAATAGTAGTATTTTGAGTTTGATGTTTGCATGGAAGTTATATTCTTCTTTTGTTTGATGTTATTTGCTTGTTTTGCTTTTGCTTCTGTTTCACATTTGTATTTGCTCATTATTTAATTCCTTTTCCTTTTTCTTTGTTAAATTCCCTAGAATAGGTTAGTATTAGTTAGATTAAGATAGTTGAGTGTAGGTTGTTTGTTATTTTGGGTAAATATCTTAGTTTAGGTAATTTGTTAGTATTTTAGATTGTGCACAAAAGCCAAAATAGTGTTTTCAACACAATTTGGGCTTTGTGCAAAGGGGGAATGTAGTAAGCAAGAAAAGATTGCAATATGATTCTTCAAAATGAACAACATTTGATTGACAGGCACATGTGACAGAGAATCACATGCGAACAACTGAAAAAAAAAAACAGACTTCTGGGTAAAGCTTTGGGAGTTAGCTGTGATCCATCTTTCTACAAGATTTCTGACCCTTTCTGAGATACCAAATTGAGAGGAGGAAAACTGCTTTTACTGGCTGTTGGCAGTTGGACTGAAGACCAAAGAAGAATCATTTTTTCTCTGCTGTACCTACTTTAGACTTTACCTCTGAGATCTTGGCACACTTACTGGACTCTGTTTTGTGAGGTTCTGTTGAGGGGGGAAACTTAACTTATTTAACCTAGATAAGTTATCCATTAGGATAGTATTAAGGGAATTGAGGTTTGGGGATAAGATTAAGAACTTTTTCTTCTCCTTTGTTATCCTTCTTCCTCTCCCATTCCCATCAATAAACTTAAAATATTTAGATGTTTCCCTCTTGTCTCTTTCCCTTAAGCAATCCCATAATAACAATACAAAAGAACAGGATACAAAATAGATCCACAAAAATAATTAGAATCTATGTATGTTCTCACAAAAAATGAAAGTACTAGAAGTACCATTTAAAATTATAGCGAAGTACAATAATTGAGTCTTGGCAGAGTTATAAAGAGCTTATTTTAATAAAACAACAAAATGTGTTTTTGTGGAAATAATGTATAAATCAACATTTGGATATTTAATAGTACTGAAATGGTTTACTGATATACTAACAGTAATCATTTAGAGATTGTAGTTTTAAAATTATTTCAAACATGGTAACAAGGTGATACCTTGTAGAACTAGATAAAATAACATTCTTATAAACAAAACTAAAAGATGAAATAAGAAGGGATGAAAAGTTGTCAGATCCCAACTAATAAGGCAATAATTATCAAAACACTATAACACTAAGTTAGCAAAACTAAATTGATTAGTACTTCTGATTAAAAAATTTAGAATTTCAGCTGCTTGCAAGTAGGGATCATTATGTTCTTTCTGTCCTTGAAGCTTATCATTTAGCTAAGTGCCTGCTCCATTGTTGTACTTAGTGAATTTTAGTTGATTGAATAATGAACATAATGAATATGGACATTAAGCCAAATATATTGTCTCATTTATTAGCATTCAACAAATAATTTAACACTATTTATAGGGGAAAGGAAAGAAGAAGGAAAACTGAATAACTGTTCCAGGTGCTTATTAGAGATTATTTCATTTGATACTTATAATAAACCAGGGACACAGATGTTGTTATAATCCACATTTTACATTTGATTAAATTGAAGTAGACAGAAGTTTAATAAGATACACAGGGTTACATAGCTAAAAAAGTATCTGAGGACAGTTTTGTTCTCAGGTCTTCCTGACTCCAATAGCAATGTCTGGAGTACTGGGTTCTGGGAATCAATAAAAAGAACAAACTGACCCTTAAAGAATTTATATCCTGTTTGAGGGAGTCAAAGTATTAATAGACTAATGAATATAAGAAAAAAATATAAGAAAAGTTTGCATCCAGAAATAAAAAAAAAACATAAAAAATAAGGGGAACATGAGAGACTTCCTAGAAAAAAATGGACCTTGGTTACTCCATCTGATTAAAACAATAATAGTTGGGGGAAACTAGGGTACTCAGTGGATAGAGAACCTGACCTGGAGACAGGAGTCTCTGGGTTCAAATCTGACCTAAGGCATTTCCTTGCTGGGTGACCCTGGGCAATTGCCTAGCCCAATTGCCTAGCCTTTACTGCTCTTTCCACTTTGGAAACAATATTAGTATCAATTTTAAGACAGAAGTTAAGGTTTTAAAAAATAAAAATAGATGATGCATTTACTCATCTTTAAAAGTCACTTCTACTTCTAAATTCAAGATGTTATCATCCTCTTTTTGCATCTTCAAAATGAGATACTTTATTTTCTCCCATAACATAATTCATAGTTAATTATTTACAGGTTGCTGAGTAGCCAATTTGACTTCATTTTAAAAATTCCCCAAATGTAGTTTTATCTGCCATATAGAGTAACCAACTTAATTTATTTGAGTGTAGATTATTTGTATGAAATAACATGAAGCTACTGGTTCAAGCATCATGCAATATCAAGTGTCAAGAATAAGATAGGTGATGATAGCATGTTATGTAATGCACCACAAGTGGTTAGTGCTTTTAAAAAATGTTAGGTTGTACTTCAAATAAAGTTCAAGCATTAGAATGCTAACCAGTACCTTTCCTTTTGTCATGGATTGTCATGTCAGGTGTTTTTCAGATTATTTCTTACTATATGGGAGTGATGGTAATTGTTTCCAATTAATTTTTTAGTCTTATTTTTTTCTCTATCCCTTTGTTCATTGTAAGTTTTATAGAATTATGGTCCAAAAAGGAAGCTCTCAATATTTCTGCTTTTCTGCACTTTATTATATGATTAGTTTTTGTTGTTGTTGTTTGTAAAGGAACATATGCTACTGAATTCCCTTTTTTCCACTCAGTTTTCTCCAGAGGTGATCTATCAAGTCTAACTTTTCTAAAATTATGTTCACCTTAATTTCTCTCTCTCTCTCTCTCTCTCTCTCTCTCTCTCTCTCTCTCTCTCTCTCTCTCTCTCTCTCTCTCTCTCTCTCTCTTTCTTTGTCTCTTTCTCTCTCATTTTGAGAGGGGGAGGTTAATATTCTCTACTGAGTAGTAGGGTATATTAGTATGGAGTAGTATTAATTACTAAATATATTGCTATAATGAAGAACTAAAAAGCTTTCTGATAAGCACAGATGCCAAAGTGATATGAAACAGTGGGAACTTCTTGCTAACTAATATGGCATAACCTTTCATGAATTACTAACCTGAGCATGCCTTTCTCCTTTTAAAATTTTCAACAGGAATTGATTTTGTTCTCTAAGTACATTTCATTGTTCTTTGGCTATAAACCTAGTACAGAAATTTAGCTAGTATGCAATGAATTAATTTTAGAAATTTAGTTCTATTAATCACCATGTCATCTTTCAAAGATATCTGGTTTTCTATCCCCAAAAGTTTGACCCTCTGTCTTTAATAAACAATGCAAACCTCTTAGTTGCAGGAATGAAGAAAGGGATTGTTGCTAGCTCCACATTCCATTTTTCACCAATCTCAATGTATACAATTATATTGTCTTCAGGTTCATGATATCATATCTCTCCTAAAATGAATTATTTCTTCACCTACCCTCATCTTTCACTTCCTGGACACTATATTTCAGAATCATGCTTAAGACTGCATAAACTTTCCATTCCTAACCCCTCATTTTAGAGATGAGGAAAGTGAGGCAAATAAAGAATAAAAGAAGGAAGTAAGCATTGTTTATGGAGTTAAAGGCAGAGGGTCAGACTTTTTGGGATACCAAGCCAGATATCCTTGAAGGATGACTTTATGATATAAAATTACTAGTTCAAATTCCATGATATCTACCCATGTATCCGGGGACAGAAGATTTCCTTGAGGCAAAAATAGAATAGTGATTAGCAAAAGAACTGGATTTCTAAAATTGATTCATTATAGGCCAGATAAATTTCTATGTACTAAGTTCAGAGAAAAAGAAGCATGACTTAAATAGTTATGGAACAAAATTAATTAATTGCAAATAGGATCAATAAAATGACAGAGAACCCATTTAATCTCATTATGGTCTGATCAGATAATATCTAAAATATTGTGTTTCACTTTCCTGCACTATATTTTATGAAGAAAGTTAGAGAATATCCAAAATAATGTGACCAAGATTTTTGAGACTACTGGAGACCATGTCTTAAAAGACAGAATGGAGGACTTGTAGATCTTTAGTCTAGGAAAAAATGAAGACCTTAAGGAATCTGATCTTCACATATTTGAAGGGCTTTTATGAGCAAATGGAATTGAGATTATTCCATTTAGTCACAAAAATCAGTGGTTAGACTTTACATTGTGGCAGATTCTGAATCAAACATGGCAAATATTTATATATGTACATATATTGTAAAAGTTAAAATTGAATCTCAATAATAATATTTTATTTTAAGAGATTTATTAATGATCATTAGAAATTGAGGAATAAAGAAGACACAAAATATAGACCACATGCCCATGGCTGGCTAGTCATTTTTTAGTCAACCCCACTCACCACCATCAATGCTGATTCTACATCAGAAAGAGGGACCCTCCAAAACCCATGCCCTTTATCCTCTGTCTACAGGAAGTACATAATGAAAGGAAGTCAGTGGGCTCTTGGGATATGTAGTTCTTTTTTAGGGTATCAGATTTTCAATCATAAATACCCCCCTGAGACCCAAGGAAGACTCTCAAGTGGGTTTTGTTAACATACCAACTTTGAAATTGCAATAATTTGAGGATAAGAGGGAAAGAGAACAAAACCAATAATTGCTAGGCTCATTTACAAAAATCCAGTTGGGGGCAGTCCCCTTTTGGCATAAGAGTATATATTCAAATTAAATGTTCAATTAACCTTCAGTTTAATCAACCACACCCAAAGTTCATTCTGGATCTTCTTGAAGTAGCTTGTGGTCTGTGGAGTAATCTTCATGGTGCCTTCTAAAAAGAGTTTATTTTCTGGATTTGGAGAGGTATCATGTTTCTTAACCTAAAATTACTCTCAAAAAGAATTTAAAATTTGCAATTTAAAATAATAATAATACATTCCTCCCTGAAGAGGGTGTTAAACAACATAGGTATCACTTAAGGAGGCATGACAGTTATAAGGTATATGAATCAATTGGCAAGAGAAATAAAAATATTTTTAAAAATCCAAATTAAAAAAATAAATTCTGGATGAAACATAGACTATCAAAGTCTTATGTGTAAAAATTCTAAGTAAAGGAAGAATAAATCCATAATAGGTCCTTGAATCAGGACCCAATTAAAATTATTTAAGCAATTATGCATTTATCTAATCAGTAGCCAGGACTACAGAAAGTTGGCACAATATGAAAGAAAATATAGGAACTAGATTTTTAGGAGTCAAATTTGAGATACTTAGTAGAATGTGGGACAAGGAAGACCTGCCTTTAACACATTAAACAGCCTCAACCTCAAACCCCAAACAAGTTCAACTCCTCTTGTCTTGGTTCAAAATTTTCATGAATCTCATTGGGACTGGTTGGCCTTTTTTACCTGGTGCTTGATAGGCACTATGCAGATTAGCTTTGTGCTTCTTTAGCACTATGCAATGGCTGTTTTTGTATTCTCTTTTCCTGGAATCAGACAGAATCATTAAGCAAAGTCCCATAATTCTTTTTTAAACAAGCAGTGGCATCATTTTTATGGTCTCAGGCTTTTGGGGCATGTATTGACATTATAGCAAATATATTTTAAACTTATATTACTGCAAAATCAAAAGAGTTAAAGAAAACCTTCTCAATGCTGGTGACATGTGTTTCAAATTAAAAAAAAGAGAGAGAAAAAATAAAACTGAAATAGTATATTGCACATGCAAGCCAAAACAATAATAAAAGAGTTTTAAAAACAAACAATATATAGCTTACAATTATTGACACTGTCAGCTAAGGAAATGTAGAATGCAAAGATTTGTCACCAAAAATTAGATCCATTTCATATTCAAACCTGACCATGATCCACTGTGAGTGCAAGCAAATGATTTTTTTTTACAAAGTAAGTTTTTATAAAGAACAATAGTATAACATATAATGCACATTCAAAAAGTATCAAAATCTCCAAAATTATACTATACCATTTAATGACAATAGCAAACAAGTTCACTATCATATTTCATATAAATTGCCATATGCCAAAAAATTCTATGAACTGATGGATATTTGTCACAATTTTTACAGATGTAGCAAATCTTTCAACCTTAGCAAGTATATTTTTAAGCAAAGAAAAACTTATTTGGGTCTAGAACATCACTAAGAAATCTAGATTGTTCTGGTGGAAGTAAATTAAACTGAAGAATTTTGCAGGAGCTTTCTTTGACTTCCTGCTTCATAGAAATACCTTGGTAGGAAGATTTCTTTGTTTCTCTACCCTTAATAAACATTCTTTAAAATATAAATATAAAAAAAAACCTCATCCATTCACAAACAACTAGTTAATTAAAATTATTTCTGAAACCCCTTAACATTACAATTAAATTATTTAAAGGTTGTTAGCCAGGTTGAGCCATTCCATCATCTATGTGACAATTAATAAATGCAAAATGGAAAAAAAAAGACTTTATGGGCTTTTACAATATTTTACAATATTTTGTTCAGTAGTCATAAGGGAAAGGTAATAGAGTATATCTAATAGTTAAAGCACAGCAGATTAAAATGATTCAGTGTAACAGAACAGTTTAGAATACATTTAATATATGAACTTAAAACAGTAAAATTAAATCTTAAACAAAACAATCAGCAAAATACCATAATATACAGAGACTTTCATTTAAAAAAATGGAGTCTGAAAAGGCTTAAAATTTTACCTCCAGACCCTTTAAAGTTTCTTTTTCTAAAATTCAGATCTCTATTGTCAGCCCTGTTGTATATCCCATAGTGAGGAAGAACATGAGTTTTAGTAATCTCATACTGGGCAGCCCCAAATGGCAAAGGGTTGTAGGGGGACGAATTTCTCCTCTGAATCTGAGGCAAGATAATTGAAAGGATCAGTGATAGAAAAAAAAAAACATGCTTAAGTTGGAAGCTGTTTGAAATAGGTACTGCATTGTTCTTTCATAGAATACACCCTGATAGTAATCAATTTCCTGTTTGGAAGAGTCTCTTCCTTCTCCCTGTCTCCCCAGAGGTAAAATGATAGTTTCTCCAGAGGGAGTGAGGAGGCTAATCATTGCATAAGGGAAAAAAAACACCTTTTTTTTTTACCATCTGCCTTGAGGATCAACTCCAAGTACTCCTAGCTCCTAGTGGCAGCAATCAGTCCAGCATAGGCAGCAACAGCAATCAGGTTCTAGGCAGAAACCAATTTAGGATCAGAGTTGGAGATCAGAAGGAGAATTTCTGGATGCCAGGGGCTGGGGTCAGGTGATCAATCAGGGTCCAGAAGATCAGGAAGAAGCAGTATCAGCAACACCAGAGTCAGGAGCAAGGAGGGACAAAGGAGGAATGAGGAACGAAGGACTCAAGCCATTGGATGAGAGATGTGGTTTATTTCTTCTCACCAAGAGTTCCCCTGCTAAAAATAGCCAGGCTAGTAGGGAGAGCAAGTAACTAGGCCAAAAAGTAGGAAAAGAAAAACACAGAAGCTCCTTATCTAGGCTATCTTAAAAATTTGAGAGTTTCTTCTCCGACTAGTTGTCACCATCAATGTAAAAGTTAAAATTAAATCTCAATAATAATGTTATATTTTAAGAGAGTTTCTAATGATAAATAGAAATCAAGGAATAAAGAAGACACAAAATAAAGAACACATGCCCATGGCTGGTTAGCCATTTTTTTAGTCAACCCCACTCACCACCATCAATGCTGATTCTACATCAGAAAGAGGGACCCTCCAAAGCCCACTCCCCTTATACTCTGTCTACAGGATGTACATAATGAAAGGAAGTCCATGGGCTCTTGGGATATGTAGTTCTTTTTTAGGATAACACATTTTTGATCATAGACTATATATATTGAAATATGATAAATATTAAAAATATTTACTTATATTTGCAGTAGTATTATTTAATTTAAAAATATTATCCAGGGTGAATTGAAAACTAAAAAAAATTATAATTAACTGTAGTTTATTAATATTGTCATAAATTTAATAATTATATATTTTCTTATGCAATTATTTTGAAAAGAATCTGATGTTATCATGTTGAGTGATATTGATGTGATACAGATATTCAGATATGCCAGTGTTTTGGCAGGCAAAAGACTTTTCCTATTGTTGTCTACCCAGTAATGAACCTCTCTGAGCTAGACTGGTCCTTGAATAGCAATTAATCATTAATAAGCATTAATTAACTCCCAGGGCTAAGCAAAGTACTAATTTTTGGAAATATAAAAAGAGGCAAAATGCAGTCCCTAATATTGTGGTGAAACAACATGCAAACAAATGCAAGCAAACATACATATACATACACACATACATACCCAAAAGCAGGATAAATAGGATTAACAGAGGCATTGCACAGGAATTAAGAGGGGTTAAGGAAGGCTTCCTTTAAAAGATGGAAATTTATTTGAAATTTAAAGAAAAAAAAGTCACTAGGTGGAGCAGGGTATGGAAAGCATTCCAGACATGGAAGATAGAGAATGAGCTGAGAGTCAAGATACAGTGACTTATTTGTGGAAGAGTCAGGAGATCAGTGTCACTGTGTTAAAGAGTACCTGTTGCTAAGTAGAGTGTATGCACATAAAGTATTCAGGAGAAGAGAGTGATCAATGGTGTAAAAGGTTGCAGAGACATAAGAGAGAATGAAGATTGAGAAAATACCATTAGAACTTGCAAGTAAGAGATCATTAGTAACTTTGGAGAAAGAACTTTTGGTGGAATGATTAATTTGTCAGTTTGTAAGGAGCTAAGAGAGTGAGAGGAGATAAAGCAGAGGAACCAATTTTAAATGGACTTTTTGAAGAGTTTAATTACTAAGGGCAAAAGTAATATGGGAAAATAACAGGAATAGAAAGATCAAGTAAAGGTTTGTAGTTTGTTTTTCACCACAGGGAAGACATGGCCATATTTGTTGAGAGTGGGAAATAAACTAGCAGAGAGGTAGAGATTGAAATAAATGAAAAGTGGGAATAACAGAGGTAACAATCTTTTAAAGGAGAAGGAATAGAATTTGTAAAAGTAGCCTTGATAAAGAGCAAAGAGTAGTTGATCACATGAGTTGGAATGAATGAGAAGAGAGTGAGAGAATGCACCTGTGTAATATAAAATGAGGAAGAAGGAAGAATTCCCAGCTAATGACCTCATTTTTATAAATGTGTTACCATTCTCTGGTTAGAGAATGTAAGGAAGTTTGAAGAGAGATGAAAAGGTTTGGAAGACCTTCTGTAGAGAGTAGGATAGTGAGTTGGTAAGGGAGATAGAATTGAATCATTAGCCACATGACTAGCGATGACTAGCGACAGTAGGGATCCAGTTGTGGTTATATAACATAAATTTATAGTAGACCCAGTCTGGGTGATTGTATGGTTTTCTTCACCTTCATCCAGTGATTCAAGAGCAAGGCTTTGCTGGTATTATCAATGATATAATAGGGGCTAGAGATTTAAAAGAGGAAGAAAAGGTAAAAGTAGGGCAAGAAAAAATTGTATTGGTTCACCAATGGATCAAGATGAGGATAAGATGAGAGTGACTCTTGTAGGTGAGGTAGATTGGGAGAAATTTGAAGGATCAGGAGAATTTTGTATAGCAAAGCAGAGGGGGTTGTGAAAAGTCAACAAATTATGGTCAGAAAAAAGGATTTAAGAATTCTTAATATAGCGGTGAAGTATTTATATGAGACAAGATCGTAGGTGTGACAATCTTTATGTGAGGCTGAGGTTAGGTGAAATAGTAGCTCATGAGACCTAGATAGGTAAAGGAACTGAGATTTTTTTTTCTTTTTTTGGAGGGGGGTTCATTTTTTTTAAACATTATTTTATTTGGTCATTTTCTTACATTATTCATTGGAAACAGATCATTTTCTTTTCCTCCCTCCCACCCCAGAGTTTGTCCTCTGCTTGAGAATAGCTTTTTTTTTTTTTTCTCGTAGATCACTGCAGATTGTTCAGGGACATTGTAAAACCATTACTGGAGAAGTCCCTTACGTTCTCTTGTACCACAATGTGTCAGTCTCTGTGTACAATGTTCTCCTGGTTCTGCTCCTCTCACTCTGCATCACTTCCTGGAGGTTGTTCCAGTCTCCATGGAGTTCCTCCACATTATTATTCCTTTGAGCACAATAGTATTCCATCACCAACACATACCACAATTTGTTCAGCCAATCCCCAATTGAAGGGCATCCCATCATTTTCCAATTTTTGGCCACCACAAAGAGTGCCACTACGAATATTCTTGTACAAGTCTTTTTCTTATTATCTCTTTGGGGTACAAACCCAGCAGTGCTATGGCTGGATCAAAGGGCAGACAGCCTTTTATTGCCCTTTGGGCATAGTTCCAAATTGCCCTCCAGAATGATTGGATTAATTCACAACTCCACTATCAATGTATTAATGTCCCTACTTTGTCACATCTCCTCCAGCATTCGTTACTTTCCTTTACTGCCATATTGACCAATCTGCTAGGTATGAGGTGATGCCTCAGAGTTGTTTTGATTTGCATCTCTCTGATTATAAGAGATTTAGAACACTTTTTCATGTGCTTATTAATAGTCTTGATTTCTTTCACTGAAAATTGCCTATTCATGTCCCTTACCCATTTATAAATTGGGGAATGGCTTGATTTTTGGTCCAACTGGTTTAGCTCTTTATAGATTTGAGTAATTAGACCTTTGTCAGAGGTTTATATTATGAAGATTGTTTCCCAATTTGTTGCTTTCCTTCTAATTTTAGTTACATTGGTTTTGTTTGTACAAAAACTTTTTAATTTGATGTAGTCAAAATTATTTATTTTACATTTTGTGACTCTTTCTAAGTGTTGCTTGGTTTTAAAATCTTTCCCTTCCCAAAGGTCTGAAATGTATACTATTCTGTGTTCACCAAATTTACTTATAATTTCCTTCTTATATTCAAGTCATTCACCCATTCTGAGTATATCTTGGTGGAGGGTGGAGGGTGTTGATCCAAACTTATTTCTCCCACATTGTCTTCCAATTTTCCCAGCAGTTTTTATCAAATAATGGATTTTTGTCCCAAAAGCTGAGGTCTTTGGATTTGTCATAGACTGTCTTTCTGAGGTCACTTACCCCAAGTCTATTCCACTGATCCTCTTTTCTGTCTCTTAGCCAGTACCAAATTGTTTTGATGAAAGCTGCTTTGTAATATAGTTTGAAATCTGGGACTGAAAGGCCACCTTCCTTTGTATTTTTTTATTATTTCCCTGGATTTCCTTGATCCTTTATTTTTCCAACTGAACTTTCTTATGGTTTTCTCTAATTCAGTAAAATAATTTTTTGGTAGTTCAATGGGTATGGCACTAAATAGACAGATAAGTTTGGGTAGGATGGCCATTTTTATTATGTTAGCTCATCCCACCCATGAGCAATCAATGTTTTTCCAATTGTTTAGATCTAGTTTTAATTGTGTGGAGAGTGTTTTGTAGTTGTGTTCATATAGTTCCTGTGTTTGTCTTGGCAAATAGATTCCTAAGTATTTTATATTGTCTAATGTGACTTTGAATGGAATTTCTCTTTCTAATTCTTGCTGGTGACCTGGGTTGGAGATATATAGAAATGCTGATGACTTATATTCTGCAACTTTGCTAAAGTTGTTGATTATTTAATTAGCTTTTTGGTTGATTCCCTAGGATCCTTTAAGTAAATCATCATATCATCTGCAAAGAGTGACAGCTTGCTCTCCTCATTGCCAATTTTAATACCTTCAATTTCTTTTTCTTCTCTAATTGCTACTGCTAGTGTTTCTAGTACAATATTAAATAATAAAGGTGATAATGGGCGTCCTTGTTTGACTCTTGATCTTATTGGGAAGGCTTTGAGTTTTTCCCCATTGCAGATGATGTTTGCTGATGGTTTTAGGTATATACTGTTTATTATTTTTAGGAAAGGCCCTTCTATTCCTATCCTTTCTAGTGTTTTCAATAGGAATGGGTGTTGTATTTTGTCAAAGGCTTTTTCTGCATCTATTGAGATAATCATGTAATTTTGTCAGTTTGCTTGTTTATATGGTCAATGATGTGGATGGTTTTCCTAATATTGAACCATCCTTGCATTGCTGATATGAATCCTACCTGATCATAGTGGATTACCATTGTGATGATATGCTGGAGTCTTTTTGCTAGTATCCTATTTAAGATTTTTGCATCTATATTCATTAGGGAGATTGGTTTATAGTTTTCTTTCTCTGTTTTTAACCTGCCTGGCTTTGGGATCAGTACCATGTTTGTGTTGTAAAAAGAATTTGTTAGAACCCCTTCTTGGCTTATTCTGTCAAATAGTTTGTATAGTATTGGGGTTAGCTGTTCTTTGAATGTTTGATAGAATTCATTGGTGAATCCTTTTGGACCTGGGGATTTTTTCTTAGGGAGTTCTTTGATGGCTTGTTCAATTTCTTTATCTGATATGGGGTTGTTTAGGTAATTTAATTCTTCTTCTTTTAGTCTAGGCAATTTATATTTTTGTAACTATTCATCCATATCACTTAGATTGCCATATTTTTGCCATATAATTGGGTATAGTACTTTTTAATGATTGCCTTAATTTCCTCTTCATTAGAGATGAGGTCTCCCTTTTCATCTTGGATACTGTCCATTTGGTTTTTTTCTTTCCTTTTTTTAATTAGACTGACTAGTGCTTTGTCAATTTTATTTGTTTTTTCAAAGTACCAGCTTCTAGTCTTATTTATTAAATCAATAGTTCTTTGACTTTCAATTTTATTAATTTCTCCTTTGATTTTTAGGATTTCTAATTTTGTCTTCATCTGAGGATTTTTAATTTGTTCACTTTCTAGTTTTTTAATTTGCATGCCCAATTCATTGACCTCTGCCCTTCATAATTTGTTTATATATGAACTCAAGGATATAAATTTCCCCCTGAGTCCTGCTTTGACTGCATCCCATAGGTTTTGAAAGGATGTCTCACCATTGTCATTTTCTTCAATGAAGTTATTAATTGTTTCTACAATTTGTTCTTTAACTAGCTGGTTTTGGACAATAATATTGTTTAATTTCCAATTAATTTTTGATTTATCTCTCCATGTACCCTTACTAATTATTATTTTTATTGCATTGTGGTCTGAGAAGATTGCATTTATTATTTCTGCCTGTTTGCAATTGTTTGCAATGATTTTGTGCCCTAGTACATGGTCAATTTTTGTGAATGTACCATGTGCTGCTGAAAAGAAGGTGTATTCCTTTTTGTCCTTATTTTTTTTTTCTCCATATGTTTACTAACTCTAATTTTTCTAAGATTTCATTTGTTTCTCTCACCTCTTTCTTATTTATTTTTTTATTTGATTAATCTAGTTCGGATAGGAGAAGGTTCAGATCTCCCACTAGTATAGTTTTTTTCTATGTTTCGTCCTTGAGCTCCTCTAGTTTCTCCTTTAAAAATTTGGATGCTCTGACATTTGGTGCATACATATTGAGTGCAGATATTTCCTTGTTGTCTATACTGCCTTATATCAGGATGTAATTACCTTCCCTATCTCTTTTAACCAGATTTATTTTTACTTTGACTTTGTCTGATATCATGATTGCTACTCCTGCCTTCTTTTTATAATTTGATGCCCAATAGATTTGGCTCCATCCTCTTACTTTCACAATATGTGTATCTACCTTCCTCATGTGTGTTTCTTGGAGACAGCATATGGTAGGTTTTTGGATTCTAATCCACTCTGCTATTTGCTTGCTTTTTATGGGTGAGTTCATTCCCTTCCCTTTCAGAGTTATGATTATAGCTGTGTATTTCCTAGCATTTTGATTTCAACACCTAGCCCTGCCTTTTCTTCTTTCACTATATCCTTCTACACAAATGTTTGTTTATAGTCAGTGCCCCTAGTCCCCCCTTTTATTTTACTTCCCTTTCTACCCCTCTCCCTTCTTATGCCCTCTTTTATTTTCCCCTGTAGTCTTTTTAAAATTTTCCCCCCACCCTCTCCCTCCCTTGTACTGCTTCCCTCCCCACCAGTCCATTTTTTACCTTTCTACTCCCATCTAGAGAGCAAATCTATTCTCTTCCCCAATGGATTGGATTGTTATTCCCTCTTTGGGTCAGTTTCAAAGTATGTAAGAGTTGAGTATTTCCTATCTCCAACCTCTTTACCCTTCTAGTGTATCGATGTTCTCCCCCTTCCCACCATGAGCTCCTTTGTGACATATAAATTTACCCCCATTCATTTCTTTTCCCATTTCTTTTAGTCATAACCTGTTTTATTAGCTCTAGTCATATATATACACACACATATATGTATATATATATACACATGTATATGTATTTATGCATGCATATATCTATATACCTATTTGTGTCTTGTCCTTTCATCCTATACAGTTTGTCACTGTTCCCTCTGAGTGTAATTCTTCTAGCTGCTCATGTGATAGCAACAGTTTATTTTGGGGGGGGAGGATTTGGTTTGTTTTTTAAAATTTTTATTATATTTTTCTTTTCTGGATTACATATAAACAATTTTTTTAAATTTTATAATATTTTATTTGATCGTTTCCAAGCATTATTCATTAAAGACAAAGATCATTTTCTTTTCCTCCCCCCCCACCCCCAGTAGCCGACGCGTGATTCCACTGGGTATCACATATGTCTTGATTCGAACCCATTGCCATGTTGTTAGTATTTGTATTAGAGTGTTCATTTAGAGTCTCTCCTCTGTCATGTCCCCTCAACCGCTGTAGTCAGGCAGTTGCTTTTCCACGGTGTTTCTACTCCCACAGTTTATCCTCTGCTTATGAATAGTGTTTTTTCTCCTAGATCCCTGCAGATTGTTCAGGGACATACAAGCGCCCATAATGTAGAAGTCCATTACATTCGATTATACCACAGTGTATTTGTCTCTGTGTACAATGTTCTCCTGGTTCTGCTCCTTTCACTCTGCATCACTTCCTGGAGGTTGTTCCAGTCTCCATGGAATTCCTCTACTTTATTATTCCTTTTAGCACAATAGTATTCCATCACCACCATATACCACAATTTGCTTAGCCATTCCCCAATTGATGGGCATCCCCTCTTTTTCCAATTTTTGGCCACCACAAAGAGTGCCACTATGAATATTCTTGTACAAGTCTTTTTCTTATTATCTCTTTGGGGTACAAACCCAGCAGTGCTATGGCTGGATCAAAGGGCAGACAGCCTTTTATTGCCCTTTGGTCATAGTTCCAAATTGCCCTCCAGAATGGTTGGATCAGTTCACATCTCCACCAGCAATGAATTAATGTCCCTACTTTGCCACATCCCCTCCAGCATTCATTACTTTCCTTTGCTATCATGTTAGCCAATCTGCTAGGTGTGAGGTGATACCTCAGAGTTGTTTTGATTTGCATCTCTCTGATTATAAGAGATGTAGAACACTTCTTCATGTGCTTGTTAATAGTTTTGATTTCTTCATCTGAGAACTACCTATCCATGTCCCTTGCCCATTTATCAATTGGAGAATGGCTTGATTTTTTGTACAATTGATTTAGCTCTTTATAAATTTGAGTAATTAAACCTTTGTCAGACGTTTCTATGAAGATTTTTTTCCCAATTTGTTGTTTTCCTTCTGATTTTAGTTACATTCGTTTTGTTTGTACTAAAGCTTTTTATTTTGATGTAGTCAAAATTATTTATTTTACACTTTGTGATTCTTTCTATGTCTTGCTAAGGTTTAAAGTCTTTTCCTTCCCAAAGGTCTGACATGTATACTATTCTGTGTTTACCCAATTTACTTATGGTTTCCTTCTTTATGTTAAAGTCATTCACACATTTTGAATTTATCTCGGTGTAGGGTGGGAGGTGTTGATCCAAACCTAATCTCTCCCACACTGTCTTCCAGTTTTCCAAGCAGTTTTTATCAAATAGTGGATTTTTTGTCCCAAAAGCTTGGATCTTTGGGTTTATCATATACTGTCTTGCTGAGGTCACTTTTCCCTAGTCTATTCCACTGATCTTCCTTTCTGACTCTTAGCAAGTACCAAATTGATTTGATGACTGCTGATTTGTAATATAGTTTAAGGTCTGGAACTGCAAGGCCCCCCTCATATGTGTTTTTTTCATTATTTCCCTGGATATCCTTGATCTTTTGTTATTCCAGATGAATTTTGTTATAGTTTTTTCTAAACCAGTAAAGAAATATTTTGGGAGTTCAATGTTTATGGCACTAAATAGATAAATAAGTTTAGGTAAGATGGTCATTTTTATTATATTGGCTTTTCCTATCCATGAGCAATTAATTTTTTTTCCAATTGCTCAAGTCAAGTTTTAGTTGTGTGGCGAGTATTTTGTAGTTGTGTTCATATAGTTCCTGTGTTTGTCTTGGGAGGTAGATTCCTAGGTATTTTATTTTGTCTAAGGTGATTTTGAATGGAATTTCTCTTTATAGTTTTTGCTGCTGAGCTGTGTTGGAGATATATAGAAAAGCTGATGACTTATGTGGGTTTATTTTGTATCCTGCAACTTTGCTAAAGTTGTTGATTATTTCAATTAGCTTTTTGGTTGAATCTCTAGGATTCTTTAAGTAGACCATCATGTCATCTGCAAAGAGTAATAACTTGGTCTCCTCCTTGCCTATTTTGATGCATTCAATTTCTTTTTCTTCTCTAATTGCTACTGCTAGTGTTTCTAGTACAATGTCGAATAGTAGAGGTGATAATGGGCATCCTTGTTTCACTCCTGATCTTATTGGGAATGCATCTAGTTTATCCCCATTGCAGATGATATTAGCTAATGGTTTTAGATATATACTGTTTATTATTTTTAGGAATGACCCTTCTATTCCTATGCTTTCTAGTGTTTTTAATAGGAATGGATCTTGTATTTTATCAAAGGTTTTTTCTGCTTCTATTGAGATAATCATGTGGTTCTTGTTGGTTTGCTTGTTGATGTGGTCAATTATGTGGATGTTTCTCCTAATATTGAACCAGCCCTGCATCCTTGGGAAAAATCCTACTTGATCATGGTGGATGACCCTTCTGATGACTTGCAGAAGTCTCCTTGCTAGTATCTTATATAAGATTTTTGCATCTATATTCATTAGGGATATTGGTCTATAGTTTTCTTTCTCTGTTTTTGACCTGCCTGGTTTTGGAATCAGTATAATGTTTGTGTCATAAAAGGCGTTTGGTAGAACTCCCTCTTTGCTTATTATATCATATAGTTTGTATAGTATTGGGGTTAACTGTTCCCTGAATGTTTGATACAATTCACTCGTGAATCCATCAGGTCCTGGGGATTTTTTCTTAGGAAGTTCTTTGATGGCTTGTTGGATTTCATTTTCTGATATGGGATTATTTAAGAATTCTATTTCCTCTTCTTTTAGTCTAGGCAGTTTGTATTTTTGTATATATTCATCTATATCACCTAAATTGGTGTATTTATTGCCATATAATTGGGCAAAGTAATTTTTAATGATTGCCTTAATTTCCTATTCATCGGAGGTAATGTCCCCCTTTTCATCTTTGATGCTATTAATTTGCTTTTCTTCCTTCCTTTTTTAAAATAGATTGACCAGTACTTCGTCTATTTTGTTTGTTTTTTCAATGTACCAGCTTCTAGTCTTATTTATTCAATTAATAGTTCTATCACTTTCGATTTCATTAATTTCTCCCTTAATTTTTAGGATTTCAAGTTTGGTTTTCTGCTCGGGGTTTTTAATTTGATCGCTTTTGAGTTTTTTTATTTGCATTTCCAATTGATTGATCTCTGCTCTCCCTAGTTTGTTAATATATGCACTCAGGGATATGAGTTTACCTCTGATTACTGCTTTAGCTACATCCCAAAAGGTTTGAAATTATGTCTCGCCATTGTCATTTTCCTCGATGAAATTATTAATTGTTTCTATGATTTCTTCTCTAACTAAAAGATTTTGGAATATCATATTGTTTAATTTCCAGTTAGTTTTTGATTTGGTTTTCCATGTACCATTACTGATCATTATTTTTATTGCCTTGTCATCTGAGAAGGCTACATTTTTTTATTTTTGCTTTTCTGCATTTGTGTGCTATGTTTCTGTGACCTAATGTATGGTCAATTTTTGTGAATGTGCCATGTGGTGCTGAGAAGAAGGTGTATTCCTTTTTATCCCTATTTATTTTTCTCCATATGTCTATTAATTCTAATTTTTCTAAGATTTCATTCACTTCTTTTACCTCTTTCTTATTTATTTTTTGATTTATCTAATTTTGATAATGGTTGGTTTAAGTGTCCCACTAATATGGTTTTACTGTCTATTTCTTCCTTCAATTCTCCTAGTTTCTCCATTAGAAATCTGGGGGCTATATTATTTGGTGCATACATGTTTATTAGTGATATTTCCTCATTATCTAAAGTCCCTTTTAACAAAATATAATTACCTTCCCTATCCCTTTTGATCAGGTCTATTTTTGCTTTGGCTTTATCAGATATCATGATTACCACTTCTGCCTTCTTTCTGTCAGTTGAGACCCAGAAGGTCTTACTCCATCCTTTAATTCTGACCTTGTGGATGTCAACCCGCCTCATGTGTGTTTCTTGAAGACAACATATGGTAGAGTTTTGGATTCTAATCCATTCTGCTATTCATCTAGGTTTTATGGGTGAATTCATCCCATTCACGTTCAAAGTTATGACTGTCATTTATGGACTCCCTGGCATTTTGATAACCTTCCCTAATTCTAACCTTTTTTTCTTCGACTCTACCTTTTAGTCCAGTGATTTACTTTAAATCAGTCCCCCTTATCCCTTCCCTTGATATGTTTCCCTTTTTAGTCCCTCCCTCTTCCCCCTCTGTTTCCCTTCCCTTTTGTTTTCCCTCCCCCCCCCAGTTTTCCCTTCTCCCTACCCTTATTGGGTGAGATAGAATTCAAGATCCCAATGGATCTGGATGTTCTTCCCTCTCAGAGTTGATTTCCCTGAGAGTAAGGTTTAAGTAAAAACTCTCTTCCTCTCCTTCTTATAAGAGTTTTCTTTCCCTCCCCTTCCCGTGTGAATCTTTGTGTGAGAAAGATTATTCTATTTGATCTTTCTTTTCCCCCTATTTGCACATTACATTTTCCCCACATGTTAGTAGTATACATAGATTGATATAAATGTAGTCCTTATAGAAGAGAGTTTGAATAAAAGAAGATAAGATTTTTCTCCTTTTCCCTTTCCTTCATATTTGCCTTTTCAGGTATTCCATGCTCTTTGATTTTCTATATCGAACTTTCCACAGAGCTCTGGTCTTTTCATTGCAAAAAGTTGGAAATCTTCTATTTTGTTGAATGCCCATACTTTCGCTTGGAAGTATATAGTCAGTTTTGCTGGGTATCTGATTCTTGGTTGAAGACCCAGCTCTCATGCCTTTCTGAAAATCATGTTCCATGCCTTACGATCATTCAGAGTAGAACTTGCAAGGTCTTGTGTGACCCTTATTGGCATTCCTTCATAACTAAATTGTCTTTTTCTGACTTCTTGTAGGATTTTTTCTTTTGTTTGAGAGCTTTGGAATTTGCCTTTTTGGTCTTTTATTTATGAATGCTTGGAACTCTTCTGTTGTGTTGAATGACCATACTTTCCCCTGTAAGAATATAGTCAGTTTTGATGGGTATTTTATTCTTGGTTGTAGATCTAGTTCCCTTGCTTTCCAGAATATCGTATTCCATGCCTTTCAGTCCTTCAGTGTGGATGCAGCCAGATCCTGTGTTAACCTCACTGTGTTTCCATGGTATCTTTTCTTTTATCTGATTGTTTTTGAATTTGCCTATAACATTTCTTGGTGTTGTCAGTTGGGGATTAAATACAGGGGTTGATCTGTGGATTCTTTCAATCTCCAGTTTCCCCTCTTGTTCTAGGATCTCGGGACAGTTTTCCTGGATAATTTACTCCAGTTTTATGCCCAGGATATTTCTTTTGTCGTGGTCTTCTGGAAGTCAAATTATTCTTAAATTGTCTCTTCTTGAACAATTTTCTAAATCGTCTGTTTTGTGAATGAGATACTTCACATTTTCCTCAATTGTTTCATTCTTTTTGTTTTGTTTTATAGTGGACCTGGACCTGGATCAAAAGGTAAGCCCCGCCCCCCCAAAAAAAAGTGGAATGGAAAGTCTGGGAGTGGCAATGTGGAGCAAGGGGTACTCCAACTCCCCCACCTTCACCAGTGAGCCAAAGTAAATACATGAAAGTGCAGTCTGTACTGGAATGGGTGACCAGTGACTCAGTGTCATCTGGGGGAAAGCACATTTCAATAAAAGCTAGTAGACTGAATGAATGAGAAAGGGACATTTTTAAAATAAAAGGAAGTTTGTTATCTAAGGAATAGATATTCTAGAGGACCCAGAGGAAGGGCTGACTGCAGTTGAGTTGAAATTTTGGTGTGGAGGGTTGTGGGCAGTGGGAATGAGGATTGATATGATAGTGGGGTTTTAAATGGACTTTGTATAGCAATCTATAGGTCAGAATCAATAGGATGTTACAAATGTGAGAACTTTTATCATTAAAAAGATGGTGCTTTTTTACTTTCAAAAACAAACAAACAAACAAACAAAACAGGTTTAGCAGGAGATAGGAGGCCTGGAATCAAAAGGAAGGCTCTTCTTTGCACTGGAAGTTTTCCACATACCATTTGTCTGATTGAGCTGATCTTGTGCAGGCATTTTCTTTATATAGTAAAATATTTTGGTTTACTTTATTTACTAATGTTTACTTAAGGTGAGCTGTTTATTTATCTAGTTAGAGCTTTCAGAATCAGGCTAAGACATCAAATTATAGTTCTGGTGTTAATGGTCATTTTGCAAATTCCAGCTTTAATAGGTCTTTTCTGACTAGAATCATGTTTCAACCTGATACATATCTTCTGCTACCTTTGCCTTGATGTGTAAATCATTACTTTCCCCTTTTACCTTCACTGTGCATATCCTTTTGTAAATAAAACTTATGTAAGTTTGCTGAAAATGCTGCTCAAGACTCACTATTTTTTATATAAATCTATGCTCCAAACATATAATAAGCCAGTTTTTCATGCTTTTTTAATATTGATTATTGACAAATCCTTGGATAATTTTTATATTGCAAATATTCATATATTTGTATTTATTATCTTTCTAGTTATTTCTGTTAATATAATTAATTAAATAAAATATTATTTATATATTTATTTAGGTGTCCTTTTCATTTCTCCCATTAGTATGTAAATTTCTGATGAATAAGGAATGTGCTATTCATTGTGTCTTTGATCCTTGTATTTTCCACACTGCCTTTAAGACACTGTGTAATAGGCTAGTATTAAGCATTTAATAAGTACTTGTTGATGGGTTAGTGTAATGATCATACATGTGGTTATTTCTGAGGAATCCAATTTATTACAACCACCAACTACTTGTACCTGGTGTTTTTCTATTTATATCCAGAATGACAATCTGTATTACTTTGAAACAATTTACATAAATAGGTTTCTAGATAATGACAGGAAATAAATTTCACCACTACATACAGAGGTAGAATGGCAGATTGATATTTTCAGGCAAGTGACATCATGTGGGAATGAGAGAGGAAAAAAGGAATGTAACATTTGAGCAACTTCTGCTTAATGTGAGCTTTAGGCAGTAGGAAAATAAAACAAACAAGGTTGCTCATCAGAAAAGTGCTTTTCATTTTCTACATGTGTTTATTTTAAGACCAAGGAGGTAAAGAGATTCTCAAAACCTCAACTCTTTCCCCCCCTCTTTATAATTTGTGATTATTGTCCCTGCAGGGAATTTTCACAGTGGGATTTGCATTTAAATGATAGGTCCAAATTTCATAAAAAGAGAGGGGAGATATTAATAAAAATAAAATTGATAAAAATATATGATTTCTGAACAAAGATAGAAGTGATCTGGGGAAGCTATGTACCACCATGAGAATCCTCTCCAACCAAGATTAAGATATGGCCACAAAATGAACTCAGGAGGAAAAGAACCAACAAGGAGACAGAGTGAAACAACTTTTGAAAAAAGAAAAACTCAAAATATATGCAAAGAACATTTGGAGTGAGAAGAGAGCAGACCTAGAAAGAAGCTATAACAAGTAGAGAAGAGCAAGCAAAGAGCAAGTCACACCCCCAACCCTACATCTGCTGTCTAAGGTTTGGGAAGCTATGCCTAAGCCAACATCCAGTACCTGAGATCCTGACTGGGAAAATAATGGTAGAAGTCAACCCATACCCCTTAAATTTCAAACCTGTGGAGAACTCTAGAGCCCCAGACCAGGGAATTCTAGTCTGGTCTAGGTATAAGGACTTAGTTCACACTTTGGGATAGCTGATAGCTTTTTGCTTGAAGTTCATGGCAGAGCTCTAAGACATGACAATCAAGGCTGTGCCTAATTGGATCAAATACACAGCCCATGACCAGATAAAGATCAGAGTGAGTTAAAAAAACTTATACCTAAGGCTGAGGCAACTCCTTAAGTTATCAGAATCTCAAGAGTCAATGGAATAAGCAGGGGACAGGACTCTCAGGATTCTTGACTCAGGACTCTTCCCAAGGCTACCTATAATTAGATAGGAAAAATTGGCAAATAAACAAAAAATAAATAACTCTAAAGAAATTTTATGGAGACAAAGAGCAAGACACAGACACAGAAGGGGACAGTGTAAACAAAGAAAACACACCCAAACTCCAAAAGAAAAATATGGATTGAACATTGATTCTGGAGAACTCAAAAAAACTTCAAAAACCAATTAATAGAGACAGAGAAAAAGTTGGAAAAAGAAAGTGATGCAAAATGAATGGGCCAATTAAAAAAAAAGGAGAAGCAAAAACTGAGAGGAAAAAAATTAGGACTTAAAAATCAGAGTTGATCATCTAGAAACTAATAATTTCATGAGAAATCAAGAAACAATAAAGCATAATCAAAGAAATGAAAGAACAGAGGAAAACATGAAATATCTTATTGAAAAAATAACTTACCAAGAAAATAGATCTAATAGAGACAATTTGATAATTACTGAACTAACTGAACAAGTCACGATAAAGAAAAATCCTTGGACATAATAATACCAGAAATTATCAATGTTAACTGCCCAGAGATCCTCAACAAGAAAATAAAATTTAAATTTAAAGAATTTAAAGATCATCTCCAGAATTAAATCCTCAAAAGACAACTTCCAGTAATGTAATAGCTAAATTCAAGTGGCACTAAGCCAAGGAAAAAAAAATACTTCAAACAGCCAGAAAGAAACAACTCAAATGCCATGGAGCTACATTCAGGATCACAAAAGGACCTAGCAGCTTTAAAGGATTGAAAGACATTGAATGTGATATTCAGGAAGCCCAAAATATTTGGGTTTAAAAACCGGAGTTGCCTATTCAACAAAACTGAGTATATTTTTTCAGGGAAAAAAATGGACATTCCATAAGATAGAAGATTCCCAAGTATTCCTGAATAATAAGTCAGACCAAAATAAAAAACAAATTGAAGTCCATGCATGAGGCACAAGAGAAGTCTGAAAAGGTAAATCAGAAAGGAAAAATTTAAGGAACTCATGAAGGTCAAAGTGCTTATATATCTACATGGAAAGAGAATTTCTGTAATTGTCAAAAATTACTCATACTAGTAGAGAAAATAGAAGAAATTTACTCCAAAAGATCATGAATAAATGAGTTAATTATGATAATATGATGTACATGTAAATGTGATGATATGGAACAATATGTATGTATGATATGATATGATATGTATGCATATGAATGATATAAAAAATCAATCAAAGGCTGAAAGAGAGGATTGCATTGAGAGAAAAGGGAAGGGAGAGGTAGCATGGGGTGAATATATAACAATAGAGGCATTAAAATCATTATAAAGAGGGGATTATAAGGTGGTGAAGGGCAATATTCAAACTTCATTCTCATTGTAACTTGCTTAGAGTATGTAAAAACAAATATACTCAGTGGGCTATAGAATGCTATCTTCCCCTATTCATTAGGGTGCAGAATTCTATATTACCCCACAGAGAAGTAGAAGGGAAATAAGACAAGAGAAAAGGCAGGTAATTGGAGAGAGGAGGAAGTGGAGGGTAATAAAAAGAAAAATACTGGTGAGGAGGAATAGAGAGAAAGGGAAGACCGCAGGATTTAAAAGGGGGTAATATGATAAAGGGCAATACTCTGTTGGTAAGCATAATGCTGAATGTGAATAGGATGAAATCAGACATTTAATAGAAGTAGATAACAGAATGGATTAAAAAACAGAATTCTATTATATGTTGTTTATAAGAAACACAGTTTAGGCAGGGTGACACAAATTCAAGGTAAAAACCTGGAGCAGAATTTATTCTATATCATCTGAAATTTTAAAAAAGCAGGAATAACAATCATGATATTAGGCAAAGCTAAAATAGAAACTGAGCTGATTAAAAGAGATGAGGAAGGAGATTACCTTCCGTTAAATGGTACAATGAATTAATATCATTACTAAACATTTCTGCACAAAATGGTATAGTATCTAGATTTATAAAGGAAAAATTAAGGGATCTCAAGGAGAAAAAAGATAGTAAGACCATACTAGTGGTGGATCTCAACCTTCCCCTTTCAAAACTAGTTAAATTGAAGCTAAAAAAAATTAGAAAGAAGTAAGGGAATTGAATGAAATGCTAGAAAAATTAGAGTTAATAGATCTCTAGAGAAAAATGAACAAGTATAAGAAGGAATATAATTCATTTTCAGCAATACATGGTAAATATATAAAAAACTACCACATATTAGAGCATAGAAATACTGCAAACAAATACAGAAATGCAGAGATAATAAATGCAACTTTTTCAGATGATAATGGGATAAAATTATATTTAAAAAGGATCCATGGAAAGGCAAATTTAAAATCAATTGTAAACTAAATAATCAAATTCTTCAGAACTGATGGGTCAAAATGGAAATCATAGAAACAATGATGAACTTCATTAAAGAGAAGAAAAGTGAGGAGTAAACAAATAAAAACCTATGGGATATAGCCAAAGCAGTACTCAGAAGAAAACTGATATCTCAGAGTGCCTATAGCAACAAAAATAAGAGGGAAGAGGTCAATGAATTGGGTTTTCAATGTAAAAAAATTAGAAAAAGAACAACTTAAAAACCTCCAGATAAAATCTAAATTGGAAATCCTAAAAATTAAAGGATAAAAAGTAAAAGTAAAAGATCTCTTGAACTAATAAATGAAGTTAGGAACTGGTACTTAGAAGAAAAACAAAAAAATAAAGTACTAGTTAATCTAATAAAAAAGAAAGGAGAGAATAAAATCAACAGTATCAAAGATCAAATAGGTTGTCTGACCTCTAATGAAGAGGAGATTAAGATAATTATTAAGAATTATTTTGCCCAATTATATGGCAATAAATATGACAATCTAGGTGAAGTGGGTGAATATTTTCAAAAATATGAATTCCCTAGATTAAAAAAAAGAGAAATATTCCAATCTCAGAAAAAGGAGTTGAATAGGTCATCAAGGAATTTCCTAAGAAAAATTCCCTGGGACCAGGTAGATTCACAAGTGAATTCTATCAAATATTTAAAGAACAACTAATCCCAATATTATACAAATTATTTGAAAAATCATCAAAGAAGGAGTTCTACCAAATTCCTTTAATGATACAAATATGGTACTGATTCCAAAGCCAGGTAGATAAAAAACAGAGAAATAAAACTATAGACCAATCTCCTTAATGAACATAGATGCAAAAATCTTAAATAGAATACTAGAAAAAAGATTGCAGCTGGTGATCACAAGGGTTATTCATTATTACCAGGTGGGACTTATACCAGGAATATAAGAATGGTTTAATATTTGCAAAACCATCCACATAATTGACCATATCAGTAATCAAACAAACAGAAATCACACGATTATCTTAATAGCTGTAGAAAAAGCCTTTGACAAAATACAACATCCATTCTCATTGAAAATACTAGAAAGTATAGGAATAGAAGGGCCAGTCCTCAAAATAATCAACAGTATATATTTAAAACCATCAGGAAGTACCATCTTTCATGGGGTTAATTTATATGCCTTCCCAATAAGATCAGGAGTAAAGCTAGGATGCCCATTATCACCTCAATTATTAAATATTGCATTAGAAACCCTACCGATAGTAATTAGAGAAGAAAAATTAATTGAAGGGGTTAGGATAGGTAATAAGAAACTAAAATATAACTCTTTGCAGATGATATGATGGTATACTTAAAGAATCCTAGAAAATCAACTAAAAGGCTAGTGGAAATAATTAACAACTTTAGCAAAATTGCAGGTTACAAGATAAAACATACAAATCATTAGCATTTATATATATTTCCAACAAAACTTGCAGCAGGAGTTAGAAAGAGAAACTCTTTTTAAAAACCACTCTAGGTAGTATCAAATATTTAGGAATCTACCTTCCAAGACAAACATAGGACAATGCACTATCATATTTTACATAAGTTGTTGTGTGACATTTTTTAAAACATGAACTTATGGATATTTGTCACAATTTTTACAGATGTAGAAAAGCCTTCAACCTTGGAAAAGATATTTTTAAATGAATAAAACTTATTTGGGTCTAAAACATCACCAAAAAAAAAAACAACTAGATTGTTATGGTGGAAGTAAATTAAACTGAAAAGTTAAATTATTATGAATGAACAGAAGCTCTTTTTAACTTCCTGCTTTATATAAACTTTTGGTAGGAACATTTATTTGATTTTCTACATTTAATATAACATTCTTTATAATATAAAAATATCATCCATTCAGAAACCACTAGTTATCTAAAATTATTTCTGAAGACCCCTTAAAATTACAATTAAAAATTTAGAGTATTAGGGGGCAGCTGGGTAGCTCAGTGGATTGAGAGTCAGGCCTAGAGATGGGAGGTCCTAGGTTCAAATCTGACCTCAGACACTTCCCAGCTGTGTGACCCTGGGCAAGTCACTTGACCCCCATTGCCTAGCCCTTACCACTCTTCTGCCTTGGAGCCAATACACAGTATTGACTCCAAGACGGAAGGTAAGGGTTTTAAAAAAATTTAGAGTATTAAATTCTATAAATGTTGAATACAGGTTGTAACCAGCTTTGATGAAATCCATCCATCATCATCTATGTGACAATTAACAAAGGCAAAAAGGCAACATGTGATCTTCGATGAATCTAGGGACAAGGGTTTGGGAAAGATGTTCACAGGCTTTTACATTGATATTTTGTTTTTCAGCAAAGATACAAAATAAAGAATCATGTAACAAAATAATACTGGTTAGATTAATAACATTAACTTAAATAGATAAAATCTTAAAACATTCAGCAAATACAATAATATAAACAAATGAGAAGGTACAGACAGGCAATGCAGTCAAAATCCTTTTCACCAATTCCAATAGACTTATCTTGAGGGGAACAGACTGAAGATGGTTAACAAATAAAACAATGGAGTCTGAAAAGGTTTATAATTCACCTCCAGATCTCATTAAGTTTCTTCCCCTCCCCAAGTATTTATCATACATTTGTGTTTCTTTTGTCAGAGATCAGAATTTTCTCATAGAAGCACAGGGCTGAATCTCCACTCTGCATGTTGAGAGCATTTAAGACTTTTAGAACTTTGTCAAAAATTCTTCAGTTTGGTTTGTAGATTAAGCAGCATAAATCATTGCATATTTTTGAGGAGAAATAAACAGAATGGGAAATAGCCAATGAAAATACAAACTCCTAGTAAGGAAATCAAGCAATTCAAGTTGTTCTTTGAGAGTTCCAAGCATGGTTTGGAAGAGCATTTTTCCTAAAAACACAAACACACACACACACACACACACACACACACACACACACACACACACACAGGGAATGGAAAGGAGTTAGTTAGGATACTTGAAAAAATATGGTTCTTTCACCTCCCTAGGGACAAAATTTCAAAGGAAAACAATAGTGTATTTGCATATGAGAGAAATAGCCTTTTGGTTCTGTGTTTTTAATCAAAAGAGGGAAGGAAAAAGCAGGCTTATTTCCCAAAACTGACTTTAAAACCACTGATTTGGACTAACTGCCCTCCCTGTGAAAAATCATTAGTAACAGCTTCTAAACTAGGAGTCCAGAATTAGCTTTAAAAAAATTTGCTTGAAAACTAGAAGGGTTGGGTTTCTTTTCTCCACACTGAAAAATGGCTAGGACAAGCTGGAAATAAACCACTTATAGTGTGTGTGTGTGTGGCCAAAAGGATTGGGGAATCTTACCCTTCCAAGGGAAAAAAAAGGAAAAATGGCTCAGAATGGCAGGTGGGTGTGGTCTCAGGCTGTTGGAGGGCTGGAGGCTGGGAGGGTACAACTCAGGCAACAAGTGAAGCAGCAGTGACTGTGATGGTGTGAAATCAGGTAGGCTGGGTGGCTAGCGAAAAATTTACTAACTTAACTGAAAAAACTGTCTTAAAAATATTTGAGAATTCTATCCCATCATGATAAGCCATAAAAGTAAAGATTTAAATTAATATATAATAACTATTTTGTTTTATGAAATTTTATTAATAATAACTAAAGTAAAAGAAGTACCTGAACTCAGTCACAATAAAAGAGAGGAGAGAGGGAGAAGTTACAGCCACTTATAAAACAATAACATGATCAGGCAAATGTGGAGGCTCAGGAGAGGTTAAAGAGAATTCTGGGAAATACTAAGGGACTTCTGGGGGATGAAGTCCAAGGTTCAAAATCTGCATTTATACAGAACACAACTACAGAACACTTTTCATGCAATTAAAACTAGATTTAAATAATTGGAAAAACATTACTTGCTCGTGGGTAGGATGAGCTAACATAATAAAAATTACAATTCTACCCAAATGAATCTACTTATTCAGTGCCATGCCTATCAAACTACCAAATAAGTTATTGTATAGAATTAGAAAAAAAATTATAACAGTTAATCTGGAAGAACAAAAGATAAAGAATATTAAGGGAAATTTAAAAAAAAAGAATGTGAAGGATGGGGAGTTTAGTGGAACCAGATCCTAAACTGCATTATAAAGCACAGATCATCAAAACAATATGGTACTGGCTAAGAGACAGAAGGATGGATTAATGGGATAGACTAGGGGCAAATGACTAGCAATCTAGTTTTTCATAAATAGAAAGATGCCAGCTTTTGGAACAAGAACTCACTATTTGACAAAAACTGCTGGGGAAATTGGAAAGTTATCTGAAAAATTGAATTTAGATCAGCATCTTATACCCTGTACCAAGGTAAATTCAAAATGGATAAATGACTTGCATCTAAAAAGTTAAATCATAAATAAGGTAAGTGAACTTAGAATAGTATAACTGTCAGATATGTGGGAAAGGAAAGAATTTAAGATAAGGCAATAGTTAGAGAACATTATAAAATGTAAAATGAATGACTTTGATTACATCAAATTAAAAACACAAAATCAATGCAAACAAAATTAAAAGGAAAGCAATAAACTGGGAAAACATTTTTATAACAAAAATATCTGAGAAAGATTTAATTTCCCAAATATATATGGAACTATGTCAAATTTATAAGAAAAAAAATCAAGTTATTCCCCAATTGAAAAATGGTCAAGGAACATGAATAGGCAGTTTCCAGATAAAGAAGTCAAAACCATCAATAAGCTCATAAAAAGTGTTCTAAATCCCACCTAATTAGAGAAATGCAAATGAAAACAATGCTGAGGTACCACCTCACACCTAGCAGATTGGCTAACATGACTTCAAGGGAAAATAATAAATGTTGGGGATGTGGCAAAATCAGGACACCAATGCATTGCTGGTAGACTTGTGAATTAATCCAACCATTCTGGAGGGCAATTTGGAATTATGTTCAAAGTGCTTGAAAAGAATGCCTGCCCTTTGATACAGCTGTACCATGGCTGTATTTGTACCTCAAAGCGATAATAAGGAAAAAAAAAACATTGTACAAAAATATTTATAGCTGTGCTCATTGTGGTAGCAAAAAAAATTGGAAAATGAGGGAATGTCTATGCATTGGGGAATTGCTGAACAAATTGTGGTATCTGATGGTGAAGGAATGCTACTGTGCTGAAAGGATTAATGAACTAGAGGAATTCCATGGGAACTAGAAAGACCTCCAGAAATTGATGCAGAGTGAAATGAGCACAACCAGGAGTACATTGTACAATGAAACTGAATCATTGTAGCACAATCAAATGCAATAGACTTATATTTTAATAGCAATGAAATGATCCACCGCAATCCAGAAGAACTTATGAGAAAGAAGGCTATCCACATCCAGAGAAAGAACTATGAGAGTAGAAATGCAGAAGAAAAACATATGATCGATAGTATGTTTTGATGGGGATATGATTGAGGTTTTGTTATTAAAAGATCACTGATCTGCAAATATGGATAACATGGAAATGGGTTTTGAACAATGATAAGCTTATAATACAGTGGAACTCCTTGTCAGCTCTGGGAGGGGGGAAGGAAGAGGAAGGGGGAGTGCGAATCATGAATCATGTTACTGTGGAAAAGTATTCTCAATTCAAAAAACTTAAAAATTCTTTTAAAATGGGGTATTGAATTGATATTCTCAAGTGGCATATTCTTAAAACAAAATGGAGTAGTACATAGCTTATTTGAGTTCAAAATATTCCTTATTTCTCTTCTCTCTTTTTTTGATAATAATTTTTTCAACACAATAATTATTGAACTTGAAAAACACAGAGAAAATGAATGAAACTTAGTCACTTTAACCTCTGTATAGTCCCATCAAAGAAATTTGAGGAGGAAAGAAAATGACTACACCCTAAATAATGCTCTGTAAATTTCTGAGGTGAAGAAGATGATGAGAATTCATTTCATATAAATAAATATTTTATGATCAAAGGGTCAGACGATAGAAGTCTACTGTTCTAACTCCCTCATTTTACATGAAGGGTATATAGTTAAATAATTTATTTAGTCACACAACTATTGTCAGAGGCAGAATTTGAAGTCAGATCTTCCTAACTCTGAGGCCAACTCTCTGTCCACTATGGTGCTGTCAAACTCAGAAACAGCAGCCACTAACTCATACTTAAATATCTTTGTATGCTACATATTGACTTAGAAAGCCATATTTAAACATTATCATTATTACTGTATTTTTTTTCTTTTTTTGGTAAATATTTTTCCAATTATATTTTAATTTGATTGGGCCACATTCAAGAATTTAGTGGACCAAATATGATCCATGGATCTCATTTAATATCTCTACATCATCATATTGATAATGAAAAATTTCTTTTGACTAGGATAGATTCTAAATAGATAATGAGTTGAGTGTTTGTAGGGACATATCTGACAATTTTCCTCCCAAATTTCCATCTTCTTTGTTTTCCTTTTTTCTTTCCCCCCTTTTTTAACCTCCCACCTTCCCACATACCAAGAAGTCTGCCCTTCTTTTGTAATTTGTCAACTTCATAAGCTCAAATGAAATATTGTGACAATTTCAAAGTTGTGCTTCTTTTCCAGTGAATTTAGAAACACTCCCAAACATCTGTCAGTATGTCGGCACCTATTATTGCATGACTATTGAGGTTAAATGACTTGTTGTAAGTATATGTGTATACACACACATATATATTTACATGTGCCCATTATATATGAATATTTATAAGTATGAATACAATAGTATTGTGTATGTATATAAGTATATCAAATTATATACATAAATAATGTTTCCATATATACATTATATATTTATGCTTATTTACACACAGATATTCTAATTTTGTATCTTCTATGAGATTGTGAATGCCATAAGAGAGAAAATTAATCCCTATTCTTTTGATTATTAATGACTCATAGTGTTCAAAACAATATTTTCTACATAGTACTCCACATCAGTTTTTGAATTAATCGAACAATGAAAATGATGATGGTAAGTTGAATCTAATCCATTCCTTTTACTCAAGAAACAATTTTGTGCCTATTGCCAATATTATATAATTAAGATAAAAAAAATCACTTTGGAAACAGTGTTTGGTAGTTCCATTCCATAAAAATAACATATTGAAGCTAAGGAAAGGGGCACCTCAAATACATTCTAATACAATAATTATTTTGTAAGAACCCATCTTATAAAAATCTTGTTTTAACTGTTGGAAATACAAAGGAAAGATACAAAGAAAAAATGTCTGTCCTCAAGAAACTTAGAACCTACTGTCTTTTTAAAACCTTATAATAATTAGATCTGAGATGCTAAATTTTATCCAAAGTAATTATTCATGGAAGACAAAACCAGCTGTATGATTTTCAGGTGGAATTTATTTAATATCACTGGCTTGTGGGAATTTCAACCCATTTTTGAATGAGTTGTCATTTTACATATGATTTATTGACAGGTAGTTAAATTTGTTCTATTTATTGCCAAAGTACACATGCAAATTCATCAACTGACAAACTCTTTCACCCATGGAACTAATTTATCATTTGTCATAAAAAGAACCTTACAACAGAATGCCTTCAGGCAATGTTCTGATGAAGTATTTTCTCCAGTGAAGCAGGATCTGACATTACAATTAAATTTATAAAATGCAAATGATGTTTTTTAGTGCTTTATCTCACTTGACTGGTCAGTCAAAAAAAAGAAACCAGAAAAATGGACTGAATTTTCAATGTTAAAATAGATTGGTTAGTAAGTCATTTATTATGTCTGTATATGATATACCAATTTAATTGACATCTTTCCTAAATAGTTCTATCCAAATTAGTGCATGGGGTTTTTAAGGTTTTATATTAAAGATTATCTAAAGATACTACACTTGTCTGTATCACTAATAATTTGTGACCATACATACTTAAGTAATTATTTAAATATCAGTTCAGAAATTTGTCTTTATTATAGCATTTAAAATATTATTTCACTGCCTGAAGACTCAGTTCAGTCATTCAATAAATGCCACTGATTAAATGCTTATAACTTTACCAATTAAATATTAGTCCTTCCACAATTCATTTGGAGAATTTTTTGGAAATTCTATCTTTCCCCCATGCTTTCATATATATTATTTGTAAATAATATTTGAAATAATAATATTTAATATACACACATAATATTTAATTTGGTATAATATTTTAAAATATTAGAATGCAAATTTTAGCCAACAGCTTATGTTTTACCAGCTAATTTCACTAAAAAAATAGTTTTTACCTAAAAAGCAAAAACTCCTAAATAAATATTTCATGCTATCAGTTTTTTCTTTACATCGCAAATGATTACATGGCATTTGTTTGTTCATATTTGGATTAAGGGAAACTTCTAGGTGCCTCAAGACACATAGACACAAAGGCAGAAGTACTTAAATGCTTTCCCCCACAAATAATGTGAAAATCATTATCAATTTTTACATAATTATCCAAAAAACTACTATAACCTTTCTTCACTTATGACCTTAAACATTCTTTTTATTGAATAATTATTATAAAGCCTATTGCTCTAACTATTGAACGTTTTAATTTAATATTAATATAAAATAGCATATGATATTCTGAAAGTCTTTGAATCCTATACATTTTAAGATTTAACTGTATTGCTTGGGAAATCAACATTTTACAGTTTCTTTTTTATTGACACACTTCATTTCAACATGGAAGACATTTTCTACCAAATATCTTAACCAGCCTTTCGCAAAATAGATTTATTGAATGCAGTGAAACAAGCATGAATAAAATAAATATACTTATAAGACATGCAGTTTCACTTTTATTTTTTTAAACCCTTACCTTCTGTTTTGGAGTCAATTCTGTGTATTGGCTCCAAGGCAGAAGAGTGGTAAGGACTAGGCAATGGGGGTCAAGTGATTTGCCCAGAGTCACACAGCTGGGAAGTGTCTGAGGCCAAATTTGAACCCAGGACCTCCTGTCTCTAGACCTGACTCTGCAGTTTCACTTTAAAAAATTGACTTTAATAAAACAGTTTATGTTTTAATTTTAATAATTCTAAAATTAAATATTAGACATAGTAAAATCAATTTATTACACTGACAACAAAATTTTCAACTCTTTTTCATCTGATCTTTGATGCATACTACTATCTATATACATATTGATGTGTTGGCATTTCATTCTATACAGTTTGTCTCTGTTCCCTCTATGTATAATTTTTCTAGCTACTCAGGTGAAAACAACAATTTTTAAGCATTACCAATATCCTCTTTTCTTCTAGGGATACATATCATTTTAAATTATTGGTCCCTGAAAAAAAGGGTTTTTTTGGTTTGTTTTGTTTTTCTCCCCCCTCCCCCTTTATTAATTATTTTTTGATGATTCTCTTGAGTTCTGTGTTTAGGCATAACATTTTTGTTCAGATTTGGTCTTTCTTTACAAATGCTTGGAATTCTTCTATTTTATTAAGTGACCATAATTTCCCCTGTAAGAATATAGTCAGTTTTGCTGGGTAGTTGATTCTTGGTTGTAGACCTAGTTGCCTTGCTTTCTGGAATATCATATTCCATGCTTTTTGGTCCTTCAGTGTAGATGCAGCTGATCCTGGGTCATCCTCACTGTAGTTCCATGGTAGCTTAATGACTTCTTCTTAGCAGCTTGTAATATTATTTTCCTTTTTCTGGTCATCCTTGAATTTGTCTATAATATTCCTGGGTATTGTCAGTTGGGGATTAAGTACAGGAGGTGATCTACAGATTCTTTCAATCTCCACTTTTCCTTTTTGCTATAGAATGTCAGGGCAGTTTTCTTGGATAATTTCCTGTAGGATGATGTCCAGGCTTATTCTTTTGTCATGGTCTTCTGGTAGACCAAAGCTTCTTAAACAGTCTCTCCTGAAATAATTTTCTAAATCTGTTTTGTGAATGAGTTGTTTCATATTTTCCTCAATTTTTTTCATTTTTTCATTTTGTTTTATAGTTTCCTGTTTACTTGTGAAGTCTTTTGCTTCTAATTGTTGTATTTTGGTTTTTAAAGACTGATTTTCATCCCTGGATTTTTGGTCATCCTCCTTCTGATCTTTCATCTCCTTTGCCTCATTTTCAAGCTGATTAATTTTGGCTTTCAAGACACTATTTTCTGTTTCCAGATGACTTATCTTGCTTTTAAAATTCTTTTCCCAATTGCCTTGAGCCTCTCCTAATTGTGTTTTGAGTTATATATTTAGTTCTTCCAGAGTCTGTGTCCAATTTGGTGGGGTTTTTTCTTTTTCTTTCTTTTTTCTTTCTTTTTTTTTGGCTTGGTGTTCTCTGTTCCATTTGCTCTTTGTTCATTGCCTGTATAGAAACTGTTGATTGTAATTTCTTTTTTTCTGTTCCTATTGTTTGCTCATATTTGTACCTTCTTTTCCCCCTGTCGTCTGTAATCTTGCTCCTCTCTTTATGTGCTGGATCTGTGGTTTGGGCTTTTCTGTCCACCTGCACTTTTGGAGCTTAGCAAGACTCTCAGGGCAGTCTGTGGGGGAAGGGTGTTGGAGATTGAGCTTCCCTGCCCTCTGAAGACTTGATAAAATTAATCCCAAAGGAGTTGAACTTGAAGAACTGGATGTGCCCTGAGGCCAAAACCTCAGGAAGGGGATGGGCAATATGGAGTGTCTCAACTGAGATTGGACGGCCTTTTTTTTTGAGGTTCTCTTTCAGCTGTCTTCCCGCAGCCTATGATAAAGGCCCTGAGCCTGGCACAGCTTTGCCTCCAAAGTACTCCCTCCAGATTAGTGCCCTTGCCTGCCCAGAGATCCCAGCCACTGCTGGATGCTCAGTATTGTAGGTGAGGTTGGTGTCCTCCGGACCTTCTTTCTTCCTTCGTCTTAAACTGGAGTGTTCTTGAATTAAGGCTTTCTGGAGGAGTACTGTTTAAGTTGAGTCCAACAGGAGGGTTTCTTAGCTCTGTCCTGTTGTTAGATTTGATTTTCAGTCTTCTAGGAGCATTTGGTTTTTAAAGAGTGAGGAAGGGTTTTCAAAGGTATGAATTTTTGCTACCTCTATGCCACCATCTTCTGGTGGCTAAAATTCTAAAGACTAAATAGGGTTAAGTAAATCTCAATTTCACACTAGAACCATACTTAAATTTTTATCCTTGAAAGAAACTGTGGTAATTAGAATCTGTATAGCCTTTAAGAATTCCAGATTCCTGACTTCCGGGTAATCATGGCTGCAATCTAGACGCCGCACGTTTCCTCTCCCCAGCACCGAACGAAATAGACTACATCAAAGGAGCATAAAATCACCTTTGGAGGAACAGAAGGACTCCCCAGTACCCCACAGAGGCAAAGGTACGTGGGGCTTGAACATTTCCACACTAAAATAAGAAGGAAAAGCTTGCACAGAAAAGTGAACTGAGCCGCCCTTCCCCCACCCCACCTCCCCCACTAAACCAGAGTGAGCTACCTGAGCGCTCACCAGGACAGCGAGTGAGTGGGGAGCGTCTCTGTCTGGGGGGGCACTCCAGGGTCCTTGGGATCTGGGGACTGCCAGGAAAAAACGTCTCAGGGCGCTTTCACTGGAGAAGCCAGCGGACTTCGGGCGGGCTGCGCTGAACAAGGCGCACGGATTATCTGGGCGGAGCTGAATACCTGGGCTCGGAGGCTGGGAAGAACTAGTCTGAAGCAACCTAAATTCACAGAAAAACCACTCTTATAACCCAGACCCCAGACCAAAAAGGAAAGGGAAATAAAACCACCAAAGGGATGGCTCACATGGCCCAAAATCAAGCCTCCAGGAAGAAAGGGAAAAAAGCGACTATTGAAAACTTTTATGGTGGAAGTACCCAAGGGAAAGAGGAGAATGAAGAGGAAATCCAAAAAAATTCAGAACACACCTCCCAAAATGGAAACTATCAACAAGCTCTGGAAGATCTCAAACTGGAACTTATCCAAAAGATGGAAACCTTCTGGAAAGAAAAATGGGAGAAAGAGATCAGCTGTCTGACAGATAAGACTGCTCAATTGGAAAAAGAACTCGAAGCAGCCAATACAAGGGCAGACAAGGCTGAAAAGCAAATCCAGTCCCTAATGACCAGAATTAAGGACCTCGAAGAAAGTGAGATGATAAAACAGCAAGAATCAATAAAGCAAACCCAAACAATTAATGAATTGGAAGAAAACAGAAAATATCTCACTGAGAAGGTCACGGACCTGGAGAACAGAGGAAGACGAGAAAATCTCCGTATCATCGGTCTCCCAGAAAAACCAGAGGTAAACAACAAATTGGATTTTATTCTAGAGGAGATTATAAAAGAAAATTGCCCCCACGTTCTGGAGCAAGGGGGCAAAATAGAAATAGAGAGGATTCATAGAACACCTTCTATACTAAATCCCCAAAAGACAACGCCTAGGAATGTAATTGCCAAATTCAAGAGTTTCCAAGTAAAGGAGAAAATCCTACAAGAAGCCAAGAAGAAGAGCTTCAGATATAAGGGGGCTCCCATAAGGATCACACATGACTTAGCGGCTAACACACTAAGAGACCGCAAAGCATGGAACACGATATTTAGAAAGGCAAGAGAGCTGGGTCTCCAACCAAGAATCAACTACCCAGCAAAACTGACTATATACTTCCAGGGGAAAGTATGGGCATTCAACAAAATAGAAGATTTCCAAGCATTTGCTAAGAAAAGACCAGAGCTCTGTGGAAAGTTCGATATCCAAGCACAGAAAGCAAGAGAAACATGAAAAGGTAAATATGAAAGAAAGGGAAAAGGAGATAAATCTTATCTTTCTCTTTAAGTCAAACTCTCTTCTATAAGGACTACATTTACATCTAATTATATATATTAATATGTGGGGAAAATGTTTTGTGTAACTCTCATAAATTGTATCATCATAAGAGTAGTTAGAAGAAACATGCATAGGGAAAGATTGGGGAATCAAGAAGATTTGGGGAAAGTTGGGGCAAAAAAAGGAAAAGGGAGGGGGGAACCGTGATAATACTAAGATTAACTTCAAGAAATAGGGGGGGAATCAATAGAATAAACTTTCCCATATAAAGATACACATGGGAAGGGGAGGGGAAGAACTCTCATATGAGAAGGAGAGGAAGAGAGCGTGAAGTGGAAGTACTTAAACCTTACTCTCAGTGAAATCAAATCTGAGAGGGAAGAACATCTAGATCCAGTGGGATCCTGATTTCTATCTTATCCATTAGGGCAAGAAAGAAAGGAAAATTAAGGAGGGGGAGGGGGGAGGGAGCACAAAAAGGGAGGGAAGGAGAGGGGGGAGGGGAAGGGAGCATAAAAAGGGACGGGCTAGAAAGGGAAGCATCTCAAGGGAGGGGACTAGGGGGACCGACCTAAAGTAAATCACTGGTTCAAAAGGAGAAAGCTAAAGAAGAAAGGTCAGAACTCGGGGAAGACATCAAAATGCCAGCGAATCCACAAATAACAATCATAACTCTGAACGTGAATGGGATGAACTCACCCATAAAACGCAGACAAATAGCAGACTGGATTAGAACACAAAACCCTACCATATGTTGCCTTCAAGAAACACATATGAGACGGGTTGACACTCACAAGGTTAGAATTAAAGGTTGGAGTAAGACCTTTTGGGCCTCAACCGATAGAAAGAAGGCAGGAGTTGCAATCATGATATCTGACAAAGCCAAAGTACAAATAGACCTGATCAAAAGGGACAGGGAAGGTAAATATATTCTGCTAAAAGGAAGTATAGACAATGAGGAAATATCACTAATCAACATGTATGCACCAAATGGTATAGCATCCAAATTTTTAATAGAGAAACTAGGAGAATTGAAGGAGGAATTAGACAGTAAAACCATATTAGTGGGAGACTTGAACCAACCACTATCAAATTTAGATAAATCAAATCAAAAAATAAATAAGAAAGAGGTAAAAGAGGTGAATGAAATCTTAGAAAAATTAGAATTAATAGACATATGGAGAAAAATAAATAGGGACAAAAAAGAATACACCTTCTTTTCAGCACCACATGGCACATTCACAAAAATAGATCATACACTAGGTCATAGAAACATGGCACTTAAATGCAGAAAAGCAGAAATATTAACTGCAGCCTTTTCAGATCACAAGGCAATTAAAATATTGATCGGCAAGGGTACATGGAGACCCAAATCAAAAATTAATTGGAAATTAAATAACATGATACTCCAAAATCATTTAGTTAGAGAAGAAATCATAGAAACAATTAACAATTTCGTTGAAGAAAATGACAACGGCGAAACATCCTTTCAAACCTTATGGGATGCAGCCAAGGCAGTACTTAGAGGAAAATTCATATCCCTGAGTGCATATATTAACAAATTAGGGAGGACAGAGACCAAGGAATTGGAAATGCAAATCAAAAAACTTGAGAATGAACAAATTAAAAACCCCCAGAAGAAAACCATACTAGAGATCCTAAAAACTAAGGGAGAAATTAATAAAATAGAAAGTGACAGAACTATTGAGCTAATAAACAAGACTAGAAGCTGGTACTTTGAAAAAACAGACAAAATAGACAAAGTACTGGTTAATTTAATTAAAAAAAGGAAAGAAGAAAGGCAAATTAATAGCATCAAGGATGAAAAGGGGGATCTCACCTCAAATGAAGAGGAAATTAAGGCAATCATTAAAAACTACTTTGCCCAACTATATGGCAATAAATTTACCAATCTAGGTGATATGGATGAATATTTACAAAAATATAAATTGCCTAGACTAACAGAAGAAGAAATAGTTTTCTTAAATAATCCCATATCAGAAATTGAAATCCATCAAGCCATCAAAGAACTGCCTAAGAAAAAATCCCCAGGGCCTGATGGATTCACCAGTGAATTCTATCAAACATTCAGAAAACAGTTAACCCCAATATTACACAAACTATTCGACATAATAAGCAAAGAGGGAGTCCTACCAAACTCCTTTTATGACACAAGCATGGTACTAATTCCAAAGCCAGGCAGGCCAAAAACAGAGAAAGAAAACTATAGGCCAATCTCCCTAATGAATATAGATGCAAAAATCTTAAATAGGATACTAGCAAAAAGACTCCAGCAAGTGATTAGAAGGGTCATCCACCATGATCAAGTAGGATTCATACCAGGGATGCAGGGCTGGTTCAACATTAGGAAAACTATCCACATAATTGACCACATCAACAAGCAAACCAACAAGAATCACATGATTATCTCAATAGATGCAGAAAAAGCCTTTGATAAAATACAACACCCATTCCTACTAAAAACACTAGAAAGCATAGGAATAGAAGGGTCATTCCTAAAAATAATAAACAGTATATATCTAAAACCATCAGCTAATATCATCTGCAATGGGGATAAACTAAATCCATTCCCATTAAGATCAGGAGTGAAACAAGGATGCCCATTATCACCTCTATTATTTGACATTGTATTAGAAACACTAGCAGTAGCAATTAGAGAAGAAAAAGAAATTGAAGGCATCAAAATAGGCAAGGAGGAGACCAAATTATCACTCTTTGCAGATGACATGATGGTCTACTTAAAGAATCCTAGAGATTCAACCAAAAAGCTAATTGAAATAATCAACAACTTTAGCAAAGTTGCAGGATACAAAATAAACCCACATAAGTCATCAGCATTTCTATATAATTCCAACACAGCTCAGCAGCAAGAACTAGAAAGAGAAATCCCATTCAAAATTACCCAAGACAAAATAAAATACTTAGGAATCTATCTCCCGAGACAAACACAGGATCTATATGAACACAACTACAAAACACTTTCCACACAACTAAAACTAGACTTGAACAATTGGAAGAACATTAACTGCTCATGGGTAGGACGAGCCAATATAATAAAAATGACCATCCTACCCAAACTCATCTATCTATTTAGTGCCATACCCATGGAACTCCCAAAAATTTTTTTTACTGATTTAGAAAAAAACATAACAAAGTTCATTTGGAAAAACAAAAGATCAAGGATACCCAGGGAATTAATGAAAAAAAATACAAAGGAAGGGGGTCTTGCAGTCCCAGATCTCAGACTATATTATAAAGCAGCGGTCATCAAAACAATTTGGTACTGGCTAAGAGACAGAAAGGAGGATCAGTGGAATAGACTGGGGGCAAGCAACCTCAGCAAGACAGTATATGACAAACCCAAAGATCCCAGCTTTTGGGACAAAAACCCACTATTTCATAAAAACTGTTGGGAAAATTGGAGGACAGTGTGGGAAAGATTAGGCTTAGATCAACACCTCACACCCTACACCAAGATAAATTCAAAATGGATGAATGACTTGAACATAAAGAAAGAAACTATAAGAAAATTAGGCGAACACAGAATAGTATACATGTCAGACCTTTGGGAAGGGAAATACTTCAAAACCAAGCAAGAATTAGAAAGAATTACAAAATGCAAAATAAATAATCTGGATTACATCAAATTAAAAAGTTTTTGTACAAACAAAACCAATGTAACCAAAATCAGAAGGGTAGCAACAAATTGGGAAACAATCTTCATAAAAACCTCTGACAAGGGTTTAATTACTAAAATTTATAAAGAACTAAATCAATTGTACAAAAAATCAAGCCATTCTCCAATTGACAAATGGGCAAGGGACATGAACAGGCAATTCTCAGCCAAAGAAATCAAAACTATTAATAAGCACATGAAAAAGTGCTCTACATCTCTTATAATCAGAGAGATGCAAATCAAAACAACTCTGAGGTATCATCTCACACCTAGCAGATTGGCTAACATGACAGCTATGCAAAGTAATGAATGCTGGAGGGGATGTGGCAAAGTGGGGACATTAATTCATTGCTGGTGGAGTTGTGAATTGATCCAACCATTCTGGAGGGCAATTTGGAACTATGCCCAAAGGGCGATAAAAGACTGTCTGCCCTTTGATCCAGCCATAGCACTGCTGGGCTTGTACCCCAAAGAGATAATGGACAAAAAGACTTGTACAAAAATATTAATAGCTGCGCTCTTTGTGGTGGCCAAAAATTGGAAAATGAGGGGATGCCCCTCAATTGGGGAATGGCTAAACAAATTGTGGTATATGTTGGTGATGGAATATTATTGTGCTAAAAGGAATAATAAAGTGGAGGAATTCCATGTGAACTGGAACAACCTCCAGGAAGTGATGCAGAGCGAAAGGAGCAGAACCAGGAAAACATTATACACAGAGACTGATACATTGTGGTACAATCGAAGGTGATGGACTTCTCCATAAGTATCAATGCAATTTCCCTGAACAATCTGCAGGGATCTAAAAAAAAAATACTACCCACAAGCAGAGGATAAACTGTGGGAGTAAAAACACCGCTGAAAAGCAACTGCTCGACCACAGGGTTGGAGGAGATAAGACTGAGGAGAGACTCTAAATGAACACTATAATGCAAACTCCAACAACAGGGAAAAGGGTTCGAGTCAAGAACACATGTGATAACCAGTGGAATCATGCGTCGGCTATGGGAGAGGGAAAGGCGGGGGGGGGGGGGGGGGGGGAGGGGAGGAAAAGAAAACGATCTTTGTTTCCAGTGAATAATGTATGAAAACGACCAAATAAAATAATATTAAAACTTAAAAAAAAAAAAAAAAGAATTCCAGATTCCTTCTAAGCACAATGATTAGTAAAAATGGGTACATTAGGGAATTAGGAATCATTGGTGTTTAACAATGTTTTCATGTTAATTTTTCTTTAAATACTTTTTCTCTTATGATTATTTTTAGACAGTGACCAGTGGTTGCATATGCATTTGCAATCCTTAATTATTTTTGATTTATTATTATTTGTTATACTGAAAAAAGATTTTGAAACTAAGCCCTGCCTTATGACTTAGGACATACTTGATATCACTTAGTGTAATTAATCCCACCTACCAATTTTCAAATCTTCCCATTTTCCTTTCTCCTATTTCTCTTTTATATCCTATTCTTTCTAATTGTATAGTTGCCATGGTGATGGGAAGTTTTCATCATTTCAACTCTAAATTGTTGCAATAACTTCATTTTAGTCTTCTTGTGTCAGGTCTCTGTCCACTTTTTGAGTTGGTTGCAAAAAAAGTCTACCTAAAATTCATGTCTGACCTGCATATCAGAAGAGTGGTTCTCTGTTATATCCAGTAATAAATATAAAATTTTAACATCCTTCTCAAATTGGTCCTTCATGCATTTCCCATATTCTTCTTCTTTGTTCTTCCTTGCCATCTGCTCTAAAACCACTACCCTGAAATACAGCCACCTTGCATTTCTTATTGTTCCTCCCACAAGACACCCCAATCTTCTTATCCTGAGATTTCCCTCCTTTCAACCTCTAGGATTTTCTAATTTCCTTTAAGTCTCAAATCAATCAAGATCTTCATCATAAGACCTTTCCATATTTCCATCAATATTATTGACTTCCCTTTAAAATTATCTACAATTTCTCCTCTATCCTAGGGACCTAATTATATTAATCTTGGCTCCTCTGCTATAGTCTGAGCTCCTAGAAGACAAAGACTTGAAAGACTTCCTTTACCTTTCATTATTTGTAATCCCCAAACTTATCACTATCTCTGGCATCTAAACATATAATATAAAAATATAGTATTAGTGATAAAGCAAAATACCACATGAAAATTTGTACAACAATATAGAGTAAAGCAAGTAGAGCCAAGATAATCTGCCCTTTTCCATACACAAAAAAAAACAAGATCTTCTTTTTGTTGAACAGAGATCCAGTGTCAATGATCTTATCCTTCTGAGGTAATGATTTTGTATGGTAATAGTTATTTCTTGGAAACAATACTTGATGTCAAAGGACTGATGATTGAGGGAGGCCGAAAAATGGCCAACCTTGAGAAAACAGGAAGGCCTAACAAGCTGACCTGTCAGAACCGTAAATATGCCAAATCCTAGCAAGAAGGCCTAATGAGCTGGTCAGCCTTGACAAACTTGTCAGAACCATAAATATGCCAAACCACCAGCTACAGTAGGTACCAGATAAAGGCCAGGATGACCCCAATAAATATATCAAGCAACAGGCCAGGAAGACCCCAATAATATAGAATTGTCAAAGTTCCAAGAATAGTAGGAAGCCGATAAGAGCCATACATGCAGGCAAAATTCCAAGGATGGTATATAGTAGATAAGGTGCCTACAGAAAAGTATAAAAAGCCCAGCCTGTCAGAAGCAACTCGGAACTCTGATGATAGAGGTTCCCACTGATGCGCGTATCAGTTCAATAAATGGCTCCTCTCTGCCAGTTTGCATTGTTCATGGACTTCCATGGTGGTGGGTGAAATCCCGGACCTTAACATGATAAATGTGAGAATTTCACATGTATGGTACAGATTTGGGAGAATGAGGAAAGAAGAATTCAGTGGTGCTCACATACAACTATATGGATGGTTTTCTATTGTGTCATACATAAGAATAATGATGTTATGCTTCTGGAAAAATAATTTTTTGCTATAATTATTTATCAGTGTAAAACAGTTTCTATAGTCACATATGAAAGTAGGGATTCAATGGATTGGTGATTACCTTGTCCTTTTCAATCTCAAGTAATTAATTTTTATTCCATGACCTATCCATGTTTATGCAATGCAGAATGCCTGGAACATGGAAAATGCCCTTCATTTTCTCCAGTAGAGGTCAAGGTGGGTCTCCAATGAAGGGTAGTAGAGAATTGACATGGTATAATGGAAAGGACTTTTCTACCATTCCTTCTAGAACATACAAAAAAGAAAAAAATACAATGGGTTTAAGTTACCAATTTAAGTTGATTTCATTTGTTTAAAATATCTGAGAATTAAATGTGCTATTAAAAATAGGTTCACACCTATTTATTAAATAATTACATGGAGGCATGATAGGCTCTAATCATTAACTGATCACAGCACAATAAACATGTGACAGATTTTTATATAATAAATACATACTTTAATTAACCTTATATGGATTTCTATGATAATCATTCCAATTTGTGCTAAAATTTGTGCTTTGTAAAAAATGAGTCATATATCTGATACAGTAAATATAGTGTGATGTGCCATATGTAATGATGGGTTTAAAAGCAGTCTGAACATCCTGGCACATTTGATAAAATTTATTAAGAAAAAGAATAGGCACAGATGGAAGTTGTGCTTAAATAACCAAATAATAATATAAAAGGAAATAAATAAATAAGTTTGAAGTACATGAGAGATAGAGTAAACTGGACATGAGTTTAAAATTTTCTTTTTGATTTTTATATTTTAAGTTGACATGCTATTGGTTTCACCCATCCACCTTTGTTCTCCCTAGTGGAGGGAGGACTATGTCATTAATCTATCAGGTATTTGAAAGTATTAAAAGAGTACTGAATAATTTGACATTCCTTAATTAAAAAAAAAACTCAGTTTAAAAATGTTTTGGGTATACATTTGAAAAACAATTATTTTTTTAATCCTAGAAAAGAACTAAGCAAATGAAGGACTGTAGATGAAAGTCTAAATATATCTTCATGAGATGCTTTAGTAACACATCAGAAACAAAATATATTTATACTCCTATACTATGGAATATGTGCATATAAACATAACTATATGTCCACATGAAATGATATGTTAAGTAGTACAATGATTTATAGATATATGTAACAATTATAAAATGATCATATCCATATTGTTTTTGACAGTATATAAATTTTGTTTACATTTATGAGTTGTCTTCACTCCAATTTTGTGAGGTATAGAGTATTATAATTTCCATCATAGAAATAAATAAAACTAAAATAGTTTAAATAGCTACATCAAGGTTATATATCATGTAGATGGAGCAGCAGGGACCCATGAATGATCCTTTTTGATGAGACGTGTACTGTTCTTCCACAGTTAAGCTAGTTTTGAAATCTATCTCTTGACCTTATTTTGTATATACTTTTCATTTGTGTACTTGTTACTCCACCACCCATTAGAATGTAAGCTTCTTGAGGCTAGGCACTTTTTTTCTTTTTATTACTAATAGTAAATGCTTAATAAGTGTTTGTTTAAAATAATTTTAGTGCCCCTACCAGTGATCAGGGGTCCAGTTCTGGGACCACAGATTGACCCAAAATGGGATATATGTCCTCACCAGAAGCCTAGTCTGGTCCTCCTTATCCTTTTCTCGGTCCACACTGTAAACCTTAAAATTTCACAGACTTATGAATGTTAAAAATTTTACTCCACATTGAGGAATCCTCCAATTCCCTCCTTGAAATAATTCCCTACCAGATAGTGAGAACTCTACTTGAATGTGAAAACATCTTGCTATGGGAGTATCCCTACTCCACCCCTACTTAAGACTGCTTTAGGGGAGAAAACTCCTTGCTAAACAATGAAAGTACTTGAAAACCATATTTATAAAGGAAAGGAGTTCTTTGAGCCATGCCTGTTTTTGGAATTGATACAATGGGATGCTAGGTGCCTATAAAGGTGGAGCAACTTGTAAACTACTTAGACCTAAAAGGTGAAAACTTACTCAGAGGTTTTCTCTTAATGAAATTAGTCAACACATCAGCATTTTTTCTGACTTACTAAAGAGATTAATCTGCTCAGCTGTGAATTCAAAATGGGCTATCTTTTGGAAAACATCTATAGTGATTGGTAGATGGAAGAACTTAGGGGAGGTGATATAGGACATTTTGCCCTTAAAAATAAGAGCTCAGAGAAGAGCTGGAGGTCATTCTGAAACATTCAGAATGAGGAGGACCCATTCTGAAACATTCAGATTGAGGAAGGACTGATTCTGAAACATTCAGATGGAGGAGGGAGCTGGTGAAAGCAGTTGAGATGATACTGTCCTGGTGTCACTAGAATCCTTGATTAGGCAGACCTTGTGGTGAGTGTTAAAAGACTGACTAACTGATCTCTCTCTCTTAAGACTCAGGTCTAGGCCATGTTGACTTAAGGCCCTTCATACTTATTTCCTTTTTCTCTCTTTTTTCTCTTTTCTTTAATTCCACATTTGTATTAATTAAAATCTCTATAAAACCCAGTTGACTTGGGTATTTGAATAATTGGGAATATTTCCCTGGTTACCACCTTATATTTTATTTAAAAACCAAGACACTGTAGTGAAACATATTTTCTGTGGTCAAATTTACTCACCCTCTCTTATATCTATCACAATTTATATCTTCCACTATTTTAATCACTACAGTTTAAGACCTCAACCATTTTAAATCTAACAACATAGATCAGGCTACACAGTACAGGCTGACCCAAAGTTGGAATTCCAGATCTCACTGTACTTCATGAGCATACATCCTCTTTCTCATACCACCGTTGATGTGACTCCAAATTGAATAGTAAGGGGAAACACTAAAAGAAGTCATCTCTTCTTATCAGCATATCTTAGTATGAGTTCAGCATCTTTACTACAGCCTCATATGGTCTTCCTTAGCCCTGTCTACAAGGTTCCCCACCAGCCCCCATCTCCAGTCTTGTCCAGCTTCAGCGTGGCCAATCCTTTTCCACTGAAAATTGCTGTGCTCTGAAAAGTCCCATGAAGATCGCAATCCTGGGAGGAATCCCTTCATTTTTATTGCTGTGGTGGGAGAGGGAAGGGGAAGAGCAACAGGCACTGATGATAGAATAATTGTAACAAAAAGAATAAAAATATTTTAAGCAAAAAAATGAAAATAATTTTATTTGTGTCACTGTATTTATCCTTCCGCATTAAAAAAAACCCGATATGCTGGCTATATATATATATATTTTGGTATATGATAACTTTAATTCCATGGTTAATTTCTGCTTCCAAAGGACTATGCCAAAGGTAATACTAATGTCTGGATACTCTTTAAAGTACAAATGTTGCTCTTATTAATAAAGACCTATTTGAGTTATAATAATTTCCATATTCTTTCAATTGTAACAATTTATTCTTTAAAACATGAAGCCTTCCAATTCCTGCTAAGGTATCTTCACTCAACCACCTCATGATTGTCATTTAATAGAAAGAGGAAGGAAGACACCTGGGGTTTCACTACAAAAATGTCACCTAACTGGAAGATACTACCCACTGATGTAATTCATTGAAAAGCATATTTTTTTTAAAAATCAAGGAAGGTAGAAGACTGAAGACTGGGAATGATTGAAAGAAGGTAAAATATATATTTCAACAATGTTTCTACTTTTAAAAAATCAGTGTGATCCCTTTCTTCTGTGTCTTTTATTCACTGTACACTAATTCTTCTGTACATCATATATAGTTTTGAAAACATTTAGAAATATGGGAATACATATATTAACAAACTAGGGAGAGCAGAGATCAATCAATTGGAAATGCAAATAAAAAAACTCGAAAGTGACCAAATTAAAAACCCCCAGCAGAAAACCAAACTAGAAATACTAATAATTAAGGGAGAAATTAAAAAAATCAAAAGTGATAGAAATACTGATTTAATAAATAAGACAAGAAGCTGGTACTTTGAAAAAACAAACAAAATAGACAAAGTACTGGTCAATCTAATTAAAAAAGGAAGGAAGAAAAGCAAATTAACAGCATCAAAGATGAAAAGGGGGGCATCACCTCTGAGGAAGAGGAAATTAAGGTAATCATTAAAAATTACTTTGCCCAATTATATGGCAATAAATATACCAATTTAAATGATATGGATGAATATATACAAAAATACAAACTGCCTAGACTAACAGAAGAGGAAATAGAATTCTTAAATAATCCCATATCAGAAAATGAAATCCAGCAGGCCATCAAAGAACTTCCTAAGAAAAAATCCCCAGGGCCTGATGGATTCACCAGTGAATTCTATCAAACATTCAGAGAACAGTTAACCCCAATATTATACAAACTATTTGACATAATAAGCAAAGAGGGAGTTCTACCAAACTCCTTTTATGACACAAACATGGTACTGATTCCAAAACCAGGCAGGTCAAAAACAGAGAAAGAAAACTATAGACCAATCTCCCTAATGAATATAGATGAAAAAATTTTAAATAGGATACTAGGAAAAAGACTCCAGCAAGTCATCACAAGGGTTATCCACTAAGACCAGGTAGGATTCATACCAGTAATGCAAGGATGGTTGAATATTAGGAAAACCATCCACATAATTGACCACATCAACAAGCAAACCAACAAGAACCACATGATTATCTCAATAGACGCAGAAAAAGCCTTTGATAAAATATAACACCCATTCCTATTAAAAACACTAGAAAGCATAGGAATAGAAGGGTCATTCCTAAAAATAATAAACAGTATATATCTAAAACCATCAGCTAATATCATTTGCAATGGGGATAAACTAGATGCATTCCCAATAAAATCAGGAGTGAAACAAGGATGCCCATTATCACCTCTATTATTTGACATTGTACTAGAAACACTAGCAGTAGCAATTAGAGAAGAAAAAGAAATTGAAGGCATCAAAATAGGCAAGGAGAAGACCAAGTTATAACTCTTTACAGATGACATGATGGTCTACTTAAAGAAACCTAGAGATTCAACCAAAAAGCTAACTGAAATAATCAACAACTTTAGCAAAGTTGCAGGATACAAAATAAACCCACATAAATCATCAGTTTTTCTATATATCTCCAACACAGCTCAGCAGCAAAAACTAGAAAGAGAAATCCCATTCAAAATCACCTTAGACAAAATAAAATACCTAGGAATCTACCTCCCGAGACAAACACAGGAACTATATGAACATAACTACAAAATACTCGCCACACAACTAAAACTGGACTTTAGCAATTGGAAAAACATTAACTGCTCATGGGTAGGATGAGCCAATATAATAAAAATGACCATCCTACCCAAACTTATTTATCTATTTAGTGCCATACCCATGGAACTCCCAAAAAATTTCTTTACTGATTTGGAAAAAAACTATAACAAAGTTCATTTGGAATAACAAAAGATCAAGGATATCCAGGGAAATAATGAAAAAAATAAACACAAATGAGGGGGGCCTAGCAGTCCCAGACCTCAAACTATATTACAAAGCAGCAGTCATCAAAACAATTTGGTACTGGCTAAGAGACAGAAAGGAGGATCAATGGAATAGACTGGGGGCAAGTGACCTCAGCCAGACAGTATATAATAAACCCAAAGATCCCAGGTCTTGGGACAAAAATCCACTATTTGATAAGAACTTCTGGGAAAATTGGAAGATAGTGTGGGAGAGATTAGGAATTGATCAACACCTGACACCCTACACCAAGATAAATTCAAAATGGGTGAAAGACTTAAACATAAAGAAGGAAACCATAAGTAAATTGGGTAAACACAGAATAGTATACATGTCAGACCTTTGGGAGGGCAAAGACTTTAAAACCAAGCAAGACATAAAAAGAATCACAAAATATAAAATAAATACTTTCAACTACATCAAATTAAAAAGCTTTTGTACAAACAAAACCAATGTAACTAAAATCAGAAGGAAAACAACAAATTGCGAAAAAAATCTTCATAAAAACCTCTGACAAAGGTTTAATTACTCAAATTTATAAAGAGCTAAATCAATTGTACAAAAAATCAAGCCATTCCCCAATTGATAAATGGGCAAGGGACATGGATAGGCAGTTTTCAGATAAAGAAATCAAAACTATTAATAAGCACATGAAGAAGTGTTCTAAATCTCTTATAATCAGAGAGATGCAAATCAAAACAACTCTGAGGTATCACCTCACACCTAGCAGATTGGCTAACATGACAGTTATGGAAAGTAATGAATGCTGGAGGGGATGTGGCAAAGTAGGGACATTAATTCATTGCTGGTGGAGTTGTGAACTGATCCAGCCATTCTGGAGGGCAATTTGGAACTATGCACAAAGGGCGATAAAAGAATGTCTAACCTTTGATCCAGCCATAGCACTGCTGGGTCTGTACCCCAAAGAGATAATGGACAAAAAGACTTGTACAAAAATATTCCTAGCTGCTCTCTTTGTAGTGGCCAACAACTGGAAAACGAGGGGATGACCATCAATTGGGGAATGGCTGAACAAATTGTGGTATATGTTGGTGATGGAATATTATTGTGCAAAAAGGAATAATTAAGTGGAGGAATTCCATGGAGACTGGAACGACCTCCAGGAAGTGATGCAGAGCGAGAAGAGCAGAACCAGGAGAACATTGTACACTGAGACAAACACACTGTGATATAATCGAACGTAATGGACTTCTCCATTAGTGGCAGTGTAATTTCCCTGAACAATCTGCAGGGATCTAGGAGAAAAAACACTATCCATAAGCAGAGGACAACTGAGGGAGTAGAAACACAGAGGAAAAGCAACTGCCTGACTACAATGGCTGAGGGGACATGACAGAGGAGAGACTCTAAACGAACACTCTAATGCAAATACTAACAACATGGCAATGGGTTCGAATCAAGAACACATGTGATACCCAGTGGAATCACGCGTTGGCACAGGGGGTGGGAGGGAGGAAAAGAAATTGATCTTTGTCTTTAATGTATAATGCATGGAAATGATCAAATAAAATACTATTAAATTTTAAAAAAAGAAATATGGGAATAGACAGTACCAATTTTTGCTCAACTATTCAGTTGTGTCCAAATTTTTGTAACCCCTTGGGCCATGGAATGCCAATACTGTCCATGGAGTTTTCTTGGAAAATATTACAGAGTGATTTGTCATTTCTCTTTCTAGTTGATTAAGAAGGCAAATAGAGGTTAAGTGACTTTCCCTAGGTCTCACAACTAGTTTCTAAGGCCAAATTTGAGCTCAAATCTTCCTGATACCAGGCTAAACACTCTATCCACTAATTAATCTGACTCACTGGTGAGTGAAAAATCCCCTGCCCCCTTTTATGAGGATTAGATTTTAATGTTAAAAATAGTTTTGAGTTAATCATAATTGTAATCCTAAAATAGATGAGTAATGTTACTATAAGTGATGATTTTAGTAGGCCTTTGTGAGTGTTTTAGTATAACTATTAAGGTTCTGAATTAAGTAAATAACCACCTTAGCATAGATTTTCATTGTTACTATGGGCCTTAGTTTGGGGCCTTAGACTTCATAATTGCTATATCATGCAAGCTCAGCAATTATGGTCTTTAACTTGTGATCCAGAATATGCCACTAGGCCTGACATGGGGTTCAAAATCTGCTACCTCTCAACACCATGCACTCTAACTTTTGCATCACTAGTCTGGGCACCCCTGCTCCCCCTTGTCTGTCAAGTGACTTTCAAGTCATCATCAAGTGACTTTTTCTACCAAAGAAAAGTATGTCCTGCTCTATTTTTAACATGGTCTTGGATTATTTTTAACTTGGTATTTAAGTTGTAATTTTCCTAGGGGTATATTGGAAGGTCTCTCACCGTGGTCAGGGTCTTTTTGTCTTGACTAGAAATCCAACTTTATTGTGAGATTGGTTGTCTCCCAATAAATCTATTTCTTTATGGCTTGGAGACTTTATTTTATATGCATCCTTGTCCTTAATTATACAACACTCTAGAAGGCCACATGGGGAAAATTTGACTCAATGTCCTAATTTTCATATCAGGAAACTGATGTACAATGTGATTAAATGACTTGTTCAACTTATACATGTAGTGGCTATCAAAGATTAAATGAAATCTGTCTTTTTATCACATATCCAGTAACCTTCATCCTGAACCACAATATAACATGCCAAATAAGGCATTAGTATTATAAGATTTGAATTAATATGCAATAACTCTAAGTATTAAATTTTATAAAGTTTATTAATAATCACTTGAATTAGAAAGAAAATAAACTAAAATAAATAGAAGTTCAAATCTAATTATCTAACAAAAATGAAACCACTGTATAAATTCTCCTGCCTGCCCAAAGCCTCCTTCTGCAGCTGTGATCAGGGGGAAAGAGAGAGAAATGGGGCTACACAAAACTCACATCCTTTCTATGTTAGCTCATAACAGGAGAAGGAACATGGAATGCTGGGAGAAAGAATCCTGGGGAGCTGATTCTAATTACACAATATGTTCTCCAAAAATTATTAAATCAGTCTTAATTTGCTCAGCTGAGTATATCTAGAAATATTCATACCAGGTAATTTGACCTAGCTCTCTTTCTTCTACAGATTTCATCTAGGTGACCCTTGGTAGAGTGGAATGTCCATGGGCTATGTGAAAATGTTACATTGGGCAGTTTAGTGAAAAGGAGTTACTGATTTCTAGCATCATTCAAGTAGGTCAGCAACCCAAACAACAACTAATGTTAGTGGTGAAGAAGTGGTAAAAATACTGGTAACATGTTATTTCATTTCTCTGTTTGAGTTTTCTGACAATTCTGTTGACTTGTTAAGTTGTGGTCAATTCAAATGAAATGGAATAATAGAAAGCTTATTTCTATTTGATGAAAACTTGTAACATAAAGGTTTTTGTTTTATTTTGTTTTTGGCTAGCTATGTAACTTCGCATTGAGAAGGAAAATTAATCTAATGACCATTTATATTTTTAAATTCCATTATTTCTTTTCTCTGTATAGTCATATCCTAATTGCAAAAGAACAACAATAATAGAAAATACAAAAAAAAATCTGTCATTCATTGCATTTAAGGTATAGGAAAACAAGAAGAGATGGAATTCTAATTCTTCTTTGGAAGGTTTAATTTCATGCCACTGCTTCTGAGTGATTGTAAAATATTCTGAATGCCTTCTGTTTTAGGTGTCTGCATATGTCTGTTCAAAAGAATATAAGGATATAAAGAAAGAAAGAAGGTATTCTTTTTTCCTCTAAGTCTCTATGATTCTACCATTACGATTGCCTATAAATTGATCATATTCGGTATGTTAATTAAAGTATGTACCTTCTAAAAAGCAAGTAAATTGTTCTTTTTTCCCTAAATAGTAGTAACAAGTTACATTCAATTTATTTTTCTTCCTCTCCACTAATCAATAACGTGGGGTCAGAGACAGCACTGAATAGTAAATAAGGAACTGTTCTTCTAGTACAACTGACCTGGACTGAAGTTTTACATCAACTGTCCTGGTACTACATGATGTTCTTAAAACTATAACTAGTTGAGCTTTTATTGATCTACAATGATTGAGAACAATTACAAATGTGGAATTTTATAAACAGAACCTACAAATTCAGTATCTTCTTTCCTCTCTCCTCTCCTCTCCTCTCCTCTTCTCTCCTCTTCTCTTCTCTCCTCTTCTCTCCTCTCCTCTCCTTTCCTCTTCTCTCCTCTTCTCTTCTCTCCTCTTCTCTCCTCTCCTCTCCTCTCCTCTCCTCTCCTCTCCTCTCCTCTCCTTTCCTGTCCTCTCCTGTCCTGTCCTCTCCTCTCCTCTCCTCTCTCCTCTCTCCTCTTTCCTCTCTCCTCTCTCCTCTCTCCTCTCCTCTCCTCTCCAAATTTCTTCTATAGCTTTTCTTTTTATTTTCCCTTTTCTTTTTTTCCCCACCCTTCTGGATTCAAGAGAGAGAGGATGTAAAAGTAATAATACTTTATACTGATTCCAATTGAGAATCACCTGTTTGACATATTCCAAGAGTCAAGAAAGATATGTTCAAGTCCTATCCCAGAAACTGATCTTCTGTGTAGCCACAAGAAATTCACTTAAATCTCTAAGCACTTCCATTTTCCCTTTTGTAGAATGGTAATCATAATGCCCTAACATTGATCTCAACATTGTGAATGAGATCCTTTGTAAATCTCAAAAGGAAATTTAAATGTGAGATGTTACAATTTTTTGTTGTTCAATCATTTTTTCAGTTGTGCCCACCTCTTCATGATTCCATTTGAGTTTTCTTCTCAGAAATACTGGAGTGCTTTGTTATTTCCTTTTCCAACTCACTTTATATTTGAATAACAGAGGTAAACACTACTAAGTGACTTGCTGTCTGAGGTCAGATTTGAATTCACTAAGTTGAATTTTCCAGATTTCAGGCTGGAATCTGGAATCAGGAAAAAATCACTCTTTTTACTGTGCCACTTAGATTCCCTTGAGATATAATTAATTAATAATAGCATAGACAATTATTTCTTAACCTGAGGTACACAGAATGATTCCAGGGTTCCATAGAATTTGGATGGGAAAACAATGTTTCTTTTCACTGACCTCTAAAAATCATTTATCATTTCTTTCTTTCTTTTATTAGTAATAATTTTAAAAAAATCTGAGAACTAGACTTCATCAGACTTCCAAAAGAGTCCATCAGACTTCCAAAGGAATCCACATCACAAAATATTTAAGATATATTCATCTTTAGACATTCTTTTTTTTTAATTTTAATATTATTTTATTTGGTCGTTTTCATACATTATTAACTGGAAACAAAGATCGTTTTCTTTTCCTCCCCTCCCCTACCCCCCCCCCCCCCCGCCTTTCCCTCTCCCATAGCCGACGCATGATTCCACTGGTTATCACATGTGTTCTTGACTCGAACCCATTTCCCTGTTGTTGGAGTTTGCATTATAGTGTTCATTTAGAGTCTCTCCTCAGTCTTATCTCCTCCAACCCTGTAGTCAAGCAGTTGCTTTTCAGCGGTGTTTTTACTCCCACAGTTTATCCTCTGCTTGTGGGTAGTATTTTTTTTTAGATCCCTGCAGATTGTTCAGGGATTGCATTGATACTAATGGAGAAGTCCATCACCTTGGATTGTACCAGAATGTATCAGTCTCTGTGTACAATGTTTTCCTGGTTCTGCTCCTCTCGCTCTGCATTACTTCCTGGAGGTTGTTCCAGTCTCCATGGAACTTCTCCACTTTATTGTTCCTTTTAGCACAATAGTATTCCATCACCAACATATACCACAATTTGTTCAGCCATTCCCCAATTGAGGGGCATCCCCTCATTTTCCAATTTTTGGCCACCACAAAGAGCGCAGCTATTAATATTTTTGTACAAGTCTTTTTGTCCATTATCTCTTTGGGATACAAGCCCAGCAGTGCTATGGCTGGATCAAAGGGCAGACAGTCTTTTATCGCCCTTTGGACATAGTTCCATATTGCCCTCCAGAATGGTTGGATCAATTCACAACTCCACCAGCAATGAATTAATGTCCCCACTTTGCCACATCCCCTCCAGCATTCATTACTTTGCATAGCTGTCATGTTAGCCAATCTGCTAGGTGTGAGATGATACCTCAGAGTTGTTTTGATTTGCATCTCTCTGATTATAAGAGATGTAGAGCACTTTTTCATGTGCTTATTAATAGTTTTGATTTCTTTGGCTGAGAATTGCCTGTTCATGTCCCTTGCCCATTTGTCAATTGGAGAGTGGCTTGATTTTTTGTACAATTGATTTAGTTCTTTATAAATTTTAGTAATTAAACCCTTGTCAGAGGTTTTTATGAAGATTGTTTCCCAATTTGTTGCTACCCTTCTGATTTTGGTTACATAGGTTTTGTTTGTACAAAAACTTTTTAATTTGATGTAATCCAGATTATTTATTTTGCATTTTGTAATTCTTTCTAATTTTTGCTTGGTTTTGAAGTATTTCCCTTCCCAAAGGTCTGACATGTATACTATTCTGTGTTCGCCTAATTTTCTTATAGTTTCCTTCTTTATGTTCAAGTCATTCATCCATTTTGAATTTATCTTGGTGTAGGGTGTGAGGTGTTGATCTAAGCCTAATCTTTCCCACACTGTCCTCCAATTTTCCCAACAGTTTTTATGAAATAGTGGATTTTTGTCCCAAAAGCTGGGATCTTTGGGTTTGTCATATACTGTCTTGCTGAGGTTGCTTGCCCCAGTCTATTCCACTGATCCTCCTTTCTGTCTCTTAGCCAGTACCAAATTGTTTTGATGACCGCTGCTTTATAATATAGTCTGAGATCTGGGACTGCAAGACCCCCTTCCTTTGTATTTTTTTTCATTAATTCCCTGGATATCCTTGATCTTTTGTTCTTCCAAATGAACTTTGTTATGTTTTTTTCTAAATCAGTAAAAAAAATTTTTGGAAGTTCCATGGGTATGGCACTAAATAGATAGATGAGTTTGGGTAGGATGGTCATTTTTATTATATTGGCTCGTCCTACCCATGAGCAGTTAATGTTCTTCCAATTGTTCAAGTCTAGTTTTAGTTGTGTGGAAAGTGTTTTGTAGTTGTATTCATATAGATCCTGTGTTTGTCTCGGGAGATAGATTCCTAAGTATTTTATTTTGTCTTGGGTAATTTTGAATGGGATTTCTCTTTCTAGTTCTTGCTGCTGAGCTGTGTTGGAATTATATAGAAATGCTGATGACTTATGTGGGTTTATTTTGTATCCTGCAACTTTGCTAAAGTTGTTGATTATTTCAATTAGCTTTTTGGTTGAGTCTCTAGGATTCTTTAAGTAGACCATCATGTCATCTGCAAAGAGTGATAATTTGGTCTCTTCCTTGCCTATTTTGATGACTTCAATTTCTTTTTCTTCTCTAATTGCTACTGCTAGTGTTTCTAATACAATGTCAAATAATAGAGGTGATAATGGGCATCCTTGTTTCACTCCTGATCTTAATGGGAATGGATTTAGTTTATCCCCATTGCAGATGATATTAGCTGATGGTTTTAGATATATACTGTTTATTATTTTTAGGAATGACCCTTCTATTCCTATGCTTTCTAGTGTTTTTAGTAGGAATGGGTGTTGTATTTTATCAAAGGCTTTTTCTGCATCTATTGAGATAATCATGTGATTCTTGTTGGTTTGCTTGTTGATGTGGTCAATTATGTGGATAGTTTTCCTAATGTTGAACCAGCCCTGCATCCCTGGTATGAATCCTACTTGATCATGGTGGATGACCCTTCTAATCACTTGCTGGAGTCTTTTTGCTAGTATCCTATTTAAGATTTTTGCATCTATATTCATTAGGGAGAATGGCCTATAGTTTTCTTTCTCTGTTTTTGGCCTGCCTGGCTTTGGAATTAGTACCATGCTTGTGTCATAAAAGGAGTTTGGTAGGACTCCCTCTTTGCTTATTATGTCAAATAGTTTGTATAATATTGGGGTTAACTGTTCTCTGAATGTTTGATAGAATTCACTGGTGAATCCATCAGGCCCTGGGGATTTTTTCTTAGGCAGTTCTTTGATGGCTTGATGGATTTCAATTTCTGATATGGGATTATTTAAGAAAACTATTTCTTCTTCTGTTAGTCTAGGCAATTTATATTTTTGTAAATATTCATCCATATCACCTAGGTTGGTATATTTATTGCCATATAGTTGGGCAAAGTAGTTTTTAATGATTGCCTTAATTTCCTCTTCATTTGAGGTGAGATCCCCCTTTTCATCCTTGATGCTATTAATTTGCCTTTCTTCTTTCCTTTTTTTAATTAAATTAACCAGTACTTTGTCTATTTTGTCTGTTTTTTCAAAGTACCAGCTTCTAGTCTTGTTTATTAGCTCAATAGTTCTGTCACTTTCTATTTTATTAATTTCTCCCTTAATTTTTAGGATCTCTAGTATGGTTTTCTTCTGGGGGTTTTTAATTTGTTCATTCTCAAGTTTTTTGATTTGCATTTCCAATTCCTTGGTCTCTGTCCTCCCTAATTTGTTAATATATGCACTCAGGGATATGAATTTTCCTCTAAGTACTGCCTTGGCTGCATCCCATAAGGTTTGAAAGGATGTTTCGCCGTTGTCATTTTCTTCAACGAAATTGTTAATTGTTTCTATGATTTCTTCTCTAACTATCTGATTTTGGAGTATCATGTTATTTAATTTCCAATTAATTTTTGATTTGGGTCTCCATGTACCCTTGCCGATCAATATTTTAATTGCCTTGTGATCTGAAAAGGCTGCAGTTAATATTTCTGCTTTTCTGCATTTAAGTGCCATGTTTCTATGACCTAGTGTATGATCTATTTTTGTGAATGTGCCATGTGGTGCTGAAAAGAAGGTGTATTCTTTTTTGTCCCTATTTATTTTTCTCCATATGTCTATTAATTCTAATTTTTCTAAGATTTCATTCACCTCTTTTACCTCTTTCTTATTTATTTTTTGATTTGATTTATCTAAATTTGATAGTGGTTGGTTCAAGTCTCCCACTAATATGGTTTTACTGTCTAATTCCTCCTTCAATTCTCCTAGTTTCTCTATTAAAAATTTGGATGCTATACCATTTGGTGCATACATGTTGATTAGTGATATTTCCTCATTGTCTATACTTCCTTTTAGCAGAATATATTTACCTTCCCTGTCCCTTTTGATCAGGTCTATTTGTACTTTGGCTTTGTCAGATATCATGATTGCAACTCCTGCCTTCTTTCTATCGGTTGAGGCCCAAAAGGTCTTACTCCAACCTTTAATTCTAACCTTGTGAGTGTCAACCCGTCTCATATGTGTTTCTTGAAGGCAACATATGGTAGGGTTTTGTGTTCTAATCCAGTCTGCTATTTGTCTGCGTTTTATGGGTGAGTTCATCCCATTCACGTTCAGAGTTATGATTGTTATTTGTGGATTCGCTGGCATTTTGATGTCTTCCCCGAGTTCTGACCTTTCTTCTTTAGCTTTCTCCTTTTGAACCAGTGATTTACTTTAGGTCGGTCCCCCTAGTCCCCTCCCTTGAGATGCTTCCCTTTCTAGCCCGTCCCTTTTTATGCTCCCTTCCCCTCCCCCCTCTCCTTCCCTCCCTTTTTGTGCTCCCTCCCCCCTCCCCCTCCTTAATTTTCCTTTCTTTCTTGCCCTAATGGATAAGATAGAAATCAGGATCCCACTGGATCTAGATGTTCTTCCCTCTCAGATTTGATTTCACTGAGAGTAAGGTTTAAGTACTTCCACTTCACGCTCTCTTCCTCTCCTTCTCATATGAGAGTTCTTCCCCTCCCCTTCCCATGTGTATCTTTATATGGGAAAGTTTATTCTATTGATTCCCCCCCTATTTCTTGAAGTTAATCTTAGTATTATCACGGTTCCCCCCTCCCTTTTCCTTTTTTTGCCCCAACTTTCCCCAAATCTTCTTAATTCCCCAATCTTTCCCTATGCATGTTTCTTCTAACTACTCTTATGATGATACAATTTATGAGAGTTACACAAAACATTTTCCCCACATATTAATATATATAATTAGATGTAAATGTAGTCCTTATAGAAGAGAGTTTGACTTAAAGAGAAAGATAAAATTTATCTCCTTTTCCCTTTCTTTCATATTTACCTTTTCATGTTTCTCTTGCTTTCTGTGCTTGGATATCGAACTTTCCACAGAGCTCTGGTCTTTTCTTAGCAAATGCTTGGAAATCTTCTATTTTGTTGAATGCCCATACTTTCCCCTGGGAGTATATAGTCAGTTTTGCTGGGTAGTTGATTCTTGGTTGGAGACCCAGCTCTCTTGCCTTTCTAAATATCGTGTTCCATGCTTTGCGGTCTCTTAGTGTGTTAGCCGCTAAGTCATGTGTGATCCTTATGGGAGCCCCCTTATATCTGAAGCTCTTCTTCTTAGCTTCTTGTAGGATTTTCTCCTTTACTTGGAAGCTCTTGAATTTGGCAATTACATTCCTAGGCGTTGTCTTTTGGGGATTTAGTATAGAAGGTGTTCTATGAATCCTTTCTATTTCTATTTTGCCCCCTTGCTCCAGAACGTGGGGGCAATTTTCTTTTATAATCTCCTCTAGAATAATATCCAATTTGTTGTTTACCTCTGGTTTTTCTGGGAGACCAATGATACGGAGATTTTCTCGTCTTCCTCTGTTCTCCAGGTCCGTGACCTTCTCAGTGAGATATTTTCTCTTTTCTTCCAATTCATTAATTATTTGGGTTTGCTTTATTGATTCTTGCTGTTTTATCATCTCACTTTCTTCGAGGTGCTTAATTCTGGTCATTAGGGACTGGATTTGCTTTTCAGCCTTGTCTGCCCTTCTATTGGATGCTTCGAGTTCTTTTTCCAATTGAGCAGTCTTATCTGTCAGACAGCTGATCTCTTTCTCCCATTTTTCTTTCCAGAAGGTTTCCATCTTTTGGATAAGTTCCAGTTTGAGATCTTCCAGAGCTTGTTGATAGTTTCCATTTTGGGAGGCGTGTTCTGAATTTTTTTGGATTTCCTCCTCATTCTCCTCTTTTCCTTGGGTACTTCCACCATAAAAGTTTTCAATAGTCACTTTTTTCCCTTTCTTCCTGGAGGCTTGATTTTGGGCCATGTGAGCCATCCCTTTGGTGGTTTTATTTCCCTTTCCTTTTTGGTCTGGAATCTGGGTTATAAGAGCGGTTTTTCTGTGAATTTAGGTTGCTTCAGACTAGTTCTTCCCAGCCTCCGAGCCCAGGTATTCAGCTCCGCCCAGATAATCAGCGCGCGTTGTTCAGCGCAGCCCACCCCAAGTCCTGGTCCGCTGGATTCTCCAGTGAAAGCGCCCTGAGACGTTTTTTCCTGGCAGTCCCCAGATCCCAAGGACCCTGGAGTGCCCCCCCAGACAGAGACGCTCCCCACTCACTCGCTGTCCCGGTGAGAGCTCAGGTAGCTCACTCTGGTTTAGTGGGGGAGGTGGGGTGGGGGAAGGGCGGCTCAGTTCACTTTTCTGTGCAAGCTTTTCCTTCTTATTTTAGTGTGGAAATGTTCAAGCCCCACGTACCTTTGCCTCTGTGGGGTACTGGGGAGTCCTTCTGTTCCTCCAAAGGTGATTTTATGCTCCTTTGATGTAGTCTATTTCGTTCGGTGCTGGGGAGAGGAAGCGTGCAGCGTCTAGATTGCAGCCATGATTACCCCCTCGATATTTTTTTTTTTTTAATCCTTACCTTCTGTCTTGGAATCAATACTGTGAATTGGCTCCAAGGCAGAAGAGTGGTAAGGGCTAGACAATGGGGGTCAAGTGAATTGCCCAGGGTTACACAGGGCTGGGAAGTATCTGAGGTCAGATTTTAACCCAGGACCTCCCATCTCTAGGCCTGATTCTCAATCCACTGAGCTACCCAACTGCCCCCTGGTCTTTAGATATTCTTATATTTTGTGTAATGATCCTAAATTCACAATAAAATAATCAGCCATATGATCCTTAGGTACTTTACTTTGGTAACTATTGGGTTAATAATTAAATGCTTTCTGTCCCTGTATAAATTACTATCTTGTAATCATTTTTCTACTTTATCAAATAAGGTGTTCCATTAACTAATATTGAGCTCTGTATTCAACAATTCACAAATTGCTAAATTACCTTAGCTCTAATACAGTTCTGTGGACATAATAATTAGATCCAATTGGATTGTGGTCCATTTAGGAAGAATCTCCTTAGGTAAGTTGTCAACATAGCATAGCCCTAGGCAAATATCCATCTTAAGTTTATATTATACCAACATTTTTTTTCCTCATTCACTAGCTGTTCTAGTTCTAGAAAGCAGGTTCGAAAGAAGCAGAGTAAGTAATTACTAAAACCTTAAATATCATCATTGAGACTGTGAATAGATACATATTTGAGGATATATTCAGGACAAGTGAAAGATTCTGAAGAACAGAAAATACCCCAGTATATTGTAGATAATAGGAAGAAATAAATTACTTGTAAGAGAATGAAAATTAAAGAGTGATCAGAATACAGTAATCTCAGTTTTCATTGACATCAGTTATTGTGGGTTTTGGTTTTCATCCATTTTTTCCAGGAAAAATGTGTCTCAGTTTTTGTTGGTTGCATCAGATTTCATCAGAGTTCCCACTTGACTTTGATGCTAATTTTATGAAAACAAAGGGGGGCCTACTGTTCTCCTGCTCAGTTTGAGAAATATATGTATTGAAAAGCAAATAAATCCATTTTATCCATGTAGATAGTATAAGGATGGGAAGTAGGAAAAAAGAACCATTGGTTTGAAATGGAATTTTGAGAGCTCAACAGTTGCATGAGGCAAGAACCGCACTTGGAAACTGAACAAGGTCTTCTCGGGAAATTCTGCTGCAGAGGGCTCTTGAGTGAGGAGACACAGAAGGGAGTGGAAGGAGAAGCTGTTTCTTGGGGCCACTCAAAACCACTTTGGGTGATTTATGACACTGACAGAAATCTTAACATTGTGGGTTCCTGTTTAGAACATCACTGGTTTCTGTCAAGAAACCTAATTTCTTCAAAGCCTTTCATTCAATGAACTATTGAGATACTGTACTCAAATCAGGGAGTGGTGCTCTCTTTCCTTTTTCCTACCTTTCCCCTGCCTACAAGAAAACCCAGTACTTCAGTAATCAGTTTTATTTAGAAAGAGATTTAGGGTGACCTCTACCCTTTTCCCCAACCAACAGTTAAATCAAATAAGCAGATAGCTAATTCAACCCTGTTTATTTACATCTGGAAAGTAAGCCCATTGGCAGACTCCATCTTGTTGCCAGTTTTCAAGAAGATATGAGAGGGAGGCTTGTGAGTACCCCAAAGCAGAGCATATCCAGATTGAGGTCCCACATACCTCTCCTTGTAGAGAAGACTTCCCTACCACCCTTGCTGACTGGCATGGCCATCAAGGGGCAAGCCTTCACCAAGGGGAGATCTGCATTTTGTCTCCCTCAAGTAATTCAGGGATTCCAGGAGGGAGTAGAGAGGTAAGCCATTTTCATCAACCCTTTCCTCACTGCCTTGAACCCTCATTTCTCCATCTAAGCAATGTGAGTCCCCCAAAATTACAATAGCAAACAAAAATCAGATAAAGTATACAAAGGAGAATATATACCTGACTATACACAATGAATGAGCTCTCTTATTTGGAGTGAGATCTCATCCCAGTCAAGTAGAAATTCTTCCATAGTATTTCACTGAGAAGAGGGACATAATTAAGGCAACAACTCCTTTACATGTCAGCTTCTTTCCCAAGTCTTTCCAGATAATGCCTTGATACCTAAGGTCCTTATGAAGGAGGATTCCTCTTTCCAAACAATAAGTTTCCTCTCCCCTCCTTGCTGTCTTCCATACACAAAGAAGAGTCTTCAGAAAGGTAAATGACATGTTCATTTATTCTTTACATTAGTCTTTTATACTCATTTTATATTAATTTCTTATTGTTTTTAGTATTAAACACTATATTCTTTATAAAATGTGCTTTTGGTATGTATTTTGGAGTGTCTAGAATGAATTAATTGGATTTAAATTGATTCATATGGAAATAATTGCCTTGGTTTTCATTGCTTTCAGATTTGGCTGATTGTTTTCCTAGGATTTATTGATGAAAACTGAGGTATCACTGTAATAAGAAGGGGAAACATATGAAGCAAAAAATGATCAAATCAAAAACACAAGTAGAGATTCTGGACTGACGAAAGAGAAAGTTTTCTTTGTTAGGAATTAATGCAAAGGAAAAGAGGTTAGTTAAGGAGTTTTGAGTTATGGGATAGGGAGAAAAAAGAACATAACCAGGGCAAATTCTCTATTTGCTTTCTAAAAGGCAGGAGAAAAATCCACTATAGGGAAGAAGGGAAAAGACAACTTTTTTAAAGGTAACATATTATATGAAACAATATGATGTAATCAATGGGAATTACATAAAAAAGATATATTACCATCTACTTTGCCATTCTATCTGGTGAACAATGAATTCTTTCTATTTGATTTGCTCCTGAACTTACTGTGTGTTGCCATGTCTATTATAATGTAAATGCTTTGAGAGCAAGGACTGTTCTGAATTTCTATTCTTGCCCCTCATGTTTAACTCTGTGCTTTGCATCAAGTAGATTACATAGTGCATAAAAGATTAGAATTAGGAAGATCTGAGTTTAGATCCCCCTTCAGATGCTTATCAATTGAGATGTTGCTTAATTTCTGTCAGCCTTGGTTTCCTCATGTATAAAATAAGAATAAAGCGTACCTATGTCCAAGGGTTGTTATAAGGATAAAATGAAATAATATTTGCACCGCACTTGATAAACTTTAAAGAACTACATAATTTGTAGCTATGATTATAATTTGAATTTGAATAATGCAATATTATTATTTGTAAGTTTTTAATTATTCAATTGTCTATTTATCTGGTAATACTCAAATATAAAGATCAAATTCTCACTTAAATTGACTATATCCTTTAGGAATTATTTATATCTAGCCAAAGAGTTTGATACTAAAGAGAAACATAGGATAATGTGAGAAAGGGTTGTAATCTTTACCAGTTTATGACTGATTTATGATGCCATAGGTTCCTAACACAGTTTTTGAAACCTAGTGCTTAATAAATATTTATTTATTGATGAAAATGTTTTGCTGTCAACACCCAAATAAGGGTAGGCTTATTTTATCACAATGCAGTTCAATCGCTATTCTTTTTACAAAATTAACTGAACGTAAATACCACTAAAGCGTGCAATTGCACCATTTATTACATCTGTTTCTTTCCATTTGTTTCTTTTGATGCCCAGGTTTAGAGTAGTACCCTGACCTTTTTTCCCAAACTAAATTAGATTTTAAAGCAAAAGGCAAGAACATAAAGCCAAATCTTACCTCAAAGAATAGTTTGGCAGCATAAGCCTGGATTGCTAACATGAAATGCTCTTTTTGAACTAGCAGAAATTTAGGTCGTGTCATTCTTTTTCTCACTTGTTTCCAGGGGCAGGCCACTAACTTCTGAACTTCAAGATAGTTTGCCTACATACTTTGTCCAAAATGAAAACTCAAAACAGTGTCTGAGCTATGAAACTGATCATACAACTTATTTGAAATTAGAGGAAAATTACATGAAAATGAACTTCAACACAAATTCTCAGTGGATACAAATTTCAGATACTACTTTCTTCATGATGTTGACATTACTCAGAGATTCTGTCATATTAAATACGAAGAATACAAAGGCTGACTCCAGAGTAGTTAAGAATTTATTTTAAAACTCCCTCAAACCCACCAAATCACCAGGTGGCAGTGTAGTATAGTATGCATAATTCAGCCATATATAAAAAAGAAATTGCTGGAAAAGTTGATTTGAAAATGTAAAAAATACATATTATATATGTAAGTAGTTTTTCTTTTTTGAAGTATTATTACCTTCCCACAATAAATTAAAAGCAGATACAATTCCGTAAATTGTTTTTCCCCTTTTAGTAACATCAAAGCAAAAGTTATCTCTAGTTTTTAACTTGACCTGACAAAATAAGTCCCAACTTTTCATTTTTTCTTGAGACTGTAGTCACCCTTGCATAGTCCATCCTTAAAAAGATATTTTGACACCTCATAGCACTATTTATTAACTGAATTATGAAAGTGCTTTCCACAGCACTCACAAAGACATTTACTGACCACTAACTGCTAAGACAAGAACTTTGACATTTACTTTTCCTAAATGTAACTTCCTCCACTGTCATTTCACACATTAAGGAAAGATTGCAGCCATTCAGCAGAATACTTAGAAATTTGCACAATACTAATTCAACAGTTTAAATATATAGATTCAACATTTTCTTTCAGAAGTCAAGTATTTATTCAATATTTGAAGAATTATGAAATATTCCAATTAGGAAATGGGGAAAGTGATATTACAGAAATGTTTGCATATAGGAAACATAATAGAACATACTTGTGTTTTTTCAAATTAATAAATATAATTAAAAGAGAGAAGTATATGAAGTTATATGAACTTAGATAAAGGGAAATAGGCAATACTAGGAAACAAAAGACAGTAGTAGCAATAATAATTGACATTTATTAAATGCCTGTTCTACACCAGGGACTGTGCAAAGCATTGGGGATATAAAGAAAAGTAAAGATGGTCCCTGCTTTCATATTTTAAGGTTAGAAACACAATTCAAGCAACTAAGGATAGTTAGGCTAACTTGGAAATAATCTCCAGAAAGACATTTATAATAATGGTGATAAGGAAAGACCTCTTGGTGGAGATACTTATATATTGAGGTCTGATGGAAGCCAGAGAATCCAGGGATTAGAGAGAAGGAAGTAGAACATTCCAGACCAGGAGGATAGTCAGTGAAAATATATAAAGTCAAAATAGGCAGTATCTTGTGGGAAGAACAGCAAAGAAGCCAAGATAATTGGATAGATGAATATGTGGGGGGAAAGGAAGTAAAAAAAAAAAGTAGAGGTAGATAGAGGTAAATTTGCATTTTGTACAATTCAAAATGTTGGAAACATTGCTCCTTTCAGAGCTCAATTCAAGTACAATATTTTAAGAGCCCCTTCTCATTTCCATAGTTATAATTGCCCCCTGCATTTCTTTTTCACATATCCTATACAGACTTCTCTGAGTAAATGTTTTATTTCTTGAAGTTGAATTTATGATGATTGAGGCTGAGGACTATTTATGTGAAATATGTGATACAGGCCAAGTATTTACTAATTATTTGTTGATTATTGACAAACTTATTTTTAGAGGCTAGCTCTACAAATAGCTCAAGAGTTATTGAACCAGGATAATAAAAATGATCCTGGGATAACAGACAGACCACCAGACTGACAGATCAGACATGCAGACATCCTCTTGATGGGTGGTGACAAAGTTTATTGATTTCAAATAGCTATTTATAGATTATTGGATCAGTCAGAGGAATTAGATCACTCACAATAGAAGTCAATGATTAACAGGGTGGAAACAATGTATTTAGATTACCTCAGTGGTTCTAAACAGAGTTTTCTATAGGATAATAAATCATAGGTAACATATCAATTCAACCTGTCAAAGAATGACCCAGTTTTGTATAGAATACAGTATGTTCTTCTCCCAGAACTCCATTATTTTCTTGGCATGACATAGAGTACTGTTTTTCTCATGCCAGGGAGCAGACTACATGTCTGGCAATTTCTAAGATATGAATTCCCAGAGACCTTACAAATTGGGGTGCATTGGATATTCCACAGTCTTACTGGAATGGAAGCCCCTAATCTTTTTATGCTGTTCCCACACTTATTATTGTATAGTGTGATGGAAACTCAGATTACAATCTCTAGCTGTCACAATAAAATTTCCCTTGCCTTCTGTACTTGAAGAAAATTCCAGAAATTTTTGCATCAAACATGTTTACTCTCTTGACTAATTTTTGTGCCTGATCCTATTCCCAATGTTATGATTTACATGTCATAAAACTTGAGATACCCAAAGAAGACGATTCACATTGTATAATCTCTCTTTTTAAAGAGGTTTAAAACTGTCTTTCATTTTATTTCCTTGGATTCTGGGCACTGTAGACCCACTTAGAGGATAATGTTTAAGTTATTAATCAGATAAAAGCTAATAAAATACAAGCTCCATGATACATAAACTGATGCTAAAATCAAATCATCTGATGACACCTATATCTCTCATTTCTTCTTTTTGCTGCTTTCCAGAATCTTCTCTCTGCTTTCCTAATTGTTTGGCATTCTGGTCCCATTTGAGCGATAAGGCTTAATTTATATAGTAGATCAAAGCAAAATAGAAATGAAGTATAAAAACAAAATGACATGTGATGAAATTAATTGATTAATGAAATATACACAGCTAATAATATCAACTTGATGTTACACACTCAAAGATCTAGTTCCCTGGATGATGGTCCATTATTGATTAGTACAGAATAGGTATCCATTCTCACTCAAAGGTACTTATGACTCACCAGATATTAAGGCTATAACTAGAAGTTAAAATAACTTTTGCTTTCATATATCAAAAATATCAAATTATTTTTATAAAGTCAAGGAAGAAGAATTATATTTATTTAAAAGGATTCTATACTTGTGTTCATAAAATTCCTCAATTTGTCTTGGCAGATAGATTCTCAAATATTTTTAATTGCCTAAAATGATTTTAATTGGAATTTCTCTTTCCAACTCTTCCTGCTGATTTTTATTGGAAATAAATAGAAATGCTGATTTATGTGGATTTATTTTTTCCTGCAACTTTACTAAATATATTCATTATTCCCACTAGGTTTTTAGTTTATTTCTTGGGTTTTCTAAGTATAGAATTATATCATATGCAAGGAGGAATAGTATAGTTTCCTTGCTGGCTACTTTAATCCCTTCAATTTCTTTTTTTTTTTCATTGCTACAGCTAGCATTTCTACTAAAATTTTAAATAATAGAGATGATAATGGACATTCTTGCTTCACTTCTGATCTAATTGAGAAGGCTTCTAATTTTTCCCCATTGCAGCTGATACTTGCCATTGGTTTTAATGGACTTCTCTAGTACTAGCAATGAAGTGATCTGGAACAATTCAGAGGGACTTATGAGAAAGAATGTTATTCACATTCAGAGGAAGAACTATGGGGGTGGAAACACTGAAGAAAAACAACTGCTTGATCACATCTGTTGATGGGGATATTATTGGGAATATAGACTCTAAATGATCACCCTAGTGCAAATATCAATAATATGGAAATAGGTCTTGATCAGACACATGTAAAACCCAGTGGAATTATGCGTCAGCTATGGGAGGGGGTGGGGAGAAGGAAGGGAATGGACATGATTCTTGTAACCATAGAAAAATATTCTAATTAACTAATTAAATACAAATTTCCAAAAAAATTAATAAAAATAAAAGCTAAAAATAGATAAATAAATAAACAAATATAGCTTATTAGTTTGGGGAAAGGCCATTTTATTCCCAAAGTTTCTTGTATTTTCAATAAGAATTGGTATTGTATTCTATCAAAGGCTTTTTCTCCATCTATTGAGATAATTATGTGATCTCTACTGGTTTGATTATTTATATAGTCAATTACGTGGATGGTTTTCCTAATAATGAACCAGCCTTGCATTCCTAAGATAAATACCACCTGGTCATAGTGAATAATTCTTGTGATAACTTGCTGTACTCTTTTAGCCAGTATTTTATTTAATATTTTTGCATCTATGTTAATTAAGATGATTGGTCTATAGTTTTTTTTTTCCTCTGGTTTTGGTCTTCCTGGCTTGGGAATTAGTATGATATTTGTGTCATAAAAATAATTTGGTAAAATTCATTCTTTGCTTATTTTGTCCAATTGTTTGTATGGTATCAGGATTAGTTGTTCTTTAAATGTTTGATAGAATTCACTTGTGAATCCATCTTGCCTTGGGAATTTTTTCTTAGGGAGTTCCTTGAGGGGTTATTGAATTTCTTCTTCTGATGTGGGATTATTTCAGTATTCTATTTCCTTTATTTATTGTCATATAGTTGCACAAAATAGCTTCTAATAAATGCCTTAATTTCCTCTTTAGGTGAGATCCCCTTTTCATTCATGGTACTGTTAATCTGATTCTCTTCTTTCTTTTTATAAATCAGAATAATAAATTATTTATTTTGTTTTTCTTCAAAATACAAGCTCCTACTTTTATTTATTAGTTAAATAGTTATTTTAATTTAAATTTCATTAATCTCTCCTTTGATGTTTAGGATTTCCAATTTGGTCTCTATATGAAGATTTTTAATTTGTTCTTGTTCTATTTTTATTTTTAAATTGCATGCCCAATTTGTTGATCTCCTCTTTATGTTTTTTGTTAATATAGGCACTCAGGGATATAAATTTCCCCTAAGTACTGTTTTGGTTATAATTTCTTATATATTGTCCCCTCATTATCATTCTCTTTAATAAAATCAGTGATTGTTTCTATGATTTGTTCTTTGATCTGTCAGTTTTGAAGACTTAGATTATTTGGTTTTGAATTAATTTTTCATTTGACTCTCTATGAACTCTTATTATTATTTTCATCACATTATGATCTTACAACATTGCATTTACTATTTCTGCTTTTGGTTGTGATATTTTAATGCCCTGGAACATGGTCAATCAATGCATACATACCATGTACTACTGAAAAGAAGATATATTTCTTTTTATTTATATTCAATTTTCTTCAGATATCTATTAAATCTAAATTTTCTAAAATTTCATTCACTTCCATTAGGGTTTTCTTATTCATTTTTTAACATCATTTAATTAACATTATCAAATAACATTGTTTTAATGTTAGTATTTTATTTTAATGTTTAATTTTATTTAATCTTATAGTTCTAGAATTTCTGTATAGTTTTCCCTGATGATTTATTGGAGTGTGGTATATAAACTTTTTCTTTTTAGTATCACAATATTCGGGGAGTTTGACAATTCTTATATTGTCTCTCTTTCATCTATTTCATAGGCCAATTGTTTCTGTAAAAAAGATGTTTCAGAATCTTTTCCAATATTTTATTCTTTTGATCCTGCTTTTTTCTTATTTCCTTTGAAAGTCATTAGTGTCCCCTTTTCCAATTCTAGTTATTAATCAGCCATTTTCTTTTCTGATTTTTTTGTCTCTCAATTAATTTCAATGTTTTTTCTTTCATAATTTTCTTGATTTTCTTTTATTACCCATATTTATTTTAAATTTTCCCTTCAACTTCCTTCATTTTATATTTGAGATCCTTTTTAAAGATCTACCCAAAGTGCTTTGTAAACTCATAACCATTTAACATTTTCTTTACTATTTTAGAATGTTTTTCTTTCACTGTCCTCTCAGTTTGAACCCAGTTCTTCTCTGTTCCAATAAGTGTTATCAATAATTATGTTCTGACTCCTTTGCTTATTCATTTTATAAAATATCTTTTTACAGCTAGGCCAACTGGTTTTGTTATTAGCTTTTTTTGATAGTATCAGGGTTTCTGGGGGTGGGGCATAGTGCCCTAGGTTTCAGGATTTTTCTTTGTTAATTATTTCATGTAACCTATTTTGTTAATATCATTTCTATGATGTAGGGTCAGTTTTTATCCCAGCTCCTCTGCTCAGGCCCCAGTCTATGATTGACCTCAGGGGCTCCAACCTGAGTTCCCCAGAAGTTCTGCCACTGCAAGCAGATAGCTCACCTAACCCCAGTGATGGCACCCAAGAACTCTACTCTCTTGGGGATTAGATGGCACCAGACACTGAGCAACTACAATCACTGATGTGTGTGTTCTTGTTGGAATAGGCAAAATGTCCATATTTTTGCTCTCCCAGAGAGAAATCCTAATAAAGAGCAGGTCTCTGGTCAGTGTTCTTGGGCACCTAATGTCCTTCCTTTTTTTGTAGTCAATATCCTGCTGTGGATAAATGGTAATCTGTAGAGCTGAGATCCACAGCAATTCCTAGGGTTTGCTGCCTATTGACTACATCAATATCTGCCACTGGAATTTAAGCTCCCAGGCCCAGTAGACAAAGTGAAACTGAAGATCATGACTTCAGGGCTTGGTGCTTGCTGGTTCTGTGTTGTTTGCTCAAGGGTATTATGCTATCTATTGAGACTCAGGCCATGGAATACAGAGATCTTATTCCCTACTTCTCCTTGGCTACCCAGCTTCACTCATGACTCATCTCTTTTTGCCATTTTTAGCATTTAGTATGTAGAGTTATTTTTGATATGGGGAAAATTTAGTAAATGAGGGAGTCTCAGTTCCATCTACACCATCTTCCCACAATTCCCTCCCACCCAACAGCACAGCATTTTCAAGTTTTTTTGAAGAGCAATTCCAAAGATTTGTAGATGTGGCAATATGGCTTAAAATACAAAGTTGTTTTGTTTTGTTTTGTTTTTTACCATCTCATCTATACCTGTTGCTTTGAAACTAGACATTCGGCATGAAGGAAAGAAATACTGATTAAATTATGACCTACATGCTGAAGCATGGCTTTCTTTCTTTCTTTTTCTTTCTTTCTTTCTTTTTCTTTCTTTCTTTCTTTTTCTTTCTTTCTTTCTCTCTTTCTCTCTCTCTCTTTCTTTCTTTCTTTCTTTCTTTTTCCTTTCTTTCATGAACAAGTATTTTCAAAATCATTCATAGTCAAATTGTGTACATCTCCCTACTCCCATAGGATAATTGATACAGACAATACAAGGCACACAAAAGTGTGAAGGGAAATTATCAATATTAAGAATCTTTTGATATTTTGGTATATCTACCTTTCATAATTGGGCATTCCATTTCTTAATACAGTTGTTAACCTACTCACACATCATTGTGTGAAACATGGTTTCACAAAGAAAACTCCAAGCAATATTTACCAATATGCTGAAAACTTTCCTCTTATTTTATTATCTCAGGGGAACCATTACTCAAGCTTTCTACCTGTTGAATTTAACTACAAATATAAATGATCCACTTTAACTTCTAGCCATAAATGTCCTGGCTGATACTTAGTACGCTACAACTCATGAACAATTCTTTTTAGATATTTTTTTTAGATTTTTTTTAGATAATTTTTTTTAGATAATTGGAAGTTCTGTTGTTGTTCAGTCATTTCAGCCATGTCTAATGCTTCATGACCCATTTGGAGATTTATTGACATATACTAGAGTGGTTTGTAATTTCTTCCTCCAGATAATTTACAGATAAAGAACCTGAGACAAATAAGGTTAAGTGACTTTCCTAGAATCACACAGATATGAATTCACAAAGATGAGTCTTTCTAACTCTCAGCCCAGAACCTAACCAATGTACTGACTAGCTGCCTAGAAGGTCTAAACCTATGGTGGTGAAGCTATGGCACCTGTGCCAGAGGGGGCATTTGGAGCCCTCTCTTTGGGAACATACATTATTGCCCCAGCACAAAGTTCTTCAGAGTTTGTTACTAGAAGGCCAGAGGATTGGGCTGCTCCTTTCTACCTCTCCACAGGTGCCTGAGTACATTTTTCATATTACCCCCCTAAAAGTTTCACTAACCCTGCTCTAAGCTATCTCCTAAATAATATAGGGACATTTTATTTTCTGTATGCACTAGTTTCCCTTTATCAGACCAAAAGTCATTTTATGGTGGTGTGATCCCTTACATACTAGAATTTCTATCCTAAAGCCCCCAACCCCTGTTTCATTCTACTCCTTAATCTGCTTCATACCAGACTCTCCCCCTTCCCTATTTTGCTTCTAAAAATGATATGTCAAACTATGGTTTCCAGTGGCTTTACTCCAACTTCTACTAGTTACTACTATCAGATATTTGCCATGGACCTTATTAAAATAAACTCTTGTGTCATATTTGTTATTATGTTTATATTCCTGCTATTTTGTCCAATACTTGAAACATAATACTAATTTAATAAATATCTTCTCACTCATTCTATAATCCATTTATTATCTGAGATAAAAAGACTGATGGTGGTGAAATCAGTTGAATTCTTAATCAAAGTCCATGTATGACACTACCTATATATATATATGAAGTTGATTAAGTCCCTTAACTTCCCATAATTCCCAAGTGTAAGAACTGGTAAGACTCGTGAAGGACCAAGTAGTTCAATTAGTAAATAGTGAAAGATGATAAAAAGCATCCTATCTTAAACAAAGAATTCCAGGGACAGAAAATACATTATCTTCAAAGCCAGATCATTTTACATTTGGATAACTATAATAGCTAAGCAGTTTGTCTCACATAAAATGGAAATCTACTCATCTATTAAATATGAATGTTTCTTTTTAATATTTACTTTTTTTGGGTTATCATGATGGAAATAGGAATGATCATTCAGAAGCATAGTTGCAATGTTGCAATGCTACAAGCATTCTTTGTGAAGCTTATAAAGGCATTTATCTATTATTTTTAATATTTTTTGAAGTTAGAAAAAATTACATCTTCATTGCTGAGAACTTAAGGTGGGAATATTTTTGCATTTTTCAAGCATACAAGCTGATTTTATATATATGTGTATATATAATTAAAGATGCTCTCTCTAGGCTTTATTATAGCTACTATCATTATATTCTTTATTTATTTTATTTTATTTATTTTATTTTTATTTTTATTTTATTTTATCTTATTTTATTTTTATTTATTTATTTTTTATATTCTTATTTTATTTATTTATTTATTTATTTTATTTATTTTTATTTTATTTTTTATTTTATTTTTATTTTATTTTTATTTTATTTATAATTATTTTATATTTCTATATATTTATTTTTATTTATTTATTATATCATTTATTTATTTATTTATTTATTATTATATTTATTTATTTATTTTTTATTTTATTTTATTTTTATTTATTTTATTTTATTTATTTTATTTTATTTATCCTCTTGATTTCACATGGGTGATAATAGTAGAAGTATCTCTTTTCGACCTATTAGACCTTGTCTCAATAAGTTAAACATTTTGAAAAAGTTTTAGTTTTTGAATCTTAACTCTAAATACCAATGTATTAGGAATGTGTCTTAGCTTTGTGTTATCCCTAAATTTGATAAGCATTTGAACTTTTGTGGGATTTGTCAAAGGACAAATACAAATTTTTAATAATATGAAGTCAAATATTGATTTCTAGGGTATTCCACCAGACACTTCTTTATTAAACACTTTTGAATATTCTTTGGTTCTCATCAGTCAAACAATTCTGAACCTCAATCATACTAGCTCATATATATGTATTTTATATAAATAGATAAATATTTTATTTAAGTTTAATGATGCCTGTATTATTTTTTAATCTGTCAGTCTACTAACCTAGTTGAAAAAGTATCTAAGTTTAGTCTGGGATGATATATCCTTAGAGGAACAATGCTAGATTTATTTGTCCTTTACTTCTTTTTGGCTAATTTTCTCTTTAAAATGATATTCTAGATTTTTGACAAACATTAGAATGAAACTCACTGTGCTATGTTTCAGATTTCATTTTATTCCTTACTTTTGAAAAGCCCTTCAGTAACTCACCAAACATCCACAGTCTTTCAAAGATCCTTGATAATGTGTCAATCATGAAATTTGCAAATTCTTTTAGTACACAAATATAGAATTGATCATGGTATCCTTCTGAGTCTCTGTCTTTCAGATCAGGTTCACAATGGTCATTTTTGTTTTGCTATCTCTATTCCAAATCTAATTTTCCTTGACAAAGAAAAAAATGACAATATCTGGAACAAGTCAAATAAGAACAGAATATCTTTGTTTTCTCCTTTTTGGAGGTCATTATCATTAAATGACCACCTCATGGAGGGATCATGTCCCACTTTTGAAATTCATCTTTTCCCAAAAATAATTAAAAAAGAACACTACCATCTCCCTACTCCTCATGAAATAAGAAATCCCTTGTCATATGTTTTAGCTTTTCCTGCAGTTCACAATTTATTCTGACATTTAGAGAGCCTTACATAATTCATATGACCACCATGTCCTTTTTGATTCCTGTATTCTTGTTTGTATTTTTAAAAATATTCATATCTTTTAAATATTTTAATTGGGTAGCACGTTATCTGCATTAAAATAAAGTGATCTTCTTTCACAATAATTTTCTTCTCATTTGACAAAAACTATTGGAAAATTGGAAAATGGCATGGGAACATTCAGGAATACATCAACATCTCATGGCCTATCCCAAAATGAATTCAAAATGGGTAATGACAAATATAAATAATTAAATCTTAAATAAATTAGGTGAACATAGAATAGTATAATTTTCAGATCTTTGGGATAGGAAGGAATTTAAGAACAAATAAGAGAAAACATTACAAAACATAAAATGAATGATTTTAATTATATTAAATTAAAAAGATTTTATATAAACAGAACCAATGCAACGAAAATTAGAAGGAAAACAACAAACTGGGGGGAAGTTTTATAACAAAACTTCTAACAAAGGTTTGATTTCCACAATATATGAGTATTTAAGTTAAATTTACAAAATTAAAAAAAAAAATCAAGTAATTCCCCAACTGACAAATGGTCAAGGAATATGAATAGGCAGTTTTCAGATAAAGAAGTCAAAACTATAAATAAGCATATGAAAAAGTATTCTAAAAACTTCCTGATTAGAGAAATGCAAATCAAAACAATGCTGAGGTAACACCTCACACCTAGCAGATTGGCTAACAAGACTGCAAGGAAAAATATTAAATGTTGGAGGGGATGTGGCAAAATCAGGATATCAATGCATTGCTGGTAGACTTGTGAATTAATCCAACCATTCTGGAGGGCAACTTGTAATTATGTTCAAAGTGCTTGAAAAGAATGCCTGCCGTTTGATACAGCTATACCATGGCTGTATTTGTACCTCAAAGAGATAATAAAGAAAAAAAAAAACTTGTACAAAAATATTTATAGCTGTGCTCTTTGTGGTGGCAAGAAAATTGGAAAATGAGGGGATGTCTATCGATTGGGGAATTGCTAAACAATTTGTGGTATCTGATGGTGAAGGAATACTATTGTGCTGAAAGGAATAATGACCTGGAGGGATGCCATGTGAACTTGAAAGCCCTGCAGAAATTGATGCAGAGTGAAATGATCACAACCAGAACATTGTACACCGAAACTGAAACATTGTGGCACAATCAAATGTAATAGGCTTTTCTACTGGTAGCAATACAATTGTCCAGGACAATCCCCAGGATTTTAAGAGAAAGAAGGCTATCCATATTCACAGAAAGATCTGTGGGAGTAGAAATGCAGAAGAAAAACATATGATCTATCCTGTGGTTTGATGGGGATATTATTGGAGTTTGGGCATTAAAAGATCACTCTATTGCAAATATGAATATATGGATATAGGTTTTGAATGATACATGTATAACCAAGTGGAATTGCTTGTAACCTCTGGGATGGGGGAAGGAAGAGGAGTGGGTAAAACCATAAATCATGTAACCATGTAAAAATATTCTAAATAAATAAATAAATTCAAAAATAGTAATTGTCTTTCCATTGTAACTAAGGAAGAGGGAAAATAAAGTTCCCAAAACTACATATTCTCTTAATGGTATTCTAATCTGGATGAAACAGATGATTCCTCATCTGTTTCAGAGCAGAACCTGCCTGAATCACAATGTGGCTTCTGACCAGATCACAGCACCATCGACATGGTCTTCACAGTGAGGCAAATGAAGGAAAAATGCCTTGAGTACAACCCGAGTCTCTACCCTGTCTTCATAGACCTGACAAAGGCATTCAACACAGTGAACAGGGACACATTATGGGTGATCCTCAGCAAGCTCAGTTGCCCAGCAAAATTCTTCAAACTGATCCAGCTCTTTCATGTTGACATGACAGGGGAAGTCCTATCTGGTGGAGAGACTTCCGATCTCTTCAACATCTCCAATGGCGTGAAACAAGGCTGTGTCTTCGCTCCAGTACTATTCAACCTATCCTTCACCCAAGTATTAGGACATGCTGTGATGGATCTAGACCTGGGCATCTACATCAAATACCGACTGGATGGCTCACTATTCAACCTTCACAGCCTGACTGCAAAAACAAAGACAACAGAGAGACTCATCCTGGAAGCTCTCTTCGCAGATGACTGTGCTCTCATGGCCCACCAAGAAAATCATCTCCTAACCATTGTGGACAGGTTCTCTACAGCAACAAAACTGTTTGGCCTGACTATCAACCTCAGCAAAATAGAGGTGCTGTTCCTACCTGTACCAGCGAGGCCAACTAACCAGCTGTGCATTGCAATCGACAGCACACAGCTTTCTAACGTCAACATTTTCAAGTACCTGGGCAGCACCATCACCAATGACGCGTCCCTAGACCACGAGATTAATGCCAGGATCCAAAAGGCCAGCCAGGCACTCGGGAAGCTGTGCTCGAAAGTCTTCCAACACAGAGGTGTAAGCACTGCGACGAAGCTCAAAGTGTATAATGCAGTGGTCCTCAGCTCGCTCCTGTATGGTTGTGAAACATGGACACTGTACCGGAAGCACATGAAACAGCTGGAGCAATTCCACCAACGCTACCTCCAGTCAATCATGAGGATCCGATGGCAGTAATGAATCACCAATCAGGAAGTCCTCGACAGAGCCAACTCCACCAGCATCCAATTAATGGTCCTCAAAACCCAGCTACAATGGTTTGGACACGTCATCTGCATGGACCCACAGCGAATACAAAGACAGGTATTCTATGGTGAACTGTCAGCTGGACTCAGGAAACAAGGCTGACCAAAGAAAAGATTCAAGGATCAGCTAAAGTCCAACTTGAAGTGGGCTGGCATTACACCAAAGCAACTAGAACTCGCTGCCTCTGACAGAAGCAGCTGGCGAACCCACATTAACCATGCCACCACCATCTTTGAAGATGAGCGATGTTGCCGTCTTGCCGCTGTACGTGAACGCCGACACCAGGCCACAACTGCACCTCCCGTAACAACTGGAGGCCCATGCCCCACGTGCCACAAAATTTGCGCCTCAGCCTTTGGACTCCAAAGCCAAGTTGTTCAGGGTCATTGCTTTGCCACAAATGGAGAAGTACATTACATTCGGTTGTACCACAGTGTATCAGTCTCTGTGTACAATGTTTTCCTGGTTCTGCTCCTCTCACTGCATCAATTCCTGGAGGTTGTTCCAGTCCCCATGGAATTCCTCCACTTTATTATTCCTTTGAGCCCAACAGTATTCCATCGCCAACATATACCACAATTTGTTCAGCCATTCCCCAATTGAAGGACATCCCCTCATTTTCCAAATTTTTGCCACCACAAAGAGCGCAGTTATGACTATTCTTGTTCAGGTCTTTTTCCTTATTATCTCTTTGGGGTATGAACCCAGCAGGGCTATAGCTGGATCAAACAGCAGAGAGTCTTTTAGCACCCTTTGGGCATAGTTCCAAATTGCCCTTCAGAATGGTTGGATCAATTCACAACTCCATGAGCAGAGCATTAATGTCCCAAATTTGCCACATCCCCTTCAGCATTCATTACTTTCCTTTGCTGTCATGTTAGCCAATCTTCAAGATCTAAGGTGGTACCTTAGAGTTGTTTTGATTTGCATCTCTCTGATTATAAGAGATTTAGAGCACTTTTTCATATTTTTATTAATAGTTTTGATTTCTTTAACTAAAAATTTCCTATTCATGTCCCTTGCCCATTTTTCAATTAGAGAATGGCTTGATTTTTTTGTACAACTGGTTTAGCTTTTTATAAAGTTGAGTAATTAGACCTTTGTCAGAGATTTTTGTAATGAAGATTTCCCCAATTTGTTGTTTCCCTTATAATTTTGGATGCATAGATTTTGTTTGTACAAAACTTTTTCAATTTGTTGTAGTCCAAATTATTGGTTTTACATTTTGTGATTTTTTTCGAGATCTTAATTGGTTTTAAAAGTCTTTCTTTCCCAAAGATCTGACAAGTATACTATTCTGTGTTCGCCTAATTTGCTTATAGTTTCCTTCTTTATATTCAGGTCATTCACCCATTCTGAGTTTATTATGGTGTAGGGTGGGAGATGTTGATACAAATCTAATCTCTCATATACTATCTTCCAATTTTCCCAGCAGTTTTTTAACAAATAGTGGGTTTTGGTACCCAAAACTGGGCTCTTTGTATGTATCATAGACTGTCTTCCTGAGGTCATTTACTCCAGGTCTATTCACTGATCCTCTTTTATGTCTCTTAGCCAGTACCAAATTGTTTTGATAATGACTGCTTTAAAGTATACTTTGAGATCTGGGATTATAAGTACTCCTTCCTTTGCATTTTTTTCATGATTTTCCTGGATATCCTTGATCTATTGTTCTTCCAAATGAACTTTGTGATGTTGTTTTTTTTCCTATTTCAGTAAAAAAGTTTTTTGGTAGTTCAATGGGTATGGCACTAAATAAGTAGACTAATTTGGGTAGGATGGTCATTTTTATTATGTTAGCTCATCCCACCCATGAGCAATTAATGTTTTTCCAATTGTTTAGATCTAGTTTTAATTGTGTGGAGAGTGCTTTGTAGTTGTGTTCGGTATAATTCCTGTGTTTCTCTCAGCAGATAAATTCCTATGTATTTTATTTTGTCTAAAGTGATTTTAAATGGAATTTCTCTTTCTAATTCTTGAAGCTGAAATGGGTTGGAGATATATAGAAATGCTGATGACATGCTGGTTTATTTTGTATCCTGCAATTTAGCTAAAATTGTTGATTGTTTCAATTAGCTTTTTGTTTGATTATCCAGGATTCTTGAAGTAAACCATCATATCATCCACAAAGAGTGATAGCTTGATCTCCTCATTGCCAATTCTAATACATTCAATTTCTTTTTCTTTTCTAATTGCTACTGCTATTGTTTCTAGTACAATGTTAAATAATAGAGGTGATAATGGGCATCCTTGTTTCACTCCTGATCTTATTGGGAAGGCTTCTAGTTTATCCCCATTGCAGATTATGTTGGCTGATGGTTTTAGATAGATATTGTTTATTATTTTTAGGAAAGATCCTTTTATTCCTATATTTTCTATGTTTTCAATAGGAATGGGTGTTGTATTTTATCAAAGGCTTTCTCTCCATTTATTGAGATAATCATGTGATTTTTGTTGGTTTCATTGTTAGTATGGCCAATTATGTGGATGATTTTCTTAATATTGAACCATCCTTGCAATCCTGGTATGAATCCCACCTGGTCATAGTGAATAACCCTCGTGATCACTTCCTGGATTTTTTTTGCTAGTATCCTATTTAAGATTTTGCATCTATATTCATTAAGGAGATTGGTCTACAGTGTTCTTTCTCTGTTTTTGACCTGCCTGGCTTTGGGATCAGTACCATGTTTGTGTCATAAAATGAATTTGGTAGAACTTCTTTGCTTATTCTCTCAAATAGTTTGTATAATATTGGAATTAATTATTTTTTGAATGTTTGATAGAATTCATTTTTGAATCCATCTGGACCTGGGGTTTTTCCTTAGGGTGTTCTTTGATGGCTTGTTCAATTTCTTTTTTTGATATAGTATTATTTAGGTAATTTATTTCTTCCTCTGTTAGTCTAGTCAATTTATATTTTTTGTAAGTATTCATCCATTTCACCTAGATTGCCATATTTTTGCCATATAATTGGGCATAGTAGTTTTTAATGATTGCCTTAATTTCCTCTTCTTTTGAGGTGAGTTCTGCATTTTCATATTGGATACTGTCAATTTGTTTTTTTTCTTTCATTTTATTTAATTAGACTGACTAGTACTTTGTCTATTTTATTTTTTTCAAAGTACCAGCTTCTAGTCTTATTTATTAAATCAATAGTTGTTTGACTTTCAATTTTATTAATTTCTCCTTTATTTTTATCTCTAATTTAGTGTTCATCTGAGGATTTTTAATTTGTTCACTGTCTAGGTTTTTAATTTGCATGCCCAATTCATTGACCTCTGCCCTTCTTAAGTTGTTAATATATGGACTCAAGGATATAAATTTCCCGCTGAGTATTGCTTTGGCTGCATCCCTAGTTTTGAAAGGATGTCTCATCATTGTCATTTTCTTTAATGGAGTTATTAATTGTTTCTATGATTTGTTCTTTAACAGGTTTTGGAGAATCATATTGCTTAATTTCCAATTAATTTTTGCTTTACCTCTCCATGTACCCTTACTAATTATTATTTTCATTGCATTGTGATCTGAGAAGATTGCATTTATTATTTCTGCTCTTTTGCTTTTGTTTTCAATGTTTTATGCCCTAATACATAGTCAATTTTTGTGAATGTACAATATGCTGCTGAAAATAATGTATATTCCTTTTTGTCCCTATTTATTTTTCTCCACATGTCTATTAACTCTAATTTTTCTAAGATTCAATTCACTTCTCTTACCACTTTCTTCTTCTTCTTTTTTTTTTGTTTGATTTATCTAGTTCAGATAGGAGAAGGTTCAGGTCTCCCATTAGTATAGTTTTTCTATCTATTTTATTCTTGAGCTCCAGTAGTTTCTCCTTTAGAAATGTGGATGCTATGCCATTTGGTGAATACATGTTGAGTACAGATATTTCCTCATTGTCTATACTGACTTTTATCAGGATGCAATTACCTTCCCTATCTCTTTTAACTAGATTTATTTTTACTATGGGTTTGTCAGATATCAAGATTGAAACTCCTGCCTTCTTTTTATCAGTTGATGCCCAATAGATGTGGCTCCATCCTCTTACTTTCACCCTATGCATATCTAAATTCATCATGTGTGTTTCTTGTAGATAGCATATGGCAGGGTTTTGGATTCTAATCCACTCTGCTATTTCCTTGCTTTTTATGGGTGAGTTTATTCAATTCAAATTCAGAGTTATGATTACTAGCTGTGTATTTCCCAGCATTTTGATTTCTACTCCTGATACTGCCTTTCTTCTCTCACTATATCCTTCTACACCAATATTTGTTTTTAGTCAATCCCCATAGTCCCCACCCTTATTTTACTTCCCTTTCTACCCCATCCCTTCTTATTCCCCCCTTATTTCCCCTATAGTCTTTCTAAAATTATCCCCCTACCCTCTCTCTCCCTTATACTGTTTCCCTCCCCACCAGTTCATTTATTTCCCTTCTACTGTCCTATAGGGTGCAAGTCTATTCTCTACCCTAATGGGATTGGATTCTTCTTCTCTCTTTGGGTCAATTTCAAATCATGAAAGAGTTAAGTATTTCCTATCTACAACGTCTTTACCCTTCCACTGTATTGATGTTCTCCCCCCGCCTGCCTTGAGCTTCTTTTGACATGTAAATTCACCCCCATTTCTTTCTTTTCCCATTTATTTTAGTATTAACCTCTTTTTTTGCTCTAGGTATATGTATGTCTACATATACACACACGTGTATATATTTATGCATGCATATATCTATATCCTTATATATGTCTTATTCTTTCATCCAATACAGTTTGTCACTTTTCCCTCAAAGTGTAATTCTTCTAGCTGCCCAGGCGGTAACCATAGTTTTTAAGAGTTACCAATGGCCTCTTTTCTTATAGGGATACATATCACTTTAACTTATTGAGTCTCTTAAATTTTGTTTTGTTTTGTTTTTCTTTTTTCCCTCTTTTTTAATTAACTTTTGATGATTCTCTTGAGTTCTGTGCTTGAATGTCAAATTTTCTGTTCAGGTGTGTTTTTTCTTGGCAAATTCTTTGAATTCTTCTATTTTGTCTACTGATTCAAGGTTGTAGACCTAATTCCCTTGCTTTCTGCAATATTATATACCATGCCTTCCATTCCTTCAGTGTGGATACAGCCAGATCCTGCATTATCCTCACTCTGGTTCCATGGAATCTGAATGACTTCTTCTTGGCAGCTTATAATATCTTTTCTTTGGTCTGATAGTTCTTGAATTTGGCTATAACATTCCTGGGTATTGTCAGTTAGGGATTAAGTACAAGAGGTGATCTGTGGATTCTTACAATCTCCACTTTTCTTCTTTTTCTAGAATATCGGGCAGTTTTCTTCAGTAATTTCCTGTAGTATTTTGTCCAGGTTTTTTTCTTTTCTCATAGTCTTCTGGTAAACCAATGATTCTTAAATTGTCTCTCCTCAAACAATTTTCTAAATTGCCTGTTTTGTGAGTGAAATGCTTCATATTTACCTCAATTTTTTCATTCTTTTGGTTTTGTTTTATAGTGTCCTGCTGCCTTGTGAGGTCACATATCTAGTTATTGTATTCTGGTTCTTAAACACTGGATTTCAGAAGACGTCTGGGTAAACATTGCTACAATCTAGAAGCGACTTGCTTCCCCTCCCTGGCACCGAATGAAATAGACTACCTCAAAAGAGCATAAAAATCACCCTTGGAAGAATGGAGGGATTCTCCAGTACCCCACAGAAATGAAAGAATGTGGGGTTTGAACATTTCAACACTATAAAGAGGATGAAAAGCTCGCACAAAAACTTGAACTGATCCAGCCTTCCCCCCCCCCCCCCCACCAAACCAGAGTAAGATATCAGAGCACTCACTGGGACGGTGAGTGAGTGAAGAGCTTCTCTGTCTGGGAAGGCAAACCAGGGTCCTTGGGATCTAAAGATTGTAAGGAAACGAACTCTCAGGATGGTTTCACGGGAAAATCCTATGCTGAGCAAAGGGGAGGTGGGGCTGAGAGGCTGAGCTGAGCAAAGGGGTGGCTGCTGAGAGAGGCTGCACTGAGCAAAGGGGAGGTCACATTGAGCACAGGGACCTGCGCTCTATGAAACCTTGGAGGCTGGGAAGAACTAGTCTGAGGCAACCTAAATTCACAGAAAACCCGCCCACATCACCCAGACCCCAGACCAAAAAAAGAAAGTGGAATAAAACCACCAAAGGGATGGCTCACATGTCCCAAGATCAAGCCTCCAAGAAGAAAGGGGGGGGGGGGAAGTGACTATTGAAAATTTTATGGAGGGAGTACCCAATGAAAAGAAGAGAATGAGGATGAAATCCAAACAAAATCAGAACATGCCTCCCAAAATGGAAACTATCCACAAGCTCTGGAAGATATCAAACTGGAGCTTACCCAAAAGATGGAAACCTTTTGGGGAAAAAATGGGAGAAAGAGATCAGCAGTCTAATAGACAAGACTTCACAATTGGAGAAGGAGCTGGAAGCATCTAATAGAAGGGCAGACAAAGCTGAACAGCAAAACCAGTCCCTAACTACCAGAAGTAAGCAAATGGAAGACAGGGAGATTACAAAACATCAATAATCAATAAAGCAAAGCCCAAAAATTAACGAATTAGAAGAAAACATGAAATATCTCACTGAAAGGGTCACAGACTTGGAAAACAGAGGAAGAAGAGGCAACCTAAGAATTATTGGTCTCCCAGAAAAACCAGAGATAAACAAAAACCTCGATGCTATTCTACAGGAGATTATAGAAGAAAATTGCCCACAAGTTCTGGAGGAAGGGGGCCAAATAGAAATAGAAAGGGTTCATAGAACACCCTCTATACTAAATCCCCAAAAGACAACCCCCAGGAATGTAATCACCAAATTCAAGAGCTTCCAAGAAAAGGAGAAAATCCTACAAGAAGCCAAGAAGAGGAGCTTCAGATATAGGGGGGCTCCCATAAGGATCACATAGGACTTAGCAGCTAACACACTAAGAGACCACAATGTATGGAACATGATATTTAGAAAGGCAAAAGAGCTGCATCTCCAACCGAAAATCAACTACCCAGCAAAACTGACTATATACTTCCAGGGGAAAGTATGGGCATTCAACAAAATAGAAGATTTCCAAGCATTTACTAAGAAAAGACCAGAACTTGGTGGAAATTTTGACATACAATCACAGAAAGCAAGAGAAACATGAAAAGGTAAATATGAAAGAAAGAGAAAAGGAAATAAATTTTATCTTTTTCTTCAAGTCAAACTCTCTTCTATAAGGACTACATTTATATCAAATAATATATATTAATATGTGGGGAAAATGTATTGTTTAACTTTCAAAAATTGTATGCATCATAAGAGTAGTTAGAAGAATCATGCATAGGGAAAGATTAGGGCATCAAGAAGATTTGGTGAAAGGGGGGGAAAAGAAAGAAAAAGAGAGGGGGAGAATCGTCAATAATACTAACATTTACTTCAAGAAATGGGGGGGGGGATTAAATAGAATAATCTTTCCCATACAAAGATACACATGGGAAGGGGAGGGGAAGAACTCTTATATGAGAAGGAGAGGAAGAGAGCGTGAAGTAGAATAACTTAAACCTTACACTCAGTGAAATCAAATCTGAGAGGGAAGAACATCTAGATCCAGTGGGATCCTGAATTCTATCTTATCCAGCAGGGTAAGAAAGAAAGGAAAATCAAGGAGGGGGAGGGGAGAGGGAGTATAAAAAGGGAGGGAAGGAGAGGGGAAGGGGAAGGGAGCATAAAAATGGAGGGGCTAGAAAGGGAAACATACCAAGGGAGGGGACTAGGGGGACTGACCTAAAGTAAATCACTGGTTCAAAAGGATATAGCTAAAAAAGAAAGGTCAGAACTAGGGGAAGTTATCAAAATGCCAGGGAATCCACAAGTGACAATTATAACTTTGAACATGAATAGGATGAACTCACCCATAAAACGTAGACAAATAGCAGATTGGATTAGAACCCCAAACCCTACCATTTGTTATCTTCAATAAACATATGAGTCAGGTTGATACTCACAAGGTTATTATTAAAGGATGGAGTAAGACCTTTTGGGCCTCAACTGATAGAAAGAAGGCAGGAGTTGCAATCATGGTATCTGACAAAGCCAAAGAAAAATAAACTTCATCAAAAGGGATAGGGAGGTAAATATATTCTGTTAAAAGGGAGTATAGACAATGAGGAAATATCACTTATCAACACGTATGCACCAAATGGTATAGCATCCAAATTTTTAATGGAGAAACTAGGAGAAGAACGAACCACTATCAAATTTAGATAAATCAACCTAAAAAATAAATAAGAAAGAGGTAAATGAGGTGAATGAAATCTACGAAAAATTAGAGTTAATATTCATATGGAGAAAAATAAATAGGGACAAAAAGGAATACATCTTCTTCTCAGCATCACATGGCAAATCACAAAAATAGATCACACACTAGGTCACAGAAATAGGGCACTCAAATGCAGAAAAGCATAAAAAATAAATGCAACCTTTACCGATCATAAAGCAAAAAAAAAAAATAGTCAGAAAAGGTATATGGAGAGCCAAATCCAAAATTAATTGGAAATTAAATAATATGATACTCCAAAATCAGGTAGTTAGAGAAGAAATCATAGAAACAATTAATAATTACATTGAGGAAAATGACAATGGTGAGACATCATTTCAAACCTTATGGGATACAGCCAAAGCAGTACTTAGAGGAAAATTCATACCCATGAGTGGTATTTAATACCACATTTAATAATATTAACAAATTAGGGAGGGCGGGCAGAGATCAATAAATTGGAAATGCAAATAAAAAAACTTGAGAACAAACAAATTAAAAACCCCCAGAAGAAAACCAAACTAGAGATCCTAAAAATTAAGGGAGAAATTAATAAAATCAAACTGATAGAACTATTGAACTAATAAAGAAGACTAGAAGCTGGTACTTTGAAAAAACAAACAAAATAGACAAAGTACTGGTCAATCTAATTAAAAAAGGAAGGAAGAAAAGCAAATTAACAACATCAAGGATGAAAAGGGGGACCTCACCTCCAATGAAGAGGAAATTAAGGCAATCATTAAAAACTACTTTGCCCAACTATATGGCAATAAATATACCAACCTAAGTGATATGGATGAATATCTACAAAAAATATAAATTGCCTAGACTAACAGAAGAAGAAATAGATTTCTTAATTAATCCCATATCAGAAACAGAATTCCAACATGCCATCAAAAAACTTCCTAAGAAAAAATCCCCAGGGCCTGATGGATTCACCAGTGAATTCTATCAAACATTCAGAGAACAGTTAATCCCAATACTATACAAACTATTTGACATAATAAGCAAAGAGGGAGTTATACCAAATTCATTTTATGAAACAAAATGGTACTAATTCCAAAACCAGGCAGGTCAAAAACAGAGAAAGAAAATTATAGACGAATCTCCCTAATGATTATAGATGCAAGAATCTTTGCTAGGATAATAGAAAAAAGACTCCAGCAAGTGATCAGAAGAGTCATTCACCATGATCAAGTAGGATTCATACCAGGGATGCAGGGCGGCTGGTTCAATATTAGGAAAACCATCCACATAATTGACCACATCAACAAGCAAACCAACAAGAACCACATGACTATTTCAATAGACGCAGGAAAAGCCTTTGATAAAATACAACATCTAATCCTATTAAAAACACGAGAAAGCATAGGAATAGAAGGATTGTTTCTAAAAATAATAAACAGTATATATCTAAAACCATCAGCTAATATCATCTGCAATGGGGATAAACTAGATGTATTCCCAATAAGATCAGGAGTGAAACAAGGATGCCCATTATCACCTCTATTATTTGACATTGTACTAGAAACACTAGCAGTAGCAATTAGAGAAGAAAAACAAATTGAAGGTTTTAAAATTGGCAATGAGTAGACCAAGTTATCACTCTTTGTGGATGACATGATGGTCTACTTAAAGAGTTCTAGAGATTCCACCAAAAAGCTAATCGAAGTAATCAACAACTTTAGTAAAGTTGGAGGATACAAAATAAACCCACATAAGTCATCAGCATTTCTATATATTTCCAACACAGCTCAGCAGCAAGAACTAGAAAGAGAAATCCCATTCAAAATTACCTTAGACAAAATAAAATACTTAGGAATCTATCTCCCAAGACAAACAGAGGAACTATATGAACACAACTACAAAACACTCTCCACACAACTAAAACTAGACTTGAACAATTGGAAAAACATTAACTTCTCATGGGTAGGATGAGCCAATATAATAAAAATGAGCATCCTACACAAACTCATCTATCTATTTAGTGCCATACCTATGGAACTTCAAAAAAAAATTTTTACTGATCTAGAAAAAACCATAACAACGTTCATTTGGAAGAACAAACGAACAAGGATATCCAGGGAAAAAAATTAAAAAAAAAATACAAAGGAAGTGGGCCTTGCAGTCCCAGATTTCAGACTATATTATAAAGCATGGGTCATCAAAACAATTTGGTACTGGCTAAGAGACAGAAAGGAGGATCAGTGGAATACACTCGGGGTAAGTGACCTCAGTGAGACAGTATATGACAAACCCAAAGATCCCAGCTTTTGGGACAAAAATCCACTATTTCATAAAAACTGCTGGGAAAATTGGAGGACAGTGTGGGAAATATTAGGTTAGATCAACACCTTACACCCTACACCAAGATAAATTCAAAATGGGTGAATGACTTGAACATAAAGAAGGAAACTATAAGAAAATTAGGTGAACACAGAATAGTATACATGTCAGACCTTTGGGAAGGGAGAGGCTTTAAAACCAAGCAAGACTTAGAAAGTGTCACAAAATGCAAAATAAATAATTTCAACTACATCAAATTAAAAAGTTTTTGTACAAGCAAAACCAATGTAACTAAAATCAGAAGGGAAGCAACAAATTGTGAAACAATCTTCATAAAAACCTCTGACAATGGTTTAATTATTCAAATTTACAAAGAGCTACAGCAATTGTACAAAAAATCAAGCCATTCTCCAATTGATAAATGGGCAAGGGACATGAACAGGCAGTTCTCAGCCAAAGAAATCAAAACTATTAATAAGCACATGAAAAAGTGTTCTACATCTCTTATAATCAGAGAGATGCAAATGAAAACAACCCTGAGGTATCACCTCACACCTAGCAGATTTGCTAACATGACAACAAAGGAAAGTAATGAATGCTGGAGGGGATGTGGCAAAGTACGGACATTAATTCATTGCTGGTGGAGTTGTGAATTGATCCAACCATTCTGGAGGGCAATTTGGAAATATGCCCAAAGGGTGATAAGAGACTGTCTGCCCTTTGATCCCACTATAGCACTGCTGGGTTTGTACCCCAAAGAGACAATAAGTAAAAAGACTTGTACAAGAATATTCATAGCTGCGCTCTTTGTGTTGGCCAAAAATTGGAAAATGAGGGGATGCCCTTTAATTGGGGAATGGCTGAACAAATTGTGGTATATGTTGGTGATGGAATACTATTGTGCTAAAAGGAATAATAAAGTTGAGGAATTCCATGGATACTGGAAAGACCTCCAAGAAGTGATGCAGAGTGAAAGTAGCAGAAACAGGAAAATATTATACACAGAGACTCTTACACTGTGGTACAATCGAAGGTAATGGACTTCTCCATTAGTGTCAATGCAATGTCCCTGAACAATCTGCAGGGATCTAAAAAACACTATCCACAAGCAGAGGATAAACTATGTGAGTAAAAACACCGATGTAAAGCATCTCCTTGACTACAGGAGTGGAGGAGATATGACTGAGGAAAGACTAAATGAACACTCTAATGCAAATACCAACAACATCGAAATGGGTTCGAACGAAGAACACATGTTATACCCAGTAGAATCATGCGTCAGCTATGGGAGAAGTGAGGGGTGGGGAAGGAAAAGAAAATGCTCTTTGTTTCCAATGCATAATGTTTGGAAATGACCAAATAAAATAATTTTTAAAGTGAAAAAAAAATAAAAGTTTAAAATTGTTTAAAAAAACTCGATTTCATCACTGGATTTTTGGTCATCCTTCTCTTTCTGGTCTTATTTTCTATGGAGGGCATCTTTCATTCTCTTTACCTCTTCTTTCATCTCCTTTTCCTCATTTGCCATTAATTTTGATTAATTTTGGCTTTCAAGACACTGTTTTCTCTTTCCAGATGACTTATCTTGCTGTTAAAGTTGTCTTCAGCCTCTCTTAATTGAGTTTTGAATTGCATTTTTAGTTCTTCCAAAGCCTGTATCCAATTTGCTGTAATTTCTGATTCATTGTTTGCTGATCCCTCCCTCTCCCTTCCATTCACTGTATAGTAGTTATCTATTATAATTTCTTTCTTATTTTTCTGTTGTTTGCTCATATCCACCCCTTCATTGCTCCCCGTATTTATCTGTGCTCTTGCTCCTCTCATTTTTTTGGTTTTGAGGGCTTCTGTCAGTCTCCCCTCTTAGAGCTTTGACAGAAGATCTCTCAGTGCAGTCTCTTGGGAACAGTTGTTGGGAGTTTGGATTATCATCTGGAGGCTTTTGATTGGACTAAATTCCTGTAGTCAGAGGGAGGTGTGTGGATCCAGGGCTTCCCTGAATTCTGAAGACTTTTGATGGGATTAAGTTCAGCTTGGTTGGGTTGGGTGTGCTCTGAGGCCAACACCTCCTGTAAGGCAGGAGCAAATATGGAGGATCTACACAGCTCTGGCCAGGCTGCCAGCTCTATGCTCTCTCTATAGTTCCTTCCCTGTAGTCTTTGTTTGATGTTCTGAGCTTGGCACATCCTTGCCCTCAAGGTACACTCTTTAGACCAGTACCTTTGCCCATCCAGAATCTCCCACTGCTGCTAGAGTATCAGTGCTATCAGTGGGTTGGGGGTAGGTTCACTGGGACCTTCCTTCTGCCTTCCCCTTAGACATGAGTTTTCTAAGATTCTGGCATTTTTGGGGGGGAGGAGAATACCTTTTGGATTGAGTCTAGCAGAAGGGTTCCTTGGCTCAGTCTTGTTAAGTGTGATTTTCATTTTCCTAGGAGGATTCAGTTTGTGATTGGTAAGGAAGGGTATTCAGAGGTCTGAACTTCTGCTCCTTCTAGGTTGCCACCTTGACTCCACCCCAAAATAACTTCTGAAAATGATTTAGAACACTGTCTTTGGTGCATCCGGTTTCCAGATTTATTACATTGCCCACATAAAGCAGGATGAGTAGGAATATTAACACACAACATCATGTGCAGCCACAGAGGAACAGGGGACCCTGGTCACAGTATCAAGGAAAAAAGGAGTGCTTGTGGTTACTAATAGAGCAGAGACTTAGAGGGTATTAAATACATCTCTCCTATATTATATGACCTTGAAAGAACTGAAATCAGATAAATACCCAGAAACAGCTTCAAAATCAGCTACACAAAGAACTAAAAACTTGGAGCAGTGCTCCCATCACCTCAGTTACAAAGCCCAATTTTAATAGTATGTATAAGAAAAAGGCTGGAGTGTGAGAAAAAAAATACCCCTTGAAATAAAACTCAATATAGAAATTAATTTTGGTGACAGTGAGGACAATAGCACAAACTAAGAAGACAACAAAATAAATACTGCTCCTTCCATAACCTTAAAGAAAAATATAAATTGCTTTCAATCCCAAAAACTTTTAGTGGAAAAACTAAAAAATGATTTTAAAAACCAAATAAGAGTGAATATAATTTAGGAAAATAAATGAGAATGATGTTGGAAAATCAGGAGAAAAGATTGAACATTTTGGTGGAGGCACAAAAAAATACTGAAGAAATTAATATCTTTAAAAAACGAATATGTCAGAGCTTCCAGGTAAACATGGTGGCTATCTAGACACAGTACTCACCCTCTCTTCAGCACCCACCAATATAGACTACCTCAAAAGACAAAAGAAACCCATATTCATGAGAACAAAGTGACTCTACAATAGGGTACAGCTTTGAAGGTACATGGGATTTGGACATTTCCACACTATAAGGAGGAGAAAAAGCTCCCACCAAAACTGCGATCTGATTTACCCTCCCCCACCCCACCTACAGAGCCCAAGTCAGAACCAGTATGCACCAGAATCAGTGAGTGAGGGGCACCTCTAGAGTGAGTAAAGGGCACCTCTAGGTCCTTGGTTGCTGACTGAAATGACCAAAGACCTACCTCTAAGAGCAGCTACACCTGAAATCCCAGCAGGCTGTAGAAAGTAGACTGTGGGTGCTCCCAGGAAAATAGATCAGAGAAGGGTAGCAAACAGCAGAAGTTGCAAAGATTTGAGAGCTTGCCTCAGGCAAAATCCTTGTTCTTTAGCTCCATACACAGAGAGCCTACTCATCTCACTCACATTTCAGAATGAAAATGGAAGAAAAGACTTCCACAGTGATCACAAATTGTGCCCAGGAGCAACAATCTCCCTCTGAGAAAAAAAGGTAAGAAGGGGTTGACCATGGAAAAATTTTATGGAGGTAAAACCCAGGCTACAGAGGAAATACAGGAGGAAATTCAAATGAATCCAAAACCTTCCCAAAAAATGGAAATTGTCCACAAGCTCTTGAAGAATTTAAATTGGATCTTATAAAAAAATGGAAGCCTTCTGTGAAGAAAAGTCATAAACAATTCCAAGAGAAAACAACAGTCTAAAGGACAAAAACTCCCAATTGGAGAAACAGCTAGAAGAAACAAAAAGCAGGATAGACCAAACTGAGAAGGAAAACCAGTCTTTAAAGGTCATAATTGGGCAACTGGAAGACAATGATCTTGCAAAACAGCAAAAATTAATAAAGCAAAAATCAAAAGACTGACAAAATAGAAGAAAATAAAATATCTCACTGGCAAGATGACAGATCAGAAAAACAGAGCAAGGAGAGACAATTTAAGATTCATTGACCTAACTAAGAAGCCAGAAATAAACAGAAATCTTGAGATCATACTTCAAGAAATCATCCAAGAAAACTGCCCTGATGTTCTTGAACAAGGGGGTGGGGGTGGGGGGATAGACATTAAAAGAGTTCATAAAACACACTCTATACTTAATACAGAAAAGACAATTCCCAGAAATGTAATTGCCAAATTAAAGAGCTTTCATGTTATGGAGAAAGTTCTACAAGAAGCCAAAAAGAGACAATTCAGATACCAAGGAGCACCAATCAAGATCACACAAGCCCTGGCAGCTTCCACCCTAAAGGTCCTCAAGGCTTCGAACATGATATTCAGTAAGGCAAGAGAATTGGGTCTTCAACCAAGGATCACCTATTCATCAAAACTGACTATATACTATATAATAAGTGCTATATAAGATGATATACATAAAAAGAAAAAAGGAGGGGAATCAAAGATGGCACCAAGTGATACTTGAAGAAATAAAATAACTAGGATAATTTTCATCACACAAAGAATAGCATGGGAAGGGGAGAGTAAGAATAGTTTCATAAAGAGGAGAGGAAGTAAGTACCAATAGGAAATAATTAAAACTTACTCTCAGTGAAAACAATTCTGAGAGGGAAGAGCATCAAGATCCATTGGGGTCTTGAATTCTATCTTATCCTACAGGGAAAGTGAGAAGGGAAACCTAAGGAGGCTAGGAGGGAAGGAGTACAAAAAGGGAGGGGAAGAGAGGAGGGAGGTAACTTAACAGACCCTAAAAAAAAAAAGAAGGGAACAAATAGGGAGGGGCCAGAAAAGGAAGTATATCAAGGGAGGTGATTAGGGGGATTGATTAGAAATAAGCCATTGGTGTAAAAGGATATAGCAAAAGAAGAAAGGACAGCACTAGGAGAGGATATCAAAATTCTGGGGAATATACAAGTGAAAATCATAACTTTGAATGTGAATGAGATGATCTCACCCATAAAATGAAAACAAATAGGAGAGTGGATTAAAATCCAAATTCCTACCATATGTTGTCTACAAGAAATACATCTGATGACTTCTGGTAAAGATGGTGGCTTAGAGAAAGCTAAAGTTCAGATCTCCAGAAACCCTTCCTTACCGATCTCAAACTATATGCTCCTAGGGCACCAAAATTCAAAACGAACAACAACATAGACCCCGGGAACCCTCCTCCTGGACCTGGATTAAAAGGTACGGCCCCCCAAAAGCTAGAAACCGAGATCACTCGGACCTAAGGGATAGGCAGAAAGAAGGTCCCAGGACCCATCCCCCCAACCCAGAGCTCTAAGTCAGAGGCAGCAGAGGAAACCTCAGAGACACAGGGCCAGCTATTCTGAAGGCCTCTTCCTGTAAACAACCTGACTCAGTCGAGGGGGCACCCAACACAGACAGAAGGGAAACAGAGAAAGACAGGGGTAGCCTGTAGCCCCTTGGCTGAATCCTTCCATCCTAGGCTCATGGAAGGTCCCTGCCTCAGGGCATATTCAGTTCAACCCAGCGGAAGTTAATCCTATCAGGAGCCCTTGAAATTCTGGGAAGCCACGCCCACCTCCTCCCCCCACAGAGTGCAGGGTCTTCAGGCTGGAAAGGCATAGAAACACCTCACTGAGAGTAACAAGCCAGGCTCAGAGCATGGAAGTAAGGCAAAGGAGAAGCATTGGGAGGGAACTGAGGAGGGCAGTAACACGGAAACACCAGCAATTCCTGGCTTCCCTGGGAAGACAGAACAACAACTGCATAGAATGGACAATTTGCCTAGGGCTAAAGCCTTTGAACAGCAGTCAAAGATAAGAAAATCTAGACCTCCCCACTCAGATAGAGATGGCAAACAGCATAAAAGCACAAAAGCCTCAAAACTCCAAGAAAAACAAGAAGAAAGGGGCGACTTTGGACACATTTTATGGAGCAAAAATAGAAAATACAGAGGAGATAGAAGAGGAAACACAAGCAAATGCTCCAACACCTCCCAAAAGAAATGGAAACTCTCCTCAATCCCATGAAGAATTTGAATAGGAAATGATCAAAAAGATGGAAGCCTTCTGGGAGAAAAAGTGGGAAATAATGCAAAAGAAATTCACGCATCTACAAAACCAGTTTGATCAAACTGAAAAGGAATACCAGGCTTTTAAGGTCAGAATTAGGCAACTAGAAGACGAGCAAGAATTAATAAAGCAAAGCCAAAAGACAAAGAAATTAGAAGAGAACATAAAATATCTCACCAACAAGGTCATAGACTTGGAAAATAGAGGGAGAAGAGACAATTTGACAATAATTGGACTACCAGAAAAGCCAGAAATAAACAACAAACTCGACATCGTAATACAAGATATAATCAAAGAAAATTGCCCAGAGAATCTAGAATAAGAGGGCAATACAGACACTGAAAGTGTTCACAGAACACCCTCTACACTAAATCCCCAAAAGACTACTCCCAGGAATGAAATTGCCAAATTCCAAAGCTTTCAAGCAAAAGAAAAAATCTTACAAGCCAGAAAAAGACAATTTAGATATAAAGGAATGCCAATCAGGGTCACACAAGACCTTGCAATTTCCAATCTGAATGACCATAAGGAATGGAACATGATTTTCAGAAAGGCAAGAGAGCTGGGTCTTCAACCAAGAATCAACTAACTATCCATCAAAACTGACTATATACTTTCAAGGAAAGTATGGGCATTCAACAAAATAAAAGATTTCCAAGTTTTTGCAAAGAAAAGACCAGAGCTCTGTGGAAAGTTCCATATCGAAAAACAAAGAACATGGAATACCTGAAAAGGTAAATATGAAGGAAAGGGAAAAGGAGAAAAATGTAATCTTTTTCTTTTACTCAAACTCTCTTCTATAAGGACTACATTTATATCAATCTATGTATATTAACATGTGGGGAAAACATAATGTGTAAATAGTGGGAAAAGAAAAACCAAATAGAATAATCTTCCTCACACAAAGATTCACATGGGAAGCGGAAGGAAAGAACACTCTTATAAGAAGGAGAGGAAGAGAGTTTTTACTTAAACCTTATTCTCAGGGAAATTAACTCTGAGAGGGAAGAACATCCAGATCCATTGGGATCTTGAATTCTATCTTACTCAACAAGGGTAAGGAGAAGGGAAAACCAAAGGGGTAGGGGGGAGGGAACATAAAAAAGGGAGGGAAGAAGAGGGGGGAAAGGGAGGGAACAAAAAGGGAGGTACTAGAAAGGGTAACATTACAAGGGAGGGGACAAGGGTGACTGATTTAAAGTAAATCACTGGATTAAAATGTAGAGCAGAAGAAGAAAGGTTAGAATTAGGGAAGGATATCAAAATGCCAGGGAGTCCACAAGTGACAATCATAACTTTGAAAGTGAATGAGATGAACTCACCCATAAAACGTAGATGAATAGCAGAATGGATTAGAATCCAAAAACCTACCATATGTTGTCTTCAAAAAACACACATGCAGAGGGTAGACACCCACAAGGTCAGAATTAATGGATAGAGTAAGACCTTCTGGGCCTCAACTGACAGAAAGAAGGCAGGAGTGGTAATAATATCTGATAAAGCCAAAGCAAAAATAGACCTGATCAAAAGGGATAGGGAAGGTAATTATATTTTGTTAAAAGGGACTTTAGATAATGAGGAAATATCACTAATAAACATGTATGCACCAAATAATATAGCACCAAAATTCCTAATGGAGAAACTAGGAGAATTGAAGGAAGAAATAGACAGTAAAACCATATTAGTGGGAGACTTGAAACAACCATTATCAAATTTAGATAAATCACATCAAAAAATAAATAAGAAAGAGGTAAAAGAAGTGAGTGAAATCTTAGAAAAAGTAGAATTAATAGACATATGGAGAAAAATAAATAGGGATAAAAAGGAATGCACCTTCTTCTCAGCATCACATGGCACATTCACAAAAATTGACCATACATTAGGTCACAGAAACATAGCAAACAATGCAGAAAAGCAGAAATAATAAATGCAGCCTTCTCAGATCACAAGGCAATAAAAATAATGATCAGTAATGGTACATGGAAAACCAAATAAAAAACTAACTGGAAATTAAACAATATGATACTCCAAAATCGTTTAGTTAGAGAAGAAATCATAGAAACAATTAATAATTTCATTGAGGAAAATGACAATGGCGAGACATCCTTTCAAACCTTTTGGGATGGAGGCAAAGTGGTAATTAGAGGTAAATTCATATCCCTGAGTGCATATATAAACAAAATAGGGAGAGCAAAGATCAATCAATTGGAAATGCAAATAAAAAAACTCAAAAGCGACCAAATTGAAAACTCCCAGCAGAAAACCAAACTAGAAATCCTAAAAATTAAGGGAGAAATTAATAAAATCGAAAGTGATAAAACTATTGATTTAATAAATAAGACAAGAAGCTGGTACTTTGAAAAAACAAACAAAATAGACAAATTACTGGTCAATCTAATTAAAAAAAGGAAAGAAGAAAAGCAAATTAACGGCATTAAAGATGAAAAGGGGGACATCACCTCCGATGAAGAGGAAATTAAGGCAATCATTAAAAATTACTTTGCCCAATTAAAAGGAAATAAATACACCAATTTAGGTGATATGGATGAATATCTACAAAAATATAAATCGCCTAGACTGACAGAAGAAGAAATAGAATTCTTAAATAATTCCATATCAATAAATAAAATTCAACAGGCCATCAAAGAACTACAAAAGAAAAAATCCCCAGGCCCTAAAGGATTCACAAGTCAATTCTATCAAACTTTCAGAGAACAGTTAATCCCAATACTATACAAACTATTTGACATAATAAGCAAAGACAGAGTTCTACCAAACTCCTTTATGACACAAACATGGTACTGATTCCAAAACCAGGCAGGTCAAAAACAGAGAAAGAAAATTATAGACCAATCTCCCTAATGATTATAGATGCAAAAATCTTTGCTAGGATAATAGCAAAAAGATTCCAGCAAGTGATCAGAAGGATCATCCACCATGATCAAGTAGGATTCATACCAGGGTTGCAGGGCGGTTGGTTCAATATTAGGAAAACCATCCACATAATTGACCACATCAACAAGCAAAGCAAGAAGAACCACATGATTATCTCAGTAGACGCAGAAAAAGCCTTTGAGAAAATACAACATCCATTCCTATTAAAAACACTAGACAGCATTGGAATAGAAGGATCATTCCTAAAAATAATAAACAGTATATATCTAAAACCATCAGCTAATATCATCTGCAATGGGGATAAACTAGATGCATTCCCAATAAGATTAGGAGTGAAGCAAGGATGCCCATTATCACCTCTATTATTTGATATTGTACTAGAAACACTAGCAGTAGCAATTAGAGAAGAAAAAGAAAATGAAGGCTTCAAAATAGGCAAGGAGGAGACCAAGTTATCACTCTTTGCAGATGACATGATGGTCTACTTAAAGAATCCTAGAGATTCAACCAAAAAGCTAATTGAAATAATCAACAACTTTTGCAAAGTTGCAGGATACAAAATAAACCCACATAAGTCATCAGCATTTCTATATATATCCAACACAGCTCAGCAGCAAAAACTAGAAAGAGAAATCCCATTCAAAATTACCTTAGACAAAATAAAATACCTAGGAATCTATCTCCCAAGACAAACACAGGAACTATATGAATACAACTACAAAACACTCTCCACACAACTAAAACTATACTTGAACAATTGGAAAAACATTAACTTCTCATGGATAGGACGAGCCAACATAATAAAAATGAACATTCTACCCAAACTTATTTATCTATTTAGTGCCATACCCATGGAACTCCCAAAAAATTTCTTTACTGATTTAGAAAAAAACATAACAAAGTTCATTTGGAAGAACAAAAGATCAAGAATATCCAGGGAAATAATGAAAAAAACACACATATGATGGGGGTCTTGCTGTCCCAGACCTCAAACTATATTACAAAGCGGCAGTCATTAAAACAATTTGGTACTGGCTAAGAAACAGAAAGGAAGATCAGTGAAATAGACTGGGGCCAAGAGACATCAGCAAGACAGTATACAATAAACCCAATGATCCCAACTTTTGGGACAAAAATGCACTATTCAATAAAAACTGCTGGGAAAATTGGAAGACAGTGAGGGAGAGATTAGGAATTGATCAACACCTCACACCCTACACCAAGATAAATTCAAAATGGGTGAATGACTTAAACCTAAAGAAGGAAACCAATCAGTAAATTGGGTAAAAACAGAATAGTATACATGTCAGATCTTTGGGAAGGGAAAGACTTTAAAACCAAGCAAGACATAGAAAAAATCACAAAATGTAAAATAAATAATTTTGACTACATCAAATTAAAAAGCTTTTGTACAAACAAAACAAATGTGTCTAAAATCAGAAGGGAAACAACAAATTGGGAAAAAATCTTCATAGAAACCTCTGACAAAGGTTTAATTATTCAAATTTATAAAGAGCTAAATCAATTGTACAAAAAACTAAGCCATTCTCCAATTGATAAATGGGCAAGGGACATGGATAGGCAGTTTTCAGATAAAGAAATCAAAACTATTAATAAGCACATGAAGTATTCTAAATCTCTTATAATCAGAGAGATGCAAATCAAAACAACTCTGAGGTATCACCTCACACCTAGCAGATTGGCTAACATGACAGTTATGGAAAGTAATGAATGCTGGAGGGGATGTGGCAAAGTAGGGACATTAATTCATTGCTGGTGGAGTTGTGAACTGATCCAGCCATTCTGGAGGGCAATTTGGAACTATGCACAAAGGGCGATAAAAGAATGTCTAACCTTTGATCCAGCCATAGCACTGCTGGGTCTGTACCCCAAAGAGATAATGGACAAAAAGACTTGTACAAAAATATTCCTAGCTGCTCTCTTTGTAGTGGCCAACAACTGGAAAACGAGGGGATGACCATCAATTGGGGAATGGCTGAACAAATTGTGGTATATGTTGGTGATGGAATACTATTTTGCAAAAAGGAATAATAAAGTGGAGGAATTCCATGGAGACTGGAACGACCTCCAGGAAGTGATGCAGAGTGAGAGGAGCAGAACCAGGAGAACATTGTACACAGAGACTAATACACTGTGGTATAATTGAATGTAATGGACTTCTCCATTAGTGGAGGTGTAATGTCCCTGAATAATCTGCAGGGATCTAGGAAAAAATACACTATCCATAAGCTGAAGACAAACTGTTGGAATAGAAACACCGAGGAAAACAAATGCCTGACTACAGTGGTTGAGGGGACATGACAGAGGATAGACTCTAAATGAACACTCTAATTCAAATACTAACAACATGGCAAAGGGTTAGAATCAAGAATACATGTGATACCCATTGGAATCACGCATCAGCTATGGGGGTTGGGGAGGGGAGGAAAAGAAAATGATCTTTTTCTTTAATGAATAATGCTTGAAAATTATGAAATAAAATATTATTTTAAAAAAAGAAATACATCTGTGGCAGGTAGATACTCACAAGGTTAGAATAAAACTTTGGAGCAAAACCTATTTGGCCACAGCTGACAGAATGAAGGCAGGAGTTGCAATCATGAAATCTGACAAAGCCTAAGTAAAAATAGACTTGATTTAAAGGGATAGGGGAGGTAAATACATCCTGATAAAAGGGAGTATAGACAATGAGGAAATATCAGTAATCAACTGTATGCACCAAATGGTATAGCACCCAAATTTATAATGGAGAAACTAGGAGAATTGAAGGAGGAAATAGATAGTAAATCTATACTTGTGGGAGACCTGAACCTACCACTATAAAATAAAAAATAAATAAGAAACAGGTAAAAGATGTGAATGAAATCTTAAAAAAATTAGAGTTAATAGATGTATGGAGAAAAATAAATAGGAACAGAAAGGAATATACCTTCTTCTCAGCACAACATGGTACATTCACAAAGATTAACCATGTACTAGTTTATAAAAATGTGTCAAACAAATGCAGAAAAGTAGAAATAATAAATGCAACCTTTTCAGATCATAATGCAATAAAAAGGATGATCAGTAAGGGTACATGGAGATCCAAATAAAAAATTAATTGGAAATTAAATAATATGATTCTCCAAAATTGGTTAGTTAACTAACAAATCACAGAAACAATTAATAAGTTCATTGATCAAAATGACAATGAGGAGACATCCTTTCAAAATTTATGGGATGTAGCCAAAGCAGTACTGAGGGGAAAATTTATATTCTTGAGTTCATATTTTTAAAAAGTAGGGAGGGCATAGGTCAATGAATTGGACATGCAAATCAAAAAACTTGAAAATTAACAAATTAAAAATCCTCAAAAGAAAACTAAATTAGAGATTCTAAAAATTAAGGGGCAAATTAATGAAATTGAAAGTGAAAGAACTATTGTACTAATAAACAAGACAAGAAGCTGGTATTTTGTAAAAACAAACAAAATAGACAAAGTACTCATCAATCTAATGAAAAGAAAAGGAAAGAAGAAAACCAAATTAACAGTATCATAGATGAAAAGGGAGACCTCACATCCAATGAAAAGGAAATTAAGATAATAATTAAAAACTATTTTGTCCAATTATATGGCAATAAATATGCCAATCTAGGTGATATGGATGAATATTTACAAAAATATAAATTACCTAGATTAACAGAAGAAGAAATAGAATTCTTAAATAATCCCATATAAGAAAAAGAAATTGTACAAGCCCTTCGAAAAAATCCCCAGGGCCTGATGTATTGAAAAGTAAATTCTATCAAACATTCAAAGAACAGCTAATCCTGATTCTATATAAACAATTTGACATAATAAGCAAAGAGGAAGATCTACTAAATTCCTTTTTTGACACAAATATGGTACCAATTCCAAAGCCAGGCAGGTCAAAAACAGAGAAAGAAAACTATAGACCAATATTCTTAATGAACATAGATATAAAAATCTTAAATAGGATACTAGCAAAAAGACTGCAGAAAAATATCACAAGGGTTATTCACTATGATCAGGTGGGATTTATACCAGGAATGCAAGGGTGGTTCAATATTAGAAAAAACATCCACATAATTGACCATATCAACAATGAAAGGAAGAAAAATCACGATTATCTAAATAGTCACAGAAAAAGCCTTTGACAAATTGAACACTCATTCCTATTTAAAACACTAGAAAGTATAGGAATAGAAAGGCCTTTCCTAAAATAAAAAGCAGAATTTATCTAAAACCTTCAGCAAATATCATCTGCTGTGTTTCCTCTCGCACAGTTTTTTCCTCTGGATGTAGATAGTGTTCTTTCTCAGAGATCCCTCAGAGTTATTTAGGATAATTGCATTGCCACTAATTGGGAAGTCCATTACATTTAATTGTACCACAATGTATCAGTCTCTATGTGTAATGTTCTCATGGTTCTGCTCCTCTCACTGCATAAATTCCTGGAGCTCAGTCCAGGGACCAGAAACACAGAAGAAAAACAACTGCTTGATTACATAGGTTGAGGGGTATGACTAGGAATGTAGACTCTAAATGATCATCCTAGTCTAAATATCAACAACATGGAAATAGGCTCTAATCAAGGACACATGTAAAACCCAGTGGAATTGCGCGTTGACTACAGGAAGGGGTTGGAGCAGGAGAGGGAAGGAAAGAAATATGATTCTTATAACCAAGGATTAATGTTCTAAATTGAGTAAATATAATTTTCAAAAAAATTAATAAAATGTTATAATAGCTTATACACACACAAATATATGCATATATATGTATATATATGTATGTATATATATATATATGAAATAATCAAGAAACACTTCCCTGATATTCTAGAAACAGAGGGCAAAATAGAAATTGAAACAATTCACTGTACTCTCATGAAATAGATCCCAAAGAATAACTCCCAAGAATATTAAAGACAAATTTCAGAATTCTGAGACCAAGGAGAAAATATTACAGTCAGCTTTAAAGAAACAATTCAAATACAGTCAGTGTATCAGGAGATTTAGAAGTTTCTACAGTAAAGAATGATGGGGCCTGGAAGGTGTTATTTAAGAGGGAAAAGAGCTGGTACTTCAATCAACAATCCCTTTACCCCACAGAATTGAGTATAATACTTCAAATGGAAGAATGGTTATTCAATGAAATAGGGAACTTTCAACCATTTCTGATGAAAAGATAAGAAGTGAATGGAAAATTTGACTCCCAAATGCCAGCTTCAATTTAAGCACAAAAAGGTCAACAAGAAAGAAAAACAAAAAGATATTCTATAAATTTAAACTGTTTATATCCCTACATGAGATGATGACTTTTGTAACTTCAATGACTTTATCATTATGTGCACAGTTAGAAGGAGTATACATAGACAGAACGAAAGAATAAAAGTTGAATATGATGGAATAATATCTTAAAAAAATAAAGAAGATTGCATTTAGAGGAAGGAGAAGAGAAACATAGAATAGGGGTAAATTATCTCAAATAAAAGAGGCATAAAAGATCTTTTATAGAGGAGGGGAAGATGGAATTTTTCTAACTATAAAGGTGAAAGGGTGATATGAACTCATCCATAAAACAAAGTGTAGAATGGATTAACAACAAAAAATTTTCAATAAACTATTTGCCATACATTTGATGCTAAGAGAATTATAAAAAGTAACAATAAAGGACGGGAGCAAAACTGGATGAATTTTTTCATAAAATAAGCAAAGAAAATATCCTTTCAAATTCATTTTTTGACCCAAATGTGATTCCTATACCTAAATCAGGAATAGTAAAAACAGAGAAAGAAAACTATAGCAAGTTTATCAATGAATATTGATGCAATAACTTAAGTAGAATAATAGCAAGGAAATTGCACCAATATATCACAAGGAACATAACACTATGACCAGGTGAGATTTATTTTCATTAATTTTTTTATAATGAAAAAAAATGTATACTCCATAGTAGAGTACTCTAGATGTTTTCCAATGAAAGAGAGAAGTTAAAGACCTCAATATTGAACCAAGAAGGCAAATTGAACAAATCTATAAAGATGGTTATAACTTGGTAAGAAACAGCAAGCTTTGAATTATAATGTAATAATATATCTACAAATGAAGAGACTTACGGACTTTCTAATACCAAGAATTAATGTGTAGAACATATTTAAAGTTATTAAGATCTATGCAATAACAACTAAAATATAAATTTGACAACTAATTTATCTCCAATTCATCTAGATGAGAGAAAATGTGATATTTATTACACATATGAAGTCATATTAATCATTTCTGCAGAAATTTTTACCAAAAAAAAGAAAAAATAACAAATATTAAATATACTTCAATCTATATTCTGAGTCTATAAATTCTCTATTTTAATGTTGATAGTATTTTATATCATGAGTCCTTTGTAGCTTTTGTGGATAATTAAATTGAATATACACATATAAAAAGAATAAATGGCTAACAACCAATTGGGAAAATTATCTAATTAATGCCTGTGCAAAGTATTTATTAACAATATTAAAAAGACATCAATAAAAAGACAGGGTTACGCTTTACATAGCAACTAAAATGGTTAGCATTTTCTCATCAGAAAAGAAGAAGATTACTAGATCTCAGAGTGCAAATTTCACATTATAATACTGAAATAACAAGAAATGTCACTTCATTAAGTATTAGTAAAAGTTGAAAATACTATGTAAATGAGTTATTGTTTTTGTTTGTTTCCTTTTATCCTATGTGGATTACTTCTAGATGGATTGGGTTCTATGAAATATCTAAGAACTCAGTTTTGAATCAAAACATATTCAACATGGGATATCCACATGGACTCAACTTATCATATATTGACATATCATAATCCCACTCCTGAGATGCATCTCTTGAACTCATATGTTCTGAGCTATAATGGACTAAGATAATTATCTAAATTATGCATTCATATAGTGACCCATGTACAGTGAAAATTCATCAGGATTTTTGTGAAGCAGAGATTCATCCTAAGTTTAAAATGGAGGAAATGCAGGAAATCAAATCTCCTGTGAACATAGAAGTGATACTGGGCACATTGGTAGCAGTACCATTTCTAGTCTGTAGAAATGAAAGAAGGAAAAGAAGGAAAGAGGGAGAGGGGGGAAGGGGAGAGAGAGAGAGAGAGAGAGAGAGAGAGAGAGAGAGAGAGAGAGAGAGAGAGAGAGAGAGAGAGAGAAAGAGAGAGAGAGGGAGAAAGTGATAGAAAGAAAGAAAAAATAGAGAAAGGAAGACCCAAACACAGCAGATGTTTGGAAAGAAAAATTTAGAAAACATTGTCCTCCATATAAAAATTCCTTTAGGAATTTCTAAAAACAACTAAAATTAGGTTGTGACATGATATTAATTTTTGATTTATCATTAAACAAAAAAGAAGGATTCTTAAGAGTATTCCTAGTGAATATTAGGGTCTTCATTAAGAAAAGATTTATCCTAAAATGGTTGACTATAGTTTGGTGTGAATATTGAAGGAAAATTAACCTGTTCTGCAAAACAAATGGAAAAAAAATGTTTAAAGTGTCAATTGAAGCTTCTGAAGCAGAAGTTTATAATTATATTGTTAACTTTTCAAGTGACCTTTAGGTTAATTTCAATTCAATTTATTTATGTTCCTTGGAGCTCAGTTTTCTTTCTGGAAATGTTATATGTATTTGTTGTTTTTTGAGATAGAAGGTAGTACCTAGAAATGTCAATTATTAATTTTAGCAAGCAACATTCTCTTGTTATTTTACTTTCTTCTTTGACACTGAATAAAATGCCAACCAATGTCACTTTTCCTCAAGGTTGTTACAGTTAATTGGTAGGCTAGGTGAGAAGAGAGACAGGGAACATTTAAGTGTTAATATGCTACAGTGGCAAACCTACTCTTCATTAGTGCCCAATTCTTTTCTTATATGGTTTTTAGAAAAAAAGGGGGTTTAAACCACAATTTTAAGATGTGATCTGAAATTGCAAGAAAAGGGTGGCGGAATATGAAATATAGAAATGTATAAGGGAAAATGAAGGACATTATTTTTCAGATATATTTGGATAGAAGGGTATACAATGTAAGCAACAACTACAAGTGATGGAATACAAAAAAAGAAAGGACGGTTTTGTATAACTTTTTAAAAATGTTATTTAATGGAATAGTGGGGGAAGGGAGTTAGCTGGGAAAAGATGGAAGAGAAGGTACATAGATGCAAAATGGATTCTGGAACAACATAGCCACAAAAATGAAGGATGACATATTTTTTCAGTCAAAAACAATTTAGAAGGCCAGTACAGAAGATATATTGCATCAGAGTGGAAGGTGGGTGCAAAGCACCACACCAAGGCAGGCCCCATCATGACAAGTCTTTGAGGTTCCTGTATTAGCAGCAAAGGCTTCTAGATCTCTCAGCAACACATGGTAAGGAGAATGGACAATAGCTCCGAAGCACTTTACAGAAGTCCCTTTGCTGGCTCTCTGGGTATAAGTCTCTTATTGTATTGATGATATGCAGATTCAGGTTGCAATCCAGTATCAGAGTCTTAGGGTAAAGCTGTGAAAATAGCACACAGAAGTACTTGCAAGCACAGGGGACCATAGGACCCTGGTCATATTTCCAATATGGAAAAGTGTTCTTGTGGTTCTTCAGAGACAAGAGCACAGACCAGGAGAGTATTAAACCAGACCTACTTATATCATAACTACTTGGAAGAACTGAAAACAGATAGTTCCCCAGATCCATCTCTGAAATAAGCTGCACAAAGTAGTTGAAGCTTGGAACTGAGCTCCCTACAATTAAATTACAAAGTCCAGCTTTAAGAGTTATAACAAGAGAAAGAGGCTGGAAAATGAGCAATTAAAAAAAAGAAACAACATAGAAAGTTATTTTGGTAACAGGGAAAATCAAAATACAAACTCAAAAGAAGAAACAAAGCCAATACTTCTATATCCAAAGCCTCCAAAAAACATGAACTGTTCTTAAGCCCAAAAAGAATTAATGGAGTACCTCAAAAAATGATTTTAAACATCAAATAAGAAAGATAAAAGAAATATTGGGGAAAGAAATGAGAGTAATACAGGAAAGTTATAAAGAATCAACAGCTTGTTAAAGAAAGCACCAAAAATATTGAAGAAAATAATGAATTAAAAAACAAAATAGGACAATTGGAGTGGGGGGAAGGCCACAAGTCCACTGAAAATGAGAATTCATTAATGCAGAATTAGGCAAATTAGGGAGATATACAAAAATGCACTAAAGAAAAGAAATTCCCAAAAGGCAGAATTGGTCATGTGAGAAAAGAGTTACAAAAATTCACTGAGGAAAAAAAAAACAAACTTCTTAAAAATATAATTGACCAAAGGGAAAAGGAGATAAAAAAACTAACTCAAAAAAAAATATGCTCTAAAAATTAGAATTGTGTAAGTAGAAGCTAATGACTCCATGAGACATCAAAAACCACTTACACAAAGTCAAAGGAATTAAAAATAGAAGAAAATGTTAAATATCTCATTGGAAAAAACAATAAACCTGGGAAATAAAGTCGATGAAAGTATAAGAATTACTGAACTACCTGAGAAAGCCATGATAAAAAAAGAGCTTAAGTATTATTTTTCAAAAAATCATCAAGAAAACTGCCTTGATATTCTAGAACCAGAGGGCAAAATACAAATTCAAAGAATCCATTGATCATCACCCAAAAGAGAGCCAAAAAAGGATAACTCACAGGAATATTATAAATGAATTCCAGAACTCCCAAAGCAATGAGAAATTATTGTCAATAACCAAAACGAAATACTTCAAATATTGTGGAGTCACAGTTAAGAAACACAATGATCTAAAACAATTCCAAAGTGCTCATGATAAAGATGTCATCTGCTTCCCAAGAAAGAACTGATGGCATCTGAAGTCAGATAAAAGCAAACTGCTCATTTTTTTCCTATTTTTTTGCTGTTTTTTTTTCCAAAAAAGAATTAATATAGGAAAATGTTTACACAATTACAAATGTAAAGTTTACATGAGATTGTTTTCCATCTCAGTGAGGCAGGGGGAATGGAAGGAGAGAATTTGAGACTGAAAATTCTTTTTAAAATGTTAGACTTTTTTTTATTGTAATCAGAGCAAAAAATAAAATTAGGGAAAACAAACTTAAAAATTATTAATTTGGTACATAATTCATATAAAATAGCTTATGATTCCCACTTGCATTTCAGCCAATCTCAATCCCAGTCTTCATTTTCCACTTGATTTATTTTAAAAGGAATAAAATTAAAGTGTCTCTTTTGACATTTTTCATTTATATCCACAAATGCAATTCAGGGATTTTAATTTTCATTCTTTATGAAAACTACTATAGTAGTGGGGAAAAGGAAAAAAACAATACTTTCCCATCTTTGTCTTGAAAATGAAAGAGGCAAGATCAAACTTCAAAATGTTTTCTGTGGCCACACTAGTCACATTGTGACAGATTTCAAATTTTCTACTGCCTTTAATTTACTGAGCAATTGAATTGTTGTTTGTGTAAGTTTGCCTAAATAACTGGATTGATTTTTCTTCTGTCTTTAATTTCCAATGATCTTGATGAGGTCTCTGTTGACCTCAGGTAATAGCATTAATGGAACAGAGCAAAGATTAATATCTCTAAACCTTAAAAATTCTAGCTATCCAAGGATTAAATAGATTAAAGGATAAGTAAAGATGTAGATGACTAGATGTAAGGTTTGAGTGGGCCATTACAGCCTGGAAATTTCAATGAACTACCTGGAGATTTCAAGTGGAGACAGTGTTTGCACACCAAATGTTATCTCCATATGAAATATATGACCATGATAAGCAGGGGTATAAGGTAAATTGATTGCCTACATCTTTTTATTTCTTATACTCTTAACTCTAAAGATAACTCTTTGGATGTTAAAAGTATAGTAGGAAAAGAAATGAACATAGAATTTCCAGAAGTGTTAGAGAAGAAAGTATAGACTAACCAAAAAAAAAGCCAAGAAACAATTTTATGTAGTGTTTCTAGAAGAGGAAAGAAAGGCCATTATCTTTGGCTATAGCTATAGGAAGGAAGGAACAAAAACAAGAGAAAGAAGGAGAGAAAAAGTAAAAGATGGCATTCCAAAAGGCAATGGAAAGGGGAAAATGGTGGTTAATAAGTGAGCTGGATTGTGTCATACCCTCTTTTCCCACCTCATAAATTTAGATTTTTTTTAGTTTTTATATGAAAGGCAAAATGAATAGTGAGTAGGTCACAGACTCAGGGTTTTCTAGGTTCAAGTCTTGTCTTTAACATATAGTGTCTATGTGACTATGGGGAAATGTACTCCTTGATACTACATGAAAAATTTAAGACACACAAGGCCATGCTTTTATTGTGTGAGTGTGTGTGTGTATGTAAAATATCAAGAAGTAAGATATTCTCAGAAAGGGAAAAAAATAAAGTAAGGAAAAGAATTATGTAAAAGATAGTAGTATTTTATAAATATGAAAATATGGTAATTGATGAAGATCTAGAAATTAAGAAATCTAACAGAAATTCTATTCAGGAAGTAATATGATTCTGGATGAATGGAAAAATAAATGATGGATCCCCAGGAGAATAATATCTTCATGTCCAATTTTCTATTGTGCAAATATTTCCACCTGTCTGGGTTGCTCAGTATTTCTTTACTAAGTACTCCCTCATACCTTATCTGATTTTACACAGAAGGAACAAATTATTTTCAGATGATATTACATTCATCCTCCTTATCCTTCAGAAATTATTTGTTATTTATGTAAAATGATAAATTACATGTATTTTCTAGTCAATGACATATGTAGAAAGCACATGGGATTAAGGTTAACTATCAGAAGACAAAGCCATAATTGATACAGTCTTTGAACTGAAAATGATTCCTTTGTAAGATATACATAAGGGAGTAGCTAAGTGACTCAGTAAATATAGAGCTAGGCCTGGAGTTAGAAAGTTCTGAATACAAATATTGCCTCTATTAGGAATATATTGATTCTGATAAGTTAAGTGGCAGAAGAACAGAAAAGAGCTGCCTCAAGGCCAGTTTTGGAGTTTGGAGCCCAAGTCTTGGTTAGAATTCTGTTGTAATTCCCAGGTGGGGGTTGAAAATTTTAACTGCCATAGAGAGATATGAGATTCTGAGCAGTTTCTGAATGACTGGTTTTTGGATCTGAACTTTGGTCCAAGAAGGAGCATCTTTCTGGCTTTACCCTGGATTTACCCTATGGAAACATTTTGGGAATAACTGAGGGGCAGTTGATCATTTTGACTGAAGCTCTCTGGGATCTTAGCTGGTCCCAGAAGCAGTGTCCTTTCTGAGTTCCTCAGTTTTTCCCTGTTACAATTTGTGAATACCAGGACTTCATTGATCATGAGAAGAAACCAGAAGATTTTGTTTTTCTCTGGGCTCTGGAGAAACCCAGAGCCAAAGCTGAACTTCTGCTGGGCTTCAACCAATTTGCTCTAGCTGCTCTTTTGATAATTTGGAGATAAAGATTAAGATGAATATATTATTCATAAGTTATTTATGGAAATAGATTATTTAGGTAGGAAAATTTGGGGTTAATTTAGTGGTAACAAGAAATAGAGTATCCTGGTTTCCAGGAGAAGAAAGACCATGAGGTCTAGATAGGAGCAGGCAAAAGCTTAGTATTTCATTAGTTTTAGGTTTTCCTGTTTATCACTTCATTGAATACTTTTAACTTTTATTAAATTAAGATTATTTTGTACATATGTCTCCTATATTATCCATTGTGCAAATCTACAAAGTAGGCTCAATACTGTTAGCTTGGCCCTTTTATCTAGAGTATTTGATTAACAACAATCATATCCTGAGTCTAGATACTATCTTTAACAGTTTTTAACAGCTCCATTACAAATAAGATTGATCTGGAGGTTTATCACCTAATTTAAATTTATTTGCAAAGAGAGAGAGAGAGTGAAGAGAGAGAGGGGGAAAGAGAAAGATTGCAGTCTTACTAATTTAAGGTAAGATCAGATCCCAGATTTCAGTACAGCAAAGTCCTCTCCATGTTGTGCTGTTGCTTACCAAGTGCCAGCCCAGGGAGTGCCAAAAGCTGGGATCTTTGGGCTCATCAAGCCCTAGCTTGCTGAGGTAATTTACTCCTAGTTCATCCTTCTGCCTCTTAGCCAGTACCACATTGTTTTGATGACCACTGCTTTATAGTACAGATTAAGATATGGTACTGCTAGTTCCCCATCCTTCATTTTTATTTGTTTACATTATTTTCCTTGATAGTCTTGACTTTTTGTTCTTCCAGATAAACTTTGTTATAATTTTTTAATTCTATAAAAAAATATTTTTTGTTTTGTTTTTTTTTGAAAATATGACCCTGAATAAGTAGATTAATTTGGGTAGGATTGCCATTTTATTGTGTTAGCTCATTCTACCTACAAGCAATTAATGTTTTTCCAATATTTATATCTAGTTTTAATTGTGTGAAAAATGTTTTGTACTTGAGTTCATATTATTCCTGTGTTTCTCTTGGAGGATAGAGTACTAAATATTTTATATTGACGCGACTTTAAAAGGAGTTTCTCTTTTTAACTCCTGCTACTGACTTTTTTTTTGAAATATTTAGAAATGCTGATGCTTTATGTGGGTTCATCTCATACCCTATAACTTTGTTAATGTTCTTAATTATTTCCACTAGCCTTTTAGTTGATTTTCTAGGATTCTTTACATCATATCATTTCCAAAGAGTGACAGTTTAATTTTCTCATTGTCTATCTTCAATCTCTTCAACTTCTTTTTCTTCTCTTATTTCTACTGCTAGCATTTCTAGTACAATATTAAATAATAGAAGTGATAATTGTCTTCCTTGCTTCACTCCTGGTCTTAATGGAAAGGCTTCTAACTTGTCCAACTTGCAGATGATACTTGCTGATGATTTTAAATATATACTATTTATTATTTTGTGGAATTACCCTTCTATTTCTATACTTTCTAGTGTTTTCAATAGTAATGGGTTTTGTATTTTGTCAAAGATTTTTCTACATCTATTTAGATAATCATGTGATTTTTGTTAGTTTAATTATTGATGTGGTCAATTATGTGGATGGTTTTCCTAATATTAAATCATCCTTGCATTCCTGGTATAAAACCCACCTGGTCATAGTGAATAATCCATGTGATAACTTGCTGTAATCTTTTTGCTAATATTTTATTTGACATTTCTGCATCTATGTCCATTAAGAAGATTGATTTATAGTTTTCCTTCTCTGTTTTTGGTCTACCTAGCTTTGGAATCAATACCATATTTGTGTCATAAAAAAATTCGTAAGAATTTTTCTTTGCTTATTTTGTCAAATCATTTGAATTGTGCACACCCACACTACATGGGCATGTGCTAGTCAATGACAAATCAGAAATAACTAACTGCCCACCTGGTCTGTCCTAAGCCAAGCTTGAGCCACCATTGGCACTTGTGAGGCACAGGAAATGAAGAAGGGAACAGCCTCTGGAATTTGCACTTCCTGTGGACATAGCTAGGTGTGAGTTCGTGCTAGGAGCTTGAGGAGGGAGGAAGCCCGCAGACAGCTTCCATTCAGATCGGTCATGTGAGTCAAGGACTGATTTTCTTCTCTACCTTGGCCCTTTAGGCCTAAACTCCCTCTGGCTCAGCCAGAAGTTTGAGCTAACCATTTCCCCTTTTCTCCTCTCTCCTTTTCTCCCTCTCCCCTTTTCTTACTCCCATTGTGATTAAACCACCATACATTCCATTCTGACTTGAATGCTTCATTTAAGGAATTTCATGCGTAAATTCCTTGGTGACCATAAATTAATATTATAGCAACTTTTAAAGGTGATTTTCACCTTAACAGTTATAGATGATCACCCTCCTCTCTGATAATTAAGGAATAATTGATCTTTGAAACTCACTTACCTCTAGTATTCTTGGATAAAAACATTTTTACCCAGTCAGGATTCCTCTGGTGAGCCTTCTCCTTAGAAATCAAGTTACCCCAAACTTCAATGCAGAAAAATAAGAATAGGAAACTCATCCCAAGGGGAGGTCTAGCACAAGATGGTTCTCTCTTCATGTGATAAACTGAAACAGAGGTTTCACTTTAAACTGGTTGATGAGAAGTCCTTAGAACTAAGAGTGAGCATATTCCTCAACCATACTTTAGATAGAACTGGGAAAGGTTTCCTATTGAACTGGACTGAAAAATATGATTTGACAAAAAGGAGAGTAATATGGTACACAGAGTAATATTTATTAGAAAGTAGTACAACATAATATTGACTTATCTTACACTTAAATTAATATCTGAAAAAATCAATAAATTATATGATTTGTGACTGCTCGTACTTCATTTTCCATTGCATGGATATGACCATTTGGAACAAATAAAGGGGCAAATAGTAAATGTGTATGTTGCCTCATTTTGCTTATTATGCTTCATGATTCACTATGGTTAGTGTCCATCATGTGGTGACCAACCTTTTCAAATGGATGCCTCTTTCTTAGTTAGACTGTTTCTCTATTTGTAATCTGTAACTAGAACAATATTTGATTACTATTTCTCATAATTAATAGAACTTGTTTGAACATGAATTCTGATGGGATACCTTTTTTTTAGATCCCAGTGTTACTTTGTACTCAGTGATAAGATAATGAAACAAAAGGTTAACTCAAAATGTATTTGCATAAGACTCCAACTTGGTACATATTAATTATTTAGTGCTCTACACCTGAGGGTAAAACAGAGTGGGTAAGAGCTAGTGAAGAAATATCCTGATCTTCTGACTGTTTACACTGGAAGAGAAGATACATGGTAACAACTCTTCAAGTTCCCAAAGCAAAAACAAAACTCTTGGACAGAGAGCAACATGTAGAGGAACAGGTACTTCAATAATATCACTCTTCTCATCTTGGAACACTAAAAGCTTTGGGGAATTTATCCTTGTGTAATATCTGATTTTTTTTTCTTTTAGTTCAGATGAATCACATCATTCTTAGTGGGAGAACTCATTTATTCTCTGTATTATCTGGCCTATATTCTCATATCAATTTTATACTTTTTTTCTGACTTCCCTTTACTATTTGGATAAATTGGTTTATTCTATGTTTTTTCTGCATGTTGATTGTTGAACTGACATTTGGTGGGAAGTTCATGTATATAAATATGTATGTAGACATTCATACATATGTGTATTAAGATTAAAATTAGTTTCTCTACTGAAAGTATTATATTTTATGAGGTTTATTAAAGATTAAGAAATAAAGGAAATACAAAATAAGAAAGCACGTGCAACCTACATCTTGCCGGCTGGGTAGAGAGCCACGTGTCCCTAGAAACGGAAGCAGAGAGAGAGAGAGAGAGAGAGAGAGAGAGAGAGAGAGAGAGAGAGAAGAGAAAGAGAGAGAGGGAGATTCTACCTTCTGACTCAGGCTGAGCCAGAGGGAGTCTTAGGCCTTGGAGGGCTAAGGCAGGGACACTCACGTGACAGATTTGAAGGAAAGCTGTCTGTGGGCCTCCTCCCCGCTCAAGCTTCAGGATCCAACTGAGTCTAGCCCCTGTCCACAGGAAGTGAGCATACTCCAGAGGCTGTTCTCTACCTCACTTCCTGCGCCTCACATCTGCCAATGGTGGCTCAAGCTTGGCTTATAACAGCCCAGGTTAGTTATTTCTGATTTGTCATTAACTAGCACTGTGCCCGTGTAGTGTGGGTATACACATTCTTGGGTGCTAGACCAAGCAAGATGGAGGAAATTTAAAAATCACAGTATATATTTTAAGTATACATAGAAAAAAACAGACATTAATCAGATATGTAGATCCACCTTAAACATTATTTCTCCTATACTAACAATTTTTAAGGGAGTGGATGGTTATAACTCTAGCTGGTAGTCTCTCTCTATCTGAGGAGAGTAGAGGTCCAGTTTCTGGCACAAAATTCCTCTTTCGTCTCCTTGCAGGAATGAAAATCATCTTTATAAAGAGTAGAGAGAGAAAATTTTAGAAAGATCTATTCTTGGCTGTCTCGAGGTCACCCCTAGGTGTGTGTACACACATACTTTATACATGCAAAACAAAATACCACATGCAACCTTAATATATTTTTTAAAAATTGAAAAAAACTTCATCAATAAGTAATTATCTAAGTGTTTGGATGTGCTGTCTTTTATACAGGCATCATTTTCCCCAAAAAAACTTTATCTTCCATATTAGAATAAGTAATATGTATTGGTTCCAAATAAGAGTTTTGGTAAAAGCAAAGCAATGCAGATTTAGAGACTTGCCTAGAGAAGCACAGTTAGGAAATGTTTTAGGACAGATTTGAAGGTAAGACATCCCATCTCTGAGCCTGGCTCTCAATCCACTGAGCCACTTAGTTGCCTCTTGTATATTTGTTTACAAAGAAAATGGCTGAGTAAAAACTATATGTTTTAATTGTCAAAATTGTTTCATATATTTAATAGATTAAAAACAATTTCTATTCAGAAGGGTCAAGATGGAATAAGTTGTCAGCACAGCCAATTTAATGGAAAGTTATGGATCTCTTCCAGGTGAGTATTCTTCATTGTTTGCTAAAGAACCCTTAGGTCAGTTCTGGGCATCTCAGATTGAAGGAGAATTGACATAAGCAAACACCAGGAGAGGCCCATGTTTTGGATTGCTCCAAATACTCTTTGGTTGTGGACAGACATATATTTTAAGATAATGTAACCATAGCTAATTTCTTTTTGACTATTATTTTTCAGTTGGAGTTGTAATTAGTTGCTGGACAAATAAAGGAATGGGGTTGACTTACAAATCAACCATTCCCTGAATATGAGGTGAGCTAACTTTGCATTTAGCCAAGTAAAAGACAATGACCTTAATATTCAGATTGGAAAGATTAGCCAAAATAGCAGCTTAAATCAGGGCTAAATATTACTATGAAAATCTCTAAGTATTATTTTGTTACTAGGGAATTTGGAAGCTATAGACCAAAAGATATATTATTGAAAATATTTCATGATATACTAATAGAATGAAAAAAAAAAGATTCTGGAAAGACCTGAGATTATAGAGTCTACCTCCTATTTTTCCCTGAAAATAGAAAAGAAAACTACAAGAAAAAATAAATAACTTGTCCAAAGTTTGCACAGCAAACTAGGATAATAATTTAGACTTCAGACTTTCTCTACTCTTGACCCTGTAATCTGTCTACTATAACAAGCTCTACAGAGGAAGAAATTTGGTATAAACTAACAGCACTTGAAAAGAGATATAGCAATATAATTAGGAGAAAATATATTTAAGGAACAGGAAACAATATAATGACATAGGTTGTTGTTAATCTTTATTTTTGAAGTGAACCAACTATATAACGGGTCATGTCTTTATTTGTGAATCAATTATATTTCAGTTGGTAAGAATTTCATGAAGTTTGCAGCCTCACTCACCCAAAATCTTTGAAGTTCAGAGGTAAAACAAAAATCAGGATGACTGGCAATGTTCTGGGATACACAGTGGATTACCTTGCTATCTTCAATGTCTGACTAAGCTCTAAGCACTCCACTTCATGGCCATTGGAACAAATTTTTCTTATCTACCCCTTCTACCAGGACGGAAGTCCTCATATGCTTGTGAAAAATGTCTCTCCCATTTGCAAATGGGTTTGAAGCCTATTGTTTACCCTAATGGAAGTGGTTATTTTTTCATTTAACATTTTATATGTTGTTTGATTCTATCACAAATGCATGTTCCATGTTCCATTGCATGTACATTTTATAACAAGTCAAATTATATCTGTCTTAACTTTATATCCCTCTTACATCTAAGAATACATTTCTATGGCTTATCTAGAATTAATTTCTGATGTTAAGTTAATAAAAATGTTTTTTGGAGGTAGTGCTTCTGAAATGAGAAAATGGAGATCCATAGAGCCGTCAACTTCATGTGGATCTTTCTGGGTACATTTAATTTATTTTAATGACAATGCTTTTAAATTATAACAGAAAATTGAAGTTAAAACAACAACAACAACATTTTTCACACAAAATGCCTTCCTGAAATACTTGTTAACAAAGGCATATTTCTTGTTCAGTTAAGGGTTGTATTATGTGGTCTCTGTGGTCCCCTGTACATTTGAAATTTTGTGATTCTATGATATATTCCCATTCTGTATAAGGGCCTAAAGAAACTTACCTGAGAGAAAGGTATTAAAATGGGATATCTCGAGTCTATGAGTGTGAAGGCAACCTATGGGAAGGTGGAATGGGGTAGATAGGGTTTTAAGAGTTCTTTCAATGGACTTATAGTGACAATCACAGCAAAGGGGCATTATACATAAGAACTAACAGTTTAATGGTACTGGTTAAGGACAGGACTGGAATCACCATGCAGGTCTTGCATTTGGTTGAGTACAAACTCCAGTTTTTCAACTTCTGACAGCATGTCTCCATTAAGACAGATTCCTAAGTGGTTCCCTAAGCCTCTTAGGAACATACATTACATTTAGGAACCTGTATTAGACAACAGCTGCTGGCTATAGCTGAATAATCATCCATTCAAATGGAACAGATTCAAGGAAGAATGTGAAGGGCAGTTTTTCTATCTGTTCTGGCTCTGGAAGGTATGCTCTAGTGCCCTGTGAAGCCAGAAGGAGAGAATCAGGCTAAAAAACTTTAAGATGCTGCTTAGATTCATAATATTCTTCTGGGTAAATAGATTGAAAAAAATCAGCACTGAACTGTACTGGGAGAAAAATCTTGTACCATTCCCAAAATAAATGTAAGAAGAATAAAAATTTCATTTATTTATACTAATTTATTCTCTCATGTGATCTTTGTGCTTTGGATGAATATAGTTATCCTGTAAAGTTAGATAAGGAGCATGTGAATATATGAGTATACTATTCATCACAATGGACCTGATTCATAGAAAAATTAATGTGGGTGTTAGATGATTCTTTTTTTTCCTCTGGACCTGGTTTGAAGTGATTTAATTAAAATGAAAGATTGAACTGCTTCTGCATACAATAGCATTTTGAGTAGTACATATTTCTGCATGATCAGCAATTAAATGTAGGTAAGGGGAAAAAGCATTTTCTCCTTACTGATCATATATTCACAGATACATTTTGCATTCAGTAAAATTATTTATTTGCTGAAAGGAAGAAATGATGAGGTTCATGTTAGCTATTTAGATTTTACAATCATTTCAATACTCACACAAGTTAGCATCTGAGTTGTTATAATAATATATGTTTTCCTTCCCCTACCCAATACCAGAGTGGGGGGAGATAATATTCAGTTAATATATCCTTAAGAATGGAGGTAGCAGACACGAGGGTTAATATTTAGTAAGCTAGGAGCATTGTTACCGCCAAAATATTCCTAATAGATCTAGAATATGTCTTCTACTATATCAGATAGATTTTTAGTAAATGATATGGGAGAGAAATATGAAGAATCACCCAAGAAAGAAAGCATGGAGAGATTGTGATTTTTCACCAGTAGAAGAAATACTCACATTGATTAGGTCAATGATTTCCATTTGAGTTTGCAAACCTAAGAGTTCATGACTATGGTCCATATAATTCATGCTATTGTGAATTTAATCATGTCTTAGACATTAAATAATTGCCTAATTGAGTTACACACTTTTTCCTGTAGGACAATAGGTTCATGAACATTTGAAATAGTTTATTTCTAAAGACATTAGAAATCATCCTGATTATGCAAGCAATTTTCTTGTTCCTCTTGTCATTAAATCAAAAGCTAACCACTTCTGATTAAGTACATGTTCAGGCAGTTTTTCAATCTGTCATCAAATTGTTTCCAAACTACCATAATGGTTCAACATTCCATTGAACATCTATTTTATTGTGTTTATGTACATAACTTCATTTTCATTTTGTGCACCAAACTAAAATAACTTTCTTATTTACTTCTGTTATGCTGTAATTATAATTCTTGAGATTTATAAATCAGGTGGTCAAGATATTGCAATCATTTATATTTTTCCAGCACAAAAAATCATGATCACTGGTCAGTAAATAGCAAACTATTTTGAAACTTTTATGGGTGAGCAGAAATATTCTACAGAAACCATCCTTGTCTTGCCTCCCTGAATTATTAAAGCTCTTTTCTCCTTTAAACTTAATTTCAAATTATGTTGTCTTACTTCAAGTGGGAAAATATTGAAGTGAATTGGTTCACAATATTATTCAGTCATTCAATAGATTTTCTAATGTAGTTGATGTATAAGAACAAGAAGAAAATAAAACAACATTTAAATAGACACCTTGGGTACAATTATCAATTTATACATAAATATTGTTAAAATGAAACAATATATGTAATTAAACCATAAGTACTTTTACTTGATGTAATACTAGTCATTATACACAAAAGATAATATCTTATAACTATTTCATTTTTTTAAATAGATACATTGCCCAAATTTTAAAATAATGAATTTCTTTCTCTCAATGAAATATGTTGTAAAATAATCCTATATTTCCACAACATGTTTGTATGGGTAAGCATTTCTAGGCATTTTATTTTAAGTACCATAAATCATAATGTGAATAAGTGTGTATTTTTAATATAAACCAAAATATTACAAACTTTTACTCACATAAAAATGTCCATTGTTGAAATTAAGTACATATTAATCTTTTGAGTATGTTAAAGCCATATCAAATGTTTTAATGGCAACAACATTTATAAGAAATTTAATATGAAAATTTTAAATAATAAACATTTGATGTATTGATAGATTAATCTTTTAATACTTACAAAATCATTCACATAAAATCCAGAATTGTTTTATAATTTAGCATTTAAATGTTTACAAATAGAGAATTTAAAAGTATATAAGTACATAGTATAAATTTTAACTCGGAGATTTATGGGGAAGAAGTTATTTTAGTTATGGTAAGAACTTAGTGAATAAATTCAAAAGAAGTAATATAAACAAACATTAAATTATTCTGGGATTAACAATGTACTTTTTATTGTTTAAAGGAATTAAAAGAAAATAAAGATTCTGGGAACCACTGAATGATGCCTTGAATGCATTAAAATATTTAAATATAAAGATTTAGACATACATTCTATATCACAGTTCAGTGGTGATGCCTATGGGTCCTTTCTCAGATAATGTGCATGTATGTATGTATACATGTATGTTTGCATGTATTACTATGTACATGTATGTATGTGTGTGTCTGACACTGTGTAAAGCACTATATTTATAAAGACAAATACAATACAGTATGCCCACAGGAAATGATAGTTTCAAATTGTCTTACATAAAATTACATGCCCTTATACATAAGAAATAAATTACATTGAAATTCAATTCTATATATTTTAAATTTATAGAACTCAGTTTAAGAATTCTTATACTAATTCAGTAGATCTAAATATCTTGTGAATTTTGTGCATGTCTCAAAATTTGCCTACTGAGGTTTAAGAAAAAAATGCATTTGTCATGTCTACAGAGATTTCAATGCTCATAATTCCCCATCCTCCTAACATATAGAATCTATAAATTTATGAACATGTGAGAATATGTGTGTGAGTGTTACCCACTAAGAGACATATGCACCATGACACTGAGCAGTTCTAAGATAGAATGTTCCAAAAAAGTTGATCAGATACCTTCATTTCTAAGAAAGTGACATGTAAATGACATGTAAAACAGAAAAGGCTCTGATAGTTGCTTAATCATCACCTGTCTTTATGACTATTTATTATTACTCTGTCAGTTGTCATAGAATTTCATAGATTGAATAATCATAACTTTTAAGGAATAACCAAAGACTGTATTTTCTAGCATACATTGATAAAAATGACTTTCCTTTAACTTGTTGTCCTAACAGTAAATACTATTAACAAATAAAAATCAACTTTCTTTAGAAACTAAAGAAGAAAGAAACAAAATGTTTTGTTTAACTTTCAGGTCATTGTTCTTATTGACAATAACTTACATTCACTGAATATTTAATGTATTTAAAATACCATGTATTCATAGAGTACCTGAAATATATATGTCTATGTATATGTATATATACTATATGCAAATTACACACACACACACACACACATACATGTTTTGCCCAGTTAAGAACAGGGAGGTAGACAAAGAAACAGAGACAAAGAGACTGAGGTAAAAACAGAGAGATAGAGAAGCAGGAGATAGACAAAAAAATTATGTGTGTGTGTGTGTGTATACATATATACATATATAGAGAGAGACAGACAGACAGACAGACAGACCAACAAACAGAGAGACAGTGAGAGATAGAAAGGGAAAGAGAGTCAGAGACAGAGGAAGAAATGGCAACCAGAGACAGAAACAAAGAAAGTCAAAGAGACAGAATGAAAGAGGCCTAAGGAGATATAGACCAAAATATTGATATAACTAAAAACAAAGATATGAAGGAAAATGAGCCTAAGAGAGTGTCAAAATCTATCTCTTCTATGAAACATACTATTAAAATTCTTAAACCTCCCCAATCTTGCCTTTGATAAAATTATATTCAACTTGCATCATGGTACTTTGTTTTCATTATTTTTATAATAAATAATTATAATATGGCAACCAGCAACATTCTTTTATAAAATTATTTTATTACTGAAAAATACAACCTTCTTACACTGTCCTCTTCTATTTTTTAAATTTTATTTTGATAATCATAATGGATCTTAGAATAATTCTATGATATATTTCTTTGATTTTCATTAGAAATATATGATAAACAAAAGTGTAAATGGACTTACGGGATGATCTCACCAATGTGGAAGTTCCTTCAAATAGTGAATTTTTAAAACACAACAATTCTTGCCTATCTAATTAGATTCTTGTCCATATCCTTCCAAAACTTTGCCAGTCTTTGAATGTACTGTAGATAGATATACATTACTTTCCTTGACCTTACAAAATTACTAGTGGAACATACAGACACTGATTTCCCCCTCATCTTGAAACAAAAGGACAACAACAATAACAAATTCAAAACTATTGTTCTTTATTAATAATTTTAATCACAGTGCAGACAATAATTATTTTTTGTAAACTTCATATTCTCAATAATGATTTGTCCAAATACTGATGGTTAGGTATTTTGTTCAGGAGGCTATACAATGTTAAGTAATTTCTTGTAAACATCTGCCAATGATTAGAAAATATCAATATCCATAAAGGAATTATACTTCAATTTCAATTCTATGACTGACCTATCCATAAATATAAGAAGAAATACTGAGTAGTATAGGCTAGTTCTTTCATGTTTTTCCTGACATTAATATTAATCATATATATGTAGGTGTATATATATATATACATATATGAATTAATTAATTATACTATATGCCAGGCAATGTGCAAAGAAAAAGACATATAAAGAAAGGCAAAAGGTCTCTGCCTTCAGGGAGCTCAAAAGAAATAATAGCTTCTAGATTATCTTACATAACTTAATATATGTACAGGTTAAAACTTATTAGAAAAGTAACCTTTATGGCAACATTTTGATCCCCAGAAGAAGTATTTTTAATGGCTAATAATAAGCACATCAGAAACTTTAATTTTTATATATTTAATTTATTGTATTATAATAAAAATGGCAATTAGAGTATGTCACACTGAAGCCTAACTATTCCTATAAATATTTTTATGAATGATGTTTTTGATTAATGCAGTAATTATTCTCTTATAATGTTAGTGTTCTTCAGTGTTCCTCTGTTTATATTTTAGATACTGATAATATCTGAAATTTTTGTCTCCTTTCGAATCTTATCTTCCTTCTGTTGATTTATGAATCAATTCTTCAAATCCTTCATATCTGTTTTGTCTCCACCATAGATTTCCTCTGTGTACTTGGTATTGTGAAAATTAAATTACTATTTTGTTGCACTTTATTTGTGCCATACAACATTTGATTTTTTCTCTCATCTTTTTGCATTTGAAGCACATGTTACCAGTATTGAGATTTTCTTTTAATTACTTTTTGCTTTTGAAATAGAATAAGCTAGATGTCCATTTGTGTAGCATATAAATGCATACCCAAAAGCTTTAGACTATGGAAACCTGCCATTTATTGAGAAATATTTGGGGACTGTGATTAATGTTTGTGTTTCATTCTAGGATATGGGATAAAAAAAAAGAAGCACCAACTTTATCTACATAGTGCCATAGAAGTACAGACTTAACAAAACAAAACAAAACAATACAGTTGGGACTGGTGAACTTCTACACCAGTATGAAAGGACTTGAACCTAGTGTGAGACTCAAGGTTATGATGCTTGACATATGTTAAGATGTAGGACTCCTTGAACCACACTCCTTGTAAAATAATTTCTATGAAAGTACCTAACAATTGCCTGTTATGGCTCCCCTATCCCTGAAAAATGATGAAAGATCAGACCAGGGAATGACACTTCCCTTTTACACAAAAATACAGTCCTTTTTTACACTCTTAAAATATGGCAACTTCTTGTAGTCCTGACTTTTAATGGGTAAATACAGTATTACTGCATTTTTTCCCTACAGATTTGTGGGAGAGAATTGGACCCTATGACAAGGTCCTGTTATGAATTTGTTCTTGTTTTATTCAGAAATTTTGTTTATGTAAACTTTGATATTTTGATTCTGAATTTAAATTTTTCATTTCTCCCAAAGATTAATTTTTCTTCTATTTACTTTTCTTTTTATGTTTTTGATTTTTCTTTTAATAATTGACTCATGCACCCTCATAATTCAACCATGTATGCTGAGTTGAACCGAGTGTTGGTGAATACCCTCTTCAGGAAGGATTGTATTATATTTTTATAAAAAATTCAAAATTTAAAATTTTGATTGAGAACAATTTCAGGAAAAGAAGCTTGCTAATACCTTGAATCCAGAGAATGAACTATTTGGAGAAAGATGCCTACAAAACTCTAAACTGCATCAAGAAGATTCAGAATGAAATTTTGAGTGCAATTGATTGAACTAAAGGAGGTTGAACATTTATTTTGAATTTTAACTGTTATGCCAAAGGAGACACTGAAACCTAATTGGCTTTTTGTCAATGTGTCTAGCAAAACATTGGTTTTGCTTTCTCTCTCTTCTCTTTCCCTCTTATCTCAAACTATTGTAGTTTCCTCTTAGAAGGTGCAATATTATATACACCTGTAGTTAGAAAAAATTTAGGGGTACAAGATGATTATGTTAAATGATGAATGAATAGACTAGTCTCTCAAAGATCATTGGGGGAATTGTGAAGATTAATTTTAACTCTCCCCTGATTGTGAAAATGAAATTAACTCTCCCCTGATTTGAAAATTAAATTAATTCCTCTGCCCACTTTTAGATTTAATCACCAAAGGTGTAAATGCCCCATTCACACTTGAGTGAGGGAGATCTGTGACCCATATGTGCAATCAGAATTAAACTGATGGACCATGGGCAGTCCTAAAGCAAAACTTCAACTGTGCTTGGTAGATGTAAAATTAGGGGAAGGTACAGGAAGTGATGAAAAAAAAAGTGTCTTTAAAAGGGAGTGACAACTTCCTGAATGCAGTTTTTACTTGGAATTCTACTTGGAGTTGAACTTCCTGTGAGAGATAGTTCTTCATTCTTTGAAATTGATACTGGAGAAGAATCTTCTGACTAGACCTGAGACCCTGTTCCTGGTGAGGCTGTTCTTAAATTTTTTCCTTTGGACTGACATGTGGTGAGTGAAAAAACTGACTCCATTCCTGGATTTTCTGAAAAAAAAAACTAGCCTCAGGAGAGACCTATCTCTTCAGAGAGACTTCCCCAGGTCCTTGGCTTTGCTGAGGCCAGCTAAGGACTAACTCTCCCTGCCTGCATTGAGCCAGGGGCCAGGAGGAAATTACTTAGTGGTTAGGCTAAATATCTTACCCTATCAATTTCTGATTTTCTTACTTCACTCTATATTTTGTAAATAAAGTGTAAATAAATATCTTTAGAATAAAATTAAATTCCCGGTAACCCTATTTTAAATATAATCCTGTTCAACTTTTTAATATAAATAACCTCCTTTCCCCCTTACAGTATAATCTTGCTGTTGTATCTATTTTTATCACATTGGTTTCAATTTTGTTAATTATAAATGACATCCACATCTGTAATAATAAAAAGAAAGGAAAAAGAAAGAAAAAAGGAAACAAAAAGAGAGTGAAACAAGGGAGGACATGCATTATAGGGTTGTTGAAAGCATCAGATCAGAAAATATCTATAAAAGTGTTTAACAGAAAGCCTGGCACAAATCAGGGTCCAGTCATAGTGCTGAGTGCTTTATAAATATCTCATTTGATCCTCACAAGGACTTTTGTTGTAGTTTGTTGTAGTTATTTCCATTTACACATGTGGAAACTGAAGTAGATAGAGGCTAAGTAATTTGTCTAAGATCCCACAACTAGTAAGTATTTGAGACTAGATTTAGATTTAGATTTCCTCATTAGAGACCTAGAATTCTGCCTGTTGTTATGTATCTTCTCTGGCATCTCATTTCTCAGAAAGCTGCACTATTTTGGAAAGTTTCTGACATCTCTACCAGGCCCATGGAAACTCATTACTTGATAACTTTAATTTGTCAGCTCAGATCAACCTTACTACTCCACCTCAACACTACCCTCAGCCTCTCTAACTGAAGTGTGGGTCCATAAACTCCATTTAAGGAGAGAACTTTACTCATACAACTGTTCATTCCTCTCTCCCCTGTAACAATTTTGAGACTTCCTTGACTGATTTCTTCACCATGACTCCTAAGCATGTACCTGCTCTTCACCCCTCACTCATTTTTCACATCCTTTTGTGTACTTTCTTGTCTTATTAGAGAATAGGTTTCTTCAGGGCTGGGGCCATCTTTATTTATTTTTAAATAATTATATCCTTAGTGTTCAGCACAATGTCTGGCATAGAAGAGTTGCTTTATGAATATTTATCAATTAATTGATTGTTAGGATTTGTTAATTCTTCATCCTTTGATGATAAAGATAATTTGTTATAACATTTTCTATGTTTCTCCTGTTAACTTCAACTTCAACAGAATCAACCATAAACTCCTAAGTATCTCACCAAGCTTTCTTTCAACTATTTTAGTCTTTTATTGCTTCTCAAAGAGATACTGCTCTTTATCCTCAACTATTTTTCTCCTTCCCATATTATACATACATTAATCTTGGAAACTGTTCTTATCATTCACAATCAGATTTCTTTGCTTTTCTATAACTAATTATTTGTTTAAATGGATGAGGATGATGTTTTTGGACTTCCTTGAGGTAGAATATATCCATAGGTGATGAGGAGAGAAGTCCTGGCACCATATTTACCCAGAAGTGAGGATGATGTTTTAATTGCACACTGTCAGTCCTTAAAATCAGATCACAATACCTATAGCTGTTCCACAGTATTATAACTGTTCCTCTACAGAACTAGAACCACAGTGTGCTCATCAAATTGTTTATTTCCTTTAATAGAGAGAAAACAAAGACACATATGCCCAGATTTGGAAGAAAAACAAGCCCAGAGAGGAAGAATAGGCTACAGGATTTTAGTATTTTGAAAAGAAAATGGAGGTGTCTCTGTAATTTGGCAACAAAGGATAAACCTTTCCCTAGCAATTGGGCATATTTGTCAGTAGCTTAGTGTAGATCATGGCATGGCTTTTATAATTATGGAGGAAGACAGTGTTGGAGTTATCTGTTTGGATTCAGGACCACTCAAGGATGATCTGAAGCCTTCTTGTTCAGTAACATCTGCATTGTTACTTCTAGGGCATTCATCCTTGTTTTATCAGGTTAATTCTGATCTCCCTCAAGAAGATATAAACATTATGGAATCTCAACAGCATAAAGCCATTAGTGACAAGGTCATACAGAGATCCATTAGAATTTGAACCATATTAAGAATCATATTTACAACAACATATGTGTTGAAGGTTTTTTTTTCTTTTTTACTCTGCCTTCTAATTTTATGCTAATTTTGATGATTTAGCAAGTCTGCAATATAACAACACACACAATAATATATTCTTTAAATATGAATCAGTCCTCAAAATTATTCAAGTTTTCTCCCTTAATGTGGAAAGCATGTTTTTTTTATCATGAGTCTTTTGGTATTTCTTTAAATCCTCATCTTGAAAGGAGACACTGTCTTTCACACTTGATTATCTTAAAACATTATTGTTACTGTGCATAACACTCTCCTGGTTCTGATAACATCATTTTGCACCATTTCATACAAGTTATCCCAGATTTTTTGACTTAGAAATCATCTTAAAATTAATAATAATTCATTTTAAATATAATCAATTATGTCTTTTTGATATTAGTGCTTACAATATGCAGTATCATCAGTTTATTTTCTTTTAATAAAATATTTATGATAAAAATATATGCTTCTGCCTGCTTAAGAGCCTTTTCGTCTTTTTTATTTTTATTAATGATTTTTCTAACAATTCTTAATTTCATTATGTATCTTCCATCTTTGCATTTATCATCAAGTACGTAAAACCACATTTTGATTTAATTCAGGGCATCTTATATAGTCATTACCTTTGCTGAGAATTATTATTCTCAAAAAAAAATCTGCTTGTTGATAAATTTTGCTCTTTTCTCATAATATTTATTGTTAAGGATGGCCTCATTTTTTTTTGGAATCTATAAAGTTGCTGGAGATAAACTCATGTCAAATGATAATTGTTTTAAATACATTTACATAGTTTTCTACCTTCTAATTTTCTGCAACAAAATTTGAAGAATAAACAGAAATGATTGATTTTTAGGGTGGAATTTTAAAAAATAATTACTATGAATTAGCATGAACTGAACAAATGACACATGAAATAATGTTTCTTGTAGTGATTGTAGACAATTAAATCACCATTTCTATCTTCATTACTGATTTCTTCAAGGAGATCTTGTGAGTCACTTTTTCATTTACTTTCACTTTCCCTTTATCCTCTATTTTATGTAGTGACACTCACTTCTTGCCTTATTTTGACAAAGTGATTATGAATAGAAAATGTTGAGACTGATATAATTTATTTCTTCCACATAAATTTTCTTTCTTTGGTCAATGAAAAACTATATCACATTAAGAATACCAACTACAAATCCCCTATCACTCCACCAGAGATGTGGTTCACAACTAGAAACTTAAACTTTGAATAGAAAGAAAGGAAAAAAAAGGAAGAAAGAAATAAGAAAAGAAGGGGGGAGAAACTAAACATTTTGGAAGTTCACTGAGTTCTTTTCTTTGGTTCTGAAGATTTTCCACATTTAGATTCACCCTAAAAATAAGTGGAAAATTTAAATCCAATGGAAGAAAAGTGCTATCTAAACACAAAGCATTGGCATTAAATCATTCTCACCAAATGCCCAGGGAGCTTTAATTAATCACACTGAACAGCCCAAGTCTTTACTGGCAGTCCATTTTGCACAAAGATATTTTAAAATGTAGAGTTAAAGTTATTTATATTAAATTCCAAGCTGGAGACAAATGTTCCACATTGTGAATTTGAGATTATACTTAAAGCTGCAATGGTTTTAATATACCAAATGAAGTATTTTGGAATTAATAGGTTAAAATCTACTCTTCCCTCTCTTGTTGCTTGAGAAACTGTCACCAATGTTCAAGAAAACAAAGTCAAATTACTGAGGCATGCAATTACTTAGCAATGTCATATAGCTAGTAAGTTTCTAAGGCTAGATTTAAATTCAAGATTCCTGTGCTTCAAGTCCAGAAATATTTCATCATTCTAAGAATTATCTAATTGTATACATTAAGGCTATCCTTTATGATCATTTGCATGCAAAGAGACAAATGAATTAATTAATCAACAAGCAGGCTTTTAAGAATGATATTCTATATTAGTCTAAATCTTTTCAAACATTAATCAAAAGAAACAAATTAAAAGAAAAGAAAAATGGAATGCAACATTCCACTGTGAGGAATGTGTTGACTGTGACAAAGAAAAATAATTTTATTCATTAAGGAAAATGATGCCTTAAAGTATCTTTTTCCAATGAGATATTTAGAATGTTTATATAAAAATATTAGGGGATTGTTTGAAAAATATAAAGGAAGGAAAATTTGTTTTCTGACTATATGATAGTTAATATTCAGGAAGTGGTAAAACATGAAGAAATGCTTTCTTAGGGTGGTTCCTACCAATAACAAATATATCTAAAACTTAGAGGAAAAGGAAGAGAAATTTCTTAAAGACATTAAGTCCTACAGATGTTCCTGTTTATGTATTGCATTGTCTCCATTAAGTCATTTGTAAAATGATCCAGAAGGTCTTGATGGTGGCATCTTTACCTCTTGTCTTCACTTCCTCCACTGACTTATGTGCTACCAGAACCCATCCTAGGCAAGAGGGGTATATTTTCCACTTATATTCTCTTCACCTTCCTACTTCAATACCCAGGCTACACAAATTGCAACTGTGTAGGAAGAATCACATGTTTGCTCACATCTCTTGGTTGAGCTGGAAGGCATCAATTCTATTTCTGTTGGTGAGATGGAATGTCAAAAGACATAAATTCACCTTATTTAAGCATCCTCCAGAATCTGCACCTTTGTTATTAGATGAGCTGATGGAAACTAACCCTGGACACTACCATTCAGTCTGCCATTTCACATGTAGTCCCCCCCACCCAGATTTTCTATCTTCTATACAGATGAACTATTTTATGATAATTTATCACAAACTCCTTGAAAGTAGTACATGCTTTGCCTTTCATATTCATTTCCTTTTTTGGTTAACATAGGTAGAGCTAAATTTTAATCACCTAATAAATTATTTTCACTACTTTTTCAATCACAAAACTAGTGCAGAGCTTCCTAAATTAGATAAAATTTGTTCAACAGTGCTATAGCCAGTTGGCCACACAAGTCGAAACCAACTCTTTTTAATTTGTTTGTGTGTGTGTGTGTGTGTGTGTGTGTGTGTGTGTGTGTGTTTGCATATGATGGAACCCATTGACAGAATCATAAAACCTAATGAACCCTTCTCAGAAGTATATTTTTTAACATTTTTTTAATTTGGTCAATTTCAAATATTATTCCTTGGATACAAAAATCGTTTTCTATTCATCCCTCCCCTACTGTAACCTCTCCCATAGCCAACATACAATTCCACTGGGTATTACATGTGTCCTTGATCCAAACCCATTTCCATGTTGTTGGTATTTGCACTAAGATGTTCATTTAGAGTCTACATCCCCAATTATATCCTCTCGACACCTGTAGTCAAGCAGTTGTTTTTCTTCTATGTTTTTACTCCCCCAGTTTTTCCTCTGCATGTGGATAGTGTTCTTTCTCATAGATGCCTCTAGATTGTTCAGGGACATTGCATTGCCACTAATGGAGAAGTCCATTACATTCAATTGTGCCACAGTGGATCAGTCTTTGTGTAAATTGTTCTCCTGGTTATACTCCTTTTGCTCTGCATCAGTTCCTGGAGATTGTTCCAGTCTCCATGGAATTCCTCCACTTTATTATTCCTTTGAGCACAATAGTATTCCATCACCAACATATACCACAATGTCTTCAGCCATTCCCCAATTGAAGGGCATCTCCTCATTTTCCAATTTTTTGCCATCACAAAGAGCACAGCTATGAATATTCTTGTACAAGTCTTTTTCCTTATTATCTCTTTGGGGTACAAGCCCAGCAGTGCTGTGGCTGGGTCAAAAGGTAAACAGTCTTTTATCACCCTTTGGGCATAGTTCCAAATTGTCCTCCAGAATGCTTAGATCAATTCACAACTGTACCAGCAATGCATTAATGTCCCGACATTGCCACATCCTCTCCAGGATTCATTACTTTCCTTTACTGACATGTTAGCCAATCTGCTAGGTGTGAGGTGATACCTCAGAGTTGTTTTGATTTGTATCTCTCTGATTATAAGAGATGTAGAGCACTTTTTCATGTGCTTATTAATAGTTTTGTTTTCTTTGGCTGAGAACTGCCTGTTCATATCCCTTGCCCATTTGTCAATTGGAGAATAGCTTGATTTTTTGTACAATTGATTTAGCTCTTTGCAAATTTGAGTAATTAGACTTTTGTCAGAGATTTTTGTTATGAAGATTGTTTCCCAGTTTGCTATTTCCCTTCTGATTTTGGATGCATAGATTTTGTTTGTACAAAACCTTTATAATTTTATGTAGTCAAAATTATTTATTTTACATTTTGTTGCTCTTTCTAAGTCTTGCTCAGTTTTAGAATCTTTCCCTTCCCAAAGATCTGACATGTATACTATTCTGCATTCACATAATTTACTTATTGTTTCCTTCTTTATCTTCATGGGATTCACCCATTCTGAGTTCATCTTGGTGTAGGATGTGAGGTGTTGATTCAGACCTAATCTCTCCCACACTGGCTTCCAATTTTCCCAGCAGTTTTTATCAAATAGTCTGTTTTGGTCCCCCAAAATGTGCTTTTTTGGGCTTTTCATAGACTTTCTTGCTGAGGTCACTTATCCCAAGTCTATTCCAGTGATCGTCCTTTCTGTCTCTTGGCCAGTACCAAATTGTTTTGATGACCATTGCTTTATAATATAGTTTGAGATCTGGCACTGCAAGGCCTCCTTCCTTTGTATTTTTTTTCCATTATTTCCCTGGATATCCTTGATCTTTTGTTCTTCCAAATGAACTTTGTTATGTTTTTTTTTTTTCTATTTCAGTAAAAAACGTTTTTAGGAAGTTCAATGGGTATGTCACTAAATACATAAATAAGTTTGGATAGGATGGTCATTTTTATTATGTTAGATCATCCTACCCATGAGCAGTTAATGTTTTTCCAATTGCTCAGATCTAGTTTTGGTTGTATGGAAAGTTTTTGTAGTTGTCTTCATATAGTTCCTGTATTTGTATCGACAGATAGATGCCTAACTATTTTATATTGTCTAAGGTGTTTTTGAATGGAATTTGTCATTCTAATTTGTGCTGCTAGGATGTATTGGAAATATGTAGAAATGCTGATTACTTATGTGGGTTTATTTTGTATCCTGCAACTTTGCTAAAGTTGTTCATTATTTCCACTAGATTTTTAGTTGATTCTCTAGAATTCCTTATGTAGACCATCATATCATCTGCAAAGAGAGATAGCTTGGTCTCTTCATTGACAATTTTGATATCTTCTATTTCTTTTTCTTCTCTAATTGCAACTGCTAGTGTTTCTAGTATAATGTTAAATAATAGAGGTGATAAGAGGCATCCCTGTTTCATTCCTGATCTTATTGGGAATGCATCTAGTTTATCCCCATTGCATATGATGTTGGCTGATGATTTTAGATATATACTATTTATTATTTTTAGGAAACAGCCTTCTATTCCTATAATTTCTAGTGTTTTTCAATAGGAATGAGTGTTGTATTTTATCAAAGGCTTTTTCTTTGTCTATTGAGATAATCATGTGATTTTTGTTGGTTTCATTGTTGATATGGTCAATTATATGGATGATTTTCCTTTAATTGAACCATCCTTGCATTCCTGGTATAAATCCCACCTGATTGTAATGAATAACCCTCATGATGACTTGCTGGATTCTTTTTGCTAGTATCCTATTTAAGATTTTTACATCTGTGTTCCTTAAGAATATTGGTCTGTAGTTTTCTTTCTCCATTTTTGACCTACCTGGCTTTGGAATCAGTACCATATTTGTATTGTAAATGGAATTTGGTAGAACTCACTTTTTGCTTATTATGTCAAATAATTTTTATAGTATTGGGATTAGCTGTTCTTTGAATGTTTGATAGAATTCACTTGTGAATCCATCAGGCCCTGGGGATTTTTTCTTAGGGAGTTCTTTTGATGACCTGTTTGATTTCCTTTTCTGATATGGGATCACTTAAAAATTCTATTTATTCTTCTGTTAGTCAAGGCAATTTATATTTTTGAAGATATGCATGCATATCACCTAGATTGGCATATTTATTGCCATATAATTGGTCAAAACATTTTTTAATGATTGCCTTAATTTCCTCTTCATTGGAGGTGAATTCTCCCTTTTCATCCCTGATACTGTTAATTTGGTTTTCTTCTTTCCTCTTTTTTATTAGATTGACCAGTACTTTGTCTATTTTGTTTGTTTTTTTTCAAAATACCAGCTTTTAGTCTTATTTATTAGTTCACTAGTTCTATCACTTTTCATTTTATTAATTTCTCCATTAATTTTTAGAATCTCTAATTTGGTTTTCTTCTTGGGGTTTTTGATTTGGTTGCTTTCAAGTTTTTTGATTTGCTTGTCCAATTTATTGATCTCTGCCATCCCTAATTTGTAAATATATGAACTCAAGGATATAAATTTTCCCCTGAGTAAGGCTTTGGCTGCATCCCATAGAGTTTGATAGGATGTATCATCATTGTCATTTTCTTCAATGAAATTAATTGTTTCTATGATTTGTTCTCTAACTAACCAATTTTGGAGAATCATATTATTTAATTTCCAATTAATTTTTTATTTGGCTCATCCATCTACCCTTACTGGTCATTATTTTTATTGCATTATGATCTGAAAAGGTTGCATTTATTATTTCAGCTTTTCTGAATTTGTATGCCATGTTTTTGTGACCTAGTATATGGTCAATCTTTGTGAATGTACCATGTGCTGCTGAAAAGAAGGTGTATTCCTTTTTGTCCCTATTTATTTTTCTCCATACATCTATTAACTCTATTTTTTCCAAGATTTCATTCGCATCTTTTACCTATTTCTTATTTATTTTTTATTTGATTCATCTAAATTTGATAGTGGTAGGTTCAGGTGTCAAACTAGTATAGTTTTACTATCTATTTCCTCCTTCAATCCTACTAGTTTCTCCATTAGAAATTTGGGTGCTAAAACATTTGGTGCATACATGTTGATTACCTAAATTTCCTCATTATCTATACTCCCTTTTATCAGTATTCATTTACTTTCCTTATCCCTTTTAATCAGGTCTATTTTACTTTGGCTTTGTCTGATATCATTATTGGCACTCCTGCCTTCTTTCTGTCAGTTGAGGCCCAAAAGGTCTTTCTCCAAACTATAATTCTTGTCTTTTGAGTATCTATCTGCCTCAGGTGTGTTTCTTGTAGACAACATATGGTAGTATTCTGGATTTTAATCCACTCTCCTATTCATCTACATTTTATGGGTGGGTTCATGCCATTCACATTCAAAATTATTATTGTCACTTGTGACTTCCCTGGCATTTTGATATCCTCTCCTAGTTCTGTCCTTTCTTCTTTTGCTATATCCTTTTAAACCAGTGGTTTACTTTTAGTCAATCCCCCTATTCCCCTCCCTTAATGCGCTTCCTTTTCTGGCCCCTCCCTTTTTGTTCCCTTCTTTTTTTAGGGTCTGTAAAGTTCCCTCCCCCCTCACTTTCCCTCCCTTTATGTACTCACTACCCCCCTAACCCCCTTAATTTTACCTTCTTCCTTACCCTGTAGGATAAGGTAGACTTCAAGATCCCAATGGATCTAGATGCTCTTCCCTCTCAGAATTGATTTCACTGAGAGTAATGTTCAAGTATTACCTATTAGTACCTATCAGTACCCTGTTCCTCTCCCTTCTTTAGAGTATTCTTCTCCCCCCCTTCCCATGTGTATCTTTGTGGTATAAAGATTATTTGATTTATTTTATTTCTTCAAGTATCTCTTGATACCATCATCTATTCCTCCCCACCCTTTTTCTTTTTTTTTTTGCATATCATTTTATAGGCCTTAATGCCCCAATCTTTTCCTATGTGTGATTTTTCTAATTACTATTATAATGAATACAATATTTGAGAGTTACAAATAATGTTTTCCCCATATATTAATATATATAATTTTATCTAATTGTATCCCTTAAGGAAGAGAGTTTGAATAAAAAAAAACATTTTTCTCCTTTTCCCTCTCTTTCATATTTACCTTTACATGTTTCTCTTGATCTTTGTGTTTGGGTATCAAACTTTCCACTTATTTCTAGTCTTTTCTTTACAAATACTTGAATGCCTTCCATTTTGTTGAATGCCCATACTTTCCCCTGAAAGTATATAGTCAATTTTGATGGATAGATGATTCTTAGTTGAAGACCCAGTTCTCTTTCCTTTCTGAATATCATGTTCCAGGCCTTGAGGTCCTTTTGTTTGGAAGCTGCCAGGTCTTGTGTCATTCTGACTGGTGCTCCTTGGTATCTGAACTGTCTCTTTTTGACTTCTTGTAGAATTTTCTCCTTAGCTTGAAAGCTCTGGAATTTGGCAATTACATTCCTGGGAGTTGTTTTTTGGGGATTTAGTGTAGAGTGTGTTCTATGAACTTTTTCCAATGCCTATTTCCACCCCTTGTTCATGAATATCAGGGCGGTTTTCTTGGATGATTTCTTGTAGTATGATGTCAAGATTTTTGATTATGTATGACTTTTCAGGTAAACTAATGATTCTCAAATTGTCTCTCCTTACCCTTTTCCTGATCTGTCACCTTGTCAGTGAGATATTTTATGATTTCTTCTATTTTGTCTGTCTTTTGACTTTGCTTTATTAATTCTTTCTGTTTTGCAAGATCATTGTTTTTTAGTTGCTCAATTCTGGTCCTTAAGGCCTGTTTTTCTGCTTTAACCTTTTGGTATTCAGCTATGATTTCTTGTTTTTTTTTTATCATTTCCCACTTATCCTGCCAGAAGGCTTCCATCCTTTTTATAAACTCCAATTTAAATTCTTCCAGAGCTTGTGGACAATTTCCATTTTTTTAAGAAAATTTTGCCTTTGTTTGAATTTCATCCTCATTTCTTCTGTAGCCTGATTTTTTCCTCCATAAAAAAATTGTTAGGGTCACTTTTTTTTGGAAGGAATTTGAGGCTCCTGTGCTCAATTAGCCATCACTATGGAGGTTTTACCGTCCCTTTTTAGTCAGAAATCTGAGTGAGCTGATCAGGTTCTATGTGTATGGACTTAAGGAGCAAGGATTTTGCCTGAGGCAAGCTCTCGAATCTCCGCAGTCCTTTGCAGCTCTTTTCTCTGCTACCTTCCCAGGGGTGCCCAATGTCTGTGCTCCCCTGCCCACCTGGGTTTCAGGTCTAGTTGCTTTCAGGGGTAGGTCCCCAGTGGTCCTAGTCAGCTCCCAAGGACCTAAAAGTGTCCCTAGCTTGCTCTAGAGGTGTCCCTTGCTTACTCGCTGGTTCTGGCACATTTGCTGGCTCTGAGCACCTAAGATCTGCACTCCCTCAGCCTTGGTTTCCTGTCTAGCTGCTTTCAGGGGTAGGTCTCTGGTGGTCCTAGTCAGCTCCCAAGGACCTAGAGGTGCCCTTTGCCCATTCTAGAGGTGCCCCTTGCTCACTCACTGGCTCTGACTCAGAAGGTGGGATGGGGGAGAGTGGATAGGCTCACGTTTGGGTGGGATCTTCTTCCCCTGCTTATGTTGTGAAAATGCCCAAATTCCAGGTACCTTCAATGTGCCCTACTGTACAGTTCCTCTGTTCTTCTGAAAATGATTTTTAAGGACTTTTGAAGTAGTTTGTAATGGTGTGTGCTGGGGAGAGGAAGTGTCCCGAGTCTAGACTGCTGCCATGCTTACCCAGAATTCCTTAGCAGTGTATTTTTAAATTAGAAGGCAATCCTAAATTTATTTGGTTAAATATTAATGAAAATAAAGATGAATTTTCTAAGCAAAATTCTCACACCTCCTCTGAAATCTACTCATCAATAGCCTGGGGATTAATGAGCCCATGATCAAAATGTTTGGTCTAGAGAAAGATATTCAGCATGAATGAATCATTTATAGAGGAAAGATTTACCAGAAGACACTGACAAGTTTTGTGAAGATTGGGAAGGAATGAATGGGATTCATTCTGCATAACTTAAGGTTATATTTTCATCTAAAAAAACCTATATCTCAAAACAAAACAAAAGTTTCTTTATGTAGATCATTATAGCTTGTAAAACCAGCCTTTTATTTACAACACTTAGATGTCTATTAATGAAAATAATAATTTTTCTTTAAGGAAAGAGTTGAGGGAAATACAAAATAATATAGTATCATATATAAAATATAGTTTATTTATCATCAATGTTTTGTCAACTAGATTATTTTAACTTTGACTGCCATGACAAAAAGAACTTGTTAAAGTAATGAAGACTCAGGACAAAGAAAATTCACAAAGTTTCTAGAGAATACACACAACACTTAATTTTTCAGAATATAGGGAGATATTTAAAGTATCATTAAACTAATTTTACAAATTAGGGAATTGAGGCTCTGAAAGAATAATCCAATTGCCCAAGGCCATAATAAACTAAGGAAGGTTTAAAACCAGGATATAAATTCAAATGTCTTTAATCCAAAACTGCCCTACCTTCGGTTTAGTCCAAAATGTGTGTGGGGAGGGTGAATGATACAAAGAAAAGAATAAATTTTCAAAATAAGATTATAGGTGGATTTGGGGAATAAGATTAGTCTGCTTAGGACTATAAAAAAACTAAATAAATTTGTCAAGTTATTTTCATTTTATGTCAACATTTTTTTAGAAAAAAACAAAATAAATTTGAAATATATACATGAGCTCCACACTACCCTGGTAGACTTGTGACAACAAAGAGAACAATGGTTTGAAGGAACTTGAAGATTTCAGGAAAAGGAAAAAAAAAGAAACTAGGGCAGAAAAAATAAGAATGATTAAGTGAATTGAGATTCAGATGAACTTTTTTTGAACCTGAGTTATGTGCTAGGAAAGAAAAAAAAATTCTGGTTCAGTGAAATTTTGTTGGCCAAATTCCAGGGAGTCATAAAAATCAGGATTTAGGTGACTGATCTAAAACAGAAAGAGTTCTATTTCTTTCATCAAAATATCTATTAGAGAGATTTTCACTAGGGATCCAGAAATAAAAATACACTAATAAGAACCATTTACAATAACTGTAAAATTGATTTATATTGAAATGTGTTAGGATAAAGTAACTACTGAAATTGGAAAATGTTTAGATATTGAAATGTACATTCTTTCATTCAGATATAAAGGAATGAAGTTAAATGTGCCCAGGTATATTTATTCCCTTCTCTATTCTCCAAAACAAAACAATAACAAAAAACATGAATTTTTCTTCCCAACAGCCTTATTTTTGAGAAAGATAGATATATTAATGAACATAATAAGACCTTAGAATTATTTTCATCATTAATATGCTTCTTCATGTTAAAATAACAGAATCTCATATTTGAAAGGAACTTTACTGGTAATTTAACCCGACCCATTTAAACCCCAATAATTTCTAGTGTATGATAATAGTAGTAATAGTAAAATAATAATAGGATTTTTAAACAAAATATTTTAAATACATTACCTTATTTGAACCCAACAATGATCCTGTGAAATAGGTACTATTAGTATAATCTTCATTTTACAAATGAAGAAATTGAGGCTTTGAGGTTTAATGGCTTTTCAACATTCTCCAAGCTTCTATAGACTACAATTGGAAATGCATTTAGAGCTCTATCCATCATATTACAAGAAATCATTTAGCTTTTAAATTCAAATGATTACACATTCATAACATTATTATAAAAGATGTGATTGGGAAGAGAATCAAGTAAAAAGATTTAAAAATCAAATAAGATGGGTCAAAGAAAAATAAAGAAAAGTAATGAAAAAAAGAAAATAACAACTTAAAAAACAGAATTGACCTACTGGAAAAAGAGACAAAAATCCAATGAAAAAAAATAGTTCTAAAAAAAGAGAAGGAACCAAACAATTTGATGTCCAAATTCAAATTTCAAGAAAAGCATCAAAAGGTAAATAAGTAGAAAAAATTAAGCTCTTCAATGAGGTCACATGGTTTATATTCCTATAAGGAAAGATATCTATAACTTTTAGTCACTATCATAGAAGTTAAAAGACGTATACATAGACAGAAGGTATTGTAGTTAGCTGTTTAAGATGATATTTAAATATAATCTAGGGGTGAAAAGAGGATTGTACTAATAGAAATGGGAAGTGAGAAGTAAAATGAGGCAAATTATATCATATAAAGAGACAAAAGGGGGATAATATTATAGTGGAGGGGAGGAAGGTGGTGACAGATAATACTTAAATCTTACTCATTAAAATTGGCTCAGAGAGGGAAGATCAGCCATACTCATTAAGGTATGTAATTTTATCTTACCCTATAGAGAAATAGAAGGAGAATTAGAAAGAAGGTGTTGGGGAGGAAAGGGAAAAGTTGAGAGGTGATGAAAAGACCCTATAGAAAAGTAGGAATGGAAGAAAAATGGATGTGGAGTGAAGTGGAGTAATATAAGGTAGGGAGAATGGGGGAGTCATTAAAAGCAAAGCAGTGGTGTGGAGGAAAAGAAAGAAAGGAGAAAGGGCAGAAAATGAGGAAATCAAATTGGAGGGGACCTTGGCTATAACATTCTGGGAATTGTTCAGTGGGACAGTCCCCTCATTTGTCCTGCTTTTGACTCCTGTCCTTTTGTGGAGCCTTTTAAAGAACAATTTGGAAAGGATACTCAGAGTGTTTTCAGGCTTTCACTGCTACTAAGTTGCAATCTTGGCTCTGCCTCCCCTTTTTTCATTTTAGCCAAACTGATGGGTTTGAGATGATACCTCATAATTGTTTCAGTTTCCATTTCCTTAATCAGTAGTGATTTAGAGTACTTTTTCAGGGATCTATATGTGACTAATTTCTTCATCCTGATACTGTTGCTATGTTTTGACAATTTATCATTTAGGACATGACTCATTCTCAAAAATTAGACAACCTTTCCAATATGTTTTTATATGACTTATTTGAGACTATGATCTTTTTCAATTTTCTGCTTTCTTCCTAATCTTTGCAACATTTATTTTATTTGGACAAAAACATTTCAGTTTAATGCATTTAAAGTTATTCATTTTACATCTCACAATGCCTTCCATTTCTGGTTTACTCATGATTTCCTCTCCTATTCAGAAATCTGATAGCTAATATGTTGCTTGTTCTAATTTCCTTAAGATGTCTCCCTTAATGTACATATCATATATCTATTTTGATCTTATCTTAGTGAATGATGTAAGATATTCATCTTTACCTAATTTTTACCAAACTGCTTTTCAGTTATCTCAGAATTTTTTTAACAGTTATACAAAAATATATTTCACTCAACAAGGAACAACAGGCAAAAAAGAGAGAAAGAAGAAAAGGTGGAAAGGGAAATGAGGAACATAGATTAAAGGAGGGATTAGTTCTAAGCAAAAGAAACCCTAAATATATATGAAAAATTTTAAGCACTTTTTTACACACACATGTATATATATTTATGCATACATATATCTATATACCTATTTATGTCTTGTTCTTTCATCCTATACAGTTTGTCACTGTTCCCTCTAAGTATAATTCTTCTAGCTGCCCAGGTGATAGCAACAGTTTTTAAGAGTTGCCAATGACCTGTTTTCTTATAGGAACACATATTTTAACTTATTGAGTCTCTTAAAAATTTTTTTTGTTGTTGTTTTGTTTTTCTTTTTCCCCTCTTTTTTAATTACCTTTTGATGAATCTCTTGAGTTCTGTGCTTGGACATCAAATTTTCTGTTCAGGTCTGATCTTTTCTTTATGAATGCTTGGAATTCTTCTATTGTGTTGAATGACCATACTTTCCCCTGTAAGAATATAGTCAGTTTTGCTAGGTATTTGATTCTTGGTTGTAGACCTAGTTCCCTTGCTTTCTGGAATATCATATTCCATGCCTTTCGGTCCTTCAGTGTGGATGCAGCCAGATCCTGCATTATCTTCACTGTGTTTCTGTGGTATCTGAATGGCTTCTTCTTGGCAGCTTATAATATCTTTTCTTTCGTCTGATAGTTTTTGAGTTTGACTATAATGTTCCTGGGTGTTGTCAGTTGGGGATTAAATACAGAAGGTGATCTGTGGATTCTTTCAATCTCCACTTTCCCCTCTTGTTCTAGGATATTGGGACAGTTTTCCTGAATAATTTCCTGTAATATTATCTCCAGGCTTTTTCTTTTGTCATGGTCTTCTGGTAGACCTATGATTCTTAAATTGTCTCTTCCCGAATGATTTTCTAAATCATCTGTTTTGTGAATGAGATGCTTCATATTTTCCTCAATTTTTTCATTCTTTTCATTTTGTTTTATAGTATCCTGCTGCCTTGTGAGGTCACTTAATTCCAGTTGTTGTATTCTGGTTCTTAAAGACTGGATTTTATCCCTGGCTTTTTGGTCATCCCTCTCCTTCTGGTCTGATTTTCTTTGGAGGTCATCTTTCATCCTCTTTACCTCATCTTTCATCTCCTTTTTCTCATCTTTCATCTTCTTCACCTCATCTTTCATCTCCTTTGCCTCATTTTCCAGCTGGTTGATTTTGGTTTTCAAGACACTATTTTCTCATTTTAGTTCAAGTGCCTTTCTTTCCAGATGACTTATCTTAATCTCTAAGTTCTCTTCCCAATTGTCTTCAGCCTCTCTTAATTGTGTTTTGAGTTCTTCCACAGCCTGTATCCAATTCTCTGGGAATTCTGATTTATTGTTTGCTGATCTCTCCCCCTCTGTTCCATTTGCTGAGTAGAAGCTGTCTATTGTAGTTTCTTTCTTCTTTTTCTGTTGTTTGCACAAATTCACCCCTTTTTTACTTCCCGTATTTATCTGTGCTCTTGCTCCTCTCATTTTTTTTTTGGTTTGGGGGCTTCTGTCAGTTTCCCCTCTTGGAGCTTTAACAGGAGAACTCTTGGTGTAGTCTCTGGTGGAGGTTTGTTAGGGTTTGAACTTCCCTGTCCTCTGGAGTTTTTGATTGCATTAAAGTCCAGCAGTCAATGAGGATGGGTATGGAGCCTGGGCCTCCCTGATTCTGGAGACTTTTGATGGGATTAAGTTCAGCTTAGTTGGGCTGGGTGTGCTCTGAGTCCAAAACTTCCTGGAAGGTTGGAGCAAATATGGAGGATTTCCACAGCTCTGGCCAAGCTGCCAGGTGTATGCTCCCTCTCTAGCTCCTTCCCCTCTGTCTATGTTGGACACTCTGAACTTATCACAACCCTGGTTGCAATGTACGCACTCCAAACCAGCACCTTTGCCTGCCCAGAAGTTCCTGCTGCCGCCGGAGTCTGGGAGTCTCAGCGCTCTAGGTGAGAGGGGGGGAATGGGTCCTGGGACCTTCCTTCTGTCTTCCCCTTAAACCTGAGTGTTCTCAGATTCTGGCTTTTTTTGGCGGGGGGAATACCTTTTGAATTAAGTCCAGCAGGAGGGTTCCTTGGCTCTGTCTTGTTGTTAAGTTTGGTTGTCAATCCTCTGGGAGCATTCAGTTTATGATCGGTGAGGAAGGGTATTCAAATGTCTGATCTTCTGCTCCTTCTAGGTCACCATCTTGACTCCACCTCTCTTATCCCAGAATTTTTTACTAAAACCTTATTTCTTATTTCATTAACCTAGGCCTATATTTTTGTCAAAAACAAGGTTATTATAATCTTCTACTAATCTTTGTTGCATGTCTGTTTTGTTTCATTGATCTATCTTTACGTTTATTAACCAGTACCAGATAGTTTTGACCATTACTTCTCTATAATACAGTTAAAATCTGTTAATGTTAGATTTCCTTCCTTTATATTTTTTTTCTTGATTCCTTTGCTATTCTTGAATGTTTGTTCTTCCAAATGAATTTTTTTTGGTAATTATTTTTCCAAATCAGTAGCATACATTTGATATGATTTGATTGGAATGATATTGAATAAGATTAGTTCAGGTAGGATTTTCATTTTAAATTTATTGGCTCAGTCTATCCATGAACAATTAATATTTCTCCAATTGTTTACCTCTGATGACATATATCTGAAATCATAGGCCAATAATACTTTTAATGGAGATAAACTTTAAGCTTTGCAATAGAAGTGAAACAAGGATGCTAAGTTCCACCAATATTATTTGACATAGTATTATAAATGGTAGCAAAAGCAATAAAATAAGTAAAAGAAATTGAAGACTCAGAATGGACAAAGAGGTAGTAAAGTTATCTCTTTTTATAGAAGCCAAATATAAAATATAACCATATAAATCATCATCATTTTTATATATTACTAATGAAATACTTCAATAAAAGATGGACAGAGATACTCCACTTAAAATAAAAACAAATAGAATAAAATACCTGGCAGTATATCTGTCAAAATGATGGAGAAGCTATACGAACATAATTGCAAAATAACTTTATTACACAAATAAACTTAGATGTAGACATGCATACTTTAAACAAAATATTACATTTCTTATGTCAAATGCTAAGAGAGTATGAACATATTTAACCAAGAATTGTTCACTAAGCATCTACTATGTGCTAACAGTATAAGACAGGCTTTGTATATGCTTTCCAGGCTTAAAATTTTTATGCTAAATTATTTTTCTGTCAGCCTTGCTTAAAAAAAACCATAAAAATTCTGCACGGTAAGCACAATAATAGTTTAAAAAAGGTAAAGACAAATATCAGCAAAAATAGCTGGTAAACTACCCTCTGGTACTGTTGACTATTGACTGACCCTACATATCATTATGGGGCAAGTGTCATTAGAGTAGCCTTCCTAACCATAACACCCATTTCCAATATTTCTGCATTTTTTATAAAAAAACTTCAGCTTCTCTGACTCCTAAAGAATTCTTTATCTTCCTCTTTACCTTAGCTCTATCGTTTTTTTTGGGGGGTGTCCACAAATATGTCTTTAATAAAAGAACTTGCTGTAGGTTTTTCCCACAGAGCTCAGAGCTTGTTTGCATAGGAGAACTCTGCCTGATGTTACATATCTGATGCATGTCATTGAAGGTCATTTAAAAATATATGTGTATACAATTCTATAATCAAATTGTTAAAAAGGAATAAAACTAGATGAATTAAGCAATCAGCACATGCATGTCCTTTAACCCCAGGGATCCTTCCAATACCAGATAAAAGCATTATCTTTTAGCAGATAAGGAAAAAATATAGGGATTCAATTCTTTTTCTAAACAACAGATATCTACTCCTGTTCATCCTCTCTATATAGCCAAAAATCATAAAGAGTTGGTGGCAATCCAATGGCAAAATGTCAGAAACTCAAGCCCTTCAGTCTGTCTCTGTCTTTTAAGACAAATTCAACTTGGCTCTAATAGCAACTGATACTTGAGCCTGATTCACTCCTCCTGGAGATACCATCTTTATCTTCTCTCAGACTTGTCTCAATGCATTCATCATGCACCTGAACCTGGCTTTTTTCCTCAAAGAATTCACATCCCCTCTATTAAACTGGAAGGATCAGATGTATTAATTGACATAAAATTTACTTGTTGTTTCAAGACGTCTTTAATCTTAGTGTTTAAACACTTATAGAAAGAAAATAACTCCAGTGTGTGCAACAGACTGGAGTTTTGCAAATCATTCATTTGCATTGCTCTCACACAATCACTTTTACTTGATTGCCTCCTCCCTTGAGTGTGGAAGATATATGCTCAAATAATACCCCAAAGTCACTGTCTAAGTGTGTATCCTTTAATATAACAGTTCTGTCATTTTCTTAGCTCAGGCTTCCTTCTCTCTCCTTTACAAGACATAAGATGGTAGACCTAAGACTTTGTAAGACTTCAAAATTGATCTAATCAAAAGAAATAAGGAAAGAACTTACATAATGATGAAGGCACCATATACAATGAAACTATATCATTATTATAACAATTATAACCTACTGAGATTAACAAAAGTCAAAAAAGAATACTTGAACAACACTATCACAAAAAGAGAAATTGAAGGAACCATCAAATAACTCCATGAGGAAGAGGCCCCAGGGCTGGATGAATTCAGAAGTGAATTAAACAGAACATTCAAAGAACAATACTATATAAATTATTGAGAAATAAATAACTTTGAAATCTTTCTGAACTCATTTTATGACACAAGTATGACACTGATACCTAAAGCAGGAAGAGCTAAAACAGAGAAGGAAAACTATAGGCCAGTCTGCCTAAGGGGCATTGATGCATTTTTTTAAAGGAGGTAGAGCTAAGATGGAGACATAGTAGTAGGAGCCTTCTGAATCTCCTTCTAACTTATCATTACAAAGCATCTCAAAAGGACAGAAACAAAATCTGGTGAGTAAAGGGCCCTACTGCACACACACCCAGATTGAGTGCTCCTCCCCTACCACCACACTCTGGGTATGCTCCATTCCCTCATATCCCACATAGGGGAGGAAGAAAGTACTTCCCACTGGGCTAATGGGAAGAGGAGTGGATCAAGTGAGAAATTCCCTCAGCAAGTGTAGAGAGGGAGAGGGGAGTGGCCCAAGCACTCTATTACCCATCCAACTCTGCTGCCTGTGAGCCACCCACCTTACCCCCTGTGCACTCACATTGGACTGCTGGGTAGAGGCATGGGTGATGTAAAAAATGTCATCAGGTGTAGTGGAGAGGGGAAAGGTTGCTGTTCTGCCCTAGTCACTCTGCTTTTCTAATAATGAACTACGGTGGTAGGGAGTGGGGAGGGAGAGTGGCTGAGTGCCCATAGAGATCACTCTGCATGCTGTCTTTGGTACCCATGCCATAGATACACCATCACTGATCTAGTTTATATTAATGTGGAATAGCAAATGTGCAGATATTAATAAATATGAGACATTCAATGAAATTGAATTCAATTCAATGAAATCGAAAGTTTTAACAATTGAGGAGTTGGGAACTTTGACTGATAAGTGGCCCTCAATTTAAACTTTGAAGAAGGTTAAGGAATTCAAGAGATAAGTAGGAGCTATATATTGGTCAGGAAGTAACAATTCATATAAAGGCACTACAGGAACTAAAGAACAGAAGGTTACATTCAGGGAATCATCAGAAATCAATCTGGCTGCCATTAATGATCCTTGAGCTGAGATGTGATATCTTTTAAATTAAAGTTGGTGTGATCTGAAGAAGAATTTGAAGTAAATAAAGGCCAGTATTAGGAGGAATATGTCATGCATATAATATCTCAAATAATAGTTAGGTTTTCAAGGCCCTGACTGAATGATTATATTGGGAGTGAAGAAAGTCACATCTTGAGAGAAATGTTGGATTGGCAGGACTTAGTCACAAATTACACATAAAAGGGATAAAGGAAAAGAAAGAGTTGAAAGGTGATAATAATAACTCCAAACTTTTTAGTCTGAAAAAATGGTGTAATAGGAGGGAGAAGAAAAAAGAATGTTACAGCTAAAAGTTATTTTAAGAGATAATATAGTCCCAAATATTTGATTTATAAGTGAGAGAACTGAAGTCTAGAGAGCTGATGAGACTAGTTAAAGAGTACACTTGCTTCAAGTATTGTGTACTTTATGTTGTGCCATACTCACCCTCTTTGATATAACCTGGAAGTACTGAGGCAAGAGGTCCAAAAGCAACCCATAGTTTGTAAGCATCACAGGCAAAGAATAAAATAAGAGCTTCTCAATTGATGAGTTTCCTTTAGTACTATCATTTCTCATTTCCAAGAACTAAGATGTCCTTATAATGTCCCCCAGGGGTCAGTCCACTCTCCCCAGAAAAACATGTAAAATGGCACTTTCTATCTGAGGAATGTTCCTTGAAGTGAATTATCAATAGTTCTCAAGTGACTCTTGCTATCTCTAACACTGTCTTTTCATCTTAAAGATAGTACAGAATTCCCAGTTGTACAGGGGCACACTTTCTACCCATAGACATGATCATATCAGCTAACTGTATTGTTTCTTGTCCCTGGTTACTGAAAATTTTTTAAAACTTTGAAAACATCCACAAATTTTTTCACTAAACCTCCTCAGCCATAGCTGCACTCCTGGTGAATTACTTATAGCAAAGTGGTCTTTGGGGATCAGTGTTTGAAAACTAAAAAGAGATAATCCAACTTAAAAATTATTTAGAAATATACCCTAGATTTTTTAAAGAACAAGAGCTTTCAGTGTTTTCCTTTGTAGCATTACATTTAATTGTGAAAAAAAGGGATAAATATATTGTTGGGCATATATCGAATGGAATATTAAAATGTGATTGAAAATTGATGGACATAAATGCTGTAAAAACAATTATGAGGTTTTTAATTTGAAGTCAAAAAGGAAGGCGAGGAATGTAAAAGAAATAATAAGTGCTTAAGAGGAAAAGTGGACAGGGTCCCATATTCTAAATAAGAGGTGCTTTTTCCTCCTAGCAGGGCACCAGAGTTGGAATTGGCAAGGGGGATGACTTCAGAACTTGTTTTTTTTAACTCTGGACTCTGAATAATGTGCAACTGATCCTTTCCTAGTCATATCTGATAATTAGTCACATCTTTAAAATACTTTGATCATCTTTCTTTTCATGAAATATAGCTCAAATCAATCTATTTTTAGCAAAAAATCCCATAGATAGGCTTTATGTTTGAGATATGTGGCACCTGGGATCTCTAAAGTAGTTTCTTGTTAGGTATTCTTAGCATCTTGACATACAAGGAGGATGATTACCTATCTCAAACCCGGAACTGATTTTTAAATGTATTTTTAAAATAAATTGCTTGTTTCTGAAAATATCTTTTATTCCTAATATATATACAAGCTTCATTGGTATTTTTAAAAATAGGCAAAAAATCCTGATGAATTGATCACATTAGGTAACATATACAAAATTATGGCCTAATTATTCCTTGCCTCTCTCTCTTAAGTGAAAAGAAATATTTCTTTATCTGTTATCTAGAAACATTATCTTTTTAAATATTAATCAGTTAGACTTCCTTTTAGTAAGGGATTCATTTACATGTAATGTGTCTCCCACCTAAGCTGAGTGGAGGAGGTGAAGCCCAGTGTTTCATGTTGTTTGTAGTATGTGACTGAAGTAATGGAGAGAATGCTGACAAGTGGCTGATGTGAGGGGCAGAGATGGTACAGAGAAACATACCCTTTTCGGAAACATTCCAGATACCCTCTTAGGGACAAACAGATATAATCTTAATCCAATATCTCCTCTTGGAGATGGGGGAGGGTAAAGAGTAAATATTCAGCCATGGCCCTTTACCATCTTTCCTCAAGGGACAAAAAGCAATTTCATTTGGAGAGAGGTAAGTCAGATTCCAAATATATCTATACATGTAACCAGGGAATTTCATTTAGACACATCATTTGGATATAGGGAACATATACATCTTATATGCATTTTCTAACTGATTCAAATGATGTTTCAGTCTGAATCAGTTTAAATTATTTTCCATATTTTCAGAATTCCTTATATTTGTTATTTCTTACATCACAATAATGGCTATTATAGTTACAAAGCATAGGAAAGAAACCAAAGACACTGACTTCTTATGGACAGAGTTAGCAGGCCAAGGTTGTAATGTAGTTAAATCTTATACCAAGGAACTGCAGGAGATTTTCAGGTTAGCCATGGGGAATAGTATGAGAAGGAAAGGGAGAGTAGCTTTTTAAAATGCTGTTATCTTACTTTCTGGAGGGTTATATTCCCCATCCTACTGCAAATTTTCCCCTCTAGATTTTCCCCAATCCGTCAGCTTCAGAAATATAGAAGATTAAATTGGTTTCTGTAGAGAGGAAGGATAGAAGAAGCTGAGAATAATTCTATTTTGGAGATATATTTTTTCTTTTTTTAGTTTGTATTTAATGTCAAAGCTATATTTTTAGATTTGTGGGTGTAGTATAGTCTGTACATGCCTTTCTCTTGTAAGGGATTGGGCTATGATTTATTCTCTTGTTTCTTTCCAATTTTTAAACAAATTTCAGTTATATATAGCAACAATTTTTCACAATTGTCTTTTGACATGTTAGAATTCATATTTTCTCCCTCTCTACTTTCCATGCCATCCCCAAGGCATTGTATAGTGGATAGTGTAATAAAGGTTATAAGTATACTTTCATGTAATATATATGTATGTATTTCCATATTGCACATGTCATTACTGAGGACAAATTTCACATACACAATAGAAATATCATGAAGAAAATGGAGTGAAAGATGACATGCTTTGATCTGCTCTTGAACACTAAAAGTTCCTTCTTTGGCTGTGGATAGCATTTTCACCATGAGTCGACCCTGGTTATCTTGGAGGCTTGCTTTGCTGGTAAGTCTGAGTCCTTTAGCCCTATGAAGGTTTAGTCCTTCATAGTTGATCATTGTACAACATTTCTGTTACTATGTTCATCGTTCTCCTCATTCTGTTGACTTCACTTTGCACAAGCTGATATGTCTTTCTATGTTTTTCTGAACTCATACTGTTCATCACTTCTTATGGCACAATAATTTTCCATTACAATCATATACCAGAACTTGTCCTCTATTTCCCAAGTCATAGACAATTTCTAAACTTCCAATTCTTTGCCACTACAAAAATAGCTACTATAATATCTCAGTACAAGTAGGTGCTTTCCTCTAAACTCTGGTCTTTTTTGGATACAGACCTAGTTATTTTGTAGCTGTTTTGTTGGGTCCAAGAATATGCATAGTTCTGTGGCATTTGGAGCCTGGTTACATATAATTCTCCAGAATGGTTATATCATTTCTCAGTTGCATCAATAGTTTATTAGTGTCCTAATTTTCCTATGTCCCCTCCAATATTTATCATTTTCCTTTTTGGTCCTGTTAACCAATCTGATACATATGAGGTGGTAGCCCAGAAGTGCTTTAATTTTCATTCCTCTAATCACTAGTGATTTTGGAGCCTTTTTTCATATTGCTATCAATAACTTTAAATTCTCTCTCTGAGAACTGCCCATTAATATATTTGACTATTTTTAGACAGTGGAATGCTTTTATTCTTATAAATTTGACTCAGTTCACTACAGATTTGTGAAATGAAACTTTTGCCAGAGATATTAGCTAACCTCCCCATTTGTTGTTTCTCTTATTATATTAGTTACATTATTTTTGTTTGCACAAAAACCTTATTCAGTCAATGTAACCAAACTTGTCTATTTCATTTTTTTTCAGAATGTTTTCTATCCTTTTTTGTTTTTTGGTCGTAAATTCTTTCCTTATCCATAGTTCTGACAAGTAAACTTTCCATATTCCCCTAATTTGTTTAAGTATCACTCTTTATTTCTAAATCAATTATCCATTTTGACTTTATCTTAGAATATTGTGTGGGATATTGGTCCATGACTTCAAGTTTTTCCAGGAGTTTTTGTCAATAATGAGTTCTTTCCCCAAAAGCTTGGATCTTTGTATTTATTCAACATATGATTAATTTTCCCAAACAGTCCCAAATGGACATTCAAATGTAGTGAAACATTCCTAAGACAAATTTTCCTGGTAAGTTTCAGGGGAATTTTTGTTTGTTACACAAATGTAATATTAGTATCCACTGTTATTGTTGTTATCTCTTTGTTGTTCTTATACTGAAAAGTTTATTATTGCATTCTTCTATTATTCTCAAATTTTTCTAGCTTATCCCCAAATCAGAGTTAAAGATTTTTTCCTATCTTTTGAAACAGATAAATTTCCCCAATTTATTCTCCTCCCCTCTTTACTTTCTCTTATTCCATCTACCATCAGTTTTGGGTAGATAATTCACATCTGCTATGTGTTATCTGGTGTGACTATGAAAATTTTCATTCCTACATCATATTATATTGTCGCTCTGAAAATTAGTTTTTTATGGATCCACATGTCCTATGATTGTCCTTTCTAGGCAAATACTGTTTCTTTGTTCTTGTGATATCTCATCAACTCCTAGATTTGCTGTGGTGCCTGATTATTCTACATGCTCAAGAACACTTGGCTTTGATTCTAGTCCTTTCCAATTCATAGAAGTGCATCTTTCTGGTTACTCAATATTCTAAAAGATTTGGGATGCTTTACGTACACTAGGAGGCATTAATTTTATAAATAAAATTAGCATTTAGGAAATGCAAAGTACACAAAAAGAATACTAGAATGTATTCATGATAAAACACAAATAATCCCATTCTTGGTGGAGCAGAATTTCCAATGTAATAAGACTATTTTTGAACTCACTATAATATTATTATAAAAATTAAAATTAATCTCAGTAATAAAAAATATTATATTTTAATAGATTTGTTAATGATCATTAGAAATAAAGGAATAAAAGGGATACAAAATTAAAAAAAAATACACATGCCCATGGCTAATCAGCCTGTTCAAAATCCCTACTCTTACCACCACCATGCTTGAGACAGGAAGCCAAAGAGGGAAAAGAGCCAAGGCCTGGAACTCCCACTGGCTAATAACTCCTGTCTACAGGAAGTACATAATGACAGGAAGTCAGTGGGCTCCCGGGAAATAAAGTTTTTAGTGTAACAGATTTTCAATTATACATTCTTAAATCATATCACCATTATCTTATATCAAATTCTGCCTTTCAAAATGTATTCATTTTAAATATTTGCACAATTGTCTTTATTTATAGATTTTCATACCTTCTCATCCTATAAAAATCTTTCTAATACCTCAAGGACAAAATTAATTTTACCTCCTCTCAGAAGTCTTCCTTATGCCCACAGTCAGAAATGACTGAAACCTCTCCTATACTTTCTTCTCTCTTTCTTTCTCTCCCCACACACTCCACAGAACTTTATTTCAATTCACTAAGCAATGGAATTCCTATTTATGGGTGGAAAGATTGTGTGGTACACAGAGAGACAGCTCTAGAGTCAAGAAAACCTACATCCAAATTCTACCTGTGATAGGTAGTAGCTGCATGAGTATCAGTAAGTAACTAAAATCACCTGAGCTTTCATTGAAAAATGGAAGGTCCATTCATTATAAAATGTGTAGGATCAATCTAACAGGATCCTTGTAAAGTTCAAATGACAATCTCATAGGAACACGGACAAATATTCTTGTTGTGTTATAATGTAGACTGTCTAAATATGAGTAGTGAGAAAGAATGTCAAAGATGTGAGATGGTGGATGCCTAAAATAGTTTGCTAAGAAATTCAAAATATATGTAGGAAGTAATAACCATTTAATTGTCTCGAATAGTAAAGGATCTTAACTAAACAAAGAAACTTATAATTACAAATGCCAGGATATCTCATATAATAAGATAATTATCAAAAATTTTCCAGAGTAAAAATGCTCTTACTATTTATAGATGGAAGGAACCTCCAGGACTATGTCTTAAAGTCTTTATGTTATCACTGAAGAAACTGAGCTTCCTGGATGTTATGTAACTTGCCTAAAGTCACAGAGACAGTAAGTTGTCAGAGAAACTTTTTCCCCCCCCTCAGGTACTCTGACTGGAGAACTAGTGTTCTTTCGATTTTATCACATACCTGTTATTAGTACAAAATATGAATTAGAAGGAGAAAATGGAAATAAGAAGACAGATTTCCAGATGGGTGGTTGAGTGTGTGTGTGTGTGTGTGTGTGTGTGTGTGTGTGTGGTCTGTCGAGGCTGATAGAAAGAAGGGGACACTTATAGATAATTTTAATTGATGGTAACATAATGAATATAAGTAGTGAATTAACAATTTTAAAAATGTAAGGTTAATGGATCATTGGCCTTATTAAAAAAATAAGGAGCAACATTTTGGGGAGTGTGAATGATTCTCAGGATACCAAAATGGTGAGTATTCAAGAAAAGAGTAAATTGTAGTCAAATTGTTGTCCACTTGGAGAAGAGAAAGAGAAAAGACATGGTTATTGGATTTTTCCAAAAGACCTCACAGAAAATAGTTAAGGTCTACCACTCTTTGCATTGGGGAGTTAGTAGGAATTTATTATTTCTAGGTCAGATGCACTTGGGAAAATTATGTCAAATTATGTCAAATAGCACAATAAAAAGTTTAAAAAATTGTAGGAAAAAGGCAAGATGGCTTAGCATAAAGAAATACTTGCTCAGAGTCAAGCACTGATGGGAGATACCAGAAAAGGCAAATACAAGAAGTTATTATTTTATATCTAACAAAAGATGCTATTTATAGTGAAAAATGAGGAAAGGCCTGGGTACTAAAAATAATTTTGCTTTAGCTTATCCCAGACTTAAAAGGGTTTTAGTCTATAGCTTCAATAACATTCATGAACTACAGCAGGAGGAATTTTATATACTTTGCCCTCTTGATTTCCTTTTGCAGAATGGGCATTTCTGCTTTCTGTTCTCTTATTGAATCCTGGTGAATAAATGTGTATGTATGTGTATATATATGGAGAGACAGAGAGACAGAGACAGAGACAGAGAGAATTGTTAGTAATAATATTAACATGGATAAGAAATTGATCTGCAACTTATCTGCATGAGGTAGAGAAAGTGTTATCCTTATTTGACCAGCATCTTATGGTCAGTATGTATTGGGGATAGTAGTTCTACCTTGCATCTTGACTCTGAAGACAATTTTCTATCTACTCCCTACAAAAGAAATCTTTCTTTACCAAGGACCAAGGTAGATGGAAATCATTAATGGAGATAAGTAATGAGAGGACCAATTTGTTGTTCATTCTTTTTTTTTTTTCATGTCCAACTCTTAAGGCCCCATTTGGAGTTCTCTTGGAAAAACAAACAAATGAACTAGAGTGTTTTCCACTAAAAACTAAGTGCTCCTAGGGAACTAAAAATCAAACCTAACAACAAGACAGAGCCAAGGAACCCTCCTGCTGGACTCAACTTAAAAGGTACAACCCAAAAAGCCAGAATTTGGGAACACTGACTTTTAAGGGACAGGAAGAAGGAAGGTCCCAGGACCCCTCTTCCAACTAGAACTCTAAGACTCCAGTGGCAGCTGGAACTTCTGGGTGGGCAAAGGGTGTGGGTCTGGAGGGAGTACCTTGCAGCAAAGCTGTGCCAGACTCAGAACATTGAGCACAGGTGGTGGGGAAGCAGTTAGAGAAGAAGTGAAAAGCACTGAGAGGGCAGCCTAATTACAGCAGCAGAGACACTCCATATTGCCACCCACTTCCCAAGGTTTTGGCCCAGGGCACATCCAGCTCAACCAAGCAGGATTCAATCTCATCAAGCCATCAGAGGGCTGGGAAGCTCAATCTCCAACACCTCTCCCATACAGACTGCTCTGAGAGATTTGCTGACAAAGCTCCAAGGGTAAAGGCTGACAGAAAAGCACAAAACTCCAAAAAAATGAGAGGAGCAAGAGCATAGGCAACTGCAGGAAGTAAAGAAGGGGTAAATATGAGCAAACAACAAAAAAAAAGGAAAAAACAAATTACAATCGACAGCTTCTATAAGGCAACGAACAAAGAGCAAAAAGAACAGAGAAGGATGAGGGAACAACAAACAAAAAAAAAAAGAAACCCCAGTGAATTGGACACAGGATCTGGAAGACCTAAAAATACAATTCAAAATACAATTAAAAGAGGCTGAAGACAACTGGGAAAATAACTTAAAAAGTAAGATAAGTCATCTGGGAACAGAGGCACTTGAACTAAAACAAAAAAAAATAGTGTCTTGAAAGCCAAAATTAGCCAGCTTGAAAAGGAGGCAAAGGAGATGAAAGATGACCTCCAAAGAAAAATTAGACCAGAAAAAGAAGGATGACCAAAAAGCCAAGGATGAAATCCAGTCTTTAAAATCCACAATATAACAACTAGAAACAAGCAACTTCACAAGGCAGCATGACATTATAAAACAAAATCAAAAGAATGAAAAAAATTGAGGAAAATATGAAGCACCTCATTCACAAAACAGAAGATTTAGAAAATCATTTCGGGATAGACAACTTAAGAATCATTGGATTACCAGAAGTCCATGACAAAAGAAAAAAGCCTAGATATCATACTACAGAAAATTATACAAGAAAACTGCCCCAATATTCTAGAACAAGAGGGAAAAGTTGAGATTGAAAGACTCCACAGATCGCCTCCTGTACTTAATCCCCAACTGACAATACCCAGGAATGCTATAGCCAAATTAAAAAAAAAAAAAAACTATCAGACTAAGGGAAAAAAAATATTACAAGCTACTCAAAAGAAGTCATTCAGATACCATGGAACCACTGTGAGGATAACACAAGATCTGGATGCATCTACAATGATGGATCAAAAGGCATGGAATATGATATTCAGGAAAGCAAGGGAACTAGGTCTATTCCAAGAATTTGTAAACAAAAGAACAGACCTGAACAGAAAATGTGATGCCCAAATACAGAATTCAAGAGAATCATCAAAAGGTAATTAATAAAGAGTGAAAAAGAAAAACAAAACAAAACAAAACAAAGCAAAAAAAAAAAACAAATAAAACAATTGAGACCCAGTAAGTTAAAATGTTACCCTATAAGAAAAGAGGTCATTGATAACTCTTAAAAATTGTGGTTATCACCTGGGCAGCTAGAAGAATTACCCTTGAAAGGAGCAGTGACAAACTCTATAGGATGAAATGCCAAGGCATAAATATGTATATAGATATATGTATGCATAAATACATATATATGTGTGTATATATGTATATATATATATAGAGAGAGACAACTAGAACTGAAAAAAAAGGTTAATACTAAAAGAAATGGGGAAAAACAAAAGTAACAGAAGGTGATAAATTTATAAGTCACAAAGAAACATATGGTGGGAGGGGAAGAACATCAATAAACTGGAATGTTAAAGAGGTTGGAGATATGAAATATTCAACTGTTATGTGCATTGGAATGGACTCAAGGGGGAAGAACAATCAAATACATTGGGGCAGAGGGTTGATTTGTACCCTATAGGGAAATAGAAGGGTAACAAACAGACTGGTAGGGAGGGAAGGCAGTATAGACAATGAGGAAATATCAGTACTCAACATGTATGCACCAAATGACATTGCATCAAAATGTCTAAAGGAGAAACTAGTGGGGCTCAAGAATGAAATAGATAGAAAAACCATACCACTGGGAGACCTGAAACTTCCTCTATCAGAACTAGATAGATCAAACCAAAAAATAAATAAGAAAAAGGTAAGAGAAGTGAATGAAATCTCATAAAAATTAGAGTTAGTAGATATGTGGAGAAAAAATAAATATGTACAAAAAGGAATACACGTTCTTTTCAGCAACACATGATACATTCACAAAGACTGACCATGTGCTAGGGCATAAAAACATTGCAAACAAGTGCAAAAGTGCAGAAATAATAAATGCAATGTTCTCAGATCACAATGCACTGAAAATAATAACTTGTAAGGTTACATGGAGAGGCAAATAAAAAATTAAATGGAAATTGAACAGTATGATTCTCCAAAATGGGTTAAAGAACAAATCACAGAAGCAACCAATAATTACATTGAAGAAAATGATAATGATGAGACATCCTTTCAAAATCTATGGGATGCAGCAAAAGCAATACTCAGGGGGAAATTTATATACTTGAGTTCATATATTAACAAATTAGAGAGGACAGAGGGCAATAAATCTGGCATGCAAATTAAAAATTTAGAAACTGAGCAAATTAAAAATCCTCAGATGAAGATTAATTAGAAAGCCTAAAAATCAAAGGAGAAATCAATAAAATTGAAAGTCAAAGAACTATTGATTTAATAAATAAGACTAGAAGCTATTCTTTGAAAAAACAAATAAAATAGACAAAGTACTAGTCAGTCTAATTAAAAAAGGAAAGAAGAAAACCAAATTGACAGAATCCAAGATGAAAATAGAGACCTCACCTCTAATGAAGAGGAAATTAAGGCAATTACTAAAAACTATTATGCATAATTATATAGCAACAAATATGGCAAACTAGGTGATATGGATGAATACGTAAAAAATATCAACTGCCTAGTCTAATAGAAGAAGAAATAGACTACCTAAACAACCCCATATCAGAAAAAGAAATTGAACAAGTCATCAAAGAACTCCCTAAGAAAAAATCCCCATGTCCAGAAGGATTCACAAATGAATTCTATCAAACATTCAAAGAACAACTAATCCCAATATTATACAAACACTTTGACAGAATAAGCAAAGAAGTTCTACCAAATTTTTTTACAACACCAATTTGGTACTGATGCCAAAGCCAGGCAGGTCAAAAACAGAGAAAGAAAACTATAAACCAATCTCCTTAATGAACATAGATACAAAAATATTAAATAGGATACTAGCAAAAAGACACCAGGAAGTCATCACGAAGGTTATTCACTATGGCCAAGTAGGATTTATAACAAGAATGCAAGGATAGTTCAATATTAGGAAAACTATCCACATAATTGACCATATTAACAAGAAAACTGACAAAGATTGGATGATTATCTCAATAGATGCAGAAAAAGCCTTTGTCAAAATATAATACACATTCCCATTGAAAACACTAGAAAGCATAGGGATAGGAGACCCTTTCATAAAAATTAATAAACAGTATATATCTAAAACCTTAAGGAAACATCATCTGCAATAGGGATAAACTGGAAGCCTTCCCAAAAGATCAGGAGTGAAATAAGGATGCCCATTATCACCTCTATTTTTTGACATTGTCCTAGAAACACTAGCTTTAGCAATTAGAGAAGAAAAATAAATTGAAGGTTTTTAAATAGGCAATGAGGAGACCAAGCTTTCACTCTTTGCAGATGATATGATTGTCTACTGAAAGAATCCTAGAGAATCAACCAAAAAACTAGTGGAAATAATCAACAACTTTAGCAAACTTGCAGGATAAATAATAAACCCACATAAGTCATCAGCATTTCTATATATCTCCAACACATCTTAGCAGCAAGAATTAGAAATAGAAATTGTATTTAAAATCATCCTAGACAATATAAAATATTTAGGAATCTATCTGCCAAGACAAACACAGGAACTATATGAACACAACTACAAAACATTTTCCACACAATTAAAAACTAGATCTAAACAATTAGAAAAACATTGATTGCTCATGGGTAGGACAAGCTAACATAATAAAAATGGCAATCCTACCCAAATTAATTTACTTATTTTAGGTCATACCCATTGAACTACCAAAAAACTTTTTTACTGAATTAGAAAAAAAAACATAAGAAAGTTCATTTGGAAGAACAAAAGATCAAGGATATCCAGGGAAATAATGAAAAAGATACTGCAAAGGAAGGTGGCCTTGAAGTCCCAGGTCTCAAATTATACTATAAAGCAGTGATCATCAAAACAATATGATACTGGCTAAGAGACAGAAAGGAGGAACAGTGGAAAAGACTTGGGGTAAGTGACCTCAGCAAGATAGTCTATGATCAGTCCAAATGTCCTAGCTTTTGGGACCAAAATCTACTATTTGATAAAAACTGTTGGAAAAATTGGAAGACAGTATGGAAGAGATTAGGTTTGGATGAACATCTCACACCCTACACCAAGATAACTTCAGAATTGATGAATGACTTGAATATAAACAAGGAAAGTGTAAGAAAATTAGTTGAACACAGAATAATATACATGTCAGATCTTTGGGAAAGAAAAGACTTTAAAACCAAGCAAGAGCTAGAAAAAAATGCAAAATATAAAATAAATATTTTTGATTACATCATATTAAAAAGGTTTTGTACAAACAAAACCAATGTAACCAACATCAGAAGGGAATCAACAAATTGAGAAACAATTTTCATTAAAAAACCTCTGACAAAGATCTAATTACTCAAATTTATGAGGAGCTAAACCAATTGTACAAAAAATCAAGCCATTCTCCAACTGACAAATGGGCAAGAGCCATGAATAGGAAATTTTCAGTTAAAGAATTAATAAGCACACGAAAAAGTGTTCTAAATATCTTATAATCAGAGACCTACAAATCAAAACATCTCTGAGGTATCACCTCACACCTACGAGATTGGCTAACATGACAGCAACGGAAAGTAATGAATGATGGAGTGGATATGGCAAAGTCAGGACATTAATGCATTGCTGTTGGAGTTGTGAATTAATCCAACCATTTTTGAAGGAGATTTGGAACTATGCCCAAAGGGTGCTAAAAGACTTTCTGCCCTTTGATCCAGCCATAACACTGCTGGGTTTGTACCCTAAAGAAACGATAAGGAAAAAGATTTGTACAAGAATATTCATAGCTGTGCTCTTTGTGGTGGCAAAAAATGAAAAATGAGGGGATGCCCTTCTTTGGGGAATGTATGAACAAATTGTGGTATATGTTAGTGATGGAATAGTATTGTGCCCAAAGAAATAATAAACTGGAGGAATTCCATGTGATCTGGAACAACCTCCAGGAATTGATGCAGAGCGAAAGGAGCAGAACCAGGAGAACATTGTACAGAGAGACTGATACACTATGGGAGAATTGAATGTAATGGACTTCTCCATTAGTGGCAATGCAGTGATCCTGAACAATTTGGAGGGATCTACTGAAAAAAAAAACACTATCCACATTCAGAGGAAAAATTGTGGGAGTAGCAACACAGAAGAAAAAGAACTACTTGAATACATGAGTCAAGGGGATATGGTTGGGGATGTAGACTCTAAATGAATGTTCTAATTAATGCAAACACAAACACATGGAAATAGGTTTTGATCAAGGACACATGTAATACCCAATGAAATTGTGCATCAGCTAAGGGAAGAGTGGGGCAACGTGTGGGAGGGAAGTAATATGATTCTTGTAAGCAAGGAATAATGTTCTAAATTTACTAAATTAATTTAAATTAAAAAAATAAAAAAGTCATCCCCCCCCAAAATAATTTATTAAAGACCTGATTCCTTGTTAGGGTTATCCTGAGGAGGGACCAGAGAATGAAATATCCCTGTACTTTCATACTATCACTGTGTGAAAAGGGTTAAATTTACAGTTACATTAAAAAAAAGTTTTTTCTTATTAAGATCTTTTCTATATACCAAGGAACAGACGAAAACAAAATGGCCCTTTTTCTCATGGAGCTTATATTCTAACCATATAAAAATATTCAAATAAATATGTGATTTGAGGAAAGGGGTATAATTAAATGGGGATATCAGAAAGAGCTTTAAAATGAGGAAACACAAGCTCAGTCTTTATGTAAGCCTAAGAGCTATTTCATTTTAGGCATGAGGCACAGCTTGTACAAATGTACAGAAGTATGAAATGGGATGTTAAATCCAGAGAAGAGATGCCAGATCAGCTTTGCTTAGACAGAGTACAAAAAGCATAGTGATATAGAAGAAATCTGGAAAGGTAAGCTGGAGCAAGTTTTCACAAGGACTGAGATGAATATTTGGAAGTTATTGCTTACTTCTAGAGACAATAGAGAATCAGTGAAAGAAAGCTGTGGAGTAGATGAATATCATGAAAACTGTGCCCAGGAAGTGTTTGTTTTCCTTCTTTTTCTTTTTCCTTTCAGCTTTGTGGAGGATAAATTAGAGGTGGAATGTGACTGAAAGTAGAATAGTTAATAAGGATTATAGTTCAGGCTACTATAAGAAGGAGGATAACTATGAGAGTGGAGAGAGGGAAAAGTGCCAACATAGGAGAGGTGCTGGAGGGCAGAAATCATCCTAGATTTAGAGAATGACAGGCTTTCAAGAACTTTTTTACTGAAATTCATTTGTTTTTACAAGTGAAGAAACTGAGTCTGAGAGAGGATTAGAGAGTTATCCCAAGTTACATAGAGAGTAAGTAGCAGAGATGTTTTGAAAACATCAGACTTGTGACTAAATCCATTGATATTTATGCTATGAAATACATGGCAGTGTCTTGGCTGATGAGGGTTAGCAAGGGAGCAAAAAAGATGTTCAGTTTCAGTCTTATCCAACTATTTGTGGTCCTATATAAAGTCTTCTTGGCAAAAATACTGGAGTGGTTTGCTATTTGTCTTCTAGTTCACTTTATAAAAGAGGATCTGAGGCAAACAGGATTAAGTGACTTGCCCAGGGTCACAAAACTAGTAAGTTTATGAGCCCAGATTTGAACTCAAAAACATGAGTTTACCTGTTTCCAGTCTTAGAACTAAATCTATCCCTTTAAACTCAATGATTTAATGGGAATATGTAGCTACATATTACACAACACTTCAAAAATCTCAGCACTGAAATAACCCCTGGCAGCAAATTGTTATACAAGTATTATCATCATCCTCTTTTACAAAAAAAAAAAAAAAAGTTAAAAAAAACCTCACAGGTGTTAAGTGACTTCTCCAAGGTAACAGTCAATGAGTAGAGACTTGATCTCAGCCCTCCTGTCTCCAGGGTCAATGCTCATTAAAGTACATACCTGAGTTAACTAATGTCTTATAAACCAAGATGGATTTGTATTGCCAAAATGTTTATTAAAATGCTAAATAACCTAATAGGCATTTGACACATACTGTTAAATTCATTTGAATAAAATACCACAGAAATTCTCTGCTGATACTTATTTGAGGACTTTCACAATTAAGCTTTAATTGCCTCTTCTCAGAAGTACCAAATTCATTTCAGAAACATAAAACAGGAAATTTTAACTTAAAACTTTGCAAAATAAACAGTTGCACAATTTGAAGCATATTTAGAGTCTGTCAAATAACTTAAAAACATTTGTAACATGCTGACACCATTCCAAAAATATTTCCCTTTTATTTTCAGTTTTATGTCTTTCACCCATATCTTCTTTTTTATACATGAATGATTCAAATATTGGTTTGTAAGCACTAGAAAGTAAAACAAAAAGACTATGAAATATTTTTGGAACCTTTCTTTCTTCATCATTAAAAAGAAGTCAAGTTTCACAAAGCATTTATAACCTTTACTATACATTAAACTAGCATCACAACACTTAATTCCACTTTCAATTTTATAAATAATACTTTTCTCTCCCCCTAGAAGTGTTTATTTGAAGTTTGTAACATCCCAGAGAAGTTCACTCTTTATTTTAAGAGTATCTAGGAGATAATCTTTAGCATAAGGAGTCTGCCTAACACTGTATTCCATTTTAGCCAAAAAGTCTTTTTTTTGTTATTATTTTTAAAGGATACACACACACACACACACACACACACACACACACACAGATGACACCACTTGAGTTTTGTCAAATAATTCACAAGTTAGCATATTTAACCTAAAATAGTGTAAAATGCATAGTTCTCAGAAGAATTCATTGAGCCTAAGAAGCAGCAGCTTGTCATTCTGGGTAGAGCGTGCTGACCTTGGGATAGAAAGACCTGCCAAGATTCAATTCTTCCTAAAATAGTTGCTTGATGTGTGACACAAGGGAAGTCATTTGTCCTTTCTCAGCCTGTTTCCTTATTTGTAATATGGGGATAAAATAATTATAGCACTTATCTCACATGACTGTTGTGAGGGTCAAATGAGAAAATGTGTTTAAAGCCTTCTGCAAGTCTTAAAACCGGAAATAATGACAGTTTTTATTATTAGTCTATCTATAGCTTGGGAAGCCATGACAAACAAGTGTGTCAGGGAGGGACATAGCTAGCTCTTTGGCACTGTAAAAGAATGTTGTCTTGAGAATAGGAGTTATCAAAAAAAAATCCATGTCTTTGAAACCTTCATAGTGCCATATTGAATGCCATGTGACTGAGAATATCCTTCCTCACCTCCTGCCTACCCCCTTGTATTTGAGCACAGGCTAAATTCCTGAATCCTAAACACCTACCCCATGCCACCCTACCCATGACATCCTACTTATTTTCTTACAGTCTAACTTATAGCACATCTCTCTTGTAGCATTTGTTGATTATATGGACTGGATCATCTCCTAAGGGCTGATTCACAAAAAAGTTTCGCTCTCTGGATTGCCATCTCTACATAACATTTATGCTGGGAAAATCTCCAAATACAAATACAAATCATGCCTAGATTTCCCAAAATCTGGGTAATAGATAGCTTACCTTCCAGAATTGCTGTCTTTCTCACAGGACATTAAAATGATTCATATTACTTACTGCAATTTTGTCTCTGCTCTACATTTTAGACCTGTTACACAGGCAGCCCATTTTCCATTACCAAGTGTACTTTAGCTTTGCCATAATACTTCCTGACACATAGTTAGTGCTTAAATGATTTTTGATTGATATCTTTAAATAGTTGTAAAAAGACTATTTACATAGTATTTTATTGAAGGATTTCCATTACCTCTTCCAAATAATTAGGGAGGTGTTCTCATGTATATTAGCAGAGAAGGTACCCACAATGGAATGAAAAAATAGTTTGTTGAATGTTTTACCTATTGTACTTTTTTGTATAACATAGCATCATTAATATTCATTATCCCACTTGAGTCTTTCAAAATCTTACCCTCATTTTACAGCTACAGATACTGAGGCCCAAAAATCTAACATAGCCTGCATAGGTCATGTAGCATAGTGAAAACTAAAATATTGGTGATTTTAGCCAGTTCATTAGTCTTTTCCATGACTACCAGCATGCTATACAAAGTTATGTAACTAGAGACAATGCTATGTGATCCAGAAGGTATATTCCTAAAGTGAATACTTCAGGCAATGAAAGGGAAGAAGATTCCATGATAAATGGAAGCTATTTAGGCCTTAGGTAAAGAGATTTAGGCAAACTCTGGGGTTCAGCTTCAAGGAGCTCCAGGCAAGGTTTTGAAGAAGTTTCCATGTGGAAATAAAAGGACGTGGTTTAGGGATGGATTTTAAACAAGGAATTGCATTTTGTTTATGTTTCTGAAATGCCAACATATAGCTTACAAAGCACAATTTAAAAATATTTCTCTTAAAATCCCATGAAAAATACCTTTAATGTCAGATATTTTTTCATTTCTAGGAGATAAACTATTGAAAAAAATGCAAAAATATCTATGTCTATAGAGGCAAGAGAGGAAAAAGGAAAACTTCTTAAAATTTGAGTTTGGAGATGATATTTTTAAAAAGGGATGCAAAAAAGCAATTAACTATAAAGCTCATTGAAAAGAAAAAATAAACTAACTGGAATTGTTTCAGAGCAAAATTAAGGAAAGTTTACAGAGATATGAAAAATTTAAAAGTCAACCAGAAACCAATTTTGTAGTCAACCTTTAGGGTCTCATTTAATTTTTTTAGCTATGGTGTAAGTACAGAATGGGTGAGGCTCGGTAAATTACAAAGAATTTTGAAAAAGTCAGTAAATAGAGAGAAGTGGGAGGTCTACAATTAACATCTTTTAGATTTTTATCCAAAAGTCATCTTCACTCATCTCCTTAGACCTTATTTTCCCCATGTGCAAATTTAAGGAAATTAACTGCATTTTCTCTTAATATCTTTTCCAGCCCTAAATTTATGATTATATTTTTTCCTCCTCCTCCTCCTCCTCCTCCTCCTCCTCCTCCTCTTTCTCCTCTTTCCTTATTGTATTTTAAGGATGGAAAAACACTGATAATTATCTCATTTTATCTTCTCAACAAACCTGGAAATTATGTGCTATTGTTATCTCAATTTTAAATATGAGAGAATTAAAGTTTATTTAAATTTATTTAAATTAAGGCTAAGTGACTTGCTAAGGTTATGACAGGTAATTTCTGAGGATGGATGTAGAATGAGGTCTTCCTGACTATAAATTCTGTGCTTTAGCCACTGAGTCAAGTAGCCTTTCTTTATTCTCACCTCTTCCCTATCCATTTTCTTTCAAATGTGCTATAGAATTCAATAATTTTCAAAGTATTATAGATTTAATAATATCCCCTTGTCTGTGCTTACACAACCACTATTCTTGTTCACAATTTCTTGACCTAGAGGTTGAACTATTATAATCAGTCAATTTATTAACATTAACCTAGCATCTACTAAGCCCCAGGCATCAGGTTTTAAGCATAAGAGAAAGACAGATTTGCTGCCCTCAAGGAGTTCACAATCTCATGGGATAAAACACATAAAATGATGCTGAAATATGATGATGCTCATATGAGGGCAGCTATTTGGGAAGTGGTGAGATAGCTGTCCTGAGTGCTCTCCCTAAATTGAGGATCTGTGTGGACCATTCCAATGACTACTTAGCACCCACTCTAAACACTAAGAGTGTTGCCAGGGAAGAGGGAGTTACTGAGAAGGTGTGAGTTTCAGGGTTGATGTGATCTTTCAGAATGACAAATCCAGAGTAATGTAGCCAGAAGGGTGAAGTAATAATGAGAAAAGAGTTCTCTAATTAAACCTCATTGCTTCTATTCTCTCCTTTCTATTAACTCATTCTCCATGGAGTTGACCAATTTGCATTCTGAGAAACATGACTATGCCTCTCACTTACTCAATAGGCTTGAGAGGCTTCTTTAGATTGCTTTTTGAGAAAGAAAAGGATAAAAGGAATATATCCTCTGATTTTAAAATCCCTGACAATATAACACCAGTCTTTCGATACTGTGTTCACATTATGTAGTAGGCTTATTCTATCTAATCTGGATTACTTGATATTTTCTGTATAAAATATTGTTCCTCTTATCTCTATAACTTTACATTAGCTTTCTCTCATACTTGAAATGATCCTCTTCATTTCATCTTGGACTGTTTAACTTCATTCAAGATTTAGCCCATGTGATACCTCGTATAAAAATCTTTTCCTCCCTTTCCCTCAATGACTAGAACCTCTTACTCCCACATACATTGCATGTATTTTAAACTTAAAGTAAGATGTGTACATTAATCAAAGAAGATAGAAGAAAAAGTGAAAAAATGATACACTTCTGAAGGGAAGGACACCAATACCCTACTTTGACATAAATAAATATGATAATTTTAGTGATGTGGTCAAAGTTGGCAGAAAAGAGATGGAACCTATTCATATTAGAAGAACTTTTTTCTTTCTCATAAAAATGAATGATCAGAATGGGAGGTGGTTAATTCATGGAATGTGAAGAAGTATAAAGGAACATTGCCAGTATATTGGATCAGCCCTCTATGGAAAGATTATGGGAAGAGAAAGGCAGGAATTATTTAGAATGAGAACATGTAAATGAATTTCAACCCTGTGATGATAGTTAAATAAATAAATAAATGATTTCTAACTCAGTGTGAAGATAGTCTATGAAAAGGAATGTAGATGGTTCCTTTTAGTTCAATGTGCTATGATCCTATAGTCTCTCTAGACTTCCAATTTTTCTTTACCATCTATTACACATATAAAATTTAAAGTCCCATTGTTTCCTTAAACAAAGAACGTCTAAAACAGAATTCATTCTCTTTCTCCAAAAACCCACCCTTCTAAACTTTTCCATAACTTTTGAAAGTCACAACATCATTTTATCACTCAGATTTACTTTGATGACATTCTGACAATTTTGCTTACCTCGTGTATGCAATAAAGTTGTAGCTAGGTGGATCATTGCACAGAGAAGACCTGATTTCAAATAGGTCCTCTGACACTTACTGTGATACCATGGGCAAGTCACTTAACCACTGTCTACCTGTTTCTTCATCTCTAAACTGTGCGTAATAATAACACCTGCATGTATTGTAAGGATAAAATGAGATAATATTGATAAAGTTCTTTACAGATTTTGAAGTGCTAAATAAATGCTAGCCAACATTGTTACTTGTAAGATATATTCCAACTTCCTTATACTATTACCTTTCTCTCTAATCACATATCCTTTGCCTTAGTTCAGGCCTTAATCACCTTTTAACTTATTATAATGGTCTTCTAAATGTATTTCCTGCTTTAGGTTTCTTTCCACTCCAATTAATGCTCCAGTTTAGCAAAATGATTTTATTAGGCAGTAATTCTGATTATGTCATACCCTTACTCAATAAATTCCAATGGCTAGATAACTCTGGAATCAAATTTAAACATCTCTGTGTAATGTTAAAAGGTCTCCATAACCTGTGTCCTTCCTATTTTTTCCTGTAATTTAACACATAAACCCCTTTCACACAATCTATGAATCAGTCATACTGGCTTACTTTCTACTGCTCACATGATACTCCAATCTCCATGTCTTTGTCCTAGCTATTCTCTATGCTTAAAATGCATTCTCTCTTAAACTATACCTCTTAGAATTCCAGCTGTTTAGATTCAATTCAAGCACTGAATCCTTCAGTGGACATGTCTCCATCCTTTCAGTTGCTTCTGTCTTCTCTTCTAAGCTTCTAGCAACATATTCTGTGTTTATATTGTGTATGCAAATATTATATATGTTATTAGATATTCATCAATTGCCTTATATGTGCCAGACACTTTACTAAGTACTGAGTATTCAAAATGAGACAAAGAAAAGTACAGTGATCCCTAACCTATCATGGAATATGTTCCAGAGACCCATGTGGTAGGTGAAAATCCATGATGTAGAAGCATTATATTTATTTTATTATATATATATATATATATAAACCTTTCCCACACTTTATAAACACTCATATGCTCTTAAACACTTTCTATACTCTTAAACCTACATAATTTGGCAATTGAGTTCACTGCCAGAAGATTTAGAAAATGTAGAACATTTGGGTGGCATAGGGTTTGAAATTAATTCAAACTTTTACAAATACTTTATAAAAATACAACACTGCAGAGCAACAGTATGCTCAGTGATCAAATGTCAATGTGAAGTGGACAAGGAGAGATGCTGAATGTATGGGCACAGTGATGGAGAGCAAACAGACTGATGCTACAATCACTGAGTCAATCAGCACCCAGGAAATAGAACAAAGTCAATAATGTGCCATGTACAATCTCACACTGGCAAATTTGCACAAGTGGTAGTGGTGTGCTGCATTTCCATTGTGTACATTTTGGTATTCATCCACAAAGTCCTGCAATATAGTGAAAACTCCATGATACAGAATTGAGTATATTTTTTAAAAAAACTATGATACAGTAAAGCCACAGTAAGTGAATTGCAATATAGCAAGGGATGGCTGTTTTTGGCCTCAAGCAGTACACAATCTATTGTTATCTCCACCATTAGAAAAATTTGGCAATAATTATTTTTCTATTCCCTAAATAGATGTAATGCATCAGGAAATGAAGGTACCATGAGTCTATTCATTTAAAAATTCCAAAGCAGACAAGATAACATCTGAGTTTCTCAAACTGAGAGTGAAATAAAAATGAGAATGAAAGCTTCTTGAAGACAGAGGCCGTTTTTTAATTTATTATTGTATCTTGAGTTTAACAAAATGTCTAGAATGTACTAGAGGCTTAAGAAATGTTTGTTGATAGACTTTTCATGTTTACAAACTTTTTCCAGCTCTTTGGATAGGCAATGAAGAATAGCTCAGCAATAGGTTCATGTGTTTTCATACCCTTCTTTTCCACACCAGGTCTTGCCTACCTACATTTAGTACATGATATTGTATACCATAAAACAGTGCTATTTATTGAATTTCAAAGGGACTTGAAATGGCCTCATTGACTTTAACTGAATATATCAAAATAGATAGTACTTCAAAATCACCTATTGCTTTTCAAGAGAAAGTATCTCAACACTGCAGAGCTCTCTTGATAGCTCTAGCATTTCCATTGGTGGCTGTGAAGTTTCATAGCAGCTCCTGAAGGAGACTGAGGTTTTTCATTGCCATCAGTTAATATAATTTCATTCACAAAACCTGGCAGATTTACAGGTGGCAGGAATGGAAGATTAATTCTGCTATTCCATCTATGCTTTCAAAAGTGACTGAGGCCTAAGTAACTCAATTCCCATCAGTAATTTGTTTCCTTTAGCTATTTCCCAACACCTGTCTTTCTACTAATTCATCCTTCTGCTTTATAAATTTGGAGCTTTTGAAATTTAAAAAAGGGAACTGCCTCCTTTTTGTTCATTTGTGTAAGGCTGATAACTTGAGGAACATACATAATAGCCTTTCCATATTCTTCATCCTAAAAGGAACAGGTCTCTAAGGAGATCAGTGAAATATGGTAAAGGGATTTCAGTCTTGACTGTCTACATATGATGAGAATGAGTCTAAAAGCTCACCTCTTACTTCCTTTACCTTCCCCCCACTAAAATCTTCCTAGCCTACCATTCTTACCATTAGAATCACAAATGGTTCTACAACACTCAGCCCACTATTTTCATTCTAATCAATATAGGTACTTCTAAATGTATTCCTGTTCAATAGGTATTGGGATAATATTAACATTGTGATGGTATTAATATTGTGTTAAAATTAATATTGATAATAATAAACAGGATTGTAGGTAATCATGTATATCCTTCATACCATATATTGAAACAGAGGTGGCAGAGTTAATAGAGCACTGGACCTTGAGTCACGAAGACTGCAAATTAAATCTGGCTTTAGACTTACCAGTTGTGTGGCACTGGGAAGCATACTTAATTTCTATTTCAGTTTCCACTGAAATGGGGATAAAATATCATTTTGTGAAGATCTATTTGTATTGTGCATTATTTCAATTTCTTTTATAAAATTTTTATTTAGAATATTTTCCATGGTTACGTGATTCATAATACTCCCCCTACCCTGCTCCCTGCTCCCCACTTTGAAAGCTGACAAGCAGTTACACTGGGTTATACATGTATCATTGTTCAGAACCTATTTCTATGTTATCCATATTTGCAGTAGAGTGATCCTTTAATATCAAAACCCTAAACACATCCTTATTACACTACATGATTGATCATATATTTTTCTAATGCATTTCTGGTTCCACAGATCTTTCTCTGGAGGTAGATAGTGATCTTTTCGTAAAATTCCTCTGGATTATCCTGAGTCATTGTATTACTATTGGTAGAAAAGTCCATTACATTCAATTGAGCCATAAAGTATCAGTTTCAGTGTAAAATGTTCTTCAGGTTCTACTCCATTCCCTCTGCATCAGTTCTTGGAGGTTATTCTAGTTCACATGTAATTTCTGCAGTTTTTATTCCTTTCAGCACAATAATATTCCATCACCAGCATATACCACAATTTATTGAGTCATTGCCCAATCAATGAACAACCCCCTATTTTTTCCCATTTTTTTATTATCACAAATAATATGGCTATAAATATTTTGTATGTCTTTTTTCTTCTTATATCTTTTGAGTACAAACCCAGCAGTAGTATGACTAGATCAAGGGGAAGGCATTCATTTAAAGCCCTTTGCAAATAATTCTAAATTGCCCTCCACAGTGATTGAATCAATTGGCAAATATGCCAGCAGGGTATGTGTCCCAATTTTGCCACATCTCCTCCAACATTTAACACTTTCCTTTGCTGTTGTATTGGTTAATCAGCTAGGTGTGATGTGGTACCTCAGAGTTCTACTAATTTGCATTTCTCTAATCAGGAGGGATTTAGAACACTTTTGCATGTGCTTATTGGTAGTTTTGATTTCATCATGTAAAAACTATCTTTTCATGTCCCTTAACCATTTGTTGATTGTGGAATGGCTTGATTTTTTTTAAAATTTGACTTAATTCCTTATATATGTGGGAAATTAAATTCTTTTCAGAGTTTTCTTATAAAAATGTTCTCCCAGTTTGTTGCTTTCATTCTAATTTTGGTTTCAATTGTTTTGTTTGTACAAAAATTTTTAAATTTAATATAATCAAAGTAATTCATTTTATACTTTTCAATGTCCTCTATATCTTGCTTGGTATTAAATTCCTTCCTTTCCCACACATCTGACAGATATACTAATCTATGATCACTAAACTTATTTATGGTTTCACTCCTTATATTTAAGTCATTTTTACATTTTGAATTTATATTGGTATAGGGTGTAGGATATTGTTCTAAACTTAATGTCCCCCATACTCTTTTCTAATTTTCCCAGTAGTTTTTGTCAAACAGTAAGTTCTTGTTGCAAAAGCTGGAGTCTATGGGGTTATTGAACACTAGCTTACTGAGTTCATTTACCTCTAGGCTATTCCATTCATCCACCCTTCTGTCTTTTAGCCAGTACCACATTGTTTTGATAACTGTTGTTTTATAACATCGTTTAAAGTCTGTAATGCTAGGCCCCCATCATTTACATTTTTTTCCTTAATTCCCTTGATATTCTTGATCTTTTTGTTCTTCTAGATGAACTTTTGTTATAATTTTTTTCTAATTCTATAAAAAACATTTTTTTGGTAGTTTCATAGGTATGGACTGAATAAGTAGATTAATTTGTGTAGGATTTTCATTTTTACTATATTAACTCAATCTACCCAGAAGCAATTAATATTTTTCCAATTGTTTAGATCTAGTTTTAATTGTTTGAAAACTCTTTTGATTTTGTGTTCTTACACACTTCTTCTTCTTAAACACTTTGTTTGTCTTGGCAGATAGATTCCTAAATATTTTACAATGTCTAGAGTGATTTTAAATGGATTTTCTCTTTCTTACTCCTGCTGCTGAATTTTGTTGGAAATATATAGAAATGCTGAAGATTTCTGTGGGTTTATTTGTTTATTTGCAAACTTTACCCTGCAACTTTACTAAAGTTGTTAATTATTTTCACTAGCCTTTTAATTGGTTTTCTGGGGTTCTTTAAGTATACCATCATATCATCTGCAAAGAATGATAGTCTAGTTTCCTCACTGTCTACTTTAATTCCTGCAATTTCTTTTTCTTCTCCAATTGCTGGAGGCGGAGTCAATATGGCAGTGTAGAGGCAGTGAAAGTTCAGACCTCTGAAAACCCTTCCTTATCTATTACAAACTAAATGCTCCTAGGGGACTGAAAATCAAACCTAACAGCAAGACAAAGCCAAGGAACCCTCCTGCTGGACTCAACCTAAAAGGTATGCTCCCAAAAGCCAGAATTTGAGAAAACTCGGGTTTAAGGGGAAGGGAGAAGGAAGATCCCAGGACCCCTCCCCCACCTATAGAACTAAGTTCCAGCAGCAGCTAGAACCTCTGGGCAAGCAAAGACACTGGTCTGGAGGGAGTACCTAATGGGCAAAGCTGTGCCAGTCTCAGATCATCCAACACAGGCAGTGAGGAATCAGATAGAGAAGAAACACAGAGCACAGAACAGGCAGCCTAGTTGTAACAGTGGAGACAGTTCATATTGCTCCCCTTTCAGAGGTTTTGGCCTCAGGGCACATCCAGCAACTCAGTTAGACTTAATTGCATCAAAGCCTCCAGAGGGCAGGGAAGCTCAAGATCCAATATCACTTCCCTGCAGACCTCACTGAGAGATTTACTGACAAAAGGTGGAAAGAAAAGCCCAAAACCACAAAAAAAATGAGAGGAGCAGACAACTACAGGGAGTAAAGAAGGGTTAAAAATGAGCAAACAACAGAAAAAGAAAAAAGAAATTACAATTGACAGCTTCTATACAGGCAATGAACAAAGAGCAAATGGAACAGAGAAGGATGAGGGAACACCAAGGAAAAAAAGAGAAACCCCAGCAAATTGGACACAAGCTCTGGAAGAACTAAAAATACAATTCAAAAAACAATTAAGAGAGACTGAAGATAACTGGGAAAAGAACTTAAAAAGTAAGATGAGTCATCTGGAAATAGAGGCACTTGAAATAAAACCAGAAAATACTGTCATGAAAGCCAAAATCTAATTGCTACTGCTAGCATTTCTCACACAATATTGAATAAAAGAGATGATAATGGGCATTTTGATTCACACTTGATCTTATGGGAAAGACTTCTAACTTGTTCCCACTGTAGATGATACTTACTGATGGTTTTAAATATATACTGCGTATTATTTTGAGGAATTCTATTCCTGTAGTTTCCGGTGTTTTCAATAGGAATGAGTATTACATTGTCAAAGGCTTTTCTGCATCTATTGAGATAATCTTGTGATTTCTGTTTGTTTGATTATTGATATGGTCAATTATGTGAATCGTTTTCTTAACATTAAACCATCCTTGTATTCCTGGTATAAATCCTACCTGATCATAGTGAATAATCCTCATGATCATTTGCTGGAAACTCTTTGCTAGTTTTCTATTTAAAATTTTTGCATCTATATTCATTTGGGATATTGGTCTGCAGCTTTCTTTCTCAGTTCTTGGTCTGCCTGTCTTTGGAATCAGTACCATATTGTTTTTTAAAGGAATTTGGTAAAACTTCTTTGCTTATTTTCTTAAATAATTTGTATAATATTGAGAATAGTTGTTCTTTAAAAGTTTGATAGAATTCACTTGTGAATTCATGTGGCCTTGGGTATATTTTCTTATGAAGTTCCTTGATGACTTATTCAATTTCTTTTTCTGAGATAAGAGTGTTTAAGAATTCTATTTGTACTTTTGTTAACCTAGACAATTGATATGTTATAAATATTCAACCATTTCACAAAACTGTCATATTTATTACCATATAATTGAGCAAAGTAGTTCTTTGTAATTGCCCTAATTTCCTCTTCATTAGAGGTGAGATTGTCCTTTTCATCTTTGATACTGTTAATTTGATTTTCTACTTTTTATTAATAGATTGACTAGTACTTTATCTATTTTATTTGTCTTTTTTTCAAAGTAGCCACTCCTAGCCTTACCTATTAGTTCAATAGTAATTTACTTCTCACTTTGATTAATTTCTCCTTTAAATTTTAGGATTTCCAATTTAGTTTTTATCTGGGAATTTTAATTTGTACTTTTCTAATTTTTTAAGTTTCAAACCCAATTCATTGATTTCCTCCCTCTCTATTTTGTTCCTATAGGCACCCAGAGATAGAAATTTTCCCCTTTATACTGCTTTTGCTCTATCCTATGGAATCTGGAATGATGTCTCTTCACTGTCATTTTCTTTAATAAAGTCTGTAATTGTTTCTATAATTTCTTCTTTGTCCCACTTGTTTTGAAGAAATAGATTATTTAGATTCTAAATAAGTTTAAATTTTCTTTATGATTTGAAAAATACATAAATTATTTCTGCTTTTCTGCATTTTTTGCAATATTTTTATTCCCTAGTACATGGTCAATTTTTGTATATTTACCATGTACTGCTGAGAAGAAGGTATTTTCCTTTTTATCCCTGTTCAGTTTTCTCCAGATATCTATTAACTTTAATTTTTTTAGCAATTTATTTATTTCCCTTACTTCTTTCTTGATTATTTTTGGTTCAATTTATCTGGTTCTGAGAGGGGAAGTTTAAGATCCCTCACTAGTGTGGTTTCACTACCTATTTCCTCCTTAACCTCCTTCAATTTTTCCTTTAGAAATCTAGATGCTGTACTATTTGGTGTATCAAATGTTTAGTAATGCTATTACATCATTGTTTATAATACCTTTCAGCAAAATGTAATTTCCTTCCTTATCTCTTTTAATCAGATCAATTTCTACATTGACTTGTTCTGGTATCATGATTGCTACCACTGCTTTTTTTTTCTTTACTTTAGATGATGTGTAATATATTCTGATCCAGTCTTTTACCTTGAATCTGCATGTTGTGAAGATTGGATTTAGCTATCTCCTGATTATAACAATGAAGATACTTAGCTCTTTCTTTATTGTAAAGATAAAATTGTAAACTCCTGATTGTAACAATGAAGGTATTTAGCTCTTCCTTTATAGTGAAGTTAGAAATGTAAGCTACAATCTATTTTTAAATTTTAACTACAAAAAGGTATTAGGTATCTACAAAAGGTGAACTTAAAAGAGGTGTTAAGTAACCCAAAAAAGATATAATCTAACCAAAGAAGGTGAGACCTTAAGAATAGGCAGTCCTATAGGAAAGCGTGTGCTGTGAATGGTAGACATAAAATTTTAGGGGAGGTGACAAAAGAGAAAATGGTCTTTAAATAGAGGGGAAAAAGACTGAAGAGGACAGTCAGTCACCCTAGGCTTGGAGTGAAGGATCAGTCACTCAGAGCTGAAGGGAAAATGGACATTTGGAGATTCAGACATTTGGGCCTGTAGACATTAAGACACTGACTCAGAGGAGTGACTGACCAACACCCACACTTCTTTTAGACTATCACTGTTGGTGAGTGAAAAGCTGACTTAATGACCCCACCTTTCTGGAGGCGTGAAGCCTCCAGTTAAGGCCCAACTTCTTGAAACCCTCTTCCTCTGGTTGGGGCTTAGAAATTCTAACTGGTATCAGAAGAAGTCAGAGTTCTCTCTCTCTCTCTCTCTCTCTCTCTCTCTCTCTCTCTCTCTCTCTCTCTCTCTCTCTCTCTCTCTCTCTCTCTCTCTCTCTCCTTAATATCTTCCTTCTATTGTAAATATTGTAAATAAACTACAATAAATTCCATTTACTTTAGTAATTCATTTTGGGATTTAGAATTAAAACCCTGGTGACCACCTAATATATACATTCAGAGTCCAACCACAATTTAAATTTAATATTTTATTATTCTGCCTCAAATGTGTTTCATTAAAACAAGATATAGTAGGATTCTATTTTTTAATCCACTCTGCTATCTGCTTCAGTTTAATGGGTGAGTTCATCCCATACACATTAAATACTATGATTATTGTGTATTGTCTTCCATCATATTATCCCCTTTAGATCCTGCTCTATTCCATTTCTTTCTATTCCTCCTTATAATTTTTTTGGTTTTCTGTCACCTCCCTCAAGTTCCCCCCCCCCCTTCAATTACACCCTGCTTCCCTTGACTTCTTCTCTTTCAACTTCTCTGTAGGGTAAGATAGAATTTGATGCCCCACTCTGGGCCAATTACAAAGAGAGTAAAGTTTAAGTATTACCCATAACCACCCTTATCCTCCCCTCTCTGTAATGATTTTTCTCACCTCTTTATATTATATAAGGTACCCTATTCTTTCTCTCCCATCCCTTTTATATCAGTATAACCTTCTCTTTCAGCCCTTGATTGATTTTTACATGTCATTCATATGCATGCATACCATATCCTACATCTGTATATTTCTATATCATATTTCTATATATGTATATATACATCTTATCATCATATATAATCATATATATTATATTGTCATAATCAGATTACTTTTTCACCATCTTTATGAGTAAATTCTTTCTATATTCTCTACTACTGAGAATACTTCTTAAGAATTATAGAAATACTCTTTCCATGTAGACATATAGACATTTTTACCTTAATGTAAAAAACCTTAATCCCTTCAATTTCCTTTTTCTTATTTACCTTTCTGGGCTTCTCTTGTGTCTTGTATTCGACCTTCAAATTTTTTGTTGTTGTCGTTTAGGTGGGACTTATTCATCAGGGATATTTGTATATCGTTTAAACTATTGAATGACTATTTTTCTCCTGAAAGAGTATACTCAGCTTTGCTGGATAGGTGACTCTGCTTTATAAACCGAAATATTTCACCTTTCCAAATATAATATTCCATGCCTTCTGATCCTTTAATGTAGATGTCTCTAAGTCCTGAGTGATCCTGATTGTAGGTCCATAATATTTGAATGCTTTCTTTCTGACTGTTTGAAGTATTTTTTCCCTTTGCTTTGTGTCTCTTGAATTTGGCTACTACATTCCTGGAATTTGTCAATTGAGGATTTCTTTCGGGAGGTGATCTGTGAATTCTTTCAATTTCAATTTTATTTTCTTGTTCAAGGATCTCTGGGCAGTTATCTTTGATAATTTCTTATAATATGATATTCAAAGTTTTTTCTTCATCATGGATTTCAGGTAATCCAATAATTCTCAGATTGTCTCTCCTAGATCTATTTTAGGTCAATTGTTTTTTCAATCAATATCTCATGTTTTCCTCTTTTTTTCATTCCTTTGAGTCTGCTTTATTGTTTCTTGAATTCTCATGAAATCATTAGTTTCTAGATGGTCAATTCTGATTTCTAAGGTCTGGTTTTCCTCTGTCAGTTTCTGGTTCTCTTTTTTCAATTGGTCCATCTCTTCTTGTATCACTTTCATTTTTTTTTAATCACTTTCATTTCTCTTCCCCACTTTTACTCTACCTCTAATAATTGGTTTTTGAAGTCTTTTTTGAGCTCTTCCAGGATCTGTGTCCAATTCATATTTTTCTTTTGGACTTTAGGTGTGGTTCTTTTGATTTTGCTGCCCCCTTCTTTGTGTGCCCCTTGCTCTTCATTTCCATAAAAATCTTTAGAGTTAGGTGTTTTTACTGGTTTTGTCATTTTCCTATCTAATTGTATATATACTCAGTTTTCTGGGAAGTTGGGGTACCCTCTTAAAATTCAGTCCTTCCTTGATGTTATGTTCAGCTTATTTTATGGGTTGTTACTAGTTTGCCAGATGGTCTGAGGGCTCAGAGCTCTAAGAGTCCCCTCCCCTTGCTGATTCAACCAACCCTTGAGATGCTGATAACTTAAAGACTTTTCTCAGGCTTGAGGGTAAACTTCTGATGTCATTCTGAACTTGATGATATCAGGGGCTGATCAGATTCTACCCCCAGGTTTAGGCTCACCTCTTTTGGTCTCAAGATTTTCTTGATTCAATTAGGTACTCCCTTCATTGCCCTATCTTGGAGCTCCACCGTTTGTTTTGGGCAAAAAGATGCTGGGGGGTCCCTTTCAGAACTTGGTCTTTACTTCTGTGAATGACTTCCTCACATCACACTCAGACTGGGATTCCTGGATTCACTCTAGGCCCATATAGATTGGCCCCCTTAAGCCCAGATTGCACTGGGCTGGGACTCTGGACTTTTCCACAGATTTGCAGTTTCAAGATGATGGAGATGGCTTGAACCTTTATTTTCCAGACAGGATCTCAGGGTCTAACTTAGCTTGGCCTTAAGTTCAGATCTGTGAGAACAGATGTGTGGGTTGGTGTTGGGGTTTGGTTTTCTCTTGGCTTTGTTTTCATGTAATGCTATTCCTTCTGCTAGCTCCAATCCCCTCTCACCTCAGTTCCCCAGATGAGCTCAACTACCTTTTAAATTTTTCTTTTTTTTTTTGAAGGTTGCTACCCTCTGTTTCTTTGTTGGTTCTTTCACTCCTGTATTTGTTTTGTGGCAATATTTTACTCTTGGTCAAAGAGGAATTTCATGGTGAAATGGTGAACTGCTACCCTTTGAAGTAATGCATTGTAATCTTGTAATTGAGGCCTAGTCTCTCTTTCAAACCTTTGTCTTTATTTTATTACATTTTCTGGCACAAATCACCATTTAAATTGGGACAGAGATAGTTAGCTCCATGTTATTTGGTAAACAAGTAGTTTAACTTAAGAAAGTATATAGGAAGCAGAAAAAAACTGTCTTTGAATCCTCTCATTGAAGTCAATTGGGGTAATGGAACAATATCAATATTAACTGGTCATAATCACTTTTCTTTTCCTAGATATTGGAATCCTAGGATTAGACTTATGGTAGTCTATCATCACAAAAGAAATAAGAATGAATTGTAAATATATATGTATATGCATATACATATGTATATATGTGCATATACATTTATATATACACATGTATATACACATACACATATATATATAATCCATATCTAATTCCTTTATGAGTATATATATGTGTGTGTGTGTGTGTGTGTGTGTGTACACACACACTTAATGACTCATGATGCTGAAAGTTTTGGACTTTGATTACCAAGAAATAATTGACTAATTAATCTGTTGATTGTGGCTAGCTGATCAACAAATTCATTTTCTTTTTTTTCCAATTTTTTATTTTTCTAGATTACACATCAAAAAAAATTAATAATTGTTTTCTGATATTTTGTAATTTGTGTTCTCTATTTCCCTCCCAAACCTCCCTTTTGCACAAGAAGGAAAGTAACATATTATAGGTTGTACATATATTACCATACAATGCATATTTTTACATTCATCTTGTTGTGAAACAACACATTATTTATCCTTGAGAAAAGACATGGAGGAAAATTGAAGACTGGTATGGTTCAATTTATCTTTGGACTCTATAAGTCTTTCTGTGGCACTTGATGACCTTTTTCATCCAAAGTTCCTTGATGCTCTCCTAACTCTTTTTTTTGCTGAAAATAGTTGCCATTCATAGATCATCACCATACTTTATTGTTTTTTGTACAATATCATCCTTGTTCTGCTCATTTCACTTTGCAACACTACATGAAAATCTTTCCACATTTTTGGGTTTGTTTGTTTTTGTGAACCTTGATTGGAAATTTGATGTTGAGGGCTACTTGGAGTTAAAACTGAAGACAATTCATTTGATTAATTTTTCTTGTAGAAATATTTTTACTACATTATTCCAGACCTTCTCCCCAAATATGTCTCTGTGTCTATATACAGGCCTGTGCATATATATATATATATATATTTACATATATGTATTCAATTCTTCCACAAAGATATGATAATTAGTTTTTTTTTCTGTTAATATTTTCAGTTAACATGGTTTCCGCTAACCTAGAATTGTCATCAAGACAGGACCTAAAATCAAGTTAATTAGGACTTTTTAGTAAATAAGTAATGGAAATATGAATTCAACATACATTTGTATATAATGGGAATATGACACACAATATATATTTATAAAATTTATATTTATATTTATATTTTCTATTTGTCTAGTCAAAATTACTAAAATTATTTTGTCAAACTTTAAATTTTCATTTATTTTAAAAGATGTATATTTTCTACAAAATGTAATTCATTCTAACTACATTAAAATAGATTATTCCTTTATTGAAATATTAAATAAGAATATTCTATACATGTAAGGCACTTTAAAATGTATAAGCTCCTAATATATTTATCATTTTATTTAGAACTTCACTAAAAATTTAAAAAAATTCCTATCACAACTAATCAAAAGAAAAAAATGAAGTAGGTGAGGAAGATAATATTACTCTCTTCTTAACAAGGGATGAAACTAAGGCCAAGGTAAAACAGGAATAATTTGAAAAATTGGTTCTATAAACAAGGTCTTACAATTATAATTTAAAATACTTCCAGTCTATATAGTATTTCTTCTCTATTTAAAACAATCATTGAGTATAAACACAACCAACCACTTTGAGGCAGCACTGAAAAAGCAGTATACTCCTTAATGTGCTATTATAGAATTCATAGCTAAAAGCATTTATAGAGGTCATATTATCTTAATTGCCTACTTTACAAATGACAAAACTGAGTTTCAGAAAATTAAAATGCTTTTACATGGTCATAGAGATAGAGAAACTGGAATTTGATCCTGTATTTTCTGACCAAAATATAAGACATAATTTGTGATTTACATTCATTTTTCTTGAGTATTCTTGAGATACACTTCGACCGCTTCACTAATGAATCTCGGGTTACCTTCACATAGACCCACATTGTATTAAAAATTACATTAACTATGACCCATTAAATAATTTTCCCCAACTGTCGGGTTGAACTAGTTGATGTATAGTCATCTGCCTCTGAATCTTGTGATGCTATAACCTAAAATTTATTAAAACTTATATAAAATGTCCTTATTTTAACTGGATGAACAGAAATTTGAAACAGTACTTTTGATTCTAATTCATGAAATTGACCAGGCTCTTATCTATTGATCAATTGACTCCCTTTTTTTCCAATGAAAGTTTTAAGATGCATGAATGAATCTCCATGTGTCTAGAAACTGAATTTTTGAAATCCAATGATTTCTAAAATTGATAGAGTGATATATAATTATATGTTCATACACCTATGCTTAAATATATTAATGTATATGTATAGATTTAGATATTATAGTAGATCCTCATAGGAACCCTGTACAGTTGATTTAATATCAAGTTGTATAGTATGCAAAAATAAATAAAACACCAGGAAATCAATGCCAGATTAATAGATTAGATTTCCTAGATCTTCAGAGATGTGGATAGGGTTAGATATATATCTATATGTATCCATTAATCTCTAGACAATATTAGGAATGAAGATTTTAATATATATGCCTATATTATACAGATATCAAAATTGTTAGATTATGAAAATATGGTAGAAATAGAATTAGATTTGCAGTAAAGACTCTAAAGTTCTATTAATTTATATGCCCTCAGTCTTGCTCATCTTTGTGGCATGTCACTTAAACATTTTTGTATTTGTAAAATAAGAATATTAATATTAATTTTGAAGCTTTTACAATGTCATTTGTATCTAAAAAGCATTTATATTCAAAAATGCTTTGTAGAGTGTTGTATATTTGGAAGACATTAATACCATCCTATTTTGATGAAGTCTTTCAAAAACTGCTAGTGAATACTGACCTACTTTATGCTGAATCATAACACATTTCACTAGATATATGAGGTTATGAAGACTTCATATCTAGAAATATATTTCAGTTTTCTTTTTAGGCAATAGCCAGTCTATATGTTAATTAAAGATTGATTATCACTTAAGAGAGATTTAAATCTTTTTGGGTTAATAACATATTTGTTAAAAATTGCCTTTTCAGGAGCTAGTGGGACTATTTATACTATTGATCTATTAATGCCTGCTTAAATATCTTCATTATTCATTAAATAACTTTCAAAATTAGTTGGCACAATGCACATTTATCTATTAGTTAAACAAATATTATTTTTAAAAACATTTATTTATTTAGAATATTTTTCCATGGTTCTATGATTCATGAATTTTCCCAACCTCCTTCCCTCCCCGCTTATGGAGCTGACAAGCAATTCCAATGGGTTATACATGTATCATTGTTCAAAACCTATGTCCCTGTTATTTATATTTGCAATAGAGTGATCTTTTAACATTAATATCCTAAGCATATCCCTATTGAACTATATAATTGATCATGTTTTTATTCTGCATTTCTACTCCCAGAGTACTTTCCCTGGATGTGGACAGTGTTCTTTCTTATAAGTTCTTCAGTGATCAACAAATATTTCTTCATTGAATAACTGAAAAATTATTGATGAAGAAATAAAATAGCTTCACTGTGAATGTTTTTAAATGTACTGGCATAAGGTTTTCCCTAAGCCAATTTGATATATTTTACTTTTTTTCTTTTTTTTGTTGGAGGGTCAGGGGGACCAAAATGTATTGGAGAAAGTCACTGTTATTACCTCATTTATTTTAATGTGACCTAAGGCACACTGAACTCATTCTAAAATTTTAATTCTATGATATTCATTTTCTGTCCATCATTTAACTGTCATTTTTATTTTAAGATAGATTGCCTTAAGAGACAACTATCTTCTGCCTTCCAGTTTTTCATGGATTTTTTCCTTACTTACATGTCCCCAAATTTTTATTGTAAAAGTTTTTATTGTAAGTAAATTGTTACTATCTCTATCACTTCTTTGTGCAGATTTGAGCATCACATAGCTTAATCTATGCTACTTTCTATTTAGCATAGATTGAAAGGAAAGTGCTACCTCTGAGATGAGAAAACTATACAGACCCCAAAAGAATATTAGAGATTTAATGAATGAATAAAAGGTGAACTCACTGTTGATGTTATGCAAATAATATAAATACAGGCCAGAAATGTTGAATATATCATATTGTTATTGAAATAGTCTTTCTTATTATTTTAGCATGAAAGAGTCTAGAGACTGTTGACTGCTATTCACCTAGAAAACTGGATGTGTGGGCAGGGGTCAAAACTCTTATAAGTTCATTTTAATTTCTCATTCTCTTAGAAACAAAGGTCAAAACACGGCTTTCTAACTTGTACTGGGTTAATATATAGAATAGGACAGTGATGGCAAAACTTTTAGAAACTGAGTGTTCAAACTGCAAGCTTTGTGTTGTAAGCCCTCCTACCTCATGCCAGACAGGAAAGGGAGGAGTCACTCCCATTGGGCTGTTGGGCAGAGAGGTAGTTGATTGAGAAATGTCCTCAGGCATGTGAAGAGAAGGGGAGGGGAGTAGCCCCTTCTGGCACATGTGCCATAGGTTCATCAACACAGGGATAGGACAAAAGAGATGTTTCTGTAACATCAAAACTATAACAGAAATCCATACATGGAGTAACTTGGTATGAATATTAAGATGGTGAATTCATTTTTGGTATTTTCTTCTCTCTGTCATCATATTAGTTAATAGCTGAGAAATCAATGAAAAACAGGTGGTTAATGTGATTTTATTATCTTTATAAATAAGACTTTTGAAGAGAGTCTGGAAGAGAGGCTGATGATCTTGTGGAACACTGCCTCATTTAAATCTAATTCACATGCAAGTCAAAATATCACTCATTGGTCCTTTGAAAATGAAGGATGAACAACAACTATATATATGTGTGTGTGTGTGTGTGTGTGAGTGAGTGTGTGTGGGTGGGTTTTGGTTCTTCCAAAGGCTATTTGAAGGTAAATATTATTAATTTAATCTTTAGTTTGCAATTACCTAATATCAAGTGTCTGGTACATAGTAAATTTTAACTAATATTGGCTTTTTCAGTAAATGATTGATTACTCAGTGATCCAAATCAAGTCTTCAAGATAACCACAAGGGACTCATTATGAAAATGCTATCCAAAGCCAAAGAAGGTTTTTTTCTGAGATCAATAATCAGACTTTAGGGTATAAATTCCTAGTTCTTCTCCTCTTTCTTAGACCACTTCTGAGTCTATTTGAATCCTAATACAAGTCATATTCTGCAACTATAGATTTCACAATAGGGCTCCATGCTGGTCTTTGTTTCTTCTTTCTCTATAATATTCAATCATTTCATCAGCTTCTATTGATTCCATCATTATATCTATGTTAAAAATCCTCAAATATACTTATATATCATTCATCTCTCTGATGACAGGCAGGCTAACTGCCTATTATTCTTCTGAAACTGTATGATCTGTAGATATCTTAAACTCAACATTATCTAAACTGAATTCATTTTCTTCACTTCAAACTATCTCTCTTCCTCTCTTCCTTATTACTCTTGAGTGTAGCACCAGCTTCTCAATCACCCAGAATCACAACCTAGGTGCCATTCTCAAATGAGGATTCTCTCACCTCCACTCCCACATCAAATCTTTTGAACAAGCCTTTGTGATATCTCTCATAATTTTTCTCTTCTTTCCTCATATACTGCCATCATCCTAGTCTGGGTACTCATCATCTCACACCTGTATAATTTCAATGTGTTTCTGGTTGGGATTTGAAAATGTAAAACGATCTAGAGCAGGTTCAGAAGGAATGAAAAAGGTAGAAACAACCCTATGACCATAATTAGTGATTGAAATAACTGAGTACTTTTGAATGTGAAGAAAGATAGTAAAAATGATGATTTTAATTAATTGAAGGATGACCATGTAAGGAGGAAAAAATGGTTTTGACTGCTTCTTTATCCTAGCGGCCATATTCAAGATAAATGTGCAAAATTGCAAAGAAACAGATTTTTTCAATTTAAAAAAAATTGCTACAAATTCGTTTTGTTCAAAGATTGTTGGGGTGACTTCAATGATAGAAAATATGTTCATGCTCCTTTATTTTCCAAGAACTTAGAAGAGTTTCTGAAATGAAGTGGTTATGAAATAAATGTTTATTGATTGACTGGTGAAGGTCTTGAAGCTGATTGAACACTTGTGAATATTGTTTTTGGGGAAATTACTGTTCAGTTATGACTTAGATCTAATGCCCTTGCATAGTCCTTCCAACTCAGAAATCCTGTAATTTCATGAATTATTTCATCCAAAATTCTCATTTTTGATGACTTGAAGAAATTTAGATAACAAAGAGAGGTGAAATAATTTGCCCAATGTCTGAAATTCAGCTGTGGTAAATACAGATATCTTGTTTGTCACTTATTTCAGTTATTTCCTGTTTTTCTTGACATCATTTGGTCTTTTCTTGGCAAAAAGTACTGGAATACTTCTCCAGCTTATTTTACAACTGACCTAAACTGAGTTAAGTGACTTGTCTAAGGTCCCAGAGTTAGTAAGTGTTTAACGGCATATTGAAGTCAGGTCTTCATGACTTCAGGAGTTTAGGTCCAGTCCTCTATCTATTGTGCAACTTAGCTGCCCAAATTTAATTTCTTATGTATTTTAAGAGAGGAACCAAACTTAATCTGTCAGCAGACAAGAAAGAAGCAGATCTGGCAAGCTGGAGAATTCTGTAGGAATGAGGGAAGGGCAGGAAGGAGAGAGAATTCTGAGGAAAGGAGAGGAAGTGAGCTGATCTGGACAGTTGGAAAGATTCTTTTCCTCTTTGAGAAGCTACCAGGAAGGTGGACTGGGTAGATCTCTGAACAAGCAGTTATCTCCTCCTGTAAAAGTTTGACCCAATACCCCAAGAAGACAAAAGTGAATAGGAGTTCAACTGGAAGCTGTTCACTAGAAGGAATATTTCCTCCAGATCCCCTAAATTTCTGGACTGGTTACAGTTGCCAAGGGAGCTCGAGAGCCAGGGCTTCTTCACTAACTGATCCAAAGGGGTCAGATCAACAAGCCTGCTCTACCATAGTTTTGGGAGAAGGGGTTTCAGTTATTCTAGAGACCCCCCCACTCCCTCTTCCCTTCTTCCTCATTCCTAAACTCATCTGCCCTATCCCTTGCCTTGTTGCCTTAGAATAAACAGGTTTAATAAGAACAAGTGACTGACTCCATCACATATAGAGAGAGACTTAAAGTTGGGGGGAGGGAAATGACACTCATTTCCCCAGGGAGAAAGAAGATAAATGTATCAAGCCTGTTTAGCCAAGGTCTCTGAGGGAACAGAAGGTAAGGTTTTGAAAGGCAAGCAGAGTGGGGTTTGTCAGGGAGAGCAGAGAGGGAAGACAATCCATCCCCTCTCTCTCTACTTGACTCTACTCCATCTTTACCTCACTCTGATCTTGACTCAGCAGGGAGGGAAGACTCCATTCTCTTCCTGCCCCTATATTATAGTTATATTACAGTATCTAATGCTCAGTCTACCATATTATGGTACTTCATGAATATCAGTTTCTATCTTCCACTTAAATAGCTATATATTTGTAGGGAATGTGAGAAAGGTTTTTGAGTAAAGGACAAATCAATGATATCTTCTCAGGAAATCAAGAAGTTTAATCTTCAAATGGCTCCTGTGTCTTGCCAAAATTATACTGGCAAAGGATAAAACAAAAAGATTTAATTATGGGTAAAAGCAATCTATGATCTATTGAAATTTTAACAGACAAGATGGAGTTCAATAACTTTAACGACTAGATTGAAGGTGACAAGTCTTGGTAATTTGAGGGTGTTGCAATTTCTTGACTAGTCTATTCCAAATGAAGTACATATCATAACCACTTTTAAGTTCTGCTGAGGGATTGTAAATAAACCGCTGACCAATCCTAAGCAAAACTGTGCAATAAAAGGTTTAATTTCAGCAACTCCTGCCTTTATATTTTGCTCCATTTCTCTCCCCTAACCCAGCCACTTATCTTCCCTAATTTAAACCCCAAGTACCAATTCCTCTCTAGAAGAATGAATCCCTAAGAATGATCTTTTTAGTAGTAGCAAAGAAGACAGAAAGAAATCCTTGTCACATTGGGTAAGTAATATAATCCCTGTTAATTTTAGTTTCTTTCCTTCTCATTTTCTTGGGTTTTTCCTAGACCTGGATATTTCTCTGACTCCCAGCTTCCCTAGATTCCTTCAATTCTCAGCTAAAACCCACCTTCTATAGGTAGTCCTTTACAGTGCCTTTTTCTTTTTTCAATGCTTAAATTTTAAACTAACTATTGATTCAAAGGCAGAAAAAATGGTAAGGATTAGGCAACTGGGATTTAGAGACTTGAACAGGGTTATACAGCAAGGAAGTATCTGAAGTCAATTTTGAACAAAGGTCCTCTATACTCTGGGCCTAGATATCAAACCACTGAGCCACTTAGATGTCCCAAAGTTAGTTTAGTTTTACATGTGAAGTCCCTTGTAAGTTATCCTTCTGGTTTAGAATGGCATTATGCATAGTAATCTAAGTCATTGATTGAAGCTGGTAACAAACTATCTAGTTATTTTATTAAAATAATACATTCAGTTATATAGTCACAAAAGGTAATATAAGAATTAATTTTAACTGTGGGAATATCCTGTAGTCTGTGCTAGAATGATGGTAATGGAGGATATGATATGTATCATTGAAGAACTCTAGAAATGGATTTCTAAAAAGTATGGTAATCAAGATTTTAAAGTAAAACTATAATATTAGAAATACAGTGATGGAATTTGGAATTGGATATAAAGCACACTGAATTAGAAGGTAACTTTAATTTGAAATTCATAACATTGGACTGTGACTATAGGTTTGAATCTCTGAGAGCTCTGTTACTCCCCAAATTATTGGGAACAAATCACTTCACCTATTTGGGTCTCAATTTGCCCATTTTTAGAAGGTCAAAGTTGAATTTGATCATATCTGAAGTTTCTTTATGCTCTTTGTCCTGTGATTCTCTTCTATATTGAAAGAAGTGACATAGAAAAAAATTGTTCCCTCCCCTCCTCCAAACACACAAAGAGAATATGCATAAGAAATCATAAATGTCATAATTTTGTGAGAGTGAAGGAAAGAGTAAAGCACATGAAATTGTGTTAAATATTGTGAAACAATGTCCTGTAGATATGAGATTAGAACCAACAGGGTAGAACTAGTTAAATACATATATACACATATGTTTGGGTGTTTTGGGGGAGGGGCAAAGGGATTTGTACTCTAACAAATAACTCCTTTCAGAAACCTGAGATTTCAAACTGGCCTTAATTTGGCAAATAAGTCATAGAAAGTTGACTGAAGAACAAAGAGTTCAAATAGTTTAACTTGTATTCTAGTTGAAATCTGAAAATCTAACTAACTAAGCTCATCAGATTTGCTCTACACCAAAAGTGTCAAACACACAGAACTGGATGCTCTTATGGCCCAAAGTATTGCTCAGAGTAGTCAGAATTTAATTCAACTATAGCTAGAAAATATTTAAAAGTAAATAAAATACAATACAATAAAACATGTTAATATGTGGTTTTCTAAGTAACCCATAGGGTTTCCTATTAGTGCAGTAGAAGCCACCAGATTTATTTGAATTTGACACCAATGTTCTATACCATGGCTTCATTTAGGAGTGAGGTAAGAGGAATACATTAAAATTGCAGAGATGCAGATTTTGGCTAAAATTAGGGTTGAAAATACCAATTAATTAGATTTGGCAAAAGAGACATAAACTATCCCTAGAAATCTTAAATTTTCCATCATAGACATAAGTCAAGTAAAGGTTTGATTTTCACATGCCAAGGATGTTATAGAGAGGATTACTGCTGGAGAATTGATTTTACTTACCAATCAATCAGCATTTATTAAGTTCTTTCTATTGACTTGGAACTTAACCAAGGATTGGAGATTCAAACACAAAAAAATGAAATAATCCTTTATCTCAAAGGGTTTGCGTTCACTACCTATAAGCAACACACAAGTGTGTGTATATGAAGACATTCTCATTTAAGAATTTATAGAATAAATGGAAAATAACTAGAAGATGATTAGATATTATATACATAGAGAGAGAGTGCAATGGCAGTTATGGTGTTCAGGAATGTTTTTGTGTAAATATTAATGCTTGAACTAAAATAATTTTTGCTGTTATTTATTCTTTTGTTTTTGTTGTTGTTATTCAGTCACTTCAGCTGTGACCAATTCTTTGTGATTACATTTGGGGTTTTCTTGAAAAAGATAATGGAGTAGTTTGCTAACCTCTTCTCCAGCTCATTTTACACAGGAGGAAACTGGGGTAAACAGGATTAAATGACTTGCCCAGGGTCACACTGTAGAGACAGAATTTTAAGCTTGGCTGTTTATTTAAATTTCTCCTTTTGCTTACTATCTGGAGAAGCAGACTTGAGGCTGAGACTCACCCCCTCTCTTCCTGCAACCCCTCATTCTTGGTCCCCCTTAACATTCCACTCTGACCTGACCTTGGTACATTCTTGGATCATTTAGTCAAAGCCCCAACAGACCTCTTCTTTCTGATATGTCTGGGCCCTGTGCTTCCCCTCCTCCTTTGGTCTGTAAACAGAGATAGCTGTCTTCAGTCTAGTCTATTGGTATTAGGATCAAAACTTAATGTCTACTCTGCACACCAACTAGAATCCATATTGAAGAAATGTCATTTACAAGATTTCACACAGCAAAGACTTTCTCAATATGAAATTGTGTTGCTAAGCAATGAAAATATCTCTTTAAAATGTTGCCAACCATTGAATCCAGCATCCTTGATTCCAGATCTGTCTTTGGAAGGGGAACCCATACATAATTGCCATGAAGCAATATCAGTAGTAGAAAATTCAAGAAATGATTTAAAAGACACTCCCCTGGAACAACCCGACATTGAAATGTATACCGATGGTTTGAGCAGGATAGTTAACGGAGAAAGGTATACTGGAGCAGCAGTAGTAACACTAACAGAGACATTATGGTATGCATCCTTACCAAAGCATGTGAGCGCTCAAGGGGCAGAGTTAGTTGCTTTATTAAATGCTTTGCAAATCAGTAAAGATAAACGGGTCAATATTTACAAAGATTCCCAGTATGCATTTTCAGTAATTCATGCCACTGCAGAAATTTGGAAACATAGAGGATTTTTGACAAGTGCAGGTAAAGAGATCGCATATGCCAAAGTAATAATGCAACTTCTTGAGGCTATACAACTTCCCAAGGAAGTGGCAATAATCCACTGTAGATCACACACAGGGGCTAATGACCGTGTGTCTTAGGAAATGATAGAGCTGACATTACAGCAAAATTTGGAGCTAGAGAAGGACCTTTTCATGTATTGAATTTCTCAATAGTTGAACTGGACAATCTAACTGATGCCTATAATGAGCAAGAAATTCAATCATGGATAAAGAACTTAGGAGCAAAACAAATAAGAGGAATATGATTTTCACAACTCGGCAATACCATCCTGCCTAAAAATTTATTTTATCATGTGTACAATGCAATACATGCACAAGGACACTGTGGAACCCAAGCTGTGATTGATTCAGTGAGAAGATTTTGGACTGCACCAGGAATATCCTCATATGCCATAAGAATTTGTCAAAAATGTAAAATTTGTATGCAGTTCAATCAGGGAGTTTATAAGACTAAAGGCTTAGGAGGTCTTCCCTTAGCATATACTCCATTTGAATGAATACAGATAGATTTTATCAATATGCCAAAAGACAAAGGGTTTAAGTATTGCCTTGTCATCATAGACAGACTGAGTAGGTGGCCAGAAGTTTTTCATGCCAAAAAGAACAATGCAGCATTTGTGGTCAAAATCCTATTAAAAGAAATCATACCTAGATTTGGGATTCCCTCAAAATTGGACTCAGACCATGGAAGTCACTTTACTCAGTAAATATTAAATGAAATTTATAAAAATCTAGGAATACAAGCAAATACCACACACCATATCATCCCCAAAGTTCAGGGCAAGTGGAAAGATTAAATAAAGACATTAATATATTGATAGGAAAATTTTGTGCAGAAACACACCAAAAATGGACAAACATTCTGCCATTAGTTCTGTTCCATCTTAGAACACGACCCAGTGGAGATTTGCACATCTCTCCATTTGAGATGCTATATGGAGACATAATTTGGCAAGGAAGGACTTGTAAACCAGCTTACATTGCCATGATAGGTGGAGACTGTCAATTGACAAAATATATACAAGATTTACAGACAAGAATAGCAGAATTGCATGAAATGGACTTGATACAACAAACGGTACCCCTGGATTACAATTTGCACAACATCAAACCAGGAGACATAGTATACTTAAAAAATTTCAATAGAAAATTGGCTACAGACATAAAATAGACTGGACCACATGATGTATTGCTTCCTACCCCAACAGCTATAAAAGTTGCAGGGAAAGACTCATGGTTTCACTGTTCCCACGTGAAATCAGAAAAAGTTCAACACCACTGTAACAGACATTGATAATAATTAGACAACAGATAGTGCTGAGAAATGAAAAGAAAAACTGATTAACATAAAAAGTACACCACAAAGAAATAATAGGGAAACATAGTGTTCGAGACAATTTCCCAGCCCAGTGGAAAAGCAACCCAGAGGAAAAGCAACCCAGAGGAAAAGCAACCCAGAGGAAAAGCAACCCAGAGGAAAAGCATCCCAGAGGAAAAGCAACCCAAAGGAAAAGCATCCCAGAGGAAAAGCATCCCAGAGGAAAAGCATCCCAGAGGAAAAGATTTTAAACCAGCCCAGAGAGAAAGCACCAAGAAAAGATGCTAGAGACAAGAAAAAAGAAAGCTGAAATGGACAGCTAAGACTTTGAATTTTGTAAATTTGTTTATATAAGAAGGGGACAGAGTGAAAAGGAGACTTATATATAAGACTGAATGTGTTGAAATAATAATAAAACAAAAGTAATTTCACATATTAGGGAAATAGCATGCATCACTACATAACATGGAAGAAAGAAGAGATCCATCAGTCAATATGAGAAGTGAAAATCTGAATAAACTTGATAAGTATTAATTCAACACAACACTATTAGTCACAAAACACAAAATCACTAACATATTGAGAGACTTTGTTAATATAAACAAGTGTCTGAAATTGTATTTATGAAAAATGTAAATATGTATATAGTTAGTTCCATAAGGTCTTGGGCAAATTGAAAGATCAATAGATATTTCTATTTAACTGACATCATGATGTGGAACAATGTATATTGTTGTATTATATGTAAATAATTTCTGTAAATAATGTTTTAGTTTTAGTTAACTTAGAGTATTAGCACTAAGATTCAAATTTCTTATAATAGTTTTGTTCAACATTTATTGTACTGAATTTATAGTAAAACCCCAAAACTACCCTTATCCAAACTTTCCTGCTAAGAATTCCTTAGAGTAGATTTACTAAATTGGTAACTATAATATAAATATGTGACCTTGGGAAGGTCACAACAAAAAAAGGGGATGATTGTGGAAAGGAAATAAGACTGACAGTTTGTGGGGGAAGGAGCCAACTGGGAGTGGCAGTTAGGTCTTGTGACTAGCACTTCCTTCCTGCTGTGGGGACTTGCTTCCTGGTGTTGGAGGAGGAAGGAGCTTGTTCAGCCCAGTCTAGTGTGGTGTGCTGCTTCTTGGTTCAGCCAGAAGATTCAGGCCCAGTCACTTCTGAAGCTTAGACCTGTTCTTATTTGCTTTCTGTCTACTGCTAAGATTCTAAAAAGACAAAATTGGATTGATATAGAGTCGACGGGAGTGGGAGAACCCTCTGCCAGCCTCTGGGGCCTGGCCTCAGGTCTGAAGCTGAGAAAAAACTGAAATCCCAACTGGTTATTAAACTTTATATTATTTGAATTTGCAGTCAGATAAGTGGACTAATTTTCTGGTCATAGAGGGAGCTGAACTTCAGTTCAGTCATTCCAGGACTAACAGGCCTTATCGGACCCCTGCTGCTTCCTCTCAGCAGGGGGTATCTCTCTCCTTTGCATCACCAAGCAATATACCCTCTCTCTCCTTACCCCTATACAAATCTCCCATTATCCCTATTTTTCCAATTCCAATTCTTTTCCAATAAATATTACAATAGGGATGACTGATGAGTTCTTGAGCTTCTAAGAAATGAAGGACAAAAAAGTCTCTATATGGTATTTTTTTCTGTTCTCAAGAATCGCTGATGAACCTATCCACTAATTAACTATTTTCCCAATCTGAAGAGTAAGATAAAGAGCTAAAGCTTCCTCCAGGCTCTGGAAAGGTCCTCATATGGATTTACATTTAGTGTTGAAGAAGATAAGGAAGATTTCTGCTTTAAAGGGAGGGTAAATTAAGAACATTATTCATGGAATGCCAAGATGAGAGTAAATCTGTACCATGACTAGAGGCTATTTCCATATAACATACACACAATGATTCCTTTCAGCATTCTGACAACCTCCAAAGTTTACCTAAATTTTTCTACTATTAAGTACTGGAGAAGCAGTGTTTCACACTGGCTAGAGAGCTGACTAAGGAATTAGGAAGTCTTGGTTTTAGTCTTACCTTATAGATTGGCTGGGTGATCTTAAGCAAGTCAGTAGCTACTGAATTTCCTGGCAACTTTTTTTGACTTCAAATTGTAAAACAATTGTTCCAGTATATTGATAGAGAGTGAATAGTCCCTGAGATTCCCCTATAACAATGAAATCACAGGTCCTAAATACAAATTTAATTACCATCATCCCTATTCAACATTAATTAGATTGATAGTAATGATTTTTTAAATTTTATTTCATCAATTTAGAATATTTTTCCTTAGTTACAAGAATCATATTCTTTCCCTCCCCTTCCCCATCCCCTTCCATAGCTGACACACAATTCCACCGGGTTTTACATGTGTCCTTGATCAAAATCTATTTCCATATTGTTATGTTTGCAGAGAGTAATGGTTTATGCTACTTTGGAAAAGAAATAGGGAAGATGTCATTTTTTTTCTTCCCAGATACTTACCTCAGCACAAAGGAGAGAAGGTGAAACCAAAGCATGGATTGGACTGGCAATGGAGAGCCTGATGAAAAACCACATGTCACTATGGAAACCAGGATGCTATATGCTATAAATCATTGGATAGAGATGTGAATTTGGTCAGTAAGGTGTACAACATAAATGTAAAAGAGAAAATATCAGAAATTGAATAACTTCATTTCTGTTATAACTTTCTTTACTGCCTCTATGACTGGCCTGCCTTCTCTCCCTGAAACAATATTCTGCCATGTTTTCCCCCTACTCTAGTCAGTTTATTCCAGGGTACTCCATTTTAGCAATAGGCCCAGGTCAAACTTTCTTCATTAATCTTCTGGCTGTGCTTTTTCCTTTCTAGACATGCCCCCATTCTCTAGGTGTAGATCTTCTCTACCAACTTCATAGTCTTTAAAATTTTCCTTTTATGTGATGTCTTCCCCTTTACAATGCTAGTGCCTTCAGGGAATGTACTATTTCTCTTATGGATTTTATTTATATCTTTATTCCTTTACAGATGAGAAGTAATTAATAATTAATAAATATGTTGCCTTCCTACCAGAAGGGACAACAGGGAGGGAATTGCTAAAAGGAAGGATATTGGACATGTCAAAAGAAGTTTTAACAATGCAGAGAGGGCCATGGTGGCAGATGCCCAGACCATCCTCAGTCTCTAATATTTAGCACAACTGTCCTTAATGCCTTCCTAATCTATCACAGATGCCAACTGACCAATAATTTAGAACTTTTTTTAAGAAAAATAAGTTAGGATACTGACCCTAAAACTAACTAGTTGTGCAAAAATATCAACAAATCACTTAATCTCCAAGTACCTCCTCTTCAACAATAAAATGAGAAAAGCAATACTTGTCTTACTTATCTCATAGTATGGTTGTGAGGAAAACACTCTGTCAACATTAAATTGTTATACAAATATCAGCTATTATCATTGTTTTCCTACATGATATTCTAGGGTGAATGTATCTTCAGGAAGAGAGAATCCATATTTTTCATGTGGCATCTATAGAAGAGAGATATAAGCACATATTTCTAAGCCCAAGTACATGAAATTAGTGAGAATTTTATACTATGCCCTTTAATCAGAGTAGAATCATTAAAAGCAGATACCCTGATAATCAAATGCCAAGAGATTTACAATGTCATATGCTTCTTGTTTCATAATATCAAAGAATAAAAAAAAGACACTTTCAGACCTATTTCAGTTTCTCCAATTTTTATTTCATTTTAAAATGTTGATTCAATATAATATGCACGTTTGTTCCCTATTAAAGACTAAACTTTTATTTCATAAGTATAGAGTAAATGTTCTTAACTTTTTGTGTGTCATAGTCTGATAAAGCCTCTCCATCTCTATCTCTAGATAATATTTTAAATACACAAAGTAAAATATATAAGATTAAAAAGGAAACCAATTATATCAAGCTTTACATATGTATACATATACACATATATAGTTATATAACTATGCATAGTTATATACAGACATATTTGTATTACTATCAATCATCTATCTATCAATCTACCTATAAATATATTTGTAGAGAAGCCAGGTATCTAAGTGTACTTGGCTTGAAATTAGGAACACTGGACTTTATTAATTCAAATCTAGCCTCAAATACTTACTAGCCTTGTGACCCTGGGCAAGTCACTTAAACTCATTTGCTTCAGTTTCCTCATCCATACAACAGGTATTCAAATTATAAACAACCTCCTTTTGGTTTCCTGTTAAAGCAGGGACAGAGTGAGAGGAGATGTTGTTGTTTAGTCAGATGAGAGAAAGAGGATGGGTTTTGTCTTTTCCCCCTTAGCCCTCATCTGACTAGACACCCTCACTATGGCTGCCTTCAATTCCTTCTGGCAGGCTCTCTTTGTTGGGAGAGACTTCAGGTGGTAAGCCTCTTTCTTCTGGGGAAAGAGAAACCCCTTCTCCTCCCCCCTTCAATTCAGGCTGTCTTCTAATAAAGCTGGAGTCAGTTCTGGGTCCTAATGACTGAGTTTATTCCAAGGAAGCAGGAAAGGGATAGGGCTGATGAATGGTAAAGATTGGGATTCAGGATGGAAATAGGGAGAGGGGGTCCCTATCTAATTAACATTCTTCCTCCCAAAGTTAGGTAGATCAGGTCTGATAACCTGAACGCCTGAGGGGTTCAGAGGAGAGAAACCCTGGTTTCTTTACTGGCACAGTAAGTGTCCACAAGTTCAAGGTTCAAAAGGAGTTGTAGAGATCTTCTTTGTGGACTGTTTGTCTCTCACAGTCCTTGCCCATTGGCTGGGGTTTGGGAAGATCTGGGATCAGGAATTCAGGGAGAGAAAGATCACTCGATTTTGAGATTCAGTCAGAGTCCATAAAACACCTCTGCCCAGGTACTCTCCACCAGGATTCCATTTCAACTGCCTGGATCAAGTTTTTGTCTCCTTCCAAGGTTCCAAGTTCCTTTTTGACTATCCCCATTTAGCTACTTGCAGGATTCATACAGCTCTTCCAGGCTTTTTCCCAAAGTTTCCAGATTTCTCTCTCTTACAATATGTGTTTATATATATATTTATATAGTCCCAAACATATTGCCCCCCACTTTTCCCATTTCTCAACTAATTGGCTAAAACAGGGTTATTAGAACAATTAACATTTCATAACTTTATGGGAGTTAATTATTGCACTGATGCCTTTATATTTACAGATAGAAAATTTATTGCTTAAATTCTCTCTTCATGACACTTGATTTCTTGAATCTAGCTTAGCAAAAAGAAGGGAAAAAGAAAATCATATAAATAAGAATTAATAATCCCCTTAGATACATAAATGCAGGCTATTGCTAGATCACAAGAGTATATTTCAAATTTCCTATTTTTCCCACTATCCCCTTAACTTTTCAATTTTTTTCCTATTGCACTTTTATCTCTAGACTCAATGGTTTACCAATCTAATTCTATGCTAGTTATGTGTTATCTTTGCTCAGAAATGTTATTGAATTTGATCTTCTGACAACAATATGAGAGATAAGTTCCTCAATTATTATTTCCCTTTTATCAAATGAGTAAATTGAAACTTAGAAAATTTAAGTACTTCTCTATGGTGACATGACTTTTACCAGAGCTGGAATTATAAAGCCAGAACTCTAAATGGAATCTATTTTCATTACAAAGACCATGGCATTGGATTACCAAGTAGAACATAAAATGTGTTAGTTGTTTTGAGAATTACCAATAGGATTTTACTTTTCTTACTCTGAAATCCATTTCATTTCCTTTGCCTCATGACATACATTTGTAAACTGTCAGCTTGGAAAGTGTTAGGAGCATATGACACCTGGAACACATAGGAATCAAATCCATAAGAATAGCCCTATCAATACCACATTCACATGAGTGTATCTAGCAGCCACCATTTTATTCTCTATTAATCCTATCCCTAAGCCCTTCCCTTCTCATATACATGGCTGACATCACCTTTCTTCTATTTTTTTCCTTCCAACAGTTTTTTTTTCCTCTCCTTATTCATTAGCAAAAAGGCAGACCTTATGATAAGGTGCTGCTGTTGTTTTAAATTTCACCTAGCTTCCAGATTAGTTCTCTGCTTAGACCTCTATCATTTAAAATGGAAAAACCAACTGTAAGCAGGAATTTGATAAATTCTTAGTATGAGTTAAAAACTTTACAAAGTATTAGGAATTTAAAAAAGGCAAAAATATAGTCTGCTCTCAAGGATATACCACACAAACCACTAATATGATTTTCTTGAGGGAGATCTGAATATATATGTATATGTATATAAACATTTGTTTTTCATGTTTGAAAATACATTTCTGAACTTTTTTTCTCAGTTTGAGAAAAACATGTACACTCAGTTGCTTAGACATTGTAATTTTCTGTGGGAATAGGCCTGAGAAAACAAATGTAAAAATAGCTTGTCATTTCCACAGAAAAGTATAGAAGGTAAGTGAGGTAATGAGATGGATCATTTGGGAGAGACAGAGAAGGGGATGGGGGAAAAAGAGACAAAAGATCAGAGTAAGTAATATTTCCTAATTTCTAAAAAATGTTTGAAGAGCAGTTGAGAGGAATTTGGTTTGTCTGACTGGTAATGAATAACATAAAGGGCCTAGGCTCCCTTGTGACCTGCCTTTATAAAATAGTATATCCTCCTGTACCTTAAGTGATCTTAATTGACCCTATATTTCACTCTCACTTTAAATTCTATCACAGCTATATAATCAGGGGAAGCATTAAGGCTTACCAATATAGATGGCTTTCTTTAAGAAAACTGAAGAAATGGCCATCAAATAATATGAAGTGGAAAAACTAGAAGATATATTTTGCTTGATGAAAATGTAATTAAAATGTTTTCATTTATATGTCATATTATTTTTGTTGAAAAAAGATTTCTCAAATAGTAGCTTTAATAGAGTTCTCCTAAGTTACTTGGCATCTCACAGTTAATTAATTACTGGGATGAGAAGTTCAGAAATGAAGCTAGGATTTGAGATGTGGTTGTAGTTAAGAAACTTATAGTTAACATAGCTAACCTTGCTGTTAAATCAACAACAAATGAATATGAGCAGGAAATGAAGATTAAGCCTCTCGGAGATGATCATATACTTTATTAGGAAAAAAAGATTTCTTTTAGAATTATAAATGAATGAGAATATAGTGGTAGTATCTGAAGAAATATAATGACTCTATTTGCAAAATTAATCTTTATCTAAAACTAAAATAAAATTTAAAAAACAATAAGCTAAGAATCGAACAAAGAATCATACCAAAAAAAGAATAGAATTTTTATTACAGATTCACTTGAAATTTTCTTGTATTTTGCTTAATGCATCTATTGAGATAATCATGTGATTTTTGTGAGTTTGCTTGTTAATATGGTCAATAATGTAAATGGTTTTCCTAATATTGAACCATCCTGGCATTCCTGGTATGAATCCTACCTGGTCATAATGAATAATCCTCATGATCATTTTTTTTTAATTTGCATGCCCAGTCTTTTTGCTAGTAACATATTTAAGATTTTTGCATCTATATTCATTAAGGAGATTGGTCTATAGTTTTCTTTCTCTGTCTTTGACCTGCCTGAATTTTGGATCAGTACCATGTTTGTGTCATGAAATGAATTTGGTAGAACTCCTTCTTGGCTTATTCTGTCAAATAATTTGTATAAAATTGGAATTAGTTGTTCTTTGAATGTTTGATAAAATTCATTTGTGAATCCATGTGGACCTGGGGATTTTTTGTTAGGGAGTTCTTTGATTGCTTGTTCAATTTCTTTTTCTGATATGGATTTGTTTGGGTAATCTATTTCTTCCTTTGTTAGTCTAGGCAATTTATACTTTTGTAAGTATTCATCCATTTCACCTAGATTGACATATTTGTTGCCATATAATTGGGCATAATGGTGTTTAATGATTGCCTTAATTTCCTCTTCATTAGAGATGAGGTCTCCCTTTTCATCTTGGATACTGTCAATTTGCTTTTTTTCTTTTCTTTTTTAAATTAGACTGACTAGTATGTTTTCTATTTTAGGTGTTTTTTCAAAGTACCAGCTTCTAGTCTTATTTATTAAATCAATACTTCTTTGACTTTCAATTTTATTAATTTCTCCTTTGACTTTTAGGATCTCTAATTTAGTCTTCATCTGATGATTTTTAATTTGTTCGCTTTTTATGTTTTTTTTTTTTAATTTGCATGCCCAGTTCATTGACCTCTGCCCTTCTTAATTTGTTAATATATGAACTCAAGGATATAAATTTCCCCCTGAGTACTGCTTTGGCTGCATCCCCTAGGTTTTGAAAGGATGTCTCATCATTGTTATTTTCTTCAATGAAGTTATTAATTGTTTCTATGATTTGTTCTTTGACTAACCTGTTTTGGAGAATCGTATTGTTTAATTTCCAATTAATTTTTAATTTACCTCTCCATGTACCCTTACTTATTATTATTTTCATTGCATTGTGAGATGGTTGCATTTATTATTTCTGCTCTCTTGCATTCATTTGCAATATTTTTATACCGTAATACATGGTCAATTTTTGTGAATGTACCATGTGCTGCTGAAAAGAAGGTATATTTCTTTCTGTCCCTATTTATTTTTCCCCCCATGTCTATTAACTCTAATTTTTCTAAGATTTCATTCACTTCTCTTACCTCTTTCTTATTTATTTTTCAGTTTGATTTATCTAGTTCGAATAGAGGAAGGTTCAGGTCTCCCACTAGTATAGTTTTTCTATCTATTTCATCCTTGAGCTCCTCAAGTTTCTC